>NC_080634.1:13784889-14389022 GCF_027579445.1 Ammospiza nelsoni | reverse complement strand
ATCTTTTTATACATGTAAAACATTGGTTCATGAGAAGGAGAAAGGCTGCAAACTGAAACAAACACCACAGAATATTTTTTAACTTCTAAAATCAAATAGAATTCTAGAAATTATTCTCTTTCATGACAAAAAATGATCTACATGTATTGAAGGGACCTGACCTTAGGGACCTATCTTTGGCATAAGGTGATTTTTGAGTGTTGAATGGAACTTTCATCATGGAACATATTGGGTTTTAAATAAGGAAATCCTCTGTCATAAGAAGAAAAATGAATTATGAAACATCTATAAATGGATAAGCTTTTCTTTAATAAATGTCTCAAATTATCTTAGGTAGCTCAGTGTCTCAGAAATTATGCATATCTATTTTGTTATAGAGTGCCATAGAATATTTATAAACTGCCCCTTGTGGCAAGACAGTTGAGGTCAAAGCAAAATGAAGCATTAGATATGACACAATGTATTAAATCAGAATCATTAGTCAGTGTCCAAAAATGAAACTCAGTAATGCACTGTTAAAATCCTAAATAAAATATCTATTGCTGAATTCAATAAATATGTGCCAAAATATTCTCCTTGGTGAGGGTACTGAAGAAACTCCTTAGTGGATTTTTCCTTGACTCAAGCTGCAATAACAAGATTCATGTAATAGAGGCTTCCTGCTCATACACTGTCTTTAAAATTCATTCAGGAGTGTATGCATATATTCTCTGCTGACCTCTCTGTGATGCTGGGAGAAATCTGTTTTGCAGAAATTAGGCTGAGACCCCTCATGAGCCCAAGCTCCCAGATAAATGCTGCTCACAATGGCATCTGAAGCAAATTGACAACAGAATATCAAAATGTACAGGGAATCACTCATCAGCTTGTGGTTACCACAAAATAATCCCTGGAAATTGCCTAGGAAGCACCTTTTGTAAGGTACCATAATAACATTCAGTAGGTCTAAATATTCAGACCTATTAATCTAATCTCTTGTATAAATTTGCCCACCATACAGCAAACAACTCTACATACATGCTCTTTTTTTCTACTACAAATGAAACAAAACATTGCTGTGTGTATGAAAGTAATAATTTTAAACTGTCATCAATCAGCAGAGTTACTTATTCCCCAAATTTTCGTATTCCTATTTATAACTTCCAAAGAATATAAGTTGATAACTAATTACTATTGCACACATATATTTAAGTAATGAAATTAATTTTTGTTCAATTTTTTTTAAATAGGCCTATTTTTATGCACTTAGTTATTTTCCCCTAATTGAATTAATTGAAATTAGGGGAAAATGGAAAAGATTGAAATGTATATTTTTATTATTGTTCCTGTTGACAAGTGAAAAAAATCTCAGTGAAAGAAAGTGATAGAAAAGGAAAGAACTTTATAACACATGATAATTTCTAGAAATAGTGTTATAATATCTGATATTATAGTGGAGCGATGAAAGGAACCGAAGAAGCTGAAAGTAGAACATTCCAGTGCTCTGCTAAGGTGAAAATAATAATATAATGGATGACTGGAACAACCCTCTTAACTCAGGGCAAAGTTGGCAGCTGACTGGGAGAATTGTTAGAATAGTGATGGCAAATCATGCAGTATATTCTTGGGTTGATCTGCCCTTGCACTGCCCTTTTGTGATCCATTCAACCTCTTTTGTAGCCAGCCATTCCAGATAAGTCTTATATATCCTTCACAAATACAAAGTAAATAAAATGCAAATACATTAAGTACTTGCCTAGGAACTGTTTCAATATAGAAATCTCCTTGAGTTTGGGTAACTTAAAATTAGTCTCTGCATAAAGATATTTCCATATACTTTTTCTTCTTCTGCCAAGAACATCTCTATGAAAATGTATTTAAACACATCACTATTTTAAAAGGGTTTAGTTAAACAGGAACCCTAGAAAAAAATACAAGCAGTAATACTTAAGTATTATTTAAGCTTATACAATTGCTGTAACTCAGTGCCAGAATTATTATAGTTACCCTCAGAAAAAGAATTAAGTAGAAATTAATTTTAATGAAATTATATAAATGAAATTATACATTTCATGTGGAATTTCAATCAGGAAACTTAGAAAGAAGGTTAGAAGTAAATTATCTATATATATTAATTCTCAAATAGACACACTTCTATCGCAAAGAATTCTCATAGTTCTCTATGAGACCCAAATAGAATTTTCCATTTATATTATTTTTTACTTTTCTTCTCTGATTTTTATTATTCACCAGACTTTATAAAACCTGTCCTGGTATAGGGCAAATCTGGGAGAAAACCTCTAAAAAGTGAATTCAAACAGCCCCTCTCTCAACTGGTTTGGAAAAAAGATTTCCTCCGAGAAAAGTGGAAAAACTCTTTATTTAACAGGCCAGGCATTTGCCAGCAAAAAAAATGAACAATATTAAACACTAAAACCTATTGCTACTCCAAAAGAGACGACAGAAAGTCCCTTTTGTGGGTTGCAGCTCAGCTCACTCAGTCTCTGATCAGTCCCTCTGGTGCTGGAAATGCTGCAGCCCAGGCCCGGCCCAGTGGGCCACAGGTGTGAGCTGTCGCAGACATTTCTCCACAGAAATCCTTTCTTTCGGATTTCTGTGTCTTCGGGAGGCCAGAGGCCTCCGAAGACAAGGTAAACAATTATTATCAGCTGCTGGGGAATGCAACAGGGGCACCTATTTTGATTGGTGATTGGTTCATGTTTTATGTTTATAATTAAGGGCCAATCACCAGTGCAAGCCAGGGGACTGAGTCCTTGGCCACAGCTTTGTTGTGGATTCTTTTCTATCTCTTCCTAGCTAGCCTAGCTGCTCTGCAAAACCTCTCTCCTTATTCTTTTTAGTATAACTATAATGTATTATATCTTATATTAATAAATTCAGCCTTCTGATTCAAGAAACAAGATTCACCGTCTCTCTCTCACCAGCAGCGCGCACTCAGGCGCGGTAATAGTGAGCTGCTGGTGCTGTGCTGGTGTTCAATCCAGAGCAGGTTTAAACAGGTCCAAGAAAAGGAAAAAACCCAGTCTGCCTTAGCTAACAATAACTAACTAAAAGCAAATGAGAGCTTTGTCCTGCTGTCTGTCCATCCACAGACAACACAGTCCAGGAGCACTCCAGGAGTGGAGTGAGTGCAATTTCTGAAAACAAGCTGTGCACTTCTTCTTCCCCCTCCCCACTTCATAGAACCAATCTATAGGTCCAAAACTTGTATCTGGGCTAAACAGGAGAATGGTAATACAAGTATTATAAGGTTTTCCTTATAATCTGTTTGTTCCTCCAGGACAAAAGTTGAGAATAGGCTTTCACTCGAAGTCTGGTGGTAATGGCATGAGAAATAACATAAATTAAATAGCCAAAGTTTTGAGACAGCCTGGAGCCACCTCTAATTTTTGTCTGAAATAAAAAACAAGTGCAGATAACCATAAGAAACAAAAATATTGTCTGGTTGATTTAGAAGTAATTTACTTGTTTTATTAGATTAAAATAAAGCAATCTGTTTCACATTTTCCTTAAAAAATCAAGAAATTCCTTTTTATTTTTTAAAATTGCAATGCCTAATCAAATAAACTGTTCAGACTTGAATTCACTGTATTCTGACCCCACAAAATGCACTCCTATGTTCAGCAACTCCCTGATGGAGCTCCTCTAACAGCATGAGAGTGGTACAGATGAGAAATAAACTGTCATGGAGAAAGTCAAAACATGCATTTAATGTCTCCAGTGCTGGATCAATCCTTTGGATCATCATCAGGTTTATTCATGTGATTTAGGATAATAACTTCAGTGTGATTAAAAAATATATATGTAAAATATATTATTTGTGAAATTATTCTGTGTTGCCTATGTTATCCTAGGTATGTTGGTTGTTCCCAGAGAAAACTACTAATGGAATGAACAGAAACACTCACCTAAGTGATTCAATTTTCCTGATTTTTACAGTCTCTTTTCACAGGCTGAGAAGCTCAGGAAGGCTGCAGCAGATGCAACAATTGAGCCAAAATTCAATTAGAAAAAGTGTTGACTGAAGCTGCCCAAGGTTTATTTTTTGTGTCTTTAGTTATTTGCTAAAGCTACAGTGGAGGACAAGCTGTTATTGTTAGAAGAATAAACAAAACCTTTTATTTTTTCTATGTTATTATTTTCCATATATGAGGAAACTGAAAAGGAAAAAAAACCCTACCACATCACCACAGCCAAAATTCAAGTTCCCCTTACCCCTCTTTCTTTCCTAGAAGAAAGATGCTTCTATGGAAATATGTTCAGCAGGAAGAAAAACCCTTTGAGCAAAATAAAAGCAAAGAAGCAAAGAAAATGTTCCAGAATAATTTGGGGAAAAAATCCCAAGTGAAAATACTCCTTGTGGCAAGGATAGCTGGTCTTTGGAGCTACCTCTAATAAGAAACATTATTCAAGTTTTATGTGTCAAGAATGATTTGGTAGAAATTAATGGGCTGGAAGATCTCATGCATAATTTCAACTTTACATAGAAAAATACTGATACTGCAATTGTAAGTACATGTATCAATAATGCTTTAAAAATTTTAAAATAAGAAATACATTCTAAAATTTATTAGAAAATTATATCAGAATGAGGAAAATACAGAAAATCATAGAGATTTTTATATATTTGCTATATTTTTAAACAAAAGATCCTGGTTTAACACTTGTGTCATGACAAGTTTTCCAAATATCCTTCTTTCCAATAGCTGAATGAAGAGTTAAAGTTAAATGAAAAGTCATAGGTAGGCTTAATAGGCAGATTTTTTTTTTATTACTGTATTTAGGCATTTACCAGTTTCCAGCAGTGCCACGTCCAGCCCTGAGGTCCCGAACACAGGAAGGAGACATCAAACTGTTAGAGTCCAGAATTGGGTCAGACAGATGATGGAGCACCTCTCCTATGAGGAGAGGCTGAGAGTGCTGGGGTTGTTCAGCCTGGAGAAGAGAAGGCTTCAGGGACATCTTTTTGTTGCCTTCTAGTGCCTTAAGTGAGCCAATAAGAAAGACTGGGACAAACTTTTTAGCAGGGCCTGCTTTTGATAGCACAAGGAGTGGTGGCTTTAAACTGAACGATGGTTCATATGGATTGGCTGAAAGGAAAACATTTTCTACAAGGAGGTTGGTGAAACATTTGGAACCAGTTGCCCAGAGAGGTGATAGCTGCCCCATTCCTGGGAACATTGAATGTCAGGTTGCAGAGGCACCCTGAGGGACCTGACTGAGTTGAAGGTGTCCGTGCTCATTGCAGAGGAGTTGGCTTAGGTGACCTTTGAAAGCTCCATTTCAATTTAAACTGTGTCTATGTGATATGTCCTTAAAACCAATATGCAACTAAATTGATAAGAGATGACTAAATTTTATTTCTTTATTTGTTTGTTTATCTGTTTTAGATTTTCTTTTTAAGGGTGAGTTATGTGGTTGGTGAACATACTGTTTGCCTCAGCATGTCTGGGTTTGTTTGAATTCTTTTGTATATTGCAATAAAGTTTTATTTTATAATTGCTTAATGTTTTAAGAGATTATTTTTCTTTTATTCTTAGATCTGAGTTGTATTTCCTTGGCATTTCAATCCTTTCAATAAAGGATTATAGCTTAAAATTAGGGCAAAGTAAAAGCTTCTAGAAGTGCAGTGTAGCATCAGATATCATATCAGGATTTCATAAACAAGTACATTTCTGTATATATATGAATAATCCAGACTTCTGGCTGAGTTTTAAGAAGGTATTCAGTACATGAATTCAAGGTCATCCTGCATTATTACCTTCACAATGTAGGACAAATGGTTTTATTTGATATTAATGGATGCAAAAGTTTTAATGTTCACTGATAAGACTAAGAGGTTAATGCAATGGCAAAGCAAAGAAAGGCATAATGTCAACTGTGAAAAATAATTCTGCAATGTGAACTGAATCCTTTCATAAAGGCATATATCAGAAAGTTGATGTTTGTTTGGCAGGGATCCATATTCCACATAAACTAATTGATAAATTACAGTTTAATTGGCATGCAGACAGCTGAGATAAAGAGTCCCTTTCTGGAAATGGTTGGTAGTCTCCTATCAAATGACCTTCAGTCTCAGACAGAGGTTCTGCAAATACGATGTGAATTTATTATAGTCTTCAGCATTTATTCAAAGACATAGTGAACAACAAAGTCAAAAGAAATAAGGCTATCCATCATCCCCACACAGGTAAACAAAAAAACCCCAAGCTAGTTCTGTAACTTGTACTTTATTACTGCTTTGATTTGAAAATTCATTAATATTAAACATATTTTAAATAATGACAATAGTTTGAAATAATAAACAGAATCCATAATAGTCATATTCCACTGTCAGTTTTTAAAGTCTTATTAGAATTAGGAAACTACCATAAAAATCTGGAAAAAAAGACGTTCCCTTCTAAAACAATCCCTTTTCTAAAACCCCATATTAACTCCTTACTCATGAAACTAATTCCAATATGTACATTTGTGGATTTTCCCCAGTAATTTTGCAAGTTATTTTTGTCCCTGGATCCTGCAAATGTTTGCACTCAGCTTCACACAAGGTGGACCATGGAGTTGAAATTCCTGACTGGCTGCGTGCCATCCAAGAAACCAGCATGAAAGCTACGGGAATAAATAAAGTTTGTTTCTTCCTAACCATGAAAATTGATTCATGTTTAACATTTGCTTTTCTCATTATAAGCCTTGTCATGGAGACAAGTAATGGAATTGGAATGTAGTTTTTACTGCTGTAGCTTTCAGTGTGGAACCTTATATTTTGTTTAGAGTTCATTTGCCCAGTTTTTTCTCAGCTGAGTCTGCTTACCTCTAAGCTGTTGAATTTGTCTGACTGTTACCTACATTTTTTTGTTAGTTAAGTGTCTACTTGCTCACTTGCTGATTGCTGCTTCATAACCAACCACAGAAAGGAAGGAAAGAAAATAGGAAAATGAAAAAAGGAAAAAGGAAAAAGGAAAAAGGAAGAAGGGGAAAGGGGAAAGGGAAAGGGAAAGGGAAAGGGAAAGGGAAAGGGAAAGGGAAAGGGAAAGGGAAAGGGAAAGGGAAAGGGAAAAGACTAATTGCCTCTGTATGTGTTCTCATTTTGGCGGACTATTGAAAGAAGCCTAAGAAAAAGTTCACAGTAACATCATTTCTTGTCTAAAATAAAACTGTGAAATATGGTCAGACTGGAATGTAGGACTTGATATCTCATGCATCATCAGCAGAGAGCAAACTGGTGGTTTGTAGCATGCACTTTTACATAGAATGGGTTTTGAAAGTGCCAATAGTTTTTCTTATGCTCTTTAGAGCCCTGACTTATCAGCACAGTAGCCAAAACTAGCACTATTGGGAAAATGATGGCTGTGACAAAGTTTCTGAGCAACCGCCCAGTTTTATGTTCTCAAGGCACTCACAAAGATACTGCATCAAATCACATCCTCAAAGAAGAAAAAACATTTATACATGTGAAAATCTACAGGATTTCAGTATTTTATTTTGTTTTCTGAAAGCCATTTAATTTTAAAGCAATGATACTATTTTTTTTCTCTTGCATGTGTGTTTAAAGAAATTGCAATGTATGTGAGATAAAAAATATTTAAATATTGGCATGTTGTGTCATAGTGTTTTGGGCGATGTAATGCATCCTGAATGCAAAACACAGCCTGGTGTCTCTAACAATAACAAATATCTTTAGGTCTGAAATGCTTGAATGCACGTTTACTCAGCACCAAGGGTCATGGAACAGTTTGGGTTTGAAGGAACCACAAAATCATTGTGTTCCAATCTCCTGCCATGGTCAGGAACTCCTTCCCCTAGACCAGGTTGCTCCAAGCCCCATCCAACCTGGCCTTGAACATCTCCAGGGACAGGACATCCACAATTTCTCTGGGCAACCTCTGCCAGGGCCTCACCATTCCCACAGTAAAGAATTTCTTCCTAATACCTAATCTAAACCTACACTCAGTAAATTTGAAGCCATTCCCTCTTCTTCTGTCACTTCAGGCCTTTGTAAAAAGTTTTTTCACCTGAGAAAGAATATTAAAAAGTGAGGGGTTTTAATACAGTTTTGTGACAGGTTTTGTCTTTGTTCCAGTTCTCATAGAATATAAAAGTAGAGTTCATATTTAGAATTTTTATAGCTGCGAGTCATATTTTTTAAGTGGTTTCTTGGTGAGATTTTTATGAACATGGCATGCTGGAGTCTAATGTTTCAAAATAAATTCTTTATAGGTTTAAGATAATGAAATTACATCATAACTCAGTAAGAAAGAAACATTTTCAAAGGCAAAGGCAGTAGTCTGGAAAGCTTCAGTATCTTCTAAATAAGTCATTACTGAATCATATTTAAGCTGTCATGTTTGTCTTACCTGTCTTTATCCCATTCCATGAGTTTTCTCATTTCAGTCCTCATTATTCTCTCCCCAGTTTCATTGGTAGGGGGGTAAATGAGTGGCTGGATGGGGTGGGTTGTCTGTCTTCCCCCTGCTTTCCTGTTCTGAAAATGGGCTGTTCTTCGCAAGGGTGCCCCTTCAAAGGCAGCCCATTGCTGCTGCCTTTAACCTTCCTACTTGAAAATCATTGCTGTACCTTTTCATTAGGTCACAAAGTCACTTCTGTTTTAAAACAAAAAGAGTTTGAACGAACTGAATTTATGGCTAATTTCGCCTTGCTGAGATTTACTCTCTTATGACCAAGATTACATACTCATATCATCATTGGAAAAGGTGGAGCCAGCACTATTTCTATTATTCATGTCTTTGACTGTGAAAGATGCATTTTGTCATGATTTTTAAAATTCTCCTTAAAATATTAATTTTGTTATGCAGTATCTGAGCAGGAAAGGTAATCAATCATATTGTCATGTGTTTGGTACTCTGTGTTATACAGTGAAAGAATAGAAGTTTATGATAGTGTTCAGTCTAAGGCACTTTGGAGATCAGTACCTATAGTGAAAGGAGTTTTTGGAGATCAGCGCTTATAGTGAAAGGAGTTTTTGGGAGGACTTTTTTGCAAAGACTTTTTTTGTTCTTTTGTAACCTAGTTTGTGTTTTTCTATCCCAAAAATTGACACAGGACTTTATATAAACTGGAACAAGTTTTAAAAATCCATATTAGGGACCTGTTAATAATTCACACTTGAAAATAGAGGCTGATATAGAGCCCTAGTTTACAAAAGATCCCAAAGTGCCTTATATAATGGCACTAAGGGATGATTTCCCAAATGTGCTAGCAAAAGACAATTTAACAATTGTGACAAGGCAACTAAAAATGAGGAGACAGAGGATACTTCATGTTTTCTGACTTATTTAGTTATTCCTTTTGCTGTCACAGTGTGTGGAACAGAAACTGCTAACACACTGAAGAAAGTAACTACAGAACATCACAAAATACCTGATATTTCATGGAAGATGTACCCTTATTAATGGTGAGGCCTCTAGCTCCCTTTGACAATTAAAAGAGGTTTTATTCAATGAAAACAATGTGAAAATTATGTTAAGAAGAAAAGAAAAAGAAATGTGTGGCATTGTTTGTGAGTTGTGATTTCATTTGGAGATGTTACCTTTACTTTGGAAAATAATATTTGTGGGGTGCCTAAGCAAATTATATAATAATTTTTTTGGTTTTAGAAGATCACAATACCCTATTAATGTCTTTCTAATATTTTCAAAACATGCAAATTCTCCAAAAATCACCCACCTTGATGTTAGAAATTTATAATAAAAAGGTTTCAGGGGCATGAGAAAAAATGATTATTTTGTAAATATCATGATGGAAAGGGCAAGTAGAAACTAACAGTATATATTTTGAGATTATTGCCTTGTCATGAAAAACATTAGCATTAAATATTTGATGTTTGTTTCAGAGAAATGTTCTCCACATAGAAAATTCAATATATTATGTATGAAGTGTTGAGAGAACAGTGAGGAACTTACTGCAAAAACTTATGAAATACAAAATTGCGGTAACTTTCGACAATTTGAGGTTTTGCTTGAAACTTTTGCGACCAAAAGGTTAATGCTATTTTTGCTAATTACATTTATATTCTATCTAGTGGCCTGGTTTTCCATATTCTCTTTAGCTGCAAGGTCTGGGACGTGGTCAGAGATGGTGTACAAAAACAATAACAAAGTCAAAATGAGCATCACAGAAGCAATGAATATATTTAGTGAATGACACTATCAGAAGTCTCCACTTACTTTTCCACTCCTCTGGTGGTCATGTGTAGTTCTTTCAGAGATATTCTGTTTATACTGACAAATACTTTAGACAAATACATGAAACATTTGGTCAACTAGATATTGATAAATATTGGGAAAATACAGATAACTTTTATGTTTTCTTGTAGTTGTCATTCAGTTTTAACACCTAAGTTGGATGGAAATGTTAAAATGTTACACAGCATTGACATTTGTGTCAAGAATGGAAAATTCCTCTCCTCCGCTGATTCCTGTGTTACTTATAATTTATAAAGTTTTAAAGAGTTAATTCCTGAAGATATATATATATATATATATCCATATAATTATGGCTGCTACACCTTTTTCTGCTGGGAAATATTCATGTTGATTTTTATGTGATAGTGGAGAAAGAATATTTGACATACCCTGTCAAGTTGGTGTTTAGACTGAAGGACAGTTTAGAAAACTGAGTGCAAGGAGAAACTGAGAGCAAATGCTTGTAAGAAAAGCCCTAAAATAAAATGGGAGTTCTATGGAGATGGAATGCACAGGTTTAAGGGGTTATTTCTCTATTTTTACGAGGCAGATGGCCACCATAAAGTCTATCTTTTTAACTTTCAAGGGAAAATGTAAAGCACAAGGTCTACAGTAAGCATAAATGCTAAGTACGAAGTTATTTTTGTCCAATTGTCATATTTTTAAGCAGGCTGTGGGCTGGTAGTTTGTCTGTACTGTAACCAAAAGAATCAGGGTAAACCTGTAGTGACTCATGACTGTCTCTTAGAAGATTTGCTTCAGTAAATCATTTGTAAGGGATGGAGATAATTCACTGAAAAGATTAAAATAATGTTTCATTCACATACTGCGCTCACATGTTATGTATCTGATGCTACCTGGTTATAAACTAGGAGCCACATGGTAAACTTTCTTGGATGCATAATTTGACTTTATCAATTAGTTCCTTTGACAAAATGGGCATGAGAGTGCTTATTTAAACAGTAGATTCTTTCAATTACTTGGCCTCATCCATTATGGTCCTTACTGTGAGTTATAACTGATACTTCAAGTCAAGATTTTCTCTTTTGCTGTGACCTAAATAGTTAACTGCAATTTCAGATGCTTTTTTCAAGGCTGTTGTAGTTGTATCTTTATGCCCCTATAGACCACACTTCTATTTCCTTCCTTCCCTACTCATTGACCTTCATATAATGTAGTTCAGTAGAGATTAGAGTTTGCCTGGAGACTTTATTTTGCTATTACTTCTTCCTTTATAAAAGAACTCTGTTTTGTTGGGGATATTAAATCCCTTACCAATGATTTCTATCTCAGTTACCATCTTGTACCTGATAATAAGATCCTACTCATCTTGCAGACAGTTTTTGTGACCTGTCAGATTCAAATGACCTCTTGGATTATTATTTACAGATATGCCCTTGCTCAGGTTCTGGGTGATGACTGTAATCTAGTTCAAACCTTTACTGTACAAAGGAAGTGAGTTGAGTGAGTTGATAATTGTGCATGTCTTCAATGTCACAGGAATTTTATTCATAAACATAAATCTTTCATGATTCTCATTAAAGGTGATAAGATTCATCTTTGCCCATCTTACTTTTGATTTTTCAGACAGTTAACTAGATGGTAAATGCTTGTCTTGGTCATTCTTCTGTCTTCTTGAGTGTCTTGGTGTTTTTCTGAGACACTGTACCTTCTCCTTGGAGGTTTTCACTTGTGGTTTGTATGTCTGCCATTGTCTTTCTGCATTTCCCTGTGCTTGTGATAGTTCTGTCATAGTAAGGGTATTTTTGTTCCATCTTGCTCAGTACAACTTGTTGCATTGCTGGTCTTTATTTTTATTTTCATTGTTCTACTGATTAGGAAATGACATCCTTAGGTAAGGGAATGATGCTATGCAGATATTGATTATGGGTCATTTTGATTTTCTGTTTCATTGCTTGCATATATTGAGTACTGAGAAAATTAATCTGATCTTTTTTGCAGTACACACTGATAATCTGGACAGAATTATCATGCTGTTTGCCAAAAGTACATATGCAGCAAAATGCTCATTGTTCCATAAGAATTAGTTATTTCTGCTTCACTCTTTTGCTCTTGCTGCTGCTGTACATAGGAAATAAAGATTTCTGACTCAGATTTTCTCACCTATACAAATTAACAATCAAGAATGGAATAGTGATGTAAGGAACAAAGCCTTAGAAAGAGCCGTGAAAAATGTATTTGTGACTTTTTCAGAAATTCAAAATATATTCCATAGCTTGTCTAGAAACCTGTGAGGTTTGAATTTTTATAAACAGCCATACATGATTTAAAAGTACCTTGCATTTTCAACAGAGGTTATCCTCATTAAAAGGGCCATAATTGAAACCTGTTTCCTCTGCCGTGCTCATTTTTGTATGTACAGTAGTGATGGAGTTAACTTGCTCCACAGCAGAGAGTACAGCATTATGTTTTGGATTTGTTACCCAAAGTGTAGATTACACGCTGATCTTCCTCACCCTGCCTCACTGTCTGGGACAAGGGTGTGGAGCAAGAGGTTAGGAAAGGACATAGCTTGGACAACATACCCAGGTGAACCAAAGAGATATTCCACGCCAAACATCCCACAGTCACAGAATATTCTGAGTTGGAAGGGACCCTCCAGGATCATTGAGTCCAGTGGCAGAAGCTGGTCTGGGAGGCAGCTGTTGCTCAGAGACTGCCTGGATATCATTCTGCTTGTGAGAAATGGTGAGAAATTTCTTTTGCATCACTTCTCCCCTCTTCACATTTTCTCCACTCATTAAACAGTTTTTATCTCAGTCAACCAATTCTCTCATGTTTGCGCAGGAGAGGGAAGTGGGTGAGCAGCTCTGTGGTGCTCAGTACCTGGCTGGGTCAACCTGCCACAGTACCTAAAGGAATTCTTTCCAGTATCCAGACTAACTGAATGGAAATAATGAGAGGGGAAAAAAAAGAAAAAAAATTCTTTAAAAATATATAAAATAATTTCTAAAATTTAAAAATTATTAAAACTAATTATGGAATTATTTTTAAATTATTAAAATACTTCAAAAATATTTTTCTAAAACTAGGGTTTTAGAAAAATTCAGTCCTCATGGAGATCAGTCTCCTGCCTTGAATTTCAAAGGTAATATAGTAATCTGTCCATGTGAAGTTTGAAATGGTCCAACATCAGTTAGCATTTACTTACAGTTAAGAAAATGCTATCTTAGTGGTAGCACTTGCTTCTGAAATATCATTGATAGATGAACAAAAAATTTGGTGTTGTAAATAACAAGAGTAAAAGTAAGAATGGTAGAACTAGTGATTTTAAAAAAACTGATTCACTTTTTTGCTGACCAATAGCCATATATTTAATTAATTGTTTTTCCTTATATTTCCATAATAATGCTTGTTCTCTTTTATTTTTGTGGTACAATTTCAAAGTATTTTTAATACACAATAGCAACATTAACACCATAGAGATAGAAGAAATAAAATAACTATATCTTCATTAAGACGTATGTATGCAGCAAATAGTAAAATAGGCAATATTTATCTCCTAAGCTTATGCTCAAGCACATATAACTAACTTTTTCTAAAGCATTTGCATGGAATGTCTAAGCTACAAGTACAAAGTCATTCTTATTCATTCAACATTTGCCTGAAAATTAGTTTATGTACAACTGAGGAAAAACACTTTCAGTTCTTTTCTACTGAATGTTTGATTATTTATAAAAGTTTAATTGTCTTTCTCCTTGCACACAACTTATGACTAATTGAGATGGACCTTATCATACTTGTCTCTGAGAGAATTCTGAACATAGATAGTCATGGATAAATTATCAAGTGAAACATGGCTAGAATGAAATAATAGAGAAAGGCTCTTAAAAGCCAAAATAATTTCAAAATATGATAGAGTAGCAGAGAAGCTTAAAGGAAGTTTCATACTATGTCTGTAAACAACTGATTGATTAATGCTGATGGCAGAAAGGAAGACAATCATTGTTTTCAGGAAAAACTGATTTTAAACATATATTATTCATAATTTCAGTAAGAAGATACCACAGAATGTTTTGTTTAATGTATGTACTTTTTATTACAGAAAATGAATTCAACAATAGTGAGATGTGAAAAAGCTTATTTTAAAAATAAGAAAAGATCAAGATTGAAAAAAATGGCATGATCTAGGGGTCTCAGAATTGTTGAAAACCTCCCTGGTAGGAGAACAGATGGAGATCAAAATCTAGAATGAGAGAATATACAGGTTGTCTTCTAAAAAATCAAGAAATCCTATGTAAAGCAACTGAAATTAGCGAAGTCAAATAATTAAAACTTGCCCTCCACTGTTCTTTAAGTTGCAATGTGATCTTGTTCTAGGAAGAATCCAGTAGCAGGATTAAACAGCATGAAAAAACAGATGCTGCAAGTCAAGACTACAAAATGTGACTTGTGACAAGCAAAAAGGCAGAAAATACAAGCAAGTCTGACTATGTAATGCCTTTGTGCTGACCCAGGGCTGCCCCTTCAGAGAAGGCTCTTCTCTAAGATAATGTGCGATTCAGTGCCAGAAGCATTTCGTGTGGTGCAACTGCCCTTCTGTCCCAGATGTTATGGAGGATCATTAACAATTAATATTAGCTGAGTAAAACCATGCATAATGATCCTGTTAATTGAATTGAATATTTGGTGCTGTTCAGAGATGCCTTTTGTAGTTGCACACAGTGTTGCTCTGCTTGGATTAATGAGTATCACTAATGCCAAGATGGAAGGTTCTGCCTGTTTCTTCCTACTGCTGGCGAAAATACAACAGAAACTAAACAAATTTATTAAATCAATCTTCCATATAAGATCACTTTTTGTTCATCTTCAACGTTTTGTTGTGTTTTTCTTCAGTCAGCACAAATTCAACTCTGTAATTTTAGCAGTTTAAAAAATAAAAAAAGGATTCATTTAAAGAGAATGCTTTTTCCTTGTACCTCCAATGAGAAATACCATCTGCTTCCCACTTTTGGGAAGGAATTTTCTTTCCCTATATCAATATTTGTTTTGACATATCCAATGACATAATATTTGAAGTGATGCTGGATTGATTTTTGCCTTTTTTCTTTCACATATTCTCTGTATTCTTTGCATATTTTTGTAGCCTATTAGTGCATTTGTAGCTAGTTTTACCAGTACTTTTCCTTACCTTTTCCCTGGGCAGAAAGACAAAACATATTTCAGAGCTCCAAGAACCAGGGGGGTACAAGGCCCCCTGTCCTGTCTTGATTCCCCCTGGCAGTCAAGGTCAAAAGCAGCTCTCTGAGACTCATTTTCATCAACAACGTTTAGTCCCTAAAAAAGGGGGCAGGATTTAGGAGAGGCTACATACACATACAAACATAGGTTTTCTGGTAGCTTTAGGCCAATGGAAAACTATAGAAAAGGGATAATCATAGAATCATATAATGGCTTAGGTTGGAAGGGACCATAAAGATCATCTAGTTTTAACCCTCCTACTATGGGCAGGAACACCTTTTACAGCTTGCTCAGAGCCCTATCCAGCCTGGCCTTGAACTCTTCCAGGGATGGGGCATCCCCAACTCCTATGGGCAACTTGTGCCACTGTCTTACCACCTCACAGGGAAGAAGTTGTTCTAAATACCTGATCTAAACCTGCTCTCTCTCAGTTTGAAGCCATTCCCTCTTGTCCAGTAAATATACTTTTTAAAATAGTTTCTCTCTTGATCTTTCTTGTAGGCTCCTGAGAAGAATCTGTGAATTTAGGTGTGTGTGCATATAGGTGTGTATACATGCTTATTTATAACTTGTCCTGGTTTAGGGCAAATTTCGGAGAAAACCTCCAATGAGGCCCCCCCAGAAAGCAAACTCACATGATCCCTCCCCTCATCAGGTTCTGGAAAAATTTCTTCAGAGAGAAGTGGAACAAACCTGTTTATTTAACAGGCAGAGCACTCTCCAGTACAAAAAATGAACAATATCAGATGACAAAACTCATTCACCACTCCGAAGATGAGACAAATTCAGAAAATCTCTCCTGTGGGTGGTTACTCTGTTATCAATCCCTCCAGCTCTGGGAAAGGTTGCCCAGAGCAGGTGTTGTGGTGTCACTCACTCAGGATCACCAATTCTTGGTGGTGTTGTGAGGGTCCCCAGGACAAGGTGAGAGATAAGAATCTGACTTTAAGTTCTCAGAAGGCTGATTTATTGTTTAATGATATTATATTAAAAGAAATTATATACTAAAGTTATACTAAAGAAGGAGAAAAGAGATATCAGAAGGCTAGACAAGAATGATAATAAAACCCTGTGACAGAGACCTGACACAGCTGGCTGTGATTGGCCATTAATTAAAAACAATTCACATGCTGGGTAAACAATTCTCCAAATCAAATTCCAAAGGAGCAAAACATGGGGAAGCTGGAACTTCCCAGCTTCTCAGGAGAAAAAATCCTGGCAGAGGGATGTTTCATAAAATATCATGGTGACAAGTAGGCCTCGGTAGGCCACAAAGTGCAAACTCTTGGTGCTCCCCAGGTCCCAGTTTGGAGCAGGCTCGAACAGCTCCAAGAAAAAGGAAAGAAAAACAGTGCAGGGAAAATTTCTCTGCCTCAGCTAGCTAAACTAACTAAAAAGCAAAGGAGTGCTCTGTTCTGCTCGATCCATGCCCAGACAACACAGTCCAGCGCAGAATGTGGAGGAGTGAGTGCAGTCACTGATAACAAAACTCTGTGCTTCTCCTTGCCTTCGCTCTCAGCCAGTCTTGAAGGCACAGAATATAATATCCAGCATAAACAGAACAGATGATTGGGTATACAAGTATCATAAAGTCACCCTAGGACGTTACTACATATATACTGCTTATGCAAGGGAACGTGGACTGCCCACGGCATGACCTTAAGTAAAAGATTAGAAGAGATTCCTCAGTAAATGGGACTCTGCTTGTACAACTGACGCATTCCAAGAAAACAGGAAGATGGAGGCAGCAAATGGACAATATTATCTGCAATATTCAGACAACGAGCACAGCAATTCTGTAACCACAAAAGCATGTAAAAGTAAATGAAATAAGATAGATGAAATGCGAGCCTGAGTGTAGCAGTTCCAATTTTTTAATTAGTCTGTATTCATGCTTCACTGCTGCTGCAATTATGCTGCCTCACCCTTGCGTAGGCCTATTGTGCAAATGCTGTCATTATGCTCCAAGCAGCTTATAAAGCGGTACAAGATATGAACCACCTACAGAGATGTCATTACAATTGTGTCAATTCAACAGGATGTTTCCTAAAATTTATAATTATTTGTCTTCACTGAGAAGCAATTTTTGAAACTATTACTAGTCTTTTTGAAGTTAATTTAGTAATTTCTTTTATGTGGCATCAAACACCTGCCACTAAAATTAAGATAATTGTGTACACCTAGTAACAACATTTTAAAAGAAAAATCAACATCTATACCTACTCTATAATAGTTGTATAGATTTCAAGCTTTGGGTTTTTTTTTTCCCCTAATTTCCAATAAATTATACTAGATATTTAGAAATACTAGAAGGAAAAGGAATCAATCAGAGAATCACAGAATGTTTTGTGTTGGAAAGGGCCTTAAAGGTCATCTAGTTCCAAACCTGCTGATATTAAGCTTCCAGAATGAAAGGATTCTTCACTGCAATAAGTCTTGTGTATTTCAGTGGCAAAAGGTTACATCCTAAAAGGTCAGGGGCAAAATGTCAAAACAACCTTATGCCAAGAAGTGTTGTATATTTAAAAACTTTATTTCAACTACAGTGTTTTTTGACTCCAAATGAAGCATTCAGCTCAGATACTTTCTGATGAGGACTGCATCTAGATGAAAACTGATTTTTTTCAACTTGAGTTACAGAGGTAGGTGTGCCAGTTAGCAGGCAGTGGCAGTTTCATGCACCTTTGTTTGCCAGTTGTTTGTACAAAAAAGAAATTATCAGAATTATCATCATAGTCATAGTCTACATCTATCAGTTTATCAGGGGACATACTTTATTTTTCAAATAAATTTCAAATATCAGTGCTCTTCTTGATTGGAATAATCCATATTTCTTTCAATTTAAAAAGAATAACAACTTTCTTTTGTGGGAATGGATGGGATGGGAAATCCATTTGTGATGGACAATGTCAAGAAATTGACAGTTTTTATTATAGATAGAATGAATCACATTTCAGAAGCAGCTTTCTGAAGATATTCACTGTACAGTTTTGCACCTCCATAACAAGTAAGGTCTAGCAATCTTTAAATTTAATGTTACATGTTTCTTCAGCCTTTGCTGTATAAAACTTTGATGGAATTTCCGATTTATAACATCTGGTTAATTGTCTAGTTGAGCAAAGCAATATCTGCATATTTATTTGAGTAACCATTTTAATGATCACTGGATACAGCAATTTTAGTCTACTTGTATCTAACTTAGGTCCAAATATTTTGAAAACTGATTCTGTTTATATTCCTTTTTTCAGACTATTACATTCAAAACATATTTTGTGTTGGTTCATTTGCTCTGTTTGAAACAGAAGCAGAACTGCAAACAGTCAATAATTTTAAGCTAGTTACATAAAGAAAAAGCATAACACCCTTAGACAGAAGGTCTACCCACTGCAAGAATCATAATCAATGCTTGCCAAATATTAATCTAAAAATCAGATGTGTAATCCCTCAGCAGCACCTAGATTTTACATGCAGTATTAGAACAGGGTTTTTTCTGCTTCTGGAGTTCCAGCTGCACTTAAAACAAAGGCCCAAAGCTGCACAAACACATATACATGCACACATAGATATACAGTTCATTTATTTGTGTGAGCTCTCAACACCTAAACATCTGGTATCAAGGAAGGAGCTTCCTTGGTGCCCAGATTCTTCTTTTAACAGTCTGAAAGAAGTCTGAGGAAAACTTTTGCCCATATATGAATAAACCACAGTAAATACCTTAACAATTTTGGAGATTCTGTTTTGTTATTTTATTGCTTTGTGCAGCTATTGATTTTCATACTAAGATTGCTAATTATTAAAAAGAAGTTGCTATGGAGAAGGGAATTCTTAGAAATCTTCACAAGTTTTCCAAGTGTGTCATTTCTGATCCCATTTAAAACGTTGATGAATCAGGAATTAGGAAATCCTCTAATCTATGCAAAAACACATAAAAATAATAACACAGAGCTAGGATGTGAGGATGCAAACCAACCAACCAACCAACCAACCAACCAACCAAAAAATTAACACCAAAAAACCAAACCAAAATATAAAAACCCCAACAAAACTAGGAACATCCAGAAATAAATTAACCCCAAGTGACAATGGGGGGGTCTAAGGTGATAGCTTTCATACAAAATGGTTCTTTTCAGTGGAATTTTAAAATGTGTCTTGAAGTTCATAGAGAAGTGCAGTTCAGCAGAAAATTGTTTCTTTGTTGTACCATCACATTGGGCTTTTTTGTCTTCATTTAATTTTTTTGTAATGGTTAGACAAAGGTTTGATGCCCTCACATTTAAATAAAGAGTACAAGAACAGGAGAGAGAAAAACCTATGAAATGTGATATGAAAACATTCCAAGGATCTCTTTCCTTTTTTTTTGAAATTTGAGAAAGGTCAAGTACCAACAAGGGTCACATGAGGTTTGAACTTGTATCTGTCACACAAACGTGTGAACAAAAACAACTATGCTTTGCCATTAAAGGAAACCGGGGGGGGGGAATGGGTGTGGATGCACCTTTGTTTAAGAGTATACATATATTCTTAAATGTACCTTAAACTGTGCTTTTAAGTAGGAATGAATCTATCCAGTGAGATTTCTTTGGTCTGATTTTGTCTTGTCCAAGATCTCTCCTCAGTTCCTCAGATTCTCTGGAGACACCCTTTTCATTACATTCTTTACATTTGGCATCTGGATTCTTCCAGTACTCTGTACAGTCCCAGAGCTAAAACACACAGCATGTTTACATGATTATTTGCTATTGATTTGAAAAAAGAGTATATCTTCTCACTCCCTGCATTAAGAAGTAAATTAGTATGTTTTAACCAAGGCACTAATTTGTGCCAGTTTTTTGAATGCTGCCCTTTCATCAGTTCATGAAGAAAGAAGGCAATGAGTCACTTGGGAAAAAATAGCCACTCTAATATTGGATAAAAGTAAGGCACATCAAATTTTTGCATTCCAAAACAGGTTTTTTGCTAATACAGTGGAAAAAAAAAATCTCAGAGAAAACTCCACTAATTTCACAAATTTATCGGTTATTCTTTTTCAATAGTGCTCAATTCGTCATAGATAAATATTGACCGATCTTTAAATTCTCAACTCCATTGCGGTGTGAGCAAGACTTTCCTCTGACTTTGCCCCTGTAACTGTCTCTACCACTGACTAGCACCATTCAACAAGTTGTGACTAGAGTGCTGATAGTGCCAGTCAATACAATTCCACACAGAGGCCCCCACTCAGACAGTAGTTCAAATGCAGTCCCAGAGGTAAAGGTTTACAATGGATATGAAGGAATTACCCATTGAAGAGAAATAATTTCTACTTCATTCTCTTTCTTGAAGGTGATGATGTTAAAAATATCTATCCAGAAATTCTAATAATTTTTTTTCAAAAAATGATAATATTTTGTGTATTCATAGCACAGGGACATTTTTATGTAATTAAGGAATTGTACAGTCAGATAAGTGATAATTGCCATTAATTATTAACTAGTAAAATATAGGTAGGAGCAAAAATGCCAGATCTAATAAAATAAATTTTAGAGAGTTGAAGGATATTGTGGTCATCCAAGTATTGATTGGTTGTTAAAAGATGTTTTATTAATGTTAATATTAACCTAACCATTATGCAAAGCCCTACAAAGGTGGAATAAATGTCAATCAATATTGATATTGATAATTATTTTGTCTTTGTAAAGATGAAAGAATGTTACTTTCTGCTCTCACAGATTTCCTACCTTGAGGCAACTTGGTTAGAGAGATAAAATATGTAACTATTTTTTTAAAATTGATTCTAGAGGTAAAAAACTTACATTCAAGATGTCTTTGACATAAAGTGAAAAATGTAGATAACAAACTGTTAAAAATATTCAACTTAAGCTTGGTAGTTACATGCAAGCTAACCTCTTATCACCAGGACATTTTCTTAAAATGTATATTTGCCATCTGACAACCAAAGAAAGAGGAACTCAGTATTTGAAATTATATTTAAGGAAGATTTGATAAAGCTTTTACAATATTTTTGAATAAAGGCCTTTGCAGAACATATATGAGAGACATCAGTATACCTGAGAGAATATTTAAAGTATGTGTTCATGTACAGCAATCTGTACACAACTGGATCTTGAGGCAAACAAGGATGTGATGTAGTTTTAACAGAACTGATTTAAAACCAGCTTCTAGTGTGAAGTACTCTCACTACACACATTTATATATATATATTAGAAACTTGCTCTTCAGTTCTTTCAGTCAATTGATACTGGAAGCTTTTGTAGTTTCTTTAGTACTCTAGCTTCTTCTGGGAAAAGGGAATGCTGGTTTTGAATTAATTTACCAAATATTTGCCACCACATTTTTCCAGTATGTCCCTTGATATGTTATTTCTATGAAGCTGATAAAGTCTCAGATTTATCTTCAGCAAAAAGGTATTAGAAATAATCTCTAAACAACAATTCTCTATATAATTGAATATCTGCCTTCCACATTGCTTAAAATTCTCCTATTATAATGTTTATTATCACTTAAAAATCTCAGCCTGAATTCTCTTTTGACTGTAAAATTTTAATTGAACTTCCTTAATTGAAAAATGATGGGAAGGACACTATTTCCTAGAGTTTGATTTGAATTCCTGTTAGTACATTAAATCTCAGATTATTAGTACATTAATTAAATCTCAGATTCGAGCAAAATTCATATCAATAGACTTGAATCAGTTCATGTGAAGCTGGATTACTTACGAGTAAGAGATGTGGAGCTGAGCACTGTTGCTGTAAAATTTCGTGTTGATCAACTTTGTAAGAGTTGATGACATCTCTATGACAAAAATAAGGCCATAAACTATTTTTGATAAATGCTAAAACTTTGAGTATTTTGATAAATACTAAAGTCCTTTAGGATAAAAAAGTATATGATTCAGAAATTACTTTTGTAGAATTCTGGAAAGGTAAAATGAGAAGAAAGCATTTCATACTGCTGTAATAGCTCCAGGTGGTTCACATGTCATCAGTTCTTCCTAAAGTCTAATGAAGGAAGCTTTGCACTTAGTTCTTCAAATAATCATAATGTTATATTGTAATGTACTAGTAACAAGTACAGTCAATGCAATATTAGTAGTTTTTATTAAATTACAAAGATTTTGCCACTATGGTTGCTACTGTAATCAAAATTTTCCATGGTTAGATTTATTATTCTACATTTCTTAAATAAAACATATTTCATCTAAAGTTAACACATTTTAGGATATTTCTATTCCTGTTTTAAACTCGCTTGTTATAGTCTTATAAGAAATAGTCTATGACATCTTTTTCAAATGCTAGAAGATACTTCTCAATGTCCTACTCACCCATATTGTTTCTTTTATTCTTCTATAATTTTGCAAAAATCTGAAATAGTTCTTCTTAGGTTGAGACATAGTTTGAAAAACTCCAACAGCATACATGACAACTAATGCAACATAACATAATTTATCTGTGTTGCAATTGTTTATTTTTTTAATTTCATCATGGGTTGCTTCATAAATATTCTTCACTGAAAGAAATTTCTTTTCCTGGAAAACAAACTCCTACTATCCTATATTTTCTCACGTTAACAGTATCTAATCATCTAATGCATATCAGTGCTGGTCCCCATGTGTTTTGAAAATTATCTGCAAGTTAAAATGTAAAATTTTAACCTGGGGTAAGTACTCCTTGAATGACAATAGAGATGTCTCCAATGGGAATTCTTTTTTTAGTTTCTACTACTAGTAGTGGAAATACATGGTAATTCTTTAATAAAGAGTGAACTCATCCAAAGGAACCTTTAAACTACAGAAACCACTTGTAAAATGGATAGAGTACTCAACTGTACAATAAATAGAAGAACAGAAATTCACCCACTATATAGTGTAAGAGTGTTGCCATATTATTGTATATTCATAAATCCTAGAAAGATAAAGTACCATGAATGTACCTGTAATTCAATGCATTTTCCAAAATTATATTTTTTATTTCTCAGTGACTGTCATCATTTACTGTTTTTAATATTTTTCTGAACTAGATAGTCTATAAGGTCACTACCAACCCCAAACATTCTATGATTCTTTGATGATTATATTTTTTTCCCAACATTTACTTATACATGTACTGTGATATTGTTCACCCAAGCAATATTTTCTAGTTTAAAATGTAATATAGAGGGAAAAAATCAGAGAGATCAGCTATTAATTATTTTTCTTGGGGTGATTTTATGATGATACTCTATTCCTGACTTTGTCTTATGCCTGCAATGATGGGCATATGGTTTATGTCTCTGCCATAAGCTTTAGGCAGAAAAACTTCATGCAAATCTTATAAGGGCGCATACCCATATAAATTACATAAAATATGATTCAGAGCAGACAAAAATCATATTTAAAACTTTCTTACAACTCCATTTATACACAGAGAGAATGATAAGGTTGCTTCAAACCTGTGGCACAAATGTGTACATCAGTCAATATCAGAGCTGTGAGGGCACCAGCAGTCCTGAATTGCCCTGGGACAAATCTGAGACCACCTCCATGCCCCACTCCCAGGAAAACACGAGCCCTATTTCGGGTTTGGGTTCACAGGAAGACCTGGCTCACTCCCTCACTTTTCCAGCTGAACCAGCTCACCTTGTGTAGTGGTCACCACATGGCTGTGGGGAGACCCTGCTCTCTGTCACCAACCCTTGTTCAGGGCAGGTGGTGGCAGAATGGCCCATGCCAGTACTGCAGCCACACTCATCTCCTGGCTCGTTGCAATCCATGGAGCTTTGATTATTATGTTGTGTGTTTGTAGTGTTTTGACCCTGTACATCAGGCATCCACCAAAGCCACTCTATCACTGCCCTCTACATCTGAACAGGGGAGAAAAAATACAACAAAATGTTCATGAGTTAGGGACAGGGAGAGTTCACTCACCAGTTACTGTCAGGGGCAAAACAGACTCTAATTGAAGATATTAATTGGATTTATTATCAACAAATTCAGAGCAGGATAATGAGAAGTAAACAAAATCTTAAAAACACCTTCCCACCACTTCTCCCTCTTTCTAAGCTCTACCTCCTCCCTCCACAGGCTCAGGAAGACAGGGCATGGGGGTTACAGTCAGGTTATCACACCCTGTTCTTGCCACTGCTCACAGAGATGAGCCCTTCGCTTGCTCCATCTTGGTGTCCCCTGGTCCCACCTTGAAGCTGCAGCAACCATTTGTGGGCAAAAGACAGACAATCAAGGAATAGAGTACCATCATAAAATCACCCCAAGAGAAAGAATTAGCAGCTGATCTCTCTGATTTTTTTTCCTCTATATTCCATTTTAAACTAGAAAATAATAGCTTGGGTGAACAGTACATGTATAAGTAAATTTTGGGAAAAAAATATAATCATCAAAGAATCCTAGAATGTTTTTGGTTGGTAGTGACCTTAAAGACTAGTTCCAAACACCTACCATGGACAGGGACACCTCCCACTAGACCAGGTTGCTCAGAGCTCCATCTAATCTGGTTTTGAACACTTCCAGGGATGGGGCAGACAAAGCTTCTCTTGGAAAGCTGTTTGAGTCCCTCATCACTCCAACAGGGAAGAATTTCTTCCTAATATCCAATCTAAACCTGCTCTCAGTTTGACACCATTCCCCTTTGTCCTGTCTCTCCAGGCCCTTGTAAACAGTCTCTCTCCATGTTTCCTATGGGCTCCCTTCAGGTACTGAGAGGCCACATTTCAGTCATCCCAAAGCCTTCTCTTTTCCAGGCTGAACAGTCCCAGCTCTCCCAGCCTTTCCTCCCAGCAGAGCTGCTCCATCCCTCTGACGCCCTCGGTGCCTCCTCTGGGCTGGCTGCAGCAGGTCCCTGTCCTTGCTGTGCTGGGAGCCCAGAGCTGGATGCAGCCCTGCAGGTGGGCTCTCAGCACAGGGGGCAGAGGGGCAGAATCCCCTCCCTGCCCACGGGGCTTTGAATGCAGCCCAGCACACTGGTGGTTTCTCTATATAATATTCCAGCAGATATTATATAGAGAGATGCCACATAATACATTTCATGAGGAGACATCCTCTAAAACAAGTTATTTCAGTGAGATTTTCCTAATTTAGTTATTGTTTGATTTATATAAGACAATTTGTTTTTATTTTAATAGGAAAACATGGTTGAAAATATTTTAGAGTAAATGTTGAATTGTAGTTAGCAAAATTTGCGAGACAGTAATGAAATAACAGAGTATTATTGACTAAAAATCTTGATGGATTTCTAGTCACAGAGAATGAATTTCAGGGTCAATATTATTATTTATTATTTTTCTTTTAAGAACTGGTAATGAGCTGAATAGTATCAAAACATTAAATCATTACGTTAATAACCTTGTCCACAGAACTCCATGCTATGTTGCACAAGTTAGAACTAAAAAAGCTACATTTTTGAACCATAATTTCTAAGAAGTCATGACAAACATTACTATACACATGGAGATATTTTAGTCCCATGGTAGAATGATGACACACTGAAAGATAAACACTGAAAGTTCAACTAATTGATTGTTTTACTTATTGCCCATTTAGACTCAGTAGTGAACAAATAATTGCAGTGCTTATTAATTTTCTTTCTTCTTTTTGTCAGAAGACAATCACTAAGTTTAGAAAGGAGTCTCCCAAGAATATATTTTCTTTTTTTTCATAATTAAACTTTCAGCATATTTTTCTTTGAGTATATATTGTCCTTACCACTTTTCAAATAATTATCATATGTATGTTAGAATGTTGTTCAGCACAATAATGCGTTTGGGAGGCTATCGATGTTTACTTCTTTTGACAATGCATCTGATTTATATTATAATTGGTTTTCTGTATGAAAAACATGCTTTTTATGGTAATATTTGCTTATCTGGTGTTTTCCATCTGAAGATCTCAAGTGGTTTACCAAGGCGATGAATATCATTATCCATTATCTACATCAGGATATGTTTCTGTAAGAATAATTTAGATCTAGAATTATGGAAACTTTAGATTGTTTATTAGAAGGATAACAGAGATGAAGAAGAGCAGAAGAATGAATTACACATGTATTGTACCTCCAGAATGAAAAGGATTTTGTTTTAATAAGACTTGGAATGTCTCACAGGAATAGTAGAGATTAGAGGAGTTGGAAGTCAAAAGATTTCTAATTTACACATTGGGACAGCAACTTAGAACACTTGATAAGGAAACAAAACAACTAAAAAAAGGCTACATATATGGATATGGGCTAGTTCACTGGACTTGTTACCTACAAAATAAAATGGGTTTTGAAATTGATCTTCATGAATTTAGACCATAATAAATTTCCTGAAAATATGTATGAACACACCATGCAAAAAAACCCATGATGAGGCATTATCCATTCTCTCAGATTCTTCTCCTCTTCCAGACCAGTTTGTTGAGTGGAGTGTAAGATGTTGGGAGTATTTCCCTTAGTTTGCAAAACAAGGGAATGATTAAAAATATTTGATCTTGCCACTTAGCTCTCATTAAATGCTAACAAGATTCTAATTGACATAAAGCACAGGTCTGTAAGAAAATAAGAATAGTCTGACAAAGCACTAAATTTTGCTGTTCAGCACTCCTGCAGTCTCTCATGACCATGTCTAATTTATTTGTAAGAACTGGGACAGGAAATGTTTTTTCTGCTACATCTCTTCTGAGGCTGCTACAACAATAGAGAGAACTTCATATGAGGAAAACGCAGCCTCGACTAAGTCTTGTCAGACAGTTCCTCAGCTTTTGAGTACTTTGACAGTCCAAGATGACCTTTATTGCCATCCAAGTGAACCTGAATACTGTACCAGTAGAATGATTCTGCAGTGCATGAGTCCAAAGGGAATCCAGATGGCCATGGTGTTTACTTGAGGTATATAAAATCTGAATTAAGAGGGTTTGCTTCTGCATATAGAATATCTGCTCAAAATCAGGAATTAGTAAACCAAGAGATAGTCACAGTGTTCCCCTAAAAGAAATTTCTTCTTTTCTTCTTTCCACCAACTTTACTCCTCAGAAATAGTTGTTAAAACTATTCTCTCACACACTTTTGCAAAAACACAGAGACTCACAACTCTAATATAGGGTTAAAATGTACATGATTAGGATTAGCATTATTAGCCTCAAAATTGACAGGTTATGCTATAACTCATTATACAAATTAATTAGTTTTTACTAATCTTCCGCAATTATGCTTGTGCCATTCTATATTGGCTTCTCAGTACCTTAGAAACTCAACTTTTTATGTGCCAGGTCCTGCATGTTTGGAAGCTAAATTTAAAATAAATTTGTGAGCCTGCTTTGGGTGAGGAATTAAATTGTAAGGTTTTCTGTGCTGTTTAGGTGGCCTGGAAAGGCCCAGGGATGGCCTTGAAGAGCCGACGCTTCAAAGGACGAGGAGAGACTTCTGATCTTGTCTCGGTCTTGGTGTTTATTAATTGTTTATCTAAAAGATTTTCTTTCAGCCTGACAGAGGTCTGCACAGCAAGCCAGCCATGGGCACACTGCGAGCCCCCGGGGCGGTCACTTATCTTTATACCCTAAGTTACGTGTACAATATTTATCATTTCTCCCCAATACCTTCTACCCTTATTAACTGGTGCACTTTTAGTAATGACCAATCCCAAAGTGCCACCACCACCACAGAAGATGGAGGCCAAGAAGAAGAAGAAGACGGACAGGACACGCCCCAATTCCTCCATCTTACTTCTTTAGACCCCCCTGTACCAAAATCCTAAACCCTGTGTTTTACACTTTAACTAACTTACCCCTTCACCATTCACCCAGTGAATTCCTCCCAGTACTCATACAGGTCTCGTCTCCTGTGTAGGATCAAAGCCCTGCCACCAGACACTTCTGGCAGCATTCCAGGATTCCCGAGCCCCCCAAGGGTGGTCTCGGCCTCTCTGCACCTCCATCCTGAGGTGCTGAGATGCCACATCTCCCCCTTCTGTTTGCACCAGGAAGACCTCTTTTGTTATCCGATTTATAGTGTGTTTCAAACATGCAAATATGCATGGGACGACAAGTAAGAGGACTAGGAGAACTATTAAAACATAGAACCCTACTCTTAAAATTCCTCTCCAAATGGGAGAGATGTCAAAGAAGTCTACCCTTAAAATTCCTCTCCAAATGGGAGAGATGTCAAAGAATTCTACCATACATTTTGCTTTGGCTGACAGATAGGTAAATTACCCCCATTGCTTATTGCAATGAATGAAAGAATGATGCGCATAAGCATCATGAAACTCATGGCTTCACTTCTGTGTGACATCATTGTTTTGCTTTTCATTCAGGACCTTAACAGAGAATTCCCCCAAAGTCCTTAGTTTCTTCTTATTTTTCTTTTGAGTTGTCTTGGCAATCTGAGTCTCGACCCCTGTCTGAGTACTCGTCTCTTTGTTTTTTGGATCTTTGTTTCTGGGATCCGCGTTCTCATGTTCTCGCACTCGAAATGGTTTCACGTGTCGTGCCGACACCCACGTCAGACCTCGATCTGTGGAGATACAAGCGAAAGCCTTGCCCCCCACTAGGTGGCGCTGTCACCGGCCTCCCCAGCTCGGATGACAGCATGAGCTCGACTGCCCCTGTCCTGTCGACTGCCGTGTTCGTGATCTCATTTGAGACCGTGTCTGCTTGGCTTTTAATTCAGCTGGAAATGGAGCTGATTAAATAATGGAATCACAGATTCATTTAGAATGGAAAAAAACATTAAAAACCTTGCTACTTGTGCAGTGGCAGATATTTATTTTTTAAAAAATTTCATGGAAATAATACGTGTTCTCTTTCTGGTCTTGAAAGCTTATGAATGTTTAGGAGATGAGAAAATGAATTCTGAACAAAGTTAAAAATGTCTGCTGTGCAGCTAAACTTGTCTATCAATGTGCATTTCTGTGCTCTCTGCATTTCATGTTCAAGAGAGTTTTCATGGTCAAGAGAGGAATTAATTCTAGTTCAAGGTGTGCCAAATACCAGACTGCTTGTTTTTATTCCAATAAATTTCTCACCAGAATGAAATTCATAATAAATTCTATAATGTGAAGAATTTCTCCTTTCAGTAGAAATTTAATCTCTAGTTAGGTCTTTACAGTTTTGTCTTGGAGCTGGCATCTCAGTCCAGGTGTTTACTCACAAATTGCATTTGAAAGAAAAACATAAAATCACACTATGATAAAAGCCGTGACTTTTTTTGTGCTGAATAAGTGATAAATATCAGAGAAATACTTCTGAAACAAATGAAGTAAACAACAGTTAGTGATGTCTTCTGAAATTATGCTTAGGAACTTTTTAAGATTATGACAAAGACTTTAAGAACTAATCTCTAAAGCCACATAACACTTAGATGTGTACAAAAGTGGACAAGAAATTTACTAGCTTAAATTAGTAAATTGTACTAATAAGACATTAGTAATTGTCTTATTATGCATAAAACAAGATTTTATGGGATTATATGTTTTTTCTCAACGCCTCTTTTTTAGTTTCTGTTTAACTTCCAAGAGATTTTATTTTAAGAACAACTAATTACAAACGAGTTCTGAAAGCTCACAAACATATGTACTGTTCTGACAAAAAACATCATGCTCTTGGAAACTGTTTAAATTCTGAGACAAGAGTTTCATAGCAAAAACATGTTAGTGTAAAAGTTTTTGTTTATTCCTTTTAGCTACAAATGAATTCATAGCAAGTTGATTTCTGGGTTTTCTTTCCAATGAAAGTGCTTAAGAATCTTACCAGCAAAAAAAGCAGAATTCTGAAAAGGAGAAGGAAGTGTAAACACACATTCACAAGTGTGTGTACTGCAAAAACTGCTTCAGAAAATTATGTTTCACCACCGTGGGAAAATGTTGGATCATCTTAAAGGCAAATATTTACTTTCCTTTCTGTAATAAGCTGGAGAAGAGTTACAGTTTTCCAGAAAAAAGTTTTGTAATTTTTTAATTTAAATTAACAGATATATATGTGTTTATTTTCTTCCCTGACATTTAGAAAGTATTAACATGATAAAAAATATTTTTCCTGTGGGGCTACTTTATCACATTTCACTGGAGTCAGGGCACAATAAAATGTGAATTCATTTATCAAATTCAAAGCAGACAACACAGACAGAAACTTGAGTTCTGTGGTTGAAGAAATTGAAGAAATCACATCACCTCATGTAAGATTAGATATGGGAAGTCTCTTCACTTCATACAATATTTCCCTCCAGATGATCATATAGGTTTCAGTGATTTCTTACACTTTCTCTTCTCTTCCAAGATTGTATTAGCCAAATCCTCTTGCAGGGAGGAGAGGATACACCTCACTCTTACATTCAGAACTCCCTCTCTTTCCCCCTCTACCCCTTTTTCTGTGGATAGTTGTTAGGCTCTTCATTAATGTTAAAGTTCTGTACGTATGTAAGCTTTATTTTTCAACACTAGAAGCCATGTCTTGCTTTTAACTGTTTTTGGAACAGTTTGGACAGAATCGTTTTTTAAACAATTCCTTGTCTAATGCAATGCAATAGTCTCTTCCTTTTCTTTGTTGGATAACGAGCATTCTGAGGAATGCACCTTTCACAGCCCTTGCACTGTGTCAGTTTATATCAAAAACACAAGACAAAATATCTAAACAGGTTTATTTTGTGTGTCCAATTATGGGCTCTTAGACATGAAAATAATTAATCACTTTGAGGTGAGAGTGACTTATCTCACTGAGATTTCTTTCGGATTGCCCTCCAAGCTAATTAGTGTTTAGTAGACATTTTTCTCCAATTAAATTTCTAGTTCAAAAAGACCTTGGGCAGTTTGGAAGCTGTGCTGAGCACAAACAGTGCTTAATCAGAAGCAGAGCAATTGGTTTGCAAAAATGGGCAAAAAAGACCAGGTAGAGCACAGCATGACTTAAGTGGCAAGCCAGAACTTTATTTTGGTAAGTATATGAAGAAATGTTGACTATAATCATAGCATGTGCCCTCTATAGTGCCATGACCTGTAATAACTGCACATGCAGGTTGTCCCTACCACAGTGGGTAACAGATTGCCTTGATCCATTTAGGAACTGTCTCACAGGTAAAGAATTTGACCTCCTTGGAGATGACTCTCTCTACATCTTTCAATGAAGCTCGATTTTGGCTGTCTCACTGTTTGCATCCCTTACCTCTGAGGAATACCTGTCATCTATGTTTGTTTGAATTTTCTAAATTCAGCTTGATCTGCACATTGAAGACCCTTCCAGATCCTTGACAACTTTGCCTCCAAGAGAGATTCTTTTACCTCTTTTCCAGTAAATGACCTGTGCCCTGACTGTCTTCTTTTGTGTCCTGAATGTGAACTCATTCAGCCTTCTTCAAAGCCTACAGCTATCCTAGAAAATTACAGGACCACAAACTAGGCTGCACGCTGGCACCCAGCTAAGTACACTGTTTAATAACATCATGTTGCCTGATTTTGGCTTGATGCCATTTGGTACACTCACAAAAGATAAAAAAGGTGGATGATCCCTCTTTCCTTTTCACTTTTTAGCATTCATCTTGCTCCCAAGTTTACAACAACAACAGGGGCAGCACTGCCCATGCTGGGCAGGCTATTCTTTTTGTGTTCTGTCGTAGGGGGATTATCCATCAGGTCAAGAGATTTAAATATATCAGCCATTGCTATCTTGCTCAGTAAAGAGTTTGTAAGATTGAACTGTGAAATGGAACCCTAATAGACATTTAGAAGGTAAAATCTTTGCAGATTTTCCCTTTATGCATTTCTGTCTTTCTAACAGTCTTTTCTGTGTTGCTAGTGGCAATAGAACGTAAAATCAAGGTATTGAAACTTTAGGAGAAGACTTGCTAAAATATCTGTATTACAAAGAAAACTGCATTTCAAAGATGTTTCAACTTATGCTGGCCTCTGAATTGCTGTAATTGTCTGAATTAGCTTATGATTTATAGAATAAAATACTGAAAGAAATTATCTTTCCATGTACAAGCACTCTCATAAAAAAGGTATTATAAGTGTGCATTTCATAAAATAAAGTGATAAATTTAGATCATTCAGGTTGACAATTTTTGTTGCCTAGAGATAGTGAAAGTAATTTTTGCAGTTTTGTAATAGATTTATCATAGTTTAGTGGGGTCATGTTCTGGATGGATTATATTTTATATTTTCAGGCTATTTGAAAGTCATATTTGGGCGAGAGTGGAGGAAAATAGCTGCAAAAAAACGTAAGCAACATGAGTGTTAGTATAAAACCAAAAGTTGGTCACAACAGACTTGAAACAAACTTAAAGTTTACTCAGGTGAAATCAGGCTAAAGAAAACCTACAATTTTTCTTCTCAATTTTAATATTAATCTAACATAATGTTGAAAATGTAAAATTTTAAAATTTTATTTCAGCTGAAAAGTTGAATTTTGTGCTCTGGGGCTAACTCTAAGGCCTGCTATCTGGCACAGTACTTCTATGGCATTTGTGTGGAGAAACACTGCAGGTTTTCCATGTACATCCTATTTTTCCACTCATGACCCACATCTTCCCTTTAAGAAGGCTGAGAAACCAATACACAGAACCACATTGTGCTGATTGGGAATCATTCAGAATTATTTCTATGACAGAAGAAAGCAAGGTAGCTAGTCAAGCCAGCCTTTAGTATATGTGATATTTCTGAGACAGTGGATATACTCAATCCATTTTCAGACAGATCTCTCAATCAGTACATTATGGACTCTGGTTAATTAATGATAAAAAAAAACTTGGCTTAGAAAAAACACAAATCGGAATTCCAAAGTGTGATGGGATGACCCTGGCTGGGTGCCAGGTGCCCACCAAAGCTGCTCTTTCCCTCCCCTCATCAACTGGAAAGTTGAGAAAAAATATAGCAAAGGGTTCATGGGTCAAGATAAGGGTGGGGAGAGATCTCTCACCAGTTACAGACTGCTTCTGGAATTTTTCTAAAGTGTTAATAAAAATGTAATCTGTGTATAAAAACAACTTTTGTTGAAGTGTGCTATACTTAATAATCTCTGCAGCTCTCACTGTTTGGATCACCAATAGGACCCAGCGTATGGGATGTCTTTGCTACAAATGCAAACCTCCAAACAATTTCTACTGTTTGGAGTTCAGTATTTTGTCTGCATGTCTGAAACATGCCAATCTGAAAAATGGATGATAGGAATTAAGAATTTCTATTTAATCCCATTATTTGTGAATACAATCTAGAGTAAGTCATGCTGTTAAGTTCAGATCCTATGACCAATTGCTTCAGAAATTTTGTGCTCTTAGGATCCAAAGCTTGCTATAAGGGTATAGTATTGCATTTGTATTAGATCCATAGCAAGGAGAAACAATGCACATTATTTTTTTTAATAGAAATCTCCTTAATACATTCATCAGAACAAAAGAAACCCTAACTGCATATTTAATGTGCTGTCTTATGATTAATTAAATTTTTGGCTTACCTAGATAATATCGATTTAGTTTATAGTTGTACTTTGTGTCTACCTAGCCGGAAAATCAAGAAATGTCTCTTGTTATGGTCACTCTTTAATATAATACAGTATTTAGTAAATATATAACCAAAATTGCTTGGATTTATATTCTTCATTTAAGAGAATATATTTAGCTGTTCTCTGCTGTGTGTACAATTAAAAGCAAGTACTAATTTTATTGCCAATGTAAATATGCCTTATATTTTTTGTTATTGATATTTTAATATTGCTCTAATTAAACAGAATTATGCATGACCATATTTCCAAAACTCAGAAGCTCTTTCTAGATCTTTTTTCTTCCCAGTTCTTTACCATTACTTTCCTTTTGACTCCTTTTAGTATTTAAGCAAGGCTTCTAAGAAGGATGGAGACAGACTTTTTTCCTAGGACCTCTAGGGATGGAACAAAGGGCGATGGTGTCAAACTGAAGGATAGTTGATTTAGATTAGATATCAGGAAGAATTATATACAATGAGGGTGAAACACTGGAGTGGGTTACCCAGAGCTGTTTGAGCTGCCCCAGCCCTGGAAACATTGAAGTCAGGTTGGACCACACTCTGAGCAACCTGATCTGGTTGTCTCATTGCAGGGGGGTTTGACTGGATGGATTTTGAAGGTCTCGTCCATCCCAAACCATCCTGTGATTCTCTGATCAGCATTTGTTCTCAAGGTCAACAAGGGTAGATTTAGCAGGGGAACATAACACAAAGGAGAGGTCACAGTATTGCCAACATTTTCAATCACGTGAAATGCAGAAAGAAGTAGAAGACTCACCTGAATCTGAAGCCCCTGGTGAATATGTTTTTTCTTCATCATCATCATCATCATCATCATCATCACCGTAATACTACTACTACTACTACTACTGCTACTGATATTTTTTTAGACACATTTCCATTAAGCAGTTGGAATTATAAGTATAAATTTAGCATTGAAATGAATAGCTTCTTATAATTTCCTCAGGTTCATTGTCATGCAACTAATAGAGTAATTACAGAATTATTCGTAGAGTGAATGCCGTGTTATCCACTGAAAAATATTGTGATATTGTTGTACATAACATGAATAAAAAATATTTTTTCTGCAAAATTAGTCTTACATTTTAAAATTTCAGCAGGGAGCAACTGCTTTGTAAATAAGATATAGCTGTTTTTAATGTTTAGTTCTCATGGCAATAACAACATGAATCTAACTGGTATGATTCCCTGCTGCCACTATGTATACTTCAGCTTTCCTGTCATTAGGGACAAAAAGAGTTGAATGCTTCTGAACTGCTACTGATCTGAAGAGTTTCTAAATCCTAAGACTCTTAGAAAGAAGCAAAAAAAATCTCAAGAAAGACTGATATAGTTTAATTTGTAATTATAATATTCTCCCATCATGAACATGCACACAGTTGAGTATTTGAACCTCTGTATAAAAATAATGAACACAACAATTAACTAATTAAATATGTATGCTGGTTTTGACTGGGGTAGGGTTAATTTTCTCTTGGTGGCAAATGTGGGGCTGTGTTTCACAACTGTCTTGAACACAGTGTTAATAATACAGAAATGCTTTTGTTATTGCTGAGTGGGGTTTACAGAGAGCCGAGGCCTTTTCTGCTTTTCATACATTCACACTGGGGAGGGTGCACGGGAGTTTGGGAGGGGACACAGCCAGAACAGGTCACCCAAACTGACCAAAGAGATATTACAGACCATGTGACAGCATACTCAGTATAGAAAGGAAGGAGAGGACATTGAGAGTGATGGTATTAGTCTTCCCATGTCATGGTTATGTGTGATGGGCCCTGCTCGTCTGGAGATGGCTCAATGGAAACCTGTCTGCCCATGGAAAACAGTGAGCTAATTCCTTGCTTTGCTTTGCTTGTGTGCATGGCTTTTGCTTTCCCTATTAAACTGTCTTTGTCTCAATCCATGTGTTTTCTGCTTCCATCCTTCTAATTTTCTCTCCAGTCCCACTGGTGGGTGACTGAGCAAGCAGCTGTGTGGGGCTTGGGGCCTGGCTGGGGTTAAACCATGACAGTGTGAAAGAAAATAATGGGTAGGACTAGAATTGGGTTTTCTCCTACTTAATTAATAATTTGAGTAATTCTGTGTGGCAACAAAGAGGTTTCAGATAAAGTCCCTAAAGTGTCGCTATAGGACACGAAAAAACACAAGAGAGCACTGCTGTTTTCAAGGTGATGGAAAAAAGGAAGTTTATTTTCTGACTCTAACATTTCTAATTTTCCAAGAGTGACAGTGGATTGGAGAGTGACAGTGCCACCTCTCCAATGACACTGGTCAAACTAACAGTCTATTGACTTTCTCTTCTTCCATAAAGGAATGCAAAACAATGAGTTATTTACAGAAGGTGTGCGAGAAAGTTCACTACAAGAATGTCAACATAAAAGGCTTAGAAAATCTTAAAAATCCAGAGTAATACTAAAGTCAATAGGGACTAGCAAAAGTAGTGGGAAGAGTCTAGTGGGAAGGGTTGTTGCCCAGGGCAGGGGGCTGTAACTCAATGATCTTTAAGGTCTCTTGCAACCCAAACCATTGTATGATTTTTATGATGCAATACAAAATATGACTTAGTCTTCCAGACTCATAATTCAGACTTGTCCTTCCAAGGATCACAGAATGAGCATAACATTGTCAACTTGGGATAGTTTCTATGTGAAAAGGAGGGTGGAGACGCACACATGAACTGCAGCATTTCATGAAGGAGTAACCCTGCTTGTGTTTGCCGTGACCGTGGTGGCTCCTATTCCTGTAGTCTATTCATCCCAAAAGCTGAATAAGGCTCTTGGCAGGTCAACAGTGGCCCAGTGTGTTTCCCTGGACAGTGGATGTGCAGAACTCCACTGAAGGCAGCATTTTGCAGCCATGTCAGGGATCTTTTCTGGTCACAATTCCTTCCCCATTGCACAAGTGTCTCTCCAGGGGTACTGACTCACACTGACCCCAGTAAGTAAAACCATGACGGGAAATCAACTGGTTTTGTGTTTGCCACAGGGTCTACTCCGTGCAGCATGAACGACTTGTAATTTTGTCTTCAATTTCTTTTTTTTATAATTTAAAAATTACTAATGAGTTACCCCGGCTGAACTCGAGTTACAAAGGCTTTATTAATTCAAGAGGTGCAAACTTTCTCTTCTTATACAATAGTTGTTCATTGTTACTCTGACATCAATGAATGAGTGACAGCTATTATAGATCTAATTTTTTTACACTGCATGGAATGATTCTGGTGCTAAGTTCTTGGGTTTCTGCCATTAAATTACTTCACAGAGGTATTTTAAATATCAAATTAAATCCTGAAAGATGGTGGTGATGCATTAGGGATATGTCCTAACTGAAGGTTCTGCAGCTCAGAACTGAGTGAGGTTTCAGCTGTTTTGTCTCAAAACTATCAACTCCATGGCTGTTTGAACTGTGATGTGAAACAGTAATTTAAACAGCTGCCTGAAGAATACCTCTTTTGAGTTTCAAGACTAACTGCAATTTTCAGTGAGTGAAAATTACTTCTCTAAAAGAGAAATTTTGAAATCATTGGTGGGTTATCTTTTTTTATTGCAAACAAGGTTGGTTTCTCTAACAAACTTCTGACTATTTTCTATTTATGTAGTCTGCACCACCGACCTTTTATTTCAATTGAGATAGCACTTGAAACTGCAATACAATCAGAAATCAGTTTATGAGGTAGAAAATCTCTTTAAATGGTAACTAGAAAACAGGTGATAGTTCAACAGGGTTTATAGTACTTAGAATCCGGATGTAGAGAGAAATTAGGTAGATAAAGTATATCATTGCAGGCAATAGCATCACTGCATAGCAGCAGGGGAAAAGTCCTCAAATGAACCTCTCTGCAAAAGTGAAGACAGACAAAAAAGCACTGGTATAATTTTTAACTTTAAATGAACATTGAGACTGGCTTTAGCTCTTATTCAGATGTTTGAGAGTAAAATTTGTAAATCCTAAATCCTATCCTTGGTGTTTTTAGTATTCTGAATTTCCTCCCTAGGTCCAACAAGTTTAATGGACAACCAAAGGATCTTTGTTACATAAAACAGAATGCAGGAACTAGAAAAATCCTCTGCTATAAAATTACAGATCGCTTTGAAAATATGGGTATTTCAACAGCCTATGTCTCAGAAAATGAAAAAAAAAAAAAAAAAAAGAAAAAGCAAGAAGTTTGCCATTTTTCTCAATTCACAGTGCAACCAAAGATCTATATTAGTTTATTTGAATAAAGGTATACAAGAACTGATATCTTCAATGTATATTTGAAAGCATATTTCTGAGTCTTCCTAATTAAGCAAACAAATGCTTTCAGTGAGATGTTAACAAAAGTTGAAGTAGACATCTTCTTCTGTCCAGTAAATGAGAAATATAGGTAAATATAGCTTTTGTTGCCCTCAGAAAACTGAAAACTCAGCTGGTGCTGAGTTGTAAAAAAAATAAATTATGTTTAGTGGAAACATATTCTTTCTCAATCCCTGGTTTTAGTATCTAGAGCATGACTTCTTGTTTCTGAACTAATCTTTTGAAGGTGTACTCTTTCCTTTGTAGATCAGGATACAGAAAACAAGAGGGATGGAAATAATTTATGACAATGAATTCTCCAGCTCAAAGTGTGTGCCCTACAATCATTGCAAGAGGCATTTGGAGTTGCAGCAGTCTTCAATTCCATGTGTTAGGAGAGACCTTTAGGAGCTAGGCTGCTGCATGACATTCAGGGTTGGTGGACCCAACTGTTCTCATTGTTCCAGTGATCATAGTTCCCCTGGCAGGAAAATTAAAGGCACAGTCCCTGTAGTTCCCACTCATAAATTTGCAGGATCCTCTGAGAGGAAGGAAGGATCGGTAAAAGATAATGACTTTGTGAATCTCTTTCTGTTATTTATTTGTCTGATCACAGTAACTGTAAGACCTTGTGATGTGCTGATAAATGGCAAAATTAAATGCTAATGACCAGAATTCGAAATTAATATATCTTTTTTTTGCATTCAAAATACTTTGTTACTTTGATTATTAAAAGAAACACAGGTATTATTTTTCTCAGGTTTTTTTTCCTTATACATTTTTCCCTTAAATTCTTTATTCTTTCTAGTTTCAAAGAGATGATAGTCTTGTGAAAAACATTTTTCATTCATTTATAGGAATGTGTGCATTCTGGCCTTTTTCTCTGTAAGACAAATGTGTGTCTGCCAAAATATTTTATCTCTATGTCTCATCAGTAAAGTATTTAATGAGGCTCCAGGAATACAGTGTAGTTATCACATAGCATTGGGAAATATTATACTGACTCTAGGAGCAACAGCCAGAGAAGATTTTTAATGTGCTATTAAGTAGTAAACTCTCAGCTGCATGATAGTGTCTAAATAACTGGTGAGTATGAACATTTAAAAATATGTCTAGAATTAAAGAAAATACAGATAAAAATAAATTCAGGGGCTTATATTTTCTGATTTCATTTTATTAATATTTAAGTGTTCTTTAGATAAAGGGATAAATACACTGTTCACACAAAGGGAAAAATTGTTAGAAAGTGTTTGAAGGAGAGAAGAAGGATTTTGGGATACATCAGTTTCTAATGCTGACTGAAGTGTTATGGTGGAAATAGTCAGTTCATACCATAAAAAATACATTACACATTAAAGAGAACAAAATTTAAAAAGCAGAGCATTCTGTACAGAATGTAACAATACTAATGCTCATTTTCTGTCTGTAATCACCTTACAATCTTCTAGGAGAATGAACCACAATAAATGACCAAGTGATATTTTCCATTCCTAGAAAAAAAAAAAAAAGGAGGCTGGTATCTATAGAAACATTATTGCATAAATGTAAAATTTCTTTACTGGAAATTGCTTTGTTTTTTCCATCTTGGAAAATGTGTGGCTCTTCTGAGATAACCATTCCGAGATTGTTGTAACATCATACACTAATAAAGTACTGTTATCAAAAAGTATTAGGAAATGAGGTCTTGTAACTTGTAAAGTTTCCCACTCCTTGAGATCCAATTTCCAAACATCTGGAGAAAGACATTACGAGATAGAAACGTGTGAGAGACGTAAAATTACAAACTTTTCACAATTATAACCTCCTGGAGGCAGCACTTAATAGATAGACCCTTTTTTCATGGGAACACAGTCTTATAGGCTGTGCACAGGCTTAGATGAGACATTAGAATTAGAGAAGGAACAGGGAAAATGCTTTGACCTGTTTTATAACATATATGTATATTTTATTGTTTGTAGTGCATATTTGCTTTACAGAGAGCAGATGATGTCACCAGTCAGCAAAGTATCTTAAAAAAATATGAATAATTGGACCAAGGGAGAATCAGCAGCTGACTCTTGGACTGTTTCCATGTAATTAAAGATTGGCACATACATGAGTACTTGACCATATAATAGAGAAATCAGAGCTATACAAAATTAGTCAGCAAATTGTTGAATAAAGCAGCGGGGAGTTTCAGACATAAGAATATATTTTTAAGGAGAATATATTCATTTTTTAATTGCACTGTAGACTGAGATATTTCCTTGAATGATCTGCTTATTTCTCAAGAGGCTTTTTTTGGCCTGTTTTTGAAATTTGATCTATTTTTACTGTAATAAAGACTATAGTAGTTCTCACTGCTGCAAGAAGGATTTCTGTTAATATAAAAGATATTTGCACATATTTTATTAAAAGTTTAATTCCCATATTTCTATTCTAGTATATTTTTCTGCAACTATTTATTATTATTATCTTCATTTGAAGAAATTGAAGTATAGATGATGTATTACTCCTTTAGTTTATTTTGAGGATGCAAATTTTTTGTATTATATTCAAAAATGTCTGTCACTGATTTTTCTTGGTTTTGCCACTCTGTGTTCCAGTTATGTACAGTTTAAATTCCGTTTGATCAGATATTTCCTTCCAACCCCAATATTTCTTTTGTTTTCATGGTGACTTTTGCATCCATAAGAATAATTTTTTTTTAAATTTGCTTTTGCTTACTTCCAGTATATGCTTTGAAAATTAATAATAAGTACACAATTTTTTTTTAAGCACAGAAATTAATTGTTACTTAAAAATTCCAAGCCAAAATTTAAATACTTAATTTCTTCTCCTTTCTGGGTTCCTTTATATGAAATGAGAAAAAGTAATGCCTTGCTGTAGATAGTAATGCATTATTTTTCCTTTAATTTTATATAAAAGGGTAAAACATCCTCTTTGATTCTTGATAGGTTTTGGAATATGAATGATGATGTAATTTTTTAAATGAAAAATAGCTTTTCTCCAGGAAACAAGAGATAATACAAGAGGAAATTACCTCAAATTTTACCAGGGAATGTTTAGATTGGAAAAAAAGTCTTCACTGAAAACATTGTCAGGCCTTGAAACAGGTTAGCCTGGGAAGTGGTGGAATCACCATATCTGGAAGTGTTCAAAATACACTTGAATGCGGCTCTTGGGTGCATGGTTTAGTGGTGAACACAGTGGTGCTGGGTTAATGTTTGGACTCAGTGGTCTCAGAGGTCTTTTCCAGCCTTGATCTGTGATTCCACATGGTGCATTTCATCACCAGGAAGTGTAGGAATGGCAATATGTGGACAGCTGGAATGCCAGAGTGCCTGGAGGGACCCCTTATAGGGCAAAAGTCACTAAAACCTTGAAAGCCATAGGGCAGCCTGCAAACAGCTGGGCAGGATGATGACAGATGGCACTCACTGGTTTCAGGGGAGGAATGGAAAGAAATCCAAAATTAGTGGAGTTGTATCTTCAGATTGAAACTAGGACGTGGATTACCTCACATTATCACATATGAAAGGAATAACTGCTCTTGAGAAGGGAGGAAAGTTGGGAAAACATCTGTTTATAGTGGTGTGTCTGGTGTGATTGTGTTTTCTGTTTAAATGGCACTGAGGTAGCCACAGACAGTGAGACAAAAAGAGTGAGTGGTGAAATGAAGACATTATTTGTCTGAGTCAATATTTCCGCTAGCAGGATTTCAATCAATTGTGATTATACAAGAAAAATAAATAGAAGAGATAGGGTTGAAATTATCTTTTGTGTTCTGTGTAATGCAGTACAGATTACAGCCCCATTGTGCCAGATCTCAAACATGAATAAATATGTCATTTGTCACAAAGAGATTATCACACAAGCAGAAAAGACAGGCCTAATGTGAAAGAAATGTGAAAAGATAAGAGAGATATGCGAGTGACAAAATGATCTGAATAAAGCTGTGCAAGTCCTGTGTAATTCAGTGCTAAATTTGGAATCCTACAACAGCTTGTTACTCTGAAGTCTGAAGCACTTCTCTAAATTACATCTAAGAACAAGTGTTAAAGTAAAACTGTATAGCAGGGACGCACTCTTAATTATTTTCTTTATTGCTTACTTTCAGTTTGGAGTATGAGGTATGGAGAAACCAAATTTTAGACAGATTTATCTATCTAGATTTTCTGTGATGTAACTGCATATTTTATTTGCATGCTCCTAGCATTTCCAAAGGTGCTTCTGCAACTTTCTTCCTTCCATAATTCACTGATAAAATACATCTCGCTTCCAAATCAGGGCATTGTAGAAGCACTGACATGGCTAAATACTTTCCAATGAGATGTGGAGATTTATCTTTTTGACAGAGAGCGTGGCTAGCTTAGATATTTTTAAAAAAATCTCTGCTTTGTAGCTGCTTGTTAGCAATGGCCACTTTTCCTTCTATTTGACAGGTACTTGCCTTGAACAGCTGAGCTTACAGACCATGTTAAGAGTATCTTTCCTGAAATACACACCAGATTCTCTTTCCATTTCCTAAAATTATTTTTCAAAAAAGTCTTCCAGTCACTGCTCCTTCCCTTTTTCCACCACAGCTGCCCTTGGTATAGAAGCAGATGCACTCAGATGTCCATTCACCCTGCTGCTGTCATGAGTTGTCCATAAATATCACTGTCAATGGTGAAAAATGTTTAAGCATCTGTTTCCCCAGTGTCATTTATTTGTCTGGATGTAGAAGCGACCTATTTAGTTTCCAGATCAGAAATAACTTGTGTTTGGCCAGATTAACTTATACTTATAGGAAAAAATATGTCTATTCCTAATTGCCTTTGAAGACACCTTTGTTGTTGGATGTTCAACAGGTGTCATTAAATCTCTGGAGGGTAAATGGAGACTACTATAGGCCAATTGCTACTTGGTCAATTTTCTGCTCCAAACTGGTTCACCAAATTGCTCATTTTCATTTGCTTTTTTTAAGCTTTAATTTTAGAAACAGTTTATTGTCTTCTAGACATCTGCACTAATAACCAGATCACATTCATCACATCCTAATCATGCATATTTTTGGTAGAGAGAATCTTGGAGGTACCAAAAGAGCTGAGACAGCCAGCAGGTTTTGAAAGTTTAGTATTAAGAAATATTGTGGTTTGCTGCAATTTACCAGTTTCTAGAGGTGAGGCGCAGTTGATAAATTCACTTGTTCTTAAATGAGATTTAAAGATTGAAGGACCCACTCTGTAGAATGAAGGCTCCTTTTATTATTTTCTACCCTTTGAAACATATGAAGGCAGAAGAAAACAGTGTCTGAGGGAGGGTTTCAAAAAGGAGCAGAGTGATAGAAGAAGGTCTACTCTTCCAATTATAGGAACAGACTAAAGGGAGACTTTAGGTTAGATTAAATGCCATGACTCTTGGACAAGATAATTGGATTTTCCTTGCATTTTTGCAGGAGGACATTGGGGCAATCCAATGAGATCTGAAACTTGCAGCACAGTGATCAGGAGCCAGGAGCCTTCCCTTTTGCAGAGCGTGGATGGATGGCTGGATGGATGGATGGATGGATGGATGGATGGATGGATGGATTGAAGGATGGATGGATGGATGGATGGATGGATGGATGGATGGATGGATGGATGGATGGATGGATGGATGGATTGAAGGATGGATGGATGGATGGATGGATGGATGGATGGATGGATGGATGGATGGATGGATGGATGGATGGATGGATGGATGGATGGATTGAAGGATGGATGGATGGATGGATGGATGGATGGATGGATGGATGGATGGATGGATGGATGGATTGAAGGATGGATGGATGGATGGATGGATGGATGGATGGATGGATGGATGGATGGATGGATGGATGACACACCGTGTGCTCAAGTCTTGGGCTGAACATTCTGCATATCCAATTTATAAGATGGAGAGGACAGAAGTCTCTCCTAGTTATAAATATCTACAAAATGTTTCTGAGGAAGATGTATGAGCATTTTCATTGTGGAGGAGAAGGGAGATACAAAGTCCTTAATGCAAGTCAGAGAGAAGGGGAAATTTTCTGGCTTTATGTGCTATAGCAAGGAAGAGACACTTTTAAAATTGCTTCACATTGAGACATCCTAAAGCAACACTGGCCTTATAGACTAAAGACATTTTTATATACAAGCCTTTCAAAATGGTATAGTGGAGAGTCAATGGGTACAGCTTCCACTGAGCCAGGAAGACTCATCCAGATTCAGTATGATTTTTGAGTCCTGAAGGTTTTGCCACATGGGATTTTGTTCACAGTCTCAATCTATCAGAAACCACTTTGCATTTGGCAGTGTTTCACCAAACCAGAGATGTCTAAATGAAACATTTCCGTGAAGATAATTAGCATTTTCCCCTCAGGAGGAGCATTAGCCTTGAATTAGTTTCTGTGAGTAGTCGTGACCTGGAATACCAACATGACTTGAGTCCTTTGGAAGCCTGTGCTCTGGATTGCAGTCTGGTATTCCAACAGGGAAGTGTTGAAATGCCAAAGAGGTTTAAACTTTCAGTTTGGTGTTGGTTTAGAAGCATGTGTCTGATGAGTAATGCTTCATTTTCCCAGTTTTGTCCAAGTGGTGTAATAATTTTTTGTCCTTCTCTAGGGTTTTCCATAGAAATTGAGGAGTAAATCTTGAATGTGGTCTAAGCCACAGCTACTTCAAATGTTTAATACAATTTTTTCTTTACCATTAAATTGAACAAAAGTTCAATTAGCAAACGGAAACACATCTCTTTATTGAATATCTTATACAAATTATTCTTATTTTCACTAATTCAGTGAAATTTCAGTATTTATTCCGCTAAATCAGTCAAACTTGTTTCCTTTCTAAATAAACAATCAATTAAAATACTTATTAAGAACACGAACTCTCTGTTTAAATTTGTTCAAAATTTCACTGAAATTATGATAACCAATATAATGTATGTAACAATATTTCTCAGCTAAATGGAACAGCAATTTAGATATACAATTATATCTAGCATATGAGGAAGGTGAAGTACTCTAAATAATTTCTGCAGTAGGACCAAAAAAAGTACATTCTAATATTAAAAAATGCTTCATAACACACACGGCAGGTTTTTATCAGTGGCCTGAAAACAAGGATGTCATTGTGAAACAAGCTGGCAGAGTAGGCTGGATTTCACCCAAGACAGAGGACTTAATAAATGCTGTCAGCCGTTCTGTTGGTGCTAGTCCAATCCATTTTTGAAAGACTGCAGTCCATGAAAATATAACTTTTTTAGAGCTACACAGTTGACTGATGTGGCTGAAGTTCTTTTTATGATTCTGTGTACAAACAGTAGATGAATTTATGCTGGGGAAATGAAGAAAGAAAAGAGTTTTCCCGACAATTTTTTAAAAATTCATTGGATTTTACATATCAACATGTGATTCACACAGGCAGACAGAGTTACATAACTTCCACATCTTGACCAGGTGTATCCAACAGAATTAATACTGCAGAATTTTTGAGATATGGCTATCTTGTTTCAGATGTTCCAGTTAATATTTATAACTTGTATATTAGTCTACTTGGGGTCTAGCTAAGCATCAATGGTAGTTTAACAAATGTAATGTTTCTAGTATGTTCCTAAATATGTTTTCTGTGTTCATATTTGTGTAGTTTTTATATTTTAACATTATTAAAAATCTACAGTGGAAAAACATTTTATTAATAGTCATTTAATTTAGAAATTTTTTTTTCAGAAAGGACTCAGGCCCATCATGTACATAAGATTCTGAAACAAATTATATAGGAAGACCTTTTTAATGCAAGACTGGGACCTGAATTTGTCCCTAAATAGGGAACATGTGAGTTAAGAGTTTTAATTCCAATTCTTAAACGCACATCTTTTTACATCTGTCTTGAATTCTGTTTTTCCTGACAGTGTATGAAACAATATCAGTGGATTTTTATGAAGATTAAAATTGACTTTGCAACTTTGGCTGTTGTCTCTCAGCCAAGTTGTTTCATCTGCTGCAAGCAGCACTCTGTCACAATCTTCTATTTCCCTGGGTCTTTTGTTTTTCCAGAATTTAAACTCAATCTGGCATTTCCTTAAAGGCAGCTTCTCTCTTCTTTCACACTTCTTTCCAAAATAAGAAAGTTAAGTGGTGTTAGACCCAAACTAGAGTAAATACTCGGATCCATATTTTTTGTTTTCTTTGTATTGGTGCTGGTTGGTCTTAGTCAAAGTTACTTATAAGCAAATAGATTTAGAATTTAAAAAAATGCATGCATGTGAGTATAATGTGCTGTTTAATGTGCAGGGTTTAGTCTTAATTTTTGATTAAATTTTTCCTGCCTATATAAGGTTTGAAATTCATGCAAAGAAAAATTCACCAATATCCTGTTTCTTTTATATATATATATATATATATATATATATATATATATATATATATATGTTCTGACTACATTTTTGCTGAAAAATGTTTATTTGGGTTTAAACATCAGTTGCTAGTCCAGTCATTTCTGATTTTTGCAGACTACGTAAAGCTGGACATTAATTTTGCTCCATAATTTCTTAACTTGCAAATAAATATGAATATATTCTTCATACTATTATCTGTCTGAGTGTATTTTTTCTCCGGTGTTACTGATGCTACATATTCAGATCAATACATCTCTGAAGTCCTGGTACTCAGGGTTTTGCACTCAAAATCTTGTTGTCTTCCCTGGTCAAACACTGAGAAATACAATCCTTATTTTTGGGTTGCAGTGCAAATAATGTTTGAACTTGTACAAAAATCTAGAAAAAAAATTTCAGTAGAATTTTTTCTTCTCCTCTTTGTAATTCTGTTTTAAAAATTTTCAGACAATTTGGATTCCACAATAAGGAAATTTTAATTCGTGTCTGTGCCTTTTCATTACTTCCAAATGTTCCAGCACTCTGGAAACACATTTATAAAAGGGACAAATCATCAAATATAGCCAGATAGCAGAAGAGCAAAAAATTGTTCATATTTGACATTTGATGCAAAATACATGCAGCAAAGGCAAGTCAGGGATCTTATCTTGTGTCAGGGACATGAGCCAACCCAGAGCAACAGCTGCAAGAGCTCAGTCACAGGAGGAATGAGTGCACTGAACCCTTTCAGCACCACTGAGAAACCTCTGGAAGCACAGCAAAAAAAATCCTGCCCAGGTGAGGCCTCCTCCCACCCCCAGGATACATCATCAGCAGCCCAACCGTGTTCTGTAGACTATAGCAGGAGGTACTGTGAGCTGGAAACACTATTGAAAATACTCTCACTGCCTTAATCTATTCTATCGTTGTCTGTTTATTTTATTTATGTTTTGTTTGTCTTGTTTGGGACAATAAAACATGTGGAGGATATTATTCTTATATTTGTTTTGTGGCTAACACATTGTAAACCTGTTCAGAATTTTAGATTAAGATTTTTCCTGTACTTTCAAAATAGTTTTCTTTACAGTACCTGTGTTAAAACTGAGAGAAATATAGTTTCACTCTTATAAGCATCTCTGTGTTCATATTGCCTGTGAATATTCCAGCAAACAGAAATGAAAGCTATATTTAAAGTTTCATTGAGTTGCTCCCATAATTCAGATGTCTTAAACTTCATAAACTTGACCCCATTTTACTAATATTTTTTGCTTTATTTTCTTAAGCCCCTTAAGACAGTGAAGCATAATTTGAACAAATGTGCTGATAATATTTCCACTGCTGGTTGAACTGATAAAAGGAATGATTTCTGTTTAATTGCAACGAAACTTAAATAACAATTCTTTTTAAAATGAAGCTTTGCTGGGTCTCTCAAAGAAAACACTCTTCAATTCAGTATCTAAACTGTAAAATAATCCCACTTCGTTTTTGGAATGGTTAAATTGAAAATTTATTTTGGTCAGCAGAAATAACACAATACTATAATATTCCTTGGCAAATATTAATTAATCCCACTGACATGCAATTGCTGCCTTATTTTTTTCCCCAAAGGAATTACTGAGCAGTGCTTCATAAACATTTATGGGTTGGCACTGGCCTTAAACTAAGTAACCAAAGAAACAGCTGACAACTTCAGAAACTTGGGCTGCGGTGCTGATAGTAGGGATAGCAAAAATGAAATACTTTGGTTGATACAGTTTCAAATTGTGATTTTGATGTAAAAAAACCAAAAAAATCCAACAAAATATGTGACCATCTTGTTACTTTAAATGTTTAAAAGTCTGATAGTTTAAGATGCATGGTGAATTACATAATGTTACTGGGAAAACTCAGTGTTTAAAACAGATTGAAGAGTTTCCCAAATGTCATCTCCCATGGGCCAGTTCATATGTACCCCTGCTCAGATAAAAAATGGACACTTTTTACAAAAAAAATGTCATAAAATATTCCCTTGACATATCACAATTATTGAAATATCTGTGTTAAATAACATAGTGGAAATCCATTGGGAATATTAATATTATTAATTAGATCTACATTTTCCCATTTCTCTTTTGATCAGTTTAAAATACATGAAAAGTGACACCTAGAAAATAAAAATAGAATCCTCAAGCTCATAAAAATTTGCATCTGCAACCATGAAATTCAAGATATTTCAATTTTCTGACTAAATACTATATGCTGACTAAAATAATTGTTCTTACCTTGGGTTTTTAAGGAACATATTATAACAGCTGCTTCACAGAAGTTTGTTTAATATGCTGTCTTTCTACAGTTATATCTGTTTCACTGTCAAGTTTCTAGCAATGAGAAGATAATGATCATATATGAAAATATAAGAAAATGTAAAGCAATCACTTGCTGAAAAGATATGCACACCAAAAATAATTTGATTTTCTGAACTTTTTTTTTCAGAATTGAGCATTCTTTCAATATGGCTTATGAAGAAATAAGTTTATTAACCTCACCAATTATGTCATTTCTCACTGGAATGTCTTTCTAGAGAGCCCTTCCAAGACCTGCTAATCTGCCTTTGAGATCTCTTGAAAGGAAGTGATACAGGTAACTTTGGTCTGAAACTCTGCCTCCAGGACACCCCTGAATTACACAGTGGGTGTAGATGATGTGAATAAGTGTCTTCAGGAAGGAAGAAGAAAGTAATTAACAGATCTCTGGGCTGGATTAGCTATTGTAAACTGGAACAAATTCCTATTCCAGCAATTTATTTCATATCTATTGTTTTTGCGAAGGTCATGTAAGAGGGAGACTTTAACAATACCATTGCTAAGAGTTCTGTCTGGAAATGCAATGGCAAGATTGCCAGCATCATCTGGAAGTGAGAACTATTGGATTTGTTGTCTTCTCTGTGTCAATGCGGAATCTTACTTGTGAATAAAATAACACTGCCTGTTTTTGAAGCTGCTGAAGATAAACTTGACCTGTGCTCTCAAAGTTAATGCCTATAAATTTATATCCATGAGGGTTTTTTCAAAGCAAAAAAATGTGGTTTAAGTCTTCTAAAAAACGGCATATAAATTTTCATGCATATGACATAATTACTTGGCATAAACCTGTGTGCAATGTGTATGTCCTTAACACAGAATCACAGAATCACAGAAGTTCAAGGCTGGAAGAGACCTATAAGATCATCAAGTCCAGCCCATGTTCTAGATCATGGCAGCAAGTGCCACATCGAGTCTTTTTTTGAACTCTTCAAGGGATGATGACTCCACCACCTCACTGGGTAAATGATTCCAGTATCTGACCACTCTTTCTGTGAAATATTTCCTTCTTAATTCTAACTTACATCTTGCTTGACGCAACTTGAGACTGTGTCCTCTTGTTCTATCTGCTGTCGCCCGGAGAAAGAGACCGACCCCCAGCTCACTACAGCCACCCTTCAGGAAGTTGTAGAGAGTGATAAGGTCACCCCTGAGTCTCCTTTTCTCCAGGCTGAACAACCCCAGCTCCCTCAGTCATTCTTCATACGGCTTGTGCTCCAAGCCCCTTACTAGTCTCGTAGCCCTCCTCTGGACACGCTCAAGTAACTCAACGTCCCTCTTAAAGTGAGGGGCCCAGAACTGGATACAATACTCCGGGTGAGGCCTCACCAGTGCTGAGTACAGGGGAAGAATGACCTCCCTGCTCCGGCTGGCCACACTGTTCCTGATACTGGCCAGGATGCCATTGGCCTTCTTGGCCCCCTGGGCACATTGCTGGCTCATATTTAATCGACTGTCAACCAGCACCCCCAGGTCCCTTTCCACCTGAACACTGTCCAGCCACACCGTCCCCAGCTTATATCGGTACAGGGGGTTATTGTGGCCAAAGTGCAGGACTCGGCACTTGGACTTATTGAAATTCATCCCATTAGATTCTGTCCATCCATCCAACTGTTCCAAGTCCCTCTGCAAAGCCCTACGTCCCTCTAACAGATCAACACACGTTCCCAGCTTAGTGTCATCAGCAAATTTACTAATAAAAGACTCTAAGCCCTCATCCATATCGTCAATAAAAATATTGAACAGAACTGGCCCCAGCACAGACCCCTGAGGGACACCACTGGTGACTGGTCGCCAGCCGGATGCAGCACCATTCACCACCACTCTCTGGGCCCAGCCATCCAGCCAGTTCTGAACCCAGCAAAGGGTATTCCTATCCAGACCACGGCCAGCGAGTTTGTCTAGGAGTATGCTATGGGAAACAGTGTCGAAGGCCTTGCTGAAATCCAAATAAACAACATCTACAGCCTTCCCTGCGTCCACTAGCCGGGTTACCTGGTCATAAAAGGTGACCAGGTTGGTCAGACATGATCTACCCCTCCTAAATCTGTGCTGGCTGGGTCTGATACCCTGGCCATCCTGCAAATTTTGCATGATAGCGCGTAATATAAACTGTTCCATTATTTTGCCAGGTACTGAGGTCAGGCTGACTGGTCTATAATTGCCAGGATCTTCCTTTGCACCTTTTTTCTGAATGGGTATCACATTGGCCAGTTTCCAGTCATCCGGAACCTCACCAGTAATCCATGACTGTTGGTAAATGATAGAGAGTGGCTTTGCAAGCTCATTTGCCAGCTCTCTCATTACCCTGGGGTGGATCCCGTCTGGTCCCATAGATTAACAATCCAAAACAATTGATAATTTGTTCTAGGTGCTTATTTTCAAGGAAAACAAATAGCCCATATCTCAGTTCACTGATTTTTGCTGAGGCTTTTTACTTAAAATAAAACTCTGAAATATTGTCTAGGTTTTTTCATCTATGAAACATTTTTTAAAATTCTAGAATTTTCTAAGGATGGAATGTCTTATTTTCAGTATCTCTGCTTGCAGAGGGACGTTAGGGGATAGAGACAATCAGATTTTTTTTATGATAACTGAAAGGACTATTTGCTGCAGGGGTTCTTTCAAAGAGGACCTTGATTAGAGGACAGTTTTATAGATAATTTTATGTCATATTAACATAAACCAATCTTTTTGAGGAACCTTGCTCTTTCTGATGTAATTTGGGTTTTTTAAATGTACAGAGAACAGACCTTCAGAAAGCAAGGAGTTCTCATGTTCCTATCATCAAATCTGTCTTTCAGAAAGTCAAGGTTTGGGAATGATATAAAGGAAAAAAATGTGTTAAGTATAAAGATGGGTTATAAAATACCATTGCTGCAGAAGATATCAATAAATATGTACCCAGTATTCTGTGTCCTAAATGTATATGTTTAATGTATATGTTTCTATGTATTAATAAGATGGATGAAGTTTTACAGGATGCAGCTCACAGTTAATTTTTTGACAGGAGGAGCATTAACACAATCTGGTATTAGGGCCTTTGGTTTTTTTTGTGGATCTGTGCTGCTATGAGCATTTGCTCACTTTTCCCCCCACTATTATCTCTCTGTTCCACTTCCCTTCTCTCCTTTGTAGTCTGTAAGTCTCTTGGTGCAGAAACTCTGTATTTCTTTGTGTGTGCTCAGTGCCATTCAGATCTTTGCCTGGACCCTTAAATGCACTTGTAACATAAAAATGGAAATCCTAATTACCTGATAACCTCAGTGAATCATTGCGTGATCTCTGCAGCATCTGAAAGTAAAAGACATCATGCAAATTGCAATTACTGCAGTTAATAGAAGAGATGTTCTCTTCGCACCAGCACATTTGGTTTCATTGACAATAATTCTAATAACACTGCACACAAATTACAAAGAGTAATTCTGAATTGTCTTTGGATAGTACCAGAACATATTCCCTAGCGATGGTGTCAATGTCATGGAGTTATACACATTGTAGTTCAAATGTCTGAAAAGAGAAGCTACTGCTAAAAACCTTTATATAGGCAATTGCCCTAAAGCAAAGGACATATTTTAAATTCTAGACTTTCTATTATGATCAGTGTAATGCAATGACTATATTTAATGAATAAGGTATATAGGGTATAAAACCCCATAAACATATGTGTCTGAAGCAACTCAGTTGGGCAATTACAATTCTTTCATTTTAGATTGCCTATATGGCTTTGAATTCTATAGCTATAACTCATCTTTTCACCAAGCTATTTTAGCTTTTCCTTTCAGTGATGATTTTTCCAACTGAAATCAGAATTCTCCTCACTTCTGCAGAGAAACAGGGGTAAAACTCAGTGCCCGATCCTTCCTTCCCCTCTCTGAATCCCTCTTATATTGATTCTCTATTGAAACCTCTTTAAAAAACATAAGATCTGGCTTCTGGCTGCCTTACCTTACTAGTACAATAGGAATAAGAGCTTTCAGCCATAATCATTGCATTTTGGACAGTATGAAGAGGGGTTGACTTTACTGTTCTGCAAGTCTCCCTATTGAATTGAAACTTTGCCATGTTGTCTACTTTTCAGCCAGGAAAAAACCTAGATGTGTAGATTTCATAGGAGAAAATAAGTGTCTCATTTATTCAAGAATGACGGAAGCCCTCGCTGCACCACTTGCTTTTTTAATAAATCCATATTCTAGTGCTTGTGGATAGCTCGAAGCCAGAGATACAGATCTAGGTAATCTTCATGCCAGTTGGGTATATCCTGCCCCAGTTCACATGTATCACTTATTTTCAGAGTAAAATCAGTCTGAATTGAATTTATTTAAAGTCAGGTTAAACCACAAGAGAGACATTTATTGGAGATTTAATTTTACCAAACCAAATGCTTGGCTCAGTGATTTAACTTCAGAGTAATCTCTCCTTTCTAGGGGGGATTAAAATTAATGACTTTATAATAGCTAGATCTTACCGTTCACCGATGTAGCTCCCATTGCTATTCAGGAAGACTTACAAAATCAAGATGATATTAATGATCAAGTAAAAGGAAGTTTCGACTAATCTTTCAAGCATTTTGTGAAAACAATTTTCCCTGTTAAATCCTTCCAGCTTTAAATTCAATAGCAAAGTGCTCACAACACCATTAGTCATAAGTAACAAAAAAGGCATGTTTGCCAGAATAGACTTGCATTTGTATAAAGGTAAGTTGTTGTATTTAAGCTCTTAGTGTAACCTGTAATATATATTCCATTTCACCAATGAAATTCCCGTGGTGAATATTCATTTAATTGTGAATATTTAATGGTGGAATATTTAATTAATCACCATTTAATTCATTTAATGGTGAATATTAAATAAGACATGAATATTGACTGAACATAGGCACATTTTGGAGAAAGCTGATGGCTTGGCATTAGCTCTAAATATTAATATGCATTATTTCTGTAAATATTTATTCTGTAATTGTTAATATAAAATAATTAAAAAATTATTCTGTAAATATTTAGCTTTGTAGTGAGATGCAAGGGCATGTAAATGTATCTATTTCTGTATATGAGGGATTGATTACAATTAATTGCACATTATTTATTTTCTTTACTGCAGCTTTAATATTAAGGGCTGCCAGGAATATCCTGGCATAGGCTCCACTGGTGATCATTTCCCCAGCATGACACAGTGATTGTCCAGGCATAATTCACTGCAAAATAACTCATTCTATTGTTGCAAATCCATTATATAAACAAACAAGCTGCTGTAACCCTTATTGATATATTTTTCTTCTTAATACTGTAGGAATTACATTTTAAAAAATAATTTATTAATAAAATTTAATGTTTGATTACTCTGATAATGTGCTGTTTAAACCATTTTGCATTAAAAATACTAATAAGGGGCATGTGTAAATACAAGTCAGAGGTGAGAGTTGTTTTCATTTTTGCTGTTATGTGTGTGGCATACTCAGTGAGGAAAACTGGTTAAAGCTCACACTAAAAGAATTCCAAATTATTCTGAGGGAAGTTATTATAGATTAGTTCCCTTTAAAATCTAATTAAGGCACATCCAAGTGAATAAAGTAGGTAGCACTGGAGGGAAAAAACCCACAAACATTATGTGTGTTCTTGAAAGTAAATTCACTAAAAATTTAAAAGGAAGTAGAAAGTTATGTGTAACAGGGAATAAATCTTAAAGCTAAATAAACCACTTCACTACAGTGTTTTTTAATGTCTTGTCCACTACAAGAAATCAATTTAAGATAAACAGGTAAGCACTTCAGAAAGGTGTACTTTTTTAAACAGAATTCGGCAGCTTGTAAGGAATTCAGGTAAAATCTGGAGCAAACTACTTTGGATAAAAGAAAAACTCCTTTTTCCAAAACAAGAATTAAAAGTTTCTTTGAATTTTTGCTACCGCACTTAAATTAGAATGTACTTCCATTTCTAAAAGAAGGGCAATGACAGGTCAGTTCAGATCAGCCTAGATGGGCTTGCTTTTCTCACCCCAATTAATTCACCCCAAAGTCTTCTCTTTTCCGGACTGAACAATTCCAGTTCTCTCAGCTGGTCTTTGTTGGAGAGGTGCTTCAGCCCTCTCATCATTTTGTCTTTCTCCAGTCTCACTCCAACAGGTCAATGTCCTTCCTGTGCTGAGACACCAGAGCTGGATGCAATTAAACTTCATTATCTTAACATCAACCCCACCGTATCTTATTTCTTTGGGTTTTTCTTCTTTAGTTTTTCTTCAGTAGTGGCTATAGAGCAAGAATGCATACCTTCCATCAGGGAAAAATCAACACAGAAATAAGCATTGATATTCCAGAGCACAGAAAAATCGCTCAGATCTGATTGGAGAGTCAAGCTGTTGTTAACAAATGAGAATATTACGCATCACTTTACAGGGCATGGTAAATTTAAACTTGCCTTTAAGGGTGGCCTGTTTTCTCCGTTAAAAATAGATAGAGAATTCTGCATCAGCTACATTCACTGGTAAGATACCCATTCTGCTCTTTACCCTGGAGAGTTGAAGGAATGAGGAAACAAAATTGTTCGAGGTTTTGAAGATGAACTATTTATTTTACAAAAAAAACCAAAACAAAAACCAGTTGAAACCTTACATACTGGAGGTTATCATTCTGTGAATTACAACAAATTCAGTGGCAGCACTGATTTGAAAACTACAAAATTGATTATAATAGTTTTAAATTGGATCCCAATAAAACACACAGTGAAAGCTCTTTACCTTGCTCGATAAAGGTCAAAGACAAAACAGGAGAGGGAAAAGAGAAAGTACTGAAAATATTAAAAATAAGAGATGCAGTTAAATATAGAACTTAATAACCTGCTTGAACTGGGAATTCTGGTCTCAGTGGATATACAGCCTTGTGCTCCTCCTCCTGCTCTATGTCCCTGTGCAAGTGAATGAATTTTAATTTCTCTGTTCCAACAGCCACAGCTTTCAGACTGAAGCTGACAGTAAAAGACTGACAGTAGTGAAGGGGAGTGGAGGGAAAATAGAGAAGCAAGTAAGTGCTGTGAGATTGCACAGTGCTCAGAAAGGGAAAGCAAAAAGTTTGAAAATTATTTGTTTGGAAGGCAGCTATTCATAGCAGCAAGCTGTTTAGCCTAAGGACATGTTCTGTTGGAATCCATAGAGTTAGAGGGTTTTTAGGAAATGGTTAAAAAAGTATAGGCCTCAGACTGAAGTTTTGTTAGCATTGCAAATACAGCAGAAAAGTTTCCCAAGCAGTAGAGCATACATGACAAATAATGACAGGCCTCTGTAGAATTGGCTTAAGGATGGCAACAAGGTTATTTAATGTATATCTTTAAAAAGTTAACATAAATAAAACTCTATTCTTTATCTCTTACTAACCAATCTTTGTTTTAACTACCATTACGTGTGTTTTATAAAATTAAATAAAATGCTTGTCAATATGTGTTGTTCTATGTATGATTAACTAAAATCTAAGCTGAGATAATTTTATGTTATTCTGTAATACTCCACCTCCTTGACATTCCCTGTAGATCAGCAAGCTGTTAACATCCTGTCTCCATTGTCTAACAATGTCCTGAGACTGATGTGCTGAAAATAAAAAAAAGCTCTTCACTGATCTAGTTTGTCCAGTGTTGTCCATATCTAGACGTAGTTGCCACAGCAAGTGAGTTCCTCTGTAAAACGTGAGTTCCTGACACAATTAAACATATATTTTCCCATACATACCTAACCCCCGCAATGTTCATTAGAATTACAACAGTCAGAAAGATAAAAAAAGAACTTAAAGAAAATGAAGTTTATGACAGTGTCCAGATATCTAATGACAAATTAAACAAGGCACATGTAAAGTGGTTAGAAAATTTTAAATGGAAAAGTGGGTGCAGCTCCTTTTTGACTTTTTCTGGAATCAGTTTGGATTGACTCAGTTGGGAGAAGGTGGAAAGAATTAAGCTAGTAAAGTGACTGGATTTTAGTGATTAAGATACTGAATCAGGTACTTCAAAAGGCATTTACAGATTAAGGCAAAGGATTTTCTAAAAGAGATCGAGTGCAAGAACAATCTGTAGGCCACAAGAGGTACAAGATCAGGTGAATGGTAGTGAGAGGGTTAATAAAAGGCATAAGTAAAGAGTAGAAACATAGAGACTTCCTTCAGGTTTGCCATTCTTGTTACCCATGCAGTGTTTCCTGCCTTTTGCATATAATCCCAGAACTTCATGAAATTAAAACTTTATAAGCCAAAAAGTAGTTTACTGTGAAAAAAAAAAAAAAAAAAAAAAAAGATAGCTGAAGATGACTGCCTCTACCCTGCATTGAGTATCATGTACAAATGTGTCACTGAGATAAGGGAATATCATTTAAGAAAAATTCCATGTTTCTGGTTTGTGCACTTACACACATCAACACACACCATGACAGACCAGAGGATGTGGGAAAACTTTCAGAGCAAAATGTGTGTGAGGTGATGTACCTGACAGGCGCATGTGAAGCAAATGTTTCCTGAAGCTCCCTGGGGAGTCAGGAAAATCAGTGATCAGAGTTACTGTGCTACACCTACCAGCAACCTGAGGTAGGTACACAGACACAACATCTGTCAGGCTGATTAGGCTGAAGGAGGTGGTGGCTGCAGGGCTGCCTATGTAGATGCCAGTTCAGTGTGGCTGCTCCTTCTGCTGTCAGCCAGAGACAAAAATACACATCAGAGTGCTCAGGACAATTTACTGAGCCACAGATGGGAGGATCTAAGGGCCATTTGTACTCTCTGCTCTGGTTTAGTAGGAAGCAAACAGCAAGAACGTGGCCGACTCCACACAGGGGAATGTTTGGGCACTCAGAATTTTTGCTTGGGAATAGACACAAATGGATAATTTTACACACCGGTTTTCCACACTTTTCATGGGTTTATGGTAGAGGACACAAAAGGAGATGATACAAAATCTGGATGAAAACTGATAACAAATTATAATTTCCTAATCCATTACAACAATCATTTATGTGTTTTAAATTCTTCATTTATTCCAGCTAAGAAGAGAAAAAAAATGTAGGCACAGCCTATTAGATCTCTTCTGCAGAGATCTGAGTAACGTGATGCTTCAGAGAGGAAATGACTGAAGAACAGCTCCACAGGGGAGGGTTTGGATGCTTATCAAGATGGTGTCACTCTGATTCTCTAGAACTGTGCTTTTAAAGAGCAGTGGGATTGTTGAAATGGAACTCTCCCCAGGCAGAGTCCAATCTGACATGAGGCTTCCTTTTTTATCAGCTTTATAGCTGAACGTCAGTACATAGTCTGTGTTTGTAAGAATACAAATTATGATTAGGGCACACTATGGAGACATTAATTTCTGAGAGATAAATGTGCCATTGTGAGGCCAGTAATACAAAGAAACCCATTTGTTGGTGAAGACTCCTGAAAAAACAGTAATGAGGAGAGCAAAAATCTGAATTGTTTCAATGAATAGACAAAGCTGATAATCATACACAGTCTCCAGGTGTGTTACTTTGGGATTTTTTAGTTTTCTTTTTTTCTTGGATTGGTGTTGTGCTTGGTTTTGTTTCCAATGAAACAGAGAAGGTTAAATTAGAGCTTCAGTATAGCTAAAGATATAGAAGCAATGTAGGCTGCATTGTCTCAGCTATTAAGGCATCCTTGTACATGACTGAAAGATACTGTGATACCATCTCCTTATAAGCTTTGCATCAAAAATCTATTTATGAAACACTTTCATTTTTGCTTTTCTTGATAGTAAGAATGTGAGTTATCTCTCTTGAATGACAGATTATATAGTTGAGGAGCTTTTCTCTGTAGTAGGTATGGATTTCTCTATTTTCATAAATGAGGCTCAGATGTATGTAGCCATATAATTTGCTGCTGCTGGCAGTGGAAATCAAGCTAGAGTATTCCTCTTTTCCTTATTTAATCATGTAATTTCCTTTCTATACTTCAAAGAAAGACATCAAGACATGCAGGAGCAAGAACCAGGCAGAACTGGGAAATCAATCAAACAATTTAAAGAACTGCTTTGTGGAACTGGAAAAGTAAAATCCAGAGATGTTTATGAAATTGGTCTTAATAACAGGCAGCAGGGAGATACATCCCTCATTTTCATGAACATTAACAAGGAACTTGAAGCCCACTGTAGCACAGAATACACACAGCTCCAGCATTCTGGTAAAGTATGTTCTTCAAGCCCTATGTTGTGGATGGTTTTGTACTGCCAGAGCTGATCAATTCATGCCAAAAAACATGACATAATAAATGGGCCACAGCACTACTTTAGAAAAGGGAAGTGAGCTGGGCCATTGTCTGGTTCCAGCCAGGGTTAATTCTTGCAGTAGCTGGGAGGGGGCCTGACTGTGGCCCAGAGGTTTTTCTCTACCACCTCACATCATTGCTGGGTGAGGGCGTCTCGGGGGTCTCTGTGGTCAGGATGCCCCGAGATGTGTTAGAGTCTCACTTTTCCCGGCCCAGCAACTGAAGAAGGAGTCAGGATTCCTCTGTTCTGGTTTTAAAGGTTGTTTATTTTCTGTTATCTATAACATTCTTTCTCTGATCCACTGAGGTCTGTCTGGCAGGTTGGTTTGTGGCACACTGCCTGCCTCAAAGGTGGTGTTATATTTTTATAGTAAAAACTAAGTGTACAATATTTACAATAATTTTCCAATACCTATCACCTATGTTAGACAGTTTGTCTCCACCCTAAACCAATCCAAAAGTGCCACCATCACCCAGAACATGGAGGCTAGGAAGAAGGAGAAAGAAGGACAAGGCATGCCCAAATCCCTCCATCTTGGGACCATGAGCCCCCATTCTAAAAACTCCTAAATTTTACTTTTCACCCTCTGACAAACTAGCTATCATTCTACTTAAATTTTTATGGCTTGCAGATCCACATATAAGGTTGGTATTTTTTCCAGGGGTCAAAATCAGGGGTCTTAGGCTCTGTGCCAAGGTCTCTGAGCCCCTGGCAGGGGCTCGAGACATCCAGGATATCCAGAGGGATGTCCTGAGTTCCTACAAGGGGGTGCAGGGAAAGGCTGCCTTCCAGAACCCTTCAAGCAGAGGGAGCGGCCAGGTATTGCCAGGGGCTTTTCTATGGCTGGGGGAGCAATCACATTGAAATAATCCACTTTTTTTTTTGTACTCGGTCAGTATTGTTCCTGTTACTGTTTCAGTATTGTTTCATTGCCTTGTTTCATTGCTGTTCCCAGTAAACTGATATTATCTCATCCCATGATCCTTTACCTGTTGTGCTTCCAGTTCTCCTCTCCATCCAGCAGCAGGGGAAGGATGGGAGGAATGGGGGAGTGAGGGAGAGATGCATGGTTTGGAGTGGTCTCAGTGAGAGCACTAAAGTGAGAACATTTCCTTTCCATGAAGAAATTCTTCCTGATGACTTCCTTGAACCTTCCTGGCGCAGCTTGAGGCTGTGACCCCTTGTTCTGTGCATACATGGCCATGTGTTCAGGTATGTGTGTGCAAGCACACACACACATTCCCACCTCCATCTCCCATCCCAACTGATCTCCATGGAGAATACATCTGCACTCTAATTTATTTATTTGCTTTACATGTTGACAAGCCTTTTTGTAAAGTATTCTTATAATTTCTTCCCTTTTTGTCTTCTCTGCCTCTGGATTTATTTTCTATGGATGAATCTTCTTCCTGAAGATTTTATGTAGGAAGGTCACACATCAGCATAATTGCAAACAGGACTCTCAATATTAATTCAACCTTCCATAACTGATTTTAAAACAAACCATCAGCAAGATCCTTCATGCAGAATGGCTAGGAACAGTGCTAAATTGAAGTTATATCATACATGATATGAACCACCTGTGGGCTGGGAAAAATGTGGCATAAATTGAAAATAATTAAACAAATGTTTTCTGTTGTGAATGATCAGACTGGTTTTACAATCTGGAAGTTTTTAGAAAGTGTGTGAGTTGCTGCCCATCAGTATGCTGTGACTAACCATGCAGAATAAAGTATGTAAGCCATAAAATTCAATTTACTTAAACCCAAAAACCTTTACATCTTTTAGCCTCTGTTCCAATTAGAGTGCAAAAAAGATTTTTTTCTGCGATTCATGGATAAAGTTTTGTAAAGTGCTGTTCTACAGCACAGGAAACACAAAAGCTCAGCAATTTGGAGTGGTCAGGTGAAACAAACTCTTTGTTTTATATTTCACATTATGCAAAGCTCTCCCAGAAAACTTAATTGCAAATATTCAGACAGATTTTCTTCAGCAGCTTTGGGGTAATTTCAGTCACTGACTACAAAGGCTTCTGGATCAAATCCTTCATTTTCATTACTCAGATTCAGATGCATACTGCATGACCTGAAACGTTATCAGAACACTTTCATGTGATGTCTTGAAGTATTTAATTAAGTTTTCAATTAATCATTATTTGAATGTTGGCCCTCCTGATGCTGAAATATATTTGATTAATAATTAGGCCACATTTAAACCTACATTAGTGAACGTACATTAAGCTTTTAATAAAAGAAAACTCCACAAGCATTGGATTTAGACCCTGCATATGAGATGAAAAAGACTCCTCAGATTAGGTGACTCTACTTAGGAGAATGCTATTTCAATTTAGTTAAATTAAGTTATACTTGTTCTGAAACTGGGTACATAACACTCCATGCAAAACGAGCTGAATTGGAGAAAAATTCTTTCTTCCTCACACATGTTTCTTATTCCTTCACATACATTCTAAATTATATAAAAGGAATTATGGAAAGACATTGTTTCCGGCAGGCAGCGATCCACATTATTTACTTTGAAGTTGTGATCTTTACTGCTGCAATGTCTCACCTCTTACTACTGATATGATTTTCAATCCAATACAAGATAGAAATGTCTTAAAATAAGAGGACTTGAATATTCTAGTGTGTGCCAATTTCCCCCTTTCAGAACATTCTTAAAGAAGAGATGCAGGAAGGAACAAAAATTATGGTCATTTTCAGATAGCATTTACAATAATGTGAGGATAATTGCCTAAACCTGTTGTACCAAAAGACATCACAATTATGCTGGTCAAATATGAAGGAAAAAGGATGAAATTGGAAAAAGCCCATTATTGGTAGGGAAATTTCCAGTACTAATCTTGAAGGCTAGTAAGTCACCTGAAGACAAAATCCAAAGATTTCTCTGAGTTTTGTATAGCATCTGTGTTTTGGGGGTGCTTTTACTTGCACTTTATTTTTTGCAAAATTCCATGATTGCATGGAATTTAAAATAAATTTAAATTTAAATTTAATTTAAATAAAAAAACCTGATTGACATGTTGCCAAATATCTAGTTAAGTGGAATACTGAAAAAACTATTGTAGCCCTAGAAGAGCATAAAGACATGTGTTACCTCATCGATTCCCATCTGTTTTATATAGAAGGATATGCCCAAATTTACTAACAGTGCAATAATTTACAACATTTTGCAAATTTTGCAACAGTTTTGCATTTGCAACACTTAACAATATTTTTTGCAACAGTTTTCCTTATTAGCACCATTAGGTATTTGAAAGCAAAATTGTATCAAATTCATCTCACACTAAGATATTTGGAAATTAATTCACAGCATTCACCAAAGTTCTGGGCATTGATCAGGGTTCAAATTTCTTACTAAAATTTCCAGTCTTATTGCTTACCTTTAAAGACACATTTAAAAAAAGGAAAAAAAAGGAGAAGAAAACAATTCAATCAATTGACAAGGTCACTCTACAAAAATAAATTCTGTGATTATATTTACTTTACATAATTTTATTTTTTTTCAATTCCAGAGCCTTTTTTTCTCATTGGTATAACATAGTCAATTAAGGATACTAGCTAGAAAAATTGTGAGTATGACTGTGACACCATTGGAACGACAATGAGCAGTATGGTAAATATGTGCTACAGCAAAAACTCATCCTTTCGTCTTTTTTTAAAATCTTCCAGAATATATCTTTCAACACAGCAATATGTGATTCTAAAGGTTATGAAAAAGGACAATGTCCAGGATGTTATATGAACTGTAAGGTGATTTAAGTTCTCTTCAGCTGTTTGTTCCTATCATAATATTCATTAATACTAATTTTCTTCAGAGTATTAGCATTCAGCATGGGCAAAGGAGTGGCAAGATTCCCCACACCACCATGTAAGCACTGGAAAATTGTATAGTTTGAATTTTAAAGATTTTGAATGTACTTCACGTTGCTGCACCCTAATGTCTTTAGGCAATTCAGGATCACCTTGTTTGTTTTTTCCTTTCATAATATTTCTGTTAGTATGCAAGTGAACATTTGAAGTGAAGTCAGAATAGGTGAATGTATCAGAATAGTGTCATGTTCAGATACTCACATAAATGTGTAATATGTGGGAACTTAGGACCTGATTATTTTCTGGATAGATAATGCAGGGCTTCTGTTTCTTACTTGATCATGATCATCCTTACAGTTCAAGGTTTTGTCCGTGCTGATTATCATAAATATATTCCTTGATGTAATAAAGTGATGCTTTGAGTAGGAAATCAACTTATGAAATATTTAAAGCTGTTAAAACATTTCCTGGACTTTGAAACACTTAAACACAGATCCATAGATTAAGGATATGATGCTACAGCTTGCTTAATTCACTCTGAGAATTAAATTATCCAATTTCTGCATAATTCTTTAAATCCAAGTGCATACTTTGTGCAGAATATGAGAAAGGAGAAAAAGGAGAAGGTTTTATTTTTGTTACCAGAAATCTTGGATGAGAAGAAATTTGAATTTAACTTTATTTAGTGTCGGGTTTTGGTCTAATAGTCAGACAGACAATGCTCAGAAGGACTGTGAATAGTCATTCTTGTTATGGTTTTCTAAGATGGAAATGGAAGTCAAGCAAGCATATATACTTGTTTAGTGATGAAGAGACCACAGCAGAGATCATAATGGATAATTTGACCAGAAAAAAAGAATAGAAGTAATAATTAAAAATGTATATATATTTTTTATTAAAGTTTTATAATTCTATTGCTGTACTGAAGTAGCATGGGTGTCATGTGAAATTTTGTCCATGAAATTAGGTGTCTATTAAAGTTCTGTTGAAATTAGATGAAGAGTTTTGGTTTAGAAAGGCTAAAACGGGTACTGATCCACCTCTCAATTGGTCAGAACAGTTTATTTCACACTTATATCTTCCTCCTATGCTCAAAAATTGGAAACAAAGTAATTTTTTGTCTGGTGACATTTGAATCTGCACCTACGTACTCTCTGCTGTGTGTATTACTGACATTGTTTTACCTTGTGTAAATCATTAATCATTGTCTGAAATTATATCAGGACTCTTACCTTCCTCATTCATGATAATTTTTGTACTGAATATTTTTCTCTAGAATCAATGTCACATTCAGAAAATTAATAGACCTTGTTGTTTTTTTTTTCTTTTAATAAAAGATTAAAAGAAAAACAGGACAGTGAGGCATGAACCAGTAGAGGCTACACTACAACATCCAGATGAACATCTTTCTTCTCTTTTGCTTTTTAAACTCAACAGCAGGATGAGCTGTTTCTTTAGCTGGCTTGTGGAAAGTGTCCTTATTGCTTTTATAGGATTTAAGGAAGTGCCACTTGGCTTGCTCCAGCTCAGGGGGGCTTTTTGCCAATTTTTTTAGCTTGATTGCTGAATGGAAAGAAAAGAATTTACACAGATAGAAGAACTTGTTACCACAATTAGTTTCCACAATTAGCATATATTAGTGTTACCACAATTAGTTACCACAATTAGCTGCATATATATTCTAACAAAATGAAAAACCAATGCACATTCAGATAGTGAGATAAAAAAATGTTTCTTTAATAACAGTTTCCTGAATTTCAGCTTGTGTTTTAGTATGCCCAGTTCTTCTCATCCCAATGCAGAGCCTGAGACCACAAGTAAGGTCTCAAAGACCCAGATGTCTCAAGGGACCAAATAGATAACTCATGGTTGAAAAAGTGACATCAAAAAGCTGGGAAAGGAAGAGATAAAGATTCTACTTAGAGTGGTAAAACAGTGTGAATGTTTTTGGATGATTGAGCATTTTGGATGAAGGGTATTTATCCATTCTTCCATAAACACACAGAAACATTGAGATCCTGTCACTTCTATATTTGAATAAATTTTGGGTTAGAATAATTGCCTAAACCTATTGTACCAAAAGCCATCACAATTGAGACTTTATTACACTGAAATGAATTAACAGGAAAGGTGGTCTTGCATAATATGACATAAAATATTTCTAAGTAGTAGGTTTTCCCCTCAGGAAAGAGCTGAAAAGATTATTTAAAAGAGTTAAAAAACACTCTGAGAGTCATGAAAGAGAATACGAGGAAAGAACTTCCTTAAAATAAGGATGGAAGTAATAGAGCAAATGCAAGTACGGGTGTGTGTTTTCTTTGCCGAAATCAGTTAATATTCCACTCTTTTACTCTTCCAGAGTACTGATCAAACTGTGAAGTATAGAAATTGATCTGGCTGTATGATATGTTCTGAATCTGCTGTGTTAGTTACGCTGTGTGGCAGGATACACCTGGAGAATGCAAGTGCTGTAGGTCAGATGGAAAGGGATCTAAACTTTAGATAAGTTTTGGTAGCCAAGAGATTTCCTTCTTGTTAGGGAAGCCTGCTGGATTAGCAATGTCTTGAGTAGGGAAGAGCATGATTTCCTGCTGAGCATTTCCTGCCAGCTGGTCTTCTGTGGCAGTGGTATATCCACCAAGAGAGACTGCATTTCACTGTGTGGTTTCTGGGTGGAGTGGGCTTCAGAGACAGGGCTCCCACATCCTGAGCTTGTGATCTGTCTGTGCTTTCTGTCAGCGCCATGCTAGGGGCTTAAGTCTGAATAAAATCTATGGAAAGCAACAGTTTCAAGCTGTCAGCTATGCTTTCCTTCTTCTAAAAGAGGCCTGTGCATTTATCTCAATCTGTTTTTTGAGTAACAAGTGCATGGAAATTGGTCAAAATATTTATAGATACATCTGTTCCATGTGCTGCAGATCTCCTGTAATATCACTTAAAATTTAGTGAACAGCTTGAGGCATCTGACTAACTGCCTGATATTTACTTTTAGGTTCACAGGCCAGATAGCCAAATCTTAGGGTGGGAATTCTAAAAGTACTGGCATTAATTGCTGGGATGCTATTGACCCCTAAAGGGAGGTAGATAAACATTTGCTCTGTGTTGTCACAGCATTAGTCACTTAGTATGAAAGTTACTAAGAAAATTATCAGCTGATCAATTAACTGATGGCAGTAGAAAACACTTCTTTGGAATTGTGGATGAGATGACAAATTGATTTAAGAAAACCAAGAAGTGAACAAGTTTTGCTTGCCACAAGCAAATGTTTCTTTTTCAGAGGTGGAACAGTATACTATGAAGGCTGTCCTAAGGGCACAGTATTTCAGACAACAGGATCAAGATGTCACCAAGGTGTTTTTCCAGTTAGGAGCACTGTGATAAACAGTAACAGGGAAAACTAACATGTATATCCAGTTGTGCAGCTGTATTGTGAAATCAGAAGATGGCAGTCTTTGCTCACTGTTGAAATTGATGCCTGGCTAATCCTAGTAACACCTGGGTATTGAAGAACAAAATGAATATGCATCTCTGTGTACTTTTAGTTGTTAAAATTTAATTTCGAGTGCATCTTGATAATGAAAAAAATGTTAGCTCTTTATTTTTTCCTCAGAAATCATTCGTGTTGATGGCAAATCAAAATATTTGTTTATATTCGTTACTCCAAACAAGAAAAGAAAAGCATTTTTTAGTGTAAAAATGCTCTAAACACTGTCTGAGACAGCTTAGAAAGGCACAGGTGAGCACAGAAAAATGTGTCCAAAAGGAGGATTGACAGAGGCTCCTCAGTAACTGTGTACACCTGTAGGCATCTAAGCCTCAGCATCCAATTACATTCTGCTTCTGTCCAGGTCAAAATTCTCCTCATCTGAGTAGCAAAGAATGGAATACATTTTCAAGCCACACAGGGATCCAGGAATTGGAAATAAATGGGTCACTATTCCCCAAAGGCTTGGTCCAATAGGCAAATGTTGAACATTCCTGGTATGCACAGTGGGATCTGTACTGCCCAGTATATCCCACTGATCAGGACACATCAATTTGCAAATTTATACTGAAGTCTTCCTGACACGAAGGGAGACTGAGCTTTTATCTTACCTGTTCCTGGTTGCAAACAAAGGAAGTGCAAGCAGTTCTACCCCTGCTGGTAAAGGCACTTCATCATCATTAGGAATTTTTGTTCTGATCTCTTCTCACATGAAAGCAAAAAAAAGCCATCTTAGTTTAGAAAATTCTTACTTTCATGGTACAAAATGAATAAATTTCTTGCAACAATCTTTGGAAAGAAAGAAATCACCCCACCACCTGTGGCATTGGAGTCCCTGGGTTGATAGGGAACTGCACCTATCACCTTCCAGCCTGGGCTGCAGGTGTCTCATTATTCAGGAGCTGGGCTGTGTGAGGATCAGACCAATGAGCTGTTTAGACCTGGGAGTTTTAGACTCCCTATAAAAGTAAGCTGTGAACAATAAAACACACTGTTTGTCACATCAAGCTCTGATGTGTGTGTGTGCTGTCCCTGTCTCTGACCACTAACTCCACGGAACACGTGGATATTAAACATGATATCATTAAACATGACAATTACCCAAGGACCTTATTCAGTATGAAATACAGACACGGTAATTTTCCAACCTAGTTCTGGCACAGAAGTTTTGAGTTTTCTGCTTTCTTGGCAGGTGTCATGGTTTAACCAAATCAAAACACAGCCCTGTACTGACCATTATGAACAAAATTATATCTACCCCAGCCAAAACCAGCACAGCAGACAGCAAGGTGTATCCTGTTCTTGAATAGTTGGTAGTCTACCCTGTAAATAGATTGGTGTAATTGGGAAGGGACTGGAATATGGATGTCTTGTATTTTGATGAGTGTCCTGACCATGAGTCTTCGGCAGCCCAATGTTTCCTCTAGCAAGACTTTGTCAGCTATGTGTAAAGAAACCTTTCACTTTTTATGGAAGGACTAACAATTTGAACACTGGGGGGCTCTGTAAGTCCCTTACAAGAGATATTGTCTGCCAACACCAGTGATTTAGTGTTGGAGATTTCCTTTTGGACACAAATTAATTTTATGTGTGTACTTGGAATCTCACAGCATCCCTTCAGGAACATCAGGGATGGGCTTTAAACACCTTCCTTCCTGGGGGAACTAAGATTGGAGGGATGCTTCACTTTGTCAGACACAGAAGGGATGTGTCAGAAAGATCTACTTATGTTGTAAGAAAGCAAAGACCTTCCACAGACAGTTGTCTGCACTGATTTGGCCTCACCTTGATTATCATATGCAGTTGCAGTCACCACAATATAAGAAAGATATTAAATTACTGTAGAGCACCAAAGTATAATAATAAAGATGTTGAAGGGTATGGAGGGGAAGCTCTTTGAGGACCAGCTGAGATCACCTTGGCTGTTAAGCCTGGAGGTGAGGAGGCTGAGAAATGACCTCATTGCTGTTTGCTGCTTCCTCTTCAGGGGGACTGGAGGGGCAGACGCATATCTCTGCTCCCTGGTGACCATTGACAAGACCCAAAGGAATGGCTGGACCTGTGTCAGGGGAGGTTTAGGCTGGATATTAGGAAAAAGTTCTTCACCCAGAGCGTGGATGGCCATTGGAGTGGGCTCCCCAGGGAGTGGTCCCAGCCCCAATCCTGACAAGGAGTTCAAGGAGCGTTTGGATGATGATCTCAGGCACAGGGTGTGACTCCTGGAGATGGTGTTGTGCAGGGCTGGGAGCTGAACTGGTGATCCATGTGGGTCCCTGAGAACCTGGGCCATCTGTACAGGTTTCACTGCTGGTCAAGATGTGACCTGTCTATCGAGCCCTGGGGTCACCATGAGCTGCATCACATTCAACTTCTGTCCCTCACTCTTGTGCCTCACCTGTCAGTGACATACCATACCAGAGACAGGTATCTGTCCTCCTGAAAACAGTTGTTTTTCTACTCTTTCATTAAAGCATTTTAATCTCAACTAGCATTCTTTCTATCCATCATACAGAATGTTTTATTTTCTCGTTACTGACTACAAAAAGGCAAGTGTACAGCAAAACTCTTGGTTCTGTATTCATTTCTGGCATCCAATCATTTAAACTTAGGTTTAAAAAGCTCTAAATTTGAAAATATTGTTGATTCTGGTCCCAGTTAATATAGGGATTGTTGATTCTGGTCCCAGTTAATATAGGCTTCCCTAAGCCTAAAGTCTCCAATTTGCAATTTAGAAATAATACATCAGATGAATAGCTATTGAAATTCAACTCTGTTGACTTTAGAAGAGACACATTTAGAAGAGATACATTTAAGGCAACCCAAATCCCAGATATCAGATGATACAAACTGGTCAGTTTTTAAAATCAGTTTAATATTAAATATGAAGAGTTTTTTTATGTCAAATTTGGAGGAAATGAACAAGTATATCTTACTGTAATATTTTCATTATTAGAAGTAGCTGTGATGTAGCTCTGTGGTTCTTAAACAGTTTTATCTTTGCTTGCAAAGGAAACTAGCAAGGTAAGAACTTTACTTTTGAGCAAATTTGAAGTTAAGAAAGCAATATTTGCTTAACAATTCTGTAAAGGCTTAAGACTAACATTGTACCTAACTCTCTGTTCAAAGAGAGTCAGTGTCCCACTTGTATAAAATTTGATAGCAACATTATTTACTAATTTTACTTTTTTCCATCTCTCTTGTACACAATTAAAAAAAAATCCAAAATGAAATCAAATCAAAACCCAAAGAAACTCTCTTCCCTGTCCTGCAAATATTATTTTACCACTTTATAGAAATCTGTTTCAGATCATTTAGCAGTGAAACACATGATGTAGCAGGTAACATTTTAGCAAGAAAATTAGTATAACAAAGAAAAAATACATTGGAAAATGTATATTTGTGTCTAAATTTTACTTCAATTTGTCTCTTTTATTGGAAAGAGAAAGTTTTCTATTAAAAGACAAAAAAATCAAACCCAAACCCTAGATTTGCCTGATTAACTAGTCTGGTGCCATCTTGATAAACACTGCATAAGCACTGTAATTCATCTGAGATTAGAGACACTTATTTAACAGTTCATTTTTCAGGCTTTATGCTGCTGACATTCTATTGATGTAATTGTTTTTGTTTAGAGGTGTTGTGTGTGTTGTAGGTGTTTGGAAGATGTAAATTCTACAGCTACTACTTACTTTGAATTAATAATTTATCCTTTGAATAACATGGGTCTTCTGAACAGTATCAACTCAGTATAACTGAGTTGATACTGTTCAGAAGACCCATGTTATTCATCAATTACAAGAATTTTTCATGAAAGTGCTGTTGAAGCAATTATTTCTGAGTTTTCTTTTAGCAGATGTTTTTCATAAATTTACATATGGTTTTAGAGGCAATGATTTTTAGAGTCTCACTCAACCCAGTTCCTTATTTGAGAAGGAAATTTTTGTCTAAGTGCATGCCTCCAGTGATAAATATGAGATGACAGAAAAAACAGATGGAGGCCCAGCACAACTTTTCTTAATTGTCTGTGGAAGAAATGTCTTTACAATTCTTACAAGACGTTTTGCAAGCAAGTCCTTATTTGAAATGACCTGGTCTTAGAAGGCAGGCACTAATCCTCATTATGACATTTATCTACAGAACTAACCCACAGACACAGAGGACAGGTGAGGGACTTCCAAAAACTGTTCACAGGTTAATGATTTTCTGCAGTATGAGTACCTGCATGGTTCTGAGTTGGGTCAAAAGACTGAGTGAAAACAGTAGTGGAACTATAAGCAGGAGATGGGCAGAGATTGTGTTCATATTCAGCAGAAAAAAAATGTCAAGGTATAAGTAATATTTGACAAAAATTCTACCAATCAGATCAGATATCATATATAGGGAAAGGAGGTCAAGGGACTGACATACAATTTGTCTTGTATTTGTGACAAAAGAATTAAGTACTCATTGCAATAGTTTGAAAATTATTTACAGATCTTAGCTCGTTCCAATTGAAATTACCTGCCACCATATGATATCATATTTGATTGCTTTTATTTTCAGAATTTATATCACTTCCCCCCTCCACCAGAGTTGTTTATACCTTGATTTAGAGGATTAAGCACAATTGTGTAGCAGCTACAGAAAGTCCACAATCTTCCCATTCAACTCTTCATATTGCCTTGCACTTTATTATTTCAAATGTGCAACTAAAACCACTGCAATGAAAGCACCTTTTTCTTTCAAAACAGGGTTCTAGATCTTAGTATAGAAAAAATCAGAAACAATTTTTCCAATTCATCTGTCTTCTCAATATTTTCAACTTTTTCTTCAGGTACACTGTGGTGAAACTGAAAGTTGCTCTTTAATGTTATTTATAGAAGGTTTTTGTATCTTGACAAGGTTAGTGAAGGCAGAGGGGCAGAGATCAGTTGGCTGGCCTTCTTTCTTAAAGAAGGGTACAAAGCCTAATGGAGCTGTGACAGGTATTTGTGCAGCTAAATTGGCATACTGCCAGTTCCTCACATCCCTAGTGCCTACCTCAGCCACCTTTCCACTGTCTCTTTGTTCAGGAAAAGAGTTTTCTACTCTAGAAATAATTGAGCTCCATTTGAAAATATGACATACAGCTACGTTTTCCAGCCACTTTGAAGATCTCGAATATCTTTGCCCGTTGTGTCACTTTCTCTCTCCTAGTAAGCATTTCAGCAGCTACATAATTGTGTCAATAAACAGGCAATTCAAATAACCAAATATGTACCCTAATGTTATGTCAACTTGACCTTTTAATGGGTAATTCTGGCCACTCAGTTTCCCAATGAGACTTTTTAAGACAGAAATTCTGTGAAAATTATGCCTATGAAAAATTGTTCTTTTCCACTCAACAACAAACCAAACCAACCAACCAAACCATCAAAAAATGACACCAAAACCTCTCCAATGCCTCTGAGAATATGGCAAAAATATGTATTCTTAGAAAAAATAAATTTAAGAAATTGCACTCAACAGCATCTCTGGATTCCCACTACAGAAACTGAGCAGAAGTTTGCTGCCAGTTTTCTTCTGCTGATTGTTTTCTGGCTATTACATCTTTCTATGCGTACCAGTTTGAAAGCAAACCAGTGAGAGATTCCAAGTCAGAACTATAATTTAATAGGAAGATTAAAATAAAGGCAGAAAACACTGGCTTGAACTGGCAGTCAAGATACATCCTGCCACCCTGTTAGGCAAGGTGGTGGTAGCAGTCTGATTAAATGGTGGCTGCATTCTGTTGTTCTGTTGAAACAGAGATCCTGTAGAGGAGTCTGGTCCTCCTCTGAAGGTCCAGTGGTGATTATGTACCTCTTACCCTCTGGCAATCCAGTGGATAAGGCTGCTTGTGGTGTTCCAAACCTCAGATTTTATCCAGGTAGGAATGCTTGGTTCCTCCCCCTGGGTGGAGCATCTCACAGTGGGATGATGTAACTTCATGATCCACGCAGTGTGACTCGATGGCCCAGGAACAGAAGTTATCCCCTGGAGTTATCAAGGATGTGTCATGGACAAGATAAAGGTCACTGCCTCACCTTTTGAAAAAGCTTATGGAAATGGTGATAGAATACATTCTTTTGGTTACATCTTACATTTTAACCTAAGATCGTACAGCTAAATTACTTTTGCTTGGTTTTTTTTGGCCCCTTACTCCTTGGTGTTAAATAGGAATACTTTGTAGCTGGTTCTCCTATTAGGTTAAGTAGACACGATGTGCAACTACTACAAAAGTGAGGCTCACTATAGATAAAGCTCCTCAAACAATCTAGGATGTGGCATTCCTTGGGCAAACCAAAAGAAACCCCAATCAAAAAAGCTAAACCTGTACTTTAAAATAGTGTTATTAAGTTCAATTTGATACTAATTACCTTTTGGAAAAACTAGTGAACACCACATGCCCTTCTTTCCATGTTTATCAAAGTAGGGAACCTTTCACCTTTATTTTTCTACAGGTAACCACATAAAAATCCAAAAGACAAGAATTAAATCATTGGGTAATTTGCCAACTTAAAATAACTGAGACCAATTTGGAACCAAAGCACAAATTTGCAGTCAACACACAGTGTTTGGATCAATATTGCTACATGATGTGGATATATAGAAATCTGCTAATATTATGACAAGAAATAATAAATCTATGTGTACATGTATTTGCATATGTCTTCATAGGTTTCACAAACACAAAATGAGTCCACTCAGTCTCCCTAATTCTGGCTCTTCAATGCTCACCTTGGTCTCTGCATAACTACAATCTTTATCAACGTGATCACTCAGTACATCTAAAGCAGTGCAAGGCACAGCAATTAAAGAACAGACACTTATTCAAACACAGGCTGTCTTTCACTTGACCTCTGTCCAACCGTTGTGTAATGCTGAGCTGAGTAAATGAAAAGAAAAGTAACATTTTACAGAGCTTGAAGTGTTATGACTACAAATATAGGCCATTGCTGGAGAGGTTAGCTATAAGAATTTTTTTTGGCTCACTATTCATGCACTATTGGACAATTTTTAATCTTTTTTTTCCTTTCTACTGACTGTAATTTTTTGTTTGAAGCAGAAAATTCAGCTATGTGATCAACATTTTTCTGGCACATTTTCCCTTAGTTTAGGGCATGTGAATTTAATCCTCTTATCAAGATAAATAGAACAATACCCCTTCACAATGAATTCTCTTAATATACTTCCAAAATATCTATCTGCTTACTGAGAAGCTGCTGCATATATTGTGTTTATTCCAAGGGGTGATACTAAAAAATGTGGTCACATTTCAAAGTCTGCAAGGAAATAAGATACATTTAAATCTTTTGCATGAACAGCCTTTGAAATTCTTCTAGTATCTTGAGATAACATATACAAATATATGTATTTTTCAATAACACAGAAAAAGTCATCTTTTCTAAATAAAATTTTGCAGTTTATTTATTCTCAGTCTGTCCTTTTTTCAAAGCTGTCTTTTATACATCAGCTATTTACAGCATTTTACAAGCTTAGGTGCTGTTTCTTAAACCATAAAAGAAGAAGAAAGCACATTCAGATCTATAAGCTGATTGAATTTCATGGATATTTTAAGTTGCATTTTCAGTGCAGCTCTTTTTTGCTACTTAAAGGATCAACACCACTCCTGATGACGTGCAAAAATAAAACTGATACCTTATATAGACTGTTTAGGTTTTTGGAACTGACCAAATATTGTTTTGAGAGACTCAGACCATTTTATTCATGACAACATAGGAAGAAATGTGAAGAAGATATCATAGACAGACAAAGTAAGCAATAAATCAAATCCAAATTGACTTCAACAGAATTGTATGTTGTCTTAGCAAAGCTTGATTTACAAGGGGAAAGGTTTAGATAAATGAAATAACCTGATAACATGCAGGATTGACATTTCAAAATATTTTTTAAAAATAATCTATAAAGTTTCTATGAAACTATGTAACTCCAAATGCTGTGCTATAGCACTAACTAATATCAATGATATGTTTCCTGAAACTAGTCATGGTAGATCCATACTTCTAAGGACTTCAATGTATAAAAGTTGCTAAGCTGTTACTTACTTGGGGACATCTTTCAATGCTTGCATTGATGTGTAATAGCAGATTTGATAAAAAGATGGTACTCCTCTTATATTCTTCCTGAAAATACATGTTTCACATTCTTGAAACACACACCTTGGATTTTATGGTATTTATCTCATCTGTCCATTGTTTGGTAGAAATGTGATGAGTTATGGTAGAATGGTTTCTACTTAAAATGGACCTTAAAGATCATCTCATTCCAAACCCCTGCCATGGACAGGGACACCTCCCACTAGACCAGGTTGCTCCAGTCTCCATCCAATCTGGTCTTGAACACTTCCAGGAATAGGGCAGACAAAACTTCTCTTGGAAAGCTGCTCCAGTGCCTCATCATCCTCACAGGGAAGAATTTCTTCCTAATATCCAATCTAAACCTACTCTCAGTTTGAAACCATTCCCCCTTGTCCTGTCACTCCAGGCCCTTATAAATAGGCCCTCTCCATCTTTTTTGTTGGCTCCCTTCAGGTACCCAAAGGACACAACTCACCCCAAAGCCTTCTCTTTTCCAGGCTGAGCAATCCCAGATCTCCCAGCCTTTCCTCCCAGCAGAGCTGCTCCATCCCTCTGATGCCCTCGGTGCCTCCTCTGGGCTGGCTGCAGCAGGTCCCTGTCCTTGCTGTGCTGGGAGCCCAGAGCTGGATGCAGCCCTGCAGGTGGGCTCTCAGCAGAGTGGAGAACAAAATTCTTAAGCTGTTTTGGTTAGGAATGTTTAGAGCTTTGGCTTCAACGAATGAGGTCAGCTTAGCTTCAAGAATAAACTTTATAATATGACTAATTTTAACTGTAACACAACAGTATTTTTCATGGAGTAAGATACAGTTAGAGGCAGTATTTTAGTGATGAAATATCTTCACTATTTCGGCTATAAGGGACCAGAAGACTTATCTTGTCTCATCAACATTCCTGTTCTCTCTGAAATTGTTAAGATAATGAGACTGAACTCAGAAAGATCCTATTTAACATCATGGTAATACTGTCTGCATTGCACGTACTGTCTCCATTACAAATGGTTACTATTTATAAATAGGTATATATATTTTTCTGTAATGCACCATGCAATTAAAACAACCTTTATACATACATCTAAGAAGTCTTTAAAATATATTTATTTGTTTCTGCAATAATCGCAATAACACTATGCCAGAATTATGAAAAAACAGCTTTTGCAAATGGAATTTTTGACAGTCTATTTTGAGTAATTTCATGCTGAACTTTCTACCTTGAAAGTTAATAGGAGTTTAAACATTAATGACATAATAGTGAGTTTGTTCTGTGAGCTCATTTAGCTCCATTTGCTATTCTACATGCCAGATGAGGAAGAGGTAGAGAAATGCAGAAGGAAGGTCTCTGGCACAAAGTAGAGACAGGTAAAAGTAACAAAAAAGGGCATGAATTCCAACTCTATGTATATTCAAGAAGGCTGAGAAATAGACCTTTTCCTACACTCAATTATTTGTAGAATAATCTTTGTCTGTGTAAATTTGAGGCTCAAAATTCTTAATAGGGTAGCAGGTTTTGCCACTCAGAACAGATAAAAAAAAGAAAAAATGTCAGAGGACTTGAAGTCTTTGGAGTGAATCATAGCTGTGGGTTTTTTTTTTTCACCTCCTTCAATTATCCATAAAAATTTGTCATGGAAGAAGTTCCATAAATAAATATGGCAAATCAATACAGTTTCTCAAGGTAATGTCAATCCTCACAAAACAATCTGCAAGTCTGTTCTTTGTAACGCTTTTAAGTGAATTTTAATTTCATCAGTCAATAGCAGAAGCAGCTGTTGTAAATAATATCACTGCTGAGTGCAGGAGCTGAAACTTAGAAACTAATGACACCATTGAGGAGATAAGAGTCAGAAATAGTACAGAAATGTTTTAAATTGTCTCACAATATGTTCTCTTTGATAGCATTTGGATATTAGCCCCAGTGCCAGCCCTCAGTCAAGAGATCTGCAGTGAAAGCAAGTGGGAATTGTTACCCTTGTTTCATCTGTTTTGCTGAAACCATCCTTTCTGCATCTGTACAAGATCAGAGCTCTCTCTTCCTTTCCATTTTACTGTTCTGTCTGTCCTTCCATCTCCCCATCCACACCCTCCCCCCATCAATTTTGTCATCTATTCCAACATTTATAAGCCTTTTCCTGGCAAAATTAACAACTAATTCTCCAGTGGAGTTCCTGGAGCATTGGATATTTTGAGAATCCATTTCACTTAAGGGATGATAAAGAAGCGAGGATAAACATTTGAATTAATGGAAAAAGTATGTAAAACACATCCTTAAACTGAAGAAAATCCCAAAAAATAAGCATGGAGGAGGAGACAAGATTAAGATGATCCACATGATCTCTGCTGTGAATGTTTCTATCAGCTCTTGTTCTTCTCTTTCAAAATGCAATCTTTTCCAGTTACCTCCCTACAGGAGAAATTCTTACCCTGTCTTTCATGTTTTCCTTTTTTTTTCTGTTAAAAATAAACCCCACCAAGCTTCAACAGACATCTTTAAATCCTTCTTTAAAAGGGAAAGATTTGATCAGCTACTCTGTTTAACCCCCAAGGCACTGCTAACCTGGCAGCAGAGAGGTGTTACCCTACTGCACAGTGGGACTAAAACGATGGGATGATGAGGCTGTCACCATCAAGCTTCATGGACTGTTTGGGGTCTGAAGGAAGAAGCAGAGGAGCTGTACATAAATGTTTAAAGATGGTGATTCAAGTGAAGAAATGGTACAACACAGCTAAATTTGTAACAGCAGATCTTGAAGGCCCTGGGCAATGCTTGCAGTTGCATTTTCCTAGGGAACTCTGAGGAGGCAACCCTTGGTGACTGCAGGAAAGATGTGGATGGCACTTGGTTAAAGAGAGAGTTTTAAAATAAAATTATGCATGGAATCCAAATCATTCAAGATTTGAGTAACTTTGGAAAACCTGCCTGCCAAACATACATTTTTAATCCATACTTTTCAAGTGACCTGGAACAGAGAGGAGATGGCTGAGGGGCCACATAAAATGTCAGAAAAAGGAGGGCTGGAGAATTCTAAAAACACAAGATGACTTAAAACAAATTTAGATTCTGAAACAGTGTTGCAAGTGTCTCACAAAAATTATAAATTGATATAGCTAAAACAAGGTGTACAGAAGAATTTCCATTGCAAAAAATTTGGTCATAATACTTACTGTAGTTCTTTTAACTTTCATAAAACTTAAGACATAACAAGGAGCATTGCCAACTAGAACAGCAAAGTGCAAGCAATGACAGAATAAAAAATATGGCTTGCAGGTCAGCTCCAAACACAAGTTTTAGCTCAACTCTGTACATTCAAATAAAAATAAGAGTTGCTCCTGAAATGATAATTTGTTTAATTTCATGATATTTATTTGAAGATATGCTAATTCCTGTCCTCTCATTGAGTCCTTTTCAGGTCTTAAATTTGCTATTCCTGTTACTTAGTTTTTTTTCCTTCTTAAGTAAAGTCTTTATTCCAATGTGTTTCAGTCTATGTTTAATAGCTCATTTCTTGTATGCAAATTCTTTCTAGAAAAGAATCAAAACTTGTTCTTTTCTACTTGTTTCCCACTCTCTTCCTCTCACACTCTTTCTCACAATTCCAATCCCATGCTTACTTCCCATTTTTTCAGAATGTATCCTAGAGTAAATTCACACACTTATTGTAAGGGATTTTTAACAGCTGATTTGAAGTAAGAATTTATATCGCAGTAAGAAGTCCAGAAAAAAAATCAAGTCAATCCAAACAACATTTATATCTTGGTCTCCTACTTTAGCTATTCTTAATGATTCTCAATTAACCAAAAACACAGATTAATAAAACAAAGATTATCTAATGCTGATTGCAATGGAGATATAGTATATAGATATGAAATAATTTATGGTTTATTTTCATAATAATAGTTTTGCATATTTCTGCCATGTATGTTCAAGTTTAAATTTCTAAGGAAAAAAGTGCTTTATTCGAATAAAAAATGGAAAAATCCATTTCTAAATTATCTCAACCTGTAGCAACCAACAGATTACAATCATGACAAGATGATCAACTGCTAAATGATTGTTGCAACAAATGTACATATCTAAGTAATGTAACAAGCAGTATAATTTACATTTTCATGCCAATTCATGTTTGAGCTTTAAAGGTTATAATACTGCTCATTCCAACATACATTACTCACATATAAAATTATTGGGTGGTTTTTTTAGCATGAATGGAGAGCTACGGTGTACATTCTTTTTTTTTTTTTACAAACCCAAGATTTTAGGTATCATACAGGAATCTCATCAAGACCACTTAGGGAAACCCTTATTCTCGTTCCTCCACTGATTCTATTGCTGTAGCAGCTTCCAGAAAATCCTATAATTCCAAGCATTTCAAAATCATTACAATAGTCATAAGGCCAGTTTCTCCTCTAGTAACCCATTGGCTTCCTCTCCTTCAGCTATATTCTGTAACTCATTTACAGATGTGTTCCTTAGGCATAAAGAGCACTCTGTCTCACCCAGGGCAGCTCAGCACTGAAGGATCGTTTGGAATTTCATTGCAATATTGCTCCAGCTCTGCCACTGGAAGCAGGAGGAGAATCTCAGTATTGTGCCTTTGCTGCACCTGTTTTTAAATCAGTATAATCTGGGTTTATGTGTCTGATCTTGTATTCCCAGTTGAGAATCCTCCTCTGCCTGCAAACTGTTGTTGAGAAGGGACACCTATTTCTGTGTTTGTTGTGAGATATAGAGACTTGCAATGCAGAAAAGCGGGTCTGGTCTCCAGAAGCACCTCAGTTCTATAACCACCACCTTATTTTAGCATCTCCTTTTCTCACTAACTTTTCTCACCATTTTTCTTACTTTAACTTAATTTAGTTTAAAATTTTATGTTAATGAATGCCATTTTTAACCTTTTATTTTTATTCAGGGTCTAATATGCTAAATAAATCTACTTTTATTATAAGGAGACGGTATAGTAAAGTCTGCTGTATATGTCTGCATTCAGGCAAGACTCCAATTGTCTTCAAAATTATTTATGTCTTTTTTTTTTTATTGCTGCTTAATTTCAGTATCCTTCAGTTTGGCATACATAACAATCCTTAAAGTCGAATTTAAACTATCTATTCATATAGAAAATATATTTGTATTAATTTGTTTTTTTTTAAACAAGGACTTTACAGGAGAACAGACAATTGTAGAGTACAAATCTGGAAAAAAAAACCCAGCAAAATCTCTTTAATCAATAAAAAATCAAGTATTATTTTCAAGTCAATGAAGAAAAATGTGCTTTAGAATTAAGTATTCTTAAGAGAATTCATTGGAAATTCCATGTCTTTTTTAATCTTTTCAAATAAGATTATTATTTTAGAATAGAGAAGTCCTGTAGAGTATTTCAGAAAGAAAAACACACTGTGTAACTGTAGCCACAATTTACAGTTTTAATTTACTGAAGATTGGAAGAAGCTTATCAGCTGAAAATCAATATTGATCGGAAGTTCCGCTTTTTCAACTTTGGAACTACTAAAATATATTGAAGAAATGCCACAAGAATGTGAATGTTGCATAAATAATTTATTAGATAAATATTTCTTTACGTTCTATGTTTAAATCAGACCAATCACTTCATTTCTATTATGTGTTTTTATAGTTATAACACACGTTTTGTGCACAACCTCAGATAAGATAGACAATGCATGTCATTAATTTTACTGACTCATTCAAACTTTACTGTTTGCATGTGTTTTTGGAACCCATAACATCCCTCTGGCTGTCCAGGACGGCCAACACCCCCGCCAGGGGGCTCAGAAGCCCTGGCACAGAGCCCAAAGCACCTGTGGTTTTGATTATGACCCATGGAGCAAATTACCAACCTTACATCAAGATTGCAAGCCACAACAGTTTACGTAGAATAGTAGTGAAGTTATCACGGGGTGGAAAAGTAGATTTTGGGGTTTTTGGTATAGGGGTTCAGGAGGCAAGATGGAGGGGTCTGGGCATGTCCAGCCTTTCTCCTTCTTCTTCTTGGCCTCCATCTTCTGCTGTGATGTTGGCACTTACAGATTGGTTTAGAGTAGAAACTCACTGTCTAACATAGGTGATAGGTATTGGAAAGTAATTGTAAACATGTTATACGTAGTTTTTAGTGTAAAGACATAACACCACCCTGGGGACAGGCAGAGTGCCTGGAACTGTCCTGCTGGACGGATCTTGGCAGGGCAGGAGAAAATTTTTCTGGATAAGACAGCATAAACAACCTTGAGACCGAGAAATGAAGAGCTCTGGCTCATTCTTCAAGTACTCGGGCTGGGAAAAGAGACTTTAACGTCTCTCGGGGTCGGAGCAACCACCAAAACATCCCGAGATGTGTCCTTTTAGAACCAGTTTTAAAGTTTGGACCACAAAACTGAGCTGAATTTAAGAGGCATTTCCAGCAAGTTTCTTGCCTTGCCTGTGTTGAACTTCAGGCTGTATGCATGGGGGAATGCATGTATATAATATCCCAAAGACGTGAAGTTGTATATTGTGGCAGTGCTCCATGGAGGGCACACAGAGCAGGTGTGTCAGCACCCCTGGTCCTGTACATCAAAACAAGCATTTAGCAGGATAATGTGTCACGCACTGAGGAGAGCAGGTTTGTGGAGGGCAGACTGCCTGGGGAGGGAACACAGAAAGCTCACAGGTTCTGCTTCTCACACTCTGGAAAGGGCTGGGTTGGTCAGAAAACTGATTGTCAGCACAAGCTGATACAGTGAGTTTTCACAGCAGCATTTACTGTCACAGATGGAAATCTGAGCATGCGAGGACAGATTTGGTGCTCGTCTCATGGCACCTCTCAGCAACAGCAGAATGTATCTTCCCCAAAGTTGTGAGACACGAGCCATTTATGACAGCATTTTATCAGAAAACATATTAGAAACTGTTTTGCCAGAACAGTTATAAATACAATTTGAGCTCAGATTCAGGAGTCAATTGTGGACTTTCTGAGGATTTCTATGAAGCCAGGAAAATATTCTGAAGTGCAAAGTGTTTTGGAGGGGTCCTTAGGTATGTTTAATCATCCTCTTATGCAATAGGTCTTGTAGAACCACAAAACCAAACATTTTTCAGTTTCAGGATTAGCATTTTGAGTTTATTGTCAGGAAACTGGCTGAATGAACGCTGCTGTTTGAAAGTTTTCTTTAATACTTATTGATTGTCTGAGTGTGTAAGTTTTAGTCTGTCTAGAATGAATATATGGTAGTGGTTTATATGAGGGATAAAATGAGAATAATGCAAGAAATCTTATGAATACTTAATGCTGTGGAGTACAGACTCAATTTTCTTATCTGTCTTTGAAAATCCTGGCATTTTGACCAAATACCTTGAATCACCTCTGTAACAGCACACTCTTTCTATCAATTTAGATATGAGCTCTCTGGTGAAGAGGCAATCTTTTCATCCCAGATGTGCACAAGCCATAGTACAATGAGGCCCTAGCTTTAATTTCTAAGTTCTATTCAGCAAAAATAATTATTGAAATTGTGTACAGTGCACTTCCATGAATTTGGATGGGAGGAAATATTGAATGTCTAACAAAAGATGAAGAAATATGCTAAAATTTTGGGTAGTAATAGATCAAACCTGGCTTTTTAAACATGTGCTCTACATAGGTGTTACTGATTTTATTGTGGATGTTCTTGACTCTTTTTAAAGGGTTGCGGTATGTTTTTTTCTATGGTGAAGAAGAATTCAGAGAGCTCTTCCTAGCAACAACAAAAGACCAGTTGGAAGTAGCACTTCCTCAGCACCAGTCCTTCTCCTCCCCTTCTAAAGGGAAACCTCCTTTCATCTTTTGTTAGTTGTTGATTCAGACGGAACTGTGAATGCATAAACAGAACCTATTTTCTTTGTTATTTCTAGCCCTAAACACATTTTCTTGCATCACAGCAATTTCAGAGTTATAGTAGGTGTCTTTAATGAATATTTTTTATTAAATCCTTCATCTTGTCAATGTCTGAAAAGAGCACAAAAAATCCCTTCCTAATCTGGGGATAACATTTAAGTTACATTTGTCAAGACTCTTCTGTATTCATAGGTATATGTTTAAATCTCAAAATATTTCTTCATATTCATGATATTGATAATGATAGTGATAGCTGTATTTGTTCATATTGACAGATTTTATGAATAACAAAGGACTGTTATCTTACAACATCACTGGAGGTGGTACAGACAGCTCTAGAAATGGAACAAATTATTTGCTTCTCTGTGTTGAATGTGAGAATTTTATCTGTGTCACGTACAAGAAATCCTTGAGGTTGCATGACCTTGTGTTTTTCTGACCATGTAAAAAATAGTATTTTTGTTTCAGAGAAGTTTTGTTGAATATATAACTCAAAAAGACTTCTCGTGCTAAATGCCTAGCAGAACTAATAAGAGAAATTTTTACAACAGAAGATTTTCTTTTCCTCTTTCTCCCTATGACATTAACATAGAGAGGAGACAGGTATGCTCCTCTCCCCAAACCTCATTTAAAATTAATTTATATTTTATGTCTCAGTTAATGACTGCTCGATATTTCTCATCGGAAAAGTTTTATAGAAGACTATTCTTTGTTTTGTACCTACAGATCAATATTAAGAAATCTCTTTCTTTGTCTTTGAGTTCTTAATATTTGGGTAAGTTAAAATAAAAAATATCAGAATTATTTCTCTTCAGTTTGCATACACCTTCAAACTCTTTTCTGTTTTTTTCCAACAGCTAATTCAGTGACACCATCAAGTGTTTTGTTATTCTGAAAGAGATGCTTTTAATCAAAAAGTTGTTTTAAATCTGTTCAGTTATGCAGTAATCTAAATATGTACAGTCTGGCAATATTGAAAAAACTAAATTTTCTGAAGTTCAATTGAATCATACTCCCTTCAAATGAGACCTGAATTTTCACAGCAATTAAAGCTGAAAATATTCAAAGCAGCTAGCTGAGTGTTGGATGGTTAAAGTGCATTTCAAAAGTGTTTTCAAATATTCTTTTCTGAAGACATCTACTTCCTTTAGAATGTTGCGTACAAAAACCACTATATTTTCATTAGAAAATTAAACCTCAATTGGGTATTTCCTAGCTGCAGTTAATTGGGTCATTTTGAGAGCATTAAGAAGCTTTAAAAGACATTATCTACCTGCTACATTGTGATGGAAAATATCGTAGACAACAACATTAAAAAATAGTCAGTGTTAACAGTATGAACATGTCCCTGATTTTGGTCTTACAGCCCTGTTTTGCTACTGGCCTTGGGAGAATTGTTCCCATTTTGCAGTTCTGTGAAGAAAACCAGAATATTTCATCAGTTTAATCATAACTGCACCAATTTCCATTTCTTGGTGTAAGCATTTTCAGAGGTGTATTGAGTGGCCGAAAGCTGTAGTGTGTTTTCACCTTACTGCCAAGAAGAGTCCAAGGGACCAGGGAGGGACAAGATAGAGGGAGCAGACTAATTTGTTAATTGAAATCGCCTGAAAAAACGGTGTTTTACCACAAAGAAAATTCATGAAGACAAGATATTTTCTATTAATTTAGGGTCTATATTCTACTTTATACAATTCAGTAATCCAGTAACAAACATTGTGGATGGGAACTTCTTTACAGTTAGGTTTGCTTGTTTGTGTTTTGGGGTTTTTTTTGAGGAGGATGTTTGATTTGGTTTGTTTTTTGTCTTTTTTTCAGTAAAACCTACCAGCAATAACCTAAAAATTTTCAAGGCATTTCTAGCTAAAAGAGAAGAGAAGAGAAGAGAAGAGAGTAGAAGAGAAGAGAAGAGAAGAGAAGAGAAGAGAAGAGAAGAGAAGAGAAGAGAAGAGAAGAGAAGAGAAGAGAAGAGAAGAGAAGAGAAGAGAAGAGAAGAGAAGAGAAGAGAAGAGAAGAGAAGAGAAGGAAGGAAGGAAGGAAGGAAGGAAGGAAGGAAGGAAGGAAGGAAGGAAGGAAGGAAGGAAGGAAGGAAGGAAGGAAGGAAGGAAGGAAGGAAGGAAGGAAGGAAGGAAGGAAGGAAGGAAGGAAGGAAGGAAGGAAGGAAGGAAGGAAGGAAGGAAGGAAGGAAGGAAGGAAGGAAGGAAGTGTCGGAAGGAAGGAAGGAAGGAAGGAAGGAAGGAAGGAAGGAAGGAAGGAAGGAAGGAAGTGTCGGAAGGAAGGAAGGAAGGAAGGAAGGAAGTGTCGGAAGGAAGGAAGGAAGGAAGGAAGGAAGGAAGGAAGGAAGGAAGGAAGGAAGGAAGGAAGGAAGGAAGGAAGGAAGGAAGGAAGTGTCGGAAGGAAGTGTCGGAAGGAAGGAAGTGTCGGAAGGAAGGAAGGAAGGAAGGAAGGAAGGAAGGAAGGAAGGAAGGAAGGAAGGAAGGAAGGAAGTGTCGGAAGGAAGTGTCGGAAGGAAGTGTCGGAAGGAAGGAAGGAAGTGTCGGAAGGAAGGAAGTGTCGGAAGGAAGTGTCGGAAGGAAGTGTCGGAAGGAAGGAAGGAAGGAAGGAAGGAAGGAAGGAAGGAAGGAAGTGTCGGAAGGAAGGAAGGAAGTGTCGGAAGGAAGGAAGGAAGTGTCGGAAGGAAGGAAGGAAGTGTCGGAAGGAAGGAAGTGTCGGAAGGAAGTGGCGGAAGGAAGGAAGTGGCGGAAGGAAGGAAGGAAGTGGCGGAAGGAAGGAAGGAAGTGGCGGAAGGAAGGAAGGAAGTGGCGGAAGGAAGGAAGTGGCGGAAGGAAGTGGCGGAAGGAAGGAAGTGGCGGAAGGAAGGAAGTGGCGGAAGGAAGGAAGTGGCGGAAGGAAGGAAGTGGCGGAAGGAAGGAAGGAAGGAAGGAAGGAAGGAAGGAAGGAAGGAAGTGGCGGAAGGAAGGAAGGAAGTGGCAGAAGGAAGGAAGGAAGGAAGGAAGGAAGGAAGGGCGCGAGGGCGTATCTGGCCCGAGTGTCCGGCTAGCCGCTGTTACGAGGGAGGTGGCCGACACCCCCGGCGCATATACTGTCAGCCCCCCTCGGCGTCTTGGCCTCGGGCTGAGCTGGTTGCGCGGTGCGGACAGAAGCGCGAAGGAACGAAGTCAGAGGTGACCACAGGCTGGGGGCTAACTCCGATTTATTGAAGGTTCGGTGACAGGAACAGGTAGGGAGGGTGCCAACCAGCAAGTGGCGAGGAATGAGGCGGGAGGTACAGTTTTAAAAACAAGGGGTGGAAAGAGGAGGGGAGCCCAACTAGCCAATCGGGGAAGGGTACAAACATAATTGGCAAAGGAGACGAACCAATAAATACAACATAAAGGAGGGGCCCCGGGACCACAGCCAACCACAGCCCCCAGAGAGGAGAAGATTCTGGAAACCTGGGAGGAGTGGGGGGTGATTGACTGGGCCCAGGGAGGAGGAAAAACTTACTTATAAGGAGTGTAAGGGAGGGGTGATTACATAACAAGGGGAGACTGGCAGTTGAGGGGGAAGGGGGTAACCAAGGAGACCAACAGTCAGGGGAGGCAGTGGCGGGAAAATCAGGGGAGGGAGGAACCATTTTACAGAAAATTGGGGGGAGAATACATAAAATGGGAAAATAACTGAGGAAATTAAACAACACACAACAACATCTCCCCGTTTCTTAACAAATAAAGAAAAGGAACAAAAGAGTCCATATAAACTTAAACTTCGAGGACCCGCGGCTGGTCCGGCCAATCTTCGCTTCCTTCGAGCTGGGGCTCGTCCGCCCATAGGTGGTCATCGGGCGGCACGGTTGACCCCTCCTCATCCGCAGCTTCTTCGGCCTCCGAGGAGAGGTCCCCCAGCTCGATGTGCTCCTCTGCGGGCATTGTGGCATGGTTGACACTGGGCGAAGTGGCTTTTGATATCAGTCTTTGGACCAGACCGCGGATCACCATGATGGAAACTGAAAAAGCAACCAAACTCAAAACAACCTTAATAACAGATTCTAAAACAGATGTGGCCCACCCGCTCAGGCCCCAACCCTTGAAAAGGTCCCCCAGCCAGTCTGATGTCTCTTGCTGGACCTTATGGACAAGGTCTTGCAGCTTGCGTATGGATTGTCTGGCGTCCTCGGCTCGGGTGGACAAGTTCAAGCAGCAGAGGCCCTCAAACTCCTCACAGTGATGGTGGTGGAGCAGCAATAGAAAATCTATCGCTGCCCTGTTCTGGAGTGTCGCCTTCCTCGTAATTTCCTCGTCTGTAAGGAGGTCGTAGAGCGCGGCTGAAGTAAAGTTGGCTTGTTTAGCCACCCAACACTCTAGGCGGCCCAATTCACCTAGAGCCTTCGCCACCGATACCCAAGGCAATAAAATAGTAAAGGCGACGGACTTTGAATGTGACCAATGAGTAATTTCGTCGTCACAATCCTCTGTGAGATCCTTAAGATCTCTTTTGGCTCTGCCCAATTCATCTGTGACATTATTTCTTTTCCAATTAACAATTTGGGTCATGTTGGGGGTGAACAGTGTCAGCCGGCCAAAAGTGCACGGCCCTCCGACCAGGCCAGAGGGGATGCCTGCCCACGCTCGGTCTCCGCAAATTAAAAACACACCCCGAGGAAGGGAGTAAGGGGTCCGGCCAGTAGTGGTGGGGCCAAGGATTTTCAAAACCGCCTGACACCACTGCCTGGCCTGGTATTCCTTTTTCGTTTGGAGGACCACCTCACTGCCCTTCTCTACGGGGGTGATACCATAATCAAACTGAAAACAAACAGAGGCATTGGCGGAGCCGAGCAGGTGTAATTCAGTGGGCTCGGAGGTTGCAGGAGCCAGCCTGAACACTCCGTCTCTCCAGGCATTTGAGGCGTCAAAACTTGGGAGGATAGTGAGGCTCCTGGCCAAAATCGGGTAAAAGGGATGTTGGAAGGTGGGAGGGAACTCGCCTGGAGAGAATGGGATCCCCACAAGGCAAGACGACATCAGGTCCTCTGCTGCGCCAGTGTCCAGGCAAATACTATCTTGTCCAAGGGATTGAGCCAAGGCACGCCAGACGTTGACCTTGGGCTGGGGGACGACCCACGGCTCCACGGATGGTGTCAGGAGCCAGTAGGTGATTACAAAGATGGTCAGCACTCCAGGGCTTGGGGCCAGCGGTGGCAAAGCGGGGGCCATTAGGGAGATGGAACTGAAACGACAAAGAAAGGTGAGAGTATATCAAAACTATAAATATGGTTCCTCCCCGAAAAGCCAACTTAAATAAAACATACGAGGGGATAAATCAGGGAGAGGGGGAGAACAGGTGGAAACATGGAGGAGAAGGTCCAATGGTGGAGGAGAGGCCGGAGGGGAAGGCTCTTCCTCTATGGAGGGGAGATCTGGAGGAGCAGATGACAGATGGTGGGGTCTCCTCCGTCGCCGCCAACACGCCTGCCGAACTTGCGGTACAGTTCCTGCTTTTGTCCCCTGCTTCGGGACGAAGGGCCTTACCCACTTGGATGGAACCCACTTGGGACCTGAGGGAGTAGACACACAAGCGTATCCCCTCCCCCAGGTCACCAAGTCGAAGGGACCCTCCGTCCGCCAGGTCTCCGGATCCTTAACTAGAACCGGAGGCCTGACTTTGGGCTGCAGCTGCTGGTGGCTGCCGAAGTGCCGAACCACTGGAGGATTTTGGCTGTCGAAAGAGCAATTAAGGAAGTTCAGGGTATACAATGCTCTCGACAGCCGGACGTGGGGGGGTCTCCACCTTCATTGCCGGTTGTTGTCGGGACAGGGTCTTCTTAAGGCTCTGGTGGGCCCTTTCCACCATGGCTTGGCCTGTTGGGGAATAGGGGATGCCGGTCTTATGGACTATTCCCCATTGCTGCAGGAAGCTCCGCAGCTCCTTAGAAACATACGCAGGGCCATTATCGGTTTTTAGGGCCCTAGGGATGCCCAAGACAGCGAATGCCTGAAGCAGATGCTTCTGAACATCCGCTGCCTTCTCCCCTGTGTGGGCAGAAGCGTAGATGGCACCGGAGAAGGTATCCACTGAGACGTGGACGTAACACAACCGGCCAAAAGATGGAACATGTGTTACGTCCGTCTGCCACACCTCACAGCTCGCCAGGCCTCGAGGATTAGCCCCCGAGACCACGGTGGGCATTTGATCTCTCTGGCATTGGGGACATGTGGCCACAATCGCCTTGGCCTGGTCCTGCGTCAGATTGAATTGCCGAACCAGGCCGGGCGCATTCTGATGGAAGAGTTGGTGGCTGATCTTAGCCTGGCCGAACACATCCGGGAGAGGGCCCTGCGTCACAGCAGCCGCGGCCAAAGAATCGGCACGACGGTTGCCTTCTGCAATAAACCCAGGCAGATCTGTGTGTGATCTAACATGCATAACAAAGAACGGATGCTCGCGGTGGGAGACCAACTCGACGAGCCTATTCAGTAAATTAAATAAATTTTTGTTAGAAACCTCCTGAAGAACTGCACACTCAGCTCTTGACACTACACCGGCTACATACGCAGAATCTGTTACCAAATTAAAAGGTCCTGGGAATCTCTGGAATGCCCTGACGACTGCGTCCAACTCAGCAATCTGTGGAGAACCCTCCACAACAACAACATCGGTCTCCCACTGCTGAGTCTGAGGATCCTTCCAAGTCATCACTGACTTGTGGGATGCTCCAGACGCGTCAGTAAAAACTGTCACGGCATCCAATGGTTCCCTACTTTGGACCTTTTTGAGAGACAATTTGAACTCCGAATTAAATAATTTGTGGGCCGGCCGATCAACCGCGATGCGCCCAGTGTAGCTGTCGAGTGCAAACTGAAGGTATTCATTTGTTTGCAGCAATTCTTCGAAGGTTCTCAATTTTAATTGGCCCGATTCCAATTTAATTGGGATGTGTATGCATGAAAAATCACACCCTGCCAACTCCCTGATCCTCGATCTTGCCTTGAGGATCAGTTCGGCTACCAACTCCTGTGGCCGTGTCATCCTTTTGGACCTGTTGTGGCTGAGGAACACCCACTCTATAATTAAGAGGGGGTCACCCAGGCCCTGGTCCTTTAGGTCTTGGTCCCACTGGTGTATTATGCCATGGAGGTGTGGCAGCTTTCCCAGTACAATAAATTTGAATGGCAGGCCCGTATGGTACCGATGGGCCTGCCTGGCCGAAATAGTCTTTTGTACCTTCTCCAGAGCCACCTCTGCCTCTGGGGTGAGAGTCCTAGGGGAACTAAGCCCCTCTCCCCCTTTCAACAAATTGAAAAGGGGGGCTAGGTCTTCGGTTGGGATGCCTAGCCAGGGTCTCACCCAATTTAAAGACCCACACAGTTGATGGACATCCGCTAGGGTCTGGACTTTCGTCCGAATAGCCAATTTTTGCGGAACAATGGTCCGCTTTGTGATTTCGAGGCCCAGGTATTTCCAAGGTGGCATCCGCTGAATCTTATCCTGCTGGAGCTCAAACCCTGCAGCAACCAACGCATTGGTTGTCAGGTCAAGCGCATGGGCAAGTAGACTGTGGTCGGCCGCACACACGAGGATGTCGTCCATGTAATGATGGATGATGACGGCATCCCCGAGGGCTGTACGTAAAGGTGACAGCAGCGAAGCGACGTACCATTGGCAGATCACAGGGCTGTTCTTCATTCCCTGTGGTAATACCCGCCAATGATAGCGCTTGGCCGGGGACTCACGGTTGATTGACGGCACCGTGAAAGCAAAGCGCGGGGCATCGTCCGGGTGAAGGGGAATTTGGAAGAAACAGTCCTTTATATCAATGACGGCCAGATTCCAATTTTGGGGGAGCATTGCTGGGGATGGCATCCCTGGTTGGAGAGATCCCATGTCAACGATTATATCATTAATTTGGCGGAGGTCGGTCAGGAGCCGCCACTTATCCTTATTGGGCTTTTTGATAACGAAGACCGGGGAGTTCCATGGAAACATGGACTCCTCGATGTTGCCCTTCAGTAGCTGCTCCTGCACGAGCTCGTGGAGCGCCTTTAATTTCTGCTTGTTAAGTGGCCACTGTTGGACTTGTACTGGTTTATCCGAAAGCCAACCCAGCTTCCAAGTCCGGCGCTCCTCAGTGGCCACTGCCCGAAAAACCTGGGGAGCCTTTGGCAGGTCAATTCTGGCCCCCCACTCGGCTAGCAGATCTCTCCCCCAGAGAGGCTCGCTGTAATCCAAAACAAACGGGCGCACTGAAGCCAATTGCCCGTCGGGCCCCTTAATTTGTACTGTGCTCCTTGATTGTTTGGCCAATTGTAGACCCCCGACACCAGAAATCGTGCCCGCTGCACTTTGCAAATCCCAATGTGACGGCCACTCCCGAGAGGGAATGATCGTCACATCTGCACCCGTGTCCAAGAGACCCCTGATGACCTTGCGATCCCCGCCCAACGAAAGCTGACATGTCAGGCGGGGCTTCTCCCTCCCTACGAGCTGTGCCCAGGCCACCGACGGAGGCGATGTCTTCTCCGCGCCGCTACCCCAGTGGTCTTGGTCGGGAACGGGGATGGCCTGGGCGATGACCTGTCCCTTGGGAAGGAGAAGTGGGGGTCGGACACAGTACAGCCCTACCGCGAAACGATCCCGGTCGGTAGTGACCAGCCCGGGGATAATGTGCACGTCTCGCGGCGTGTGTTTTGTGTCACCGATGACAGTCCACCTGCAACGTCCTAGTTTCCTCCAGCGACCCGGATGATGGAGGTCGACAGACACCAGCTGGATGTTACTGTTAGGGATGTAAAAATCCCTAGTTAGCTGCAGCCTGTAAGGGGAAGCAGAGGACAAGGTGTTAAGCGCAGGAACTGCACCACAAGTATTTGTCACGTCCGATAGTTGCGTCAAGTCCGGCAAAGCGAAAGTTGACGGCGGTCTCTCCTCTCCTCCCTCCCCGCTTGATGTTGTGTTGCCCGCCGTATTTCTGTCCGCGCGCAGGGAGGGGCTGCGCTCAGGGCCTAGTTTTTTTGGCCCTGCTTCTCTTTCTCCCTCTGCCTCCTGAAGTTTAGATAGTCCGCCCTCATGGGACACTGGGGCATCCAGTGCCCCATCTCGCCACATAAATGGCAGGGGTGGGTGTCTGTCGTTCTTCTGCTGGGCCCAGGTGTCGGTGGCCCAGCAGCGGGGGCAGCCTCCAGGTTGAACGGCTCGGGCTCTAGGAGGTCGGCAAAGGCCACGGAGCTTCGGCGTGGGCGCGCAGAGAGTGGTACGTGAGCCACTACCGCCTCCATCATTGCCTCTACCGTGGGCCGGGGGGTCCGGGGGAGAGTGCGGATTGCCTTTCGGCATTCAGCATTGGCGTTATAATATGCCATTTTTCTTAACATGCACTCCCTCTCCCGGTCCCCGGACACCTGTGCTTCTACGAAGCGGTAGAGGCGCTCAATGAAGGCTAGGTAGGGCTCATGCGCACCCTGCCGCACTTCGTCCTCCTCCCATTGGGAGGTGACTACTGCCAGCCTAAAGAAGGCTCGCTCCGCAGCCTGAGCCGTCTCCATCAGGTGTTGGGGGAAAAGAGCCCGAGCCTGGGCTGCCCCATTTGCCCATTGCCCCTCGCCCAACAGGTGTTCCTCCTGAACTATCTGGCCGTCCGCATCGTGAGAGGTGGCAGGATTCCCCCAAAGGTTTGGGAGAACCTCCAAAATCTCCCTCTTCCACTCCGCCACCCATATCCGGAATTCCATAGGGCCGGTCAAGCTGGAGAAGAGAGCCCTAAGGTCAGTGGGCACAAGATCTCCCCGTGCAAGGGCATCACGGAGCAACCCCCGGAAGTATTCAGACTCCCGGGAGTAGTCCTTCTGCGCCTTGCACAGTTCCTTGATCCTGGCTGATGGTAAAGGCACCCACTGCGCCAGAGAACTCCCCTCTCCGCTTAGGGTGTACGAAACCGGGGCGGCTTCCAACAAGGGCGCCTGTCCCGGCCTCCGGTCATCCACTCCCCCCCCCCCCGGTACACAAAGTGTGGGAACCGGAAGGGGAGGCGTGGGAACCGGAAGTGGAGGAGGTTGAGGCGGGGCCTGACAGTGACGCGGGACAAGGGGGCGGGCACGGCACACCACCCCTCTCCGCCCCCTGGGTGGAACATGGGGGCGGAGCCAAACATGAAGGCGTCACAGGGGAGGGGTCTGCGGGGGGCTGAACTGGGGGAGGAGATACAGGAGGAGCAGAGGGAGGAGCGAACGAAATGGGAGGGACAGGGGCGGGATCAATAGAGGGTTGGACCGTGGGCGGAGGAACATAGGGGGTAGAGGGAGGAGCAGAATATGAGGGAGGGGCAGCCGAAAATGAGGTTTGGTCAGGGGGGAAAAAGGGGTTGGGATTAGGGAGAAAGGGGTTCTGGGGAAGAGAAGGGGCCCTGGCGGGAACGGCCATGTGGCCGGCGCCATTTTGGGCACCCTGGGAACCATCTTCATAACCTTCAATGAACCGAACTTTGGGTCTAACAACTGGGTACTTGGGGGTAGGGACAGAGGGGTCGGGAAGAGGAGAAGCCTGGCCAGGGCTCCTCGAAGGGGAAGGCCGAGCAGGTCGAGGGGGAGCAGGGGCAGGTGGAACCCCCTGCTTCTTTTCGGCCTTTAAAATCCCCCTCGAGGGCTCCTGCCTAAGGGATGAGGGAGCGGAATGAGGGACAAGGGCAAGCGAACGAGGGGAACGGGGGGACAAAACAGAACTTGTGGACCCTTTCTTCGGCTCCCCTACTGGGCGGAGAGTGGCGAGCACAACACCAGCCCAGTACGCCACGTTAACCAGCTTTGCCTCCCCGGACTTCACTGCTTCGTTCAATTTGGCTACAACGGCTGTCCAAAAACGTGGCTGCTTAACAACTTCCGAGGAGACATTGGGGAACTTCGAAAAGACCCACTTAACTAACAATTTTAACTCAGGTTTGGGCGCCTTGTGCCCACCAGTTAACAATAGACCTTTAACATAATAGTAAACCTCTTTTTGTTCCTTTCCCAAGCCTGCACCCATGGCACCTTTCTAGCAGCAAAAATTTTACTACTAGAAAGGGGGAAAGGAAACCGATGGCACTCCCCTCTCGCCCAGGGAAAACGCAAACTAAAACAACAAACCGCGACCAACGAGCCTTCGCCCTCCCACCACCCCGAAGTCCGGGGAAAAGGTGTGAGGAACAGGGAATTAGGGTGGTGGGTCCGGCCCCCGCGTCCGGGGAGAGTCCGGCTCCCACAGGAAAGTTAAAACAACAAAATCTGGGTGATGGGGAAAAGGGTGGGGGGCAGGTCCCCAGAGCAGGGCCCGTACCCCTAGGGAAGCGTTTAAAAAGGCGAAGGGGGAAGCCCGGGAAGTCCCCAGGGAGAAGGGGCCCGGACTTACCAAACTCGTTGGGGCGGAAACACAAACCGAGGCGAGGGGGTCTTCGTTCCAGGAGTCGTCCCGAAGGGTGCCTGGGAGTCCCGACTCCAATCCCCAGGGAGCGCTGCCCTAAAACGGGCTTGCTACTACCTTGGGGTAGGCTGACAGCCAATGAAATTTGCAAATCTCAGTCCGAGGGGTCCGGTCCGTGGTCAGCTGTCCAGATGTCCACTTCTCAGGCCCCACGTTGGGCGCCAACCTGCGCGAGGGCGTATCTGGCCCGAGTGTCCGGCTAGCCGCTGTTACGAGGGAGGTGGCCGACACCCCCGGCGCATATACTGTCAGCCCCCCTCGGCGTCTTGGCCTCGGGCTGAGCTGGTTGCGCGGTGCGGACAGAAGCGCGAAGGAACGAAGTCAGAGGTGACCACAGGCTGGGGGCTAACTCCGATTTATTGAAGGTTCGGTGACAGGAACAGGTAGGGAGGGTGCCAACCAGCAAGTGGCGAGGAATGAGGCGGGAGGTACAGTTTTAAAAACAAGGGGTGGAAAGAGGAGGGGAGCCCAACTAGCCAATCGGGGAAGGGTACAAACATAATTGGCAAAGGAGACGAACCAATAAATACAACATAAAGGAGGGGCCCCGGGACCACAGCCAACCACAGCCCCCAGAGAGGAGAAGATTCTGGAAACCTGGGAGGAGTGGGGGGTGATTGACTGGGCCCAGGGAGGAGGAAAAACTTACTTATAAGGAGTGTAAGGGAGGGGTGATTACATAACAAGGGGAGACTGGCAGTTGAGGGGGAAGGGGGTAACCAAGGAGACCAACAGTCAGGGGAGGCAGTGGCGGGAAAATCAGGGGAGGGAGGAACCATTTTACAGAAAACTGGGGGGAGAATACATAAAATGGGGAAATAATTGGGGAAATTAAACAACACACCACAACAAGGAAGGAAGGAAGGAAGGAAGGAAGGAAGGAAGGAAGGAAGGAAGGAAGGAAGGAAGGAAGGAAGGAAGGAAGGAAGGAAGGAAGGAAGGAAGGAAGGAAGGAAGGAAGGAGGGAAGGAAGGAGGGAAGGAAGGAAGGAAGGAAGGAAGGAAGGAAGGAAGGAAGGAAGGAAGGAAGGAAGGAAGGAAGGAAGGAAGGAAGGAAGGAAGGAAGGAAGGAAGGAAGGAAGGAAGGAAGGAAGGAAGGAAGGAAGGAAGGAAGGAAGTGTCGGAAGGAAGTGTCGGAAGGAAGTGTCGGAAGGAAGTGTCGGAAGGAAGTGTCGGAAGGAAGGAAGGAAGGAAGGAAGGAAGGAAGGAAGGAAGGAAGGAAGGAAGGAAGGAAGGAAGGAGGGAAGGAGGGAAGGAGGGAAGGAAGGAAGGAAGGAAGGAAGGAAGGAAGGAAGGAAGGAAGGAAGGAAGGAAGGAAGGAAGGAAGGAAGGAAGGAAGGAAGGAAGGAAGGAAGGAAGGAAGGAAGGAAGTGTCGGAAGGAAGGAAGGAAGTGTCGGAAGGAAGTGTCGGAAGGAAGTGTCGGAAGGAAGTGTCGGAAGGAAGTGTCGGAAGGAAGGAAGGAAGGAAGGAAGTGTCGGAAGGAAGGAAGGAAGGAAGTGTCGGAAGGAAGTGTCGGAAGGAAGTGTCGGAAGGAAGTGTCGGAAGGAAGTGTCGGAAGGAAGTGTCGGAAGGAAGGAAGGAAGGAAGGAAGGAAGGAAGGAAGGAAGGAAGGAGGAAGGAAGGAAGGAAGGAAGGAAGGAAGGAAGTGTCGGAAGTGTCGGAAGTGTCGGAAGGAAGGAAGGAAGGAAGGAAGGAAGGAAGGAAGGAAGTGTCGGAAGGAAGGAAGGAAGGAAGGAAGGAAGGAAGGAAGGAAGGAAGGAAGGAAGGAAGGAAGGAAGGAAGGAAGGAAGGAAGGAAGTGTCGGAAGGAAGGAAGGAAGGAAGGAAGGAAGGAAGGAAGGAAGGAAGGAAGGAAGGAAGTGTCGGAAGGAAGGAAGTGTCGGAAGGAAGGAAGGAAGGAAGGAAGGAAGGAAGGAAGGAAGGAAGTGTCGGAAGGAAGGAAGTGTCGGAAGGAAGGAAGGAAGTGTCGGAAGGAAGGAAGTGTCGGAAGGAAGGAAGTTTCGGAAGGAAGTTTCGGAAGGAAGTTTCGGAAGGAAGTTTCGGAAGGAAGTTTCGGAAGGAAGTTTCGGAAGGAAGGAAGAAAGAAAGAAAGAAAGAAAGAAAGAAAGAAAGAAAGAAAGAAAGAAAGAAAGAAAGAAAGAAAGAAAGAAAGAAAGAAAGAAAGAAAGAAAGAAAGAAATTTTCGTTGGAATACTAGATTTCACATTTATATAAGATATTCTACCCTGTCTCTCTTGCTCATGATCGAGTACCAGAACAGGGAGCTGAAACCTTCAAAGTGCAATTCCAATTATATTTTCATCTCAGTTCACAGTCCTAAAATATATAGAGGGCAAGCTTTGGAGGAAACTCCCAAAGAAATTAATGAGAAAATTCACAATTGAGAAGAATGTTAGGCTATCAGGTTTATAAATAGCTGCAGCACTTCAGCTGGTGAGCAAAGAATTGTTAACAAAATTCTTGTTAATTAGATTAAAATGAAGTTTATTGCACATAGATTACATACTTCCTAACATAATGAAAAATACCCAGCTTCTTGTAGTTATTGTTACAAAAGCACATACTTTTTTTATATTGCTTAACATATTTTTTCCCCTAAGGTATTAGGGTGGGTTTTTGTTTATTTGTTTGGTTTTGTTTTTGTTTTTGTTTTTAATTTAGGACTGTATAGTACTGTTGGAGCTAAAATCAGAAACCAGACTAATTTTTATTACCGCGCCTGAGTGGGCGCAGCTGGTGAGAGAGAGACGGTGAATCTTGTATCTTGATCAGAAGGCTTGATTTATTAATATATGATATAATACATTATTACTATACTAATAGAATATAGAGAGAGGTTTTGCAGAGCAGCTAGGCTAGCTAGGAAGATAGAAAAGAATCTACAACAAAGCTGTGGCCAAGGACTCAGTCTCCTGGCTTGCACTGGTGATTGGCCCTTAATTATAAACATAAAACATGAACCAATCACCAATCAAAATAGGTGCCCCTGTTGCATTCCCCAGCAGCTGATAATAATTGTTTACCTTGTCTTCGGAGGCCTCTGGCCTCCCGAAGACACAGAAATCCGAAATAAAGGATTTCTGTGGAGAAATGTCTGCGACAAATTTTTGTTGACATTATTATTTTGACATGTTGATCATGTACATGTAAGTGACAGATGGGGTAAGAGTTATGCTAGTGACCTCATCTACTTATAGATAACTCTTGTCTTTTATTTGATCTTTTATTTTAATTTAAAAAAAAAGAACCAAAACCAGAAAATGCTTTGATAAAACTTTATCACTTGATCATTCTGTTGACCTTACTGTGTAAGCTTTGTTTCCATTTTTTTGAGGAGAATCCTTAGCCTTGAGATTTTAAACTCAATATACAAAACTCTACTGTTCTGTAGTTAATTTGAAAATCACAGAACTAGAAGTCTTGGCAGTGGCATCTACAACAATATCTCTGTGCTCTTAAGCCCAAGTGAAATTGCTAAGGCACCAATCTGACAAAGGATTATAAGGAGCTTCAGGAAATTTGCAGAGTTGCATAGGGAAGTGCCACCAATGCATGGTTGAAAACTATAGGAAGTTTCTTCCCTTCTTGTTATTTAGAAATTAAAGTAATATTAAAAAGTAAGCTATATGAGGGTTTACATTGCATAAAAAAACCAAGCCAACTCCAGTTTATAAGTAAATGATGGAATTTTGAATCAGGACATTTAATTATTTATGGAATAAAAATCAGACTAGATTTATTTTTCAATAATGCATTAACTTACCCGCATACCAAGAATAGAAAATGGACAATTCTTCTGTGAAGAAAGCCTGTATTCACTGTTTTAAATGTAACCTTTTATGTTACAGAATGTGTTATAATTAGTAACTTCCAAACATACTGTGTATGCATATTGCAAGTAACAAATATGGAAATTTGAGGCATTTTGTTATGTTGTATATATAATATATATAATTGTATATAATTATTTTATTTCTCTTTTCTCCAGTAACCGACAGCTCTAAAATTCATGAGATTGGATATTCTACCTCATAGAATGTAGCTGTCATGTCATATTTATGAAGTTCAATAGTATAAATCTGTACATTCATAATGGCACATTTTATCTTAATTTTAGACCATCATATGGTAATATAGAAAAAGAAAATTACAGCTTTAATTATATGTAGTTTTACTTATTGATTGAGTATTTTTAAAAGATGGGTTTTCGAAAATAACTCTGGATTCCAGTATCCCAAGTATCCTAAACCAGTACACTGGAATTTACAGAAATGTGGCAGACTTTTAATTTTTCATTCCTTATTCCTATTATTTGAGTTTGCACAGTCTGCTACAGAAATCTAATATGATGTGAGAGCCTTTTTCTCTTTATGTGCCCAAGGAGACCACAGGTGTGTTAAGACTGTGTTCGTCATAGATAAACCTGTTTGTTATGGTTTGAGAGGACTTCATTTCAGGGAATTTAATATTAAATTAAGCAGATAGATTAGATTAGGGCTAGATCAGGAACCTGTTTTCACTTTAGCTGGTTTTCAGGTTATTTCTGTGGTTATTGCACAAGAGCACAAGCTCATCTCATTTTAAAATAACTGCCCATGTTAGCTGGTGTAATTTATAACCTAAATTTGTCTTTTGCAATATTAAATGTAGCCATCAAACTTTCAGATTATTAAAATTGAGCAAGAGATCTATTTCCTTGTCAGAAATTCATGAGATAAAGGAAAACAAGGTTCTTTAGGGTTTAATTATGATCTTTGCCTTACTTTTCACTAAAATTTTGTTATATATATAGCTTAGCTTGAAGAAATCTATACTAATTCTAGAAATAAGTGTCCCCAGTCCCATTATTTTCATTTGAATTATTTTTATTTACCATATTTTCATGGAACTTGTTAAAAAAAGTGGTTGTTCTGTTAACCTGGCATTAAGACCCACAGGTCTTACTCCCAAGTGTAAATCCCATGGATCTTAAGATATTCAGGAGAATTTAGGATTTATAAGGAAAGATGAGTTATTTTACTTTTTGTCTCTGTTCAGAAAGCTCATTCTGATGCAGCAGAGCCTTCCAAAGTGCTGCAACTTCATTTCTTTAGCATAAGAAGTGGGGCAACATCTCTTGTTATAAGGTTCATTCTGAGAGTAAGCCATTTTCCAACTTACAAATTGTAAAGTGCATATTTGAAAGAGGGTCACTACAGCAACAGTATCTTGTCAGTTATGTTGATATTTTTCTAAGAATTATAGGAATGGGTCTTCATAGTAATTTGACTTAACAGAATTAAATTGTACAGTAGATGTAGGCTTGACATTAAATTGATACAGGTGCAGGTAGAAAAAAAGATATAGAAACATCTAATGACCACCATCAACCACAAACTGAATTATAGTGTTCATACAAAATGAGAAAGTTAGAGATTTTCAATCTGCAAAATTCAGAGCAGGATTACTTATCATAATTCAAGCTTTCTCCACTTTTTTCTTGTCGGACTTCTAAATAAGACCTTGATTTCCTTTCTCCACCCTGACTTGAATCACTTCCAAATGAATAAATCCCAAATCAAGCACCAACTATCAGTTTATTGATGTTCCTGCAACAGCTGATGCAGTAGAGAGTTCCTAGTCAAGTAAGTACAGAAAGGTCCAACACAACCCTATACCAAAAGTAATATTGCTTACATTGTGTGGTCTGAAAGCTGACTGTTTGATGTGATTACAAGATTCATGCCCAGAATTTTAATGAAATATTTAGCATAAATAAATTTGTAATTGTCTTGTATATGTATAACTGTTTTGACATATGCTAGACCAAATGAAACAGTAAATTTTCTTTGGATATTGGGACACTTCAGCTCATAAATGGACATACCAGAATAATGCCACTAGAATATCATAAAATATTACATATCAAGTGGAATAAAATCTCCATCTTCTTTTTCAGTGTGCAGTTTTTTCCTCGCTTGATAGATGATATACGTAGCAAGTATGAATTTGCACATTTTCTTCTTGTATGCCAATAACAGGCCATATAAAGGTGACATTAAGATTCAAATGAGCTCATAATAACAGAGCAAATTGCAGGCCATTTTTTAGGAGATTTATCTGGAACTTCTGAGGTAAAACCTGCTGCAGGTGCTAATGAGGGGCATTGATACACTAGGAAGAAACTTCCTAAGCACACAATCAGTCTAACACACACATTATGTGTTTTGTGTTAGAATGAAATAAATTCTTTTATCCTGGGTTATAATGCTTGTCAATAAAGCAAAACCAAGGTGATTGTTGATCTTTGCTTGAGTGAGTTAATGAAAGTAAAGCTGACAATGATTTGCTGAAATTATCCCCTGAAGGTACAGTGCTGTACCGCTTGGCCATTGGTATCTCTTACTGCCTCAGTGCTCCTGAAGTTTTTATGGCTAATGATACAGGAAAGTTGTAGCTAAATTTATATTTATGCAAAGACCATCAGTGATATATATTATTGTAATCATTTGGCATATGAATGAGATATAAACACTTCGGATGAAAACATATGTGCCTATTTTATTACAAGAACTGGAACATAAATTGTTCACAAACTAGCTCTCATCTTGCTTAATGGCTGTGTTATTGCACCATCTAAAGCAATGAGTAGAAGAATTTAAGCATTGGTAGAAATCTGTGGCATTTCAGTGCCACCTATCACAGCAGTATTTGGCAGGGTTCCTTTAGTGTTATTTTTCATGTTCTGTGCCTTTGCATATTGTAATCCTTGAGCATATTCCATGCACTTAATAAAGAAAGGGGGGGTTAAGATATAGTTGAAAGAATAGGACTTTGATATAACCTAATGGTTAGCAATGATAATTAAAATTTGAAAATATTAAGACTATGCCTTAATATTGGCTGTTGGAAGTAAAAGTTTGTGAGGCTTTTCACTGAAATGCAAATTTCCTCTGGAAAAATAAAATCACAAATAAAAATGTTGTTGGTGAAGCAATCTTGAAGCTTTCACTTTGTCTTCTGAAAGGATCTAAAATAATTCTAATACCCAAGTGTGCATATTTGCAAAGTTGGCTGTAAGAATGAACTTTATTTTATAGGGAAATGACACATAGTTGTGGGAAAATAATGATCTCACAAAGTCCTGGAAAGATTTCACTGGTCACGGGGAAGGAACTCAAGTAGAATAAAAGAACAAGCACTGAAAAGTATGAGGTCAAAAAGTAGATTTTATTTCTATTGTTGATTCAAATTGAATCCTGTAGACTTCTTCAGCAGTAGGAATAGATACTTGAAAATAAAAATGTATGTATCACAGCCAGGATAGAGACTGAATCTAAAATGTCTCAAATACCTCCTAAGATTAGCCCAATAAAAATTCATTGTGATTTGCAGCAATAAAACTTATGAGATTGACAGTTCTTTATCAAAAACATCAAATATGAACCAATGTGCAACAGTGTTTTTGTTTAGTAAAAGCTAAAAATGTCTTAGAAATATTTTCCAGTACCCTGCTAACAGGATTACAATCTTCCCTGTACTAAAAAAGAAAAGGCAGAATTATTGTATATGGTTTAAAAGGGAAGAATTTCCTTCTCTTTATGTATTATACAAGAGTTTTTACAATATAATTTCCCACAGTCTTATTAATTATTTTTATATGTCTTCACAGAACAAATTAATTATAATAACAGATAGTATAATTACTTGTTCAGTAACTATATAATAAGATTGCAGCTTAGACAAATTCAAGCTATACGCAGATTCTACTCTTTGAATGCCATTAGATTGAGTTGCTTTTCTGCTTGAAATTCTTTTCCATTGGTTATTTCAAGTGTATAAAATGCTCAGATATCTCATCTGAAGCTATACTATTATTGATAATAATATGAACAAGATATTAAAATGTGCTATTGTCTAATACTCGTTACTCTTCTTGAGGTTGCATCTGTGATTCTGATCTTACAGTGATCTCTGAATTGGTCATGTATAACAATTAAGACTGTTATAAAAAACATAGCAAATCAGCTCTGCTCCAGAAAACTTTACATCAAAGTCTATACAAATTAAAATTTAAAAATTGAAAGTGGGATGAGAATACCAAACCTTAACATTAGGAAATACAAAACGTAGTAAATATGTCAAAACTGGTTGTCATCTTTGATAAATCCATGTGACTTAAATTTTGTATATGACTGAATGTTCCACAGAATATTTATCATTTTGTAATGTAAAATTCAATATTCTTAATACGATGCCTAAAACTTTAAAAATATATTTTAAACAATGAACCCAAATATGAAGTGTTTGCCAAATAGCAGTATAAAAATGGCTATCAGAGATAATGTCTCTTGTAAAATCATCAGTGAAGATCTAAGGGAAAGTGGAATCATTATGTTTAAAATCTACAATCTTAATAGCAAAAAACAAGTTTTGCTTTGTTCAAAAATTGTACAAATGCAATAACTCTTCTGTAGTGTCTAAAGATTATGAAAAATATGCCTATGTCATGAAGAACAATCTTTTTCCATGAAAAGACACAGAATATTCCAAAACACAGATGGAAAGCTTCAGGTCTAAGCACTACGTCCAAAAATATTAGCTGATAGTTGTATAAAATAGCTAACAAAATGTAGGTATTTCTACATGTTGGCATCACTATTCTACTGTGAGAGTTATATATGGATACATACTCTAATCTTTATATTACATTGGGAATTCTTCTACTGGTTTTGCAGGGCCTCACATCAGGTTTGAATTCTGTTTTCAGCATTCGTTTTAGACAACCTTTCTTATAGTTAATCCCAAAACACAGTCATTGAGTGATAGGCTTAAATTTTACTAATAGCTCTTGGATCAGAAAACAGGCAAAAGCTTAAATTATAAATAGGTAGCAGTAATGCATACCGTGCATTTTTCATGTTCCTTAATACACCTTTATTGCTGTAAGAAGCTATAAACTTCAGTTCCTCATTTGTAAATGGGCTGTGCCAGATGAAAATGAGAAAAATATTTTCTAGTATATTTACCTGCAAGGAAATTTTCTATTCAGTATAGTATATATTTAATTTAAACAATATACTAATAGCAGTTTCTCGGTCCAGCAAAATAAATGCAAATTATTTTATTCTCTAAAAAAAATTCATAAATGTGTAAATAAATAAAAAATTTTATGCTCAGACTTCTAGAGATGAATTTTTATATGATCTCAATTTCTATATGCAGACTCTGAACCACAAAACTGCCTCCAATATCAATAAAGTGCACAAGCACTATAAGTAAGCCGTGCAACACTAATTTCTAATCACAAGGTTCAATTTGCAATCATTTTGCTGATTGAAAAAATGCCTCTTTCCCCTTTTCATGTAATTTAGGACTCTCAAAACAGCAAGAAAAACATGTGCTCAATGGAAAACATTCTACCTCCACACCCAAACTGCAACCTTTATAAGGTGCCTTATCATTTTAAGTAGAGTTGGCTACCCTACTTAAAATGCTTGTTTGTGCAGTTTTTTGTGCTTTAATGCTGTAGTATGGACAGGTCTTTCTGTACCAATTGCCATATGATGTACATCATAGGTCACCTACATGAATTTTTGGGGCAGTACAGTGAATAAAGTGTGGCTGAGACAAGCAAGTGTTTCTGAATATCTGAGACACACCAGAACAAAATAGTCATTGAAAGGAGGATTATGATCCAGGATATGGTCAGTGGGGTCAGTTGAAATTGAAAAAAAAAATTGCCTGACAAAATAAGACTGGTGTTTAGAAAGCAAGTAGCACAGAGAAAAGATGGATTGCCTTATTTTGTCAATATTAGAAACATGAAAGTGGAATTATTTTTTGTGGCAAATTAGACACAAAGTAACAAAGTTGAAGCTCCTTCTTTGGCTACAAAACATTCCACCTTTTCACCTTTTTAGTTTCTAACTAAAAAAAATGCTGTGAGTGCAGATTAGATATTGATTACTGAAATTGTTTAAGTTAAAATGTTTTATTTGCTGCTAGAGCAGCAAATTCAGGATTTTTTTATTTCTCGAAATTGTCTAGGTTTATGTGGACTGTCTAGTCCTGAAGCATCTTTCCAAGTTGTAGTAATCCATTACCTGTCTCTAAAACATAAAGAAAACCCTAATTCATTTTCTTGTTGGCATTCTTTTAGAGCCAGAGAACATGAGCTATTGAGCAACCAGCACTCTAACTAAGGGCTGTAAGGAGTAAAATTCTTCAGCAGTACCTTTTAAAACTAGGTTTTAAAGTTCAGTTATCCTATTTCATTGATATTACCTACTTGCCTGGCATTAGAATTGATAGACCTCAATTATTGCCTTTGTGAAGTTTTATTTATCTTCAAGATATGTGCTGAATATCTTGTATCTATACATTTTGCACTACAATTTTTAAAGCACACAGCAGAAGGTTCCAAGTTATTTTCTCATTGCGAACAACTGCCTTTCCCTGAGTTCATCAAGCCAACAAAAAAGTAGGAAAACATTGTAATATAAACAAGATAGCCTTCTAGGATGTAAAATAAAGAGAGAAGAGCTATTTGTCAGTCCCCGTCTCCCAGAATGATCCTGGGGTTTGGATGAGAAAGACAGGAATTTAAAACTTTCCACCAAACACTAAAGGCAATAATGACAGATTGGTACAGGTACAAAAACCAGCAGACTTACAGGAGGCTTTTCTGTTGTCAGAGACAAATATTCTTAATGAGGATGGTAAAGACATAGAAAGAGTGGTTGAGCTTGTAAAGTCTCTGCTGGCCTTGTGGTTTGCAATGACTCAGAGGAGATCCTTCACTTCAAATCTTTGTTATATTCTCATAACGTTCTCTTCTTCTGAAAAATTAGTAGGTATTTGTATTAATGTACTTGCAGGTATTCGTATTAATCCTGGGGTGTGAAGAACTGACCAGCCAGCCACACCTCAGTGCCTTTAAAATCATGGAACAGATCCTCCTGGAACACATGTCCAACATATGGAAGACAGAGAGATGATTAGATACAACCAACATGGCTTCAACATGGTCAAATTGTGCCTGACATCCTGTGGCCCTCTACAGTGGAAAGGGCAAGACAAGAGCTGTAGCTGTCAGCTATCTTGATTTCTATAAGGCCTTGGACACACTCCCACACAACATTCTTGGTACTACATTGCAAATATATGGGTTTGACACATAAACTCTTGGATGGATTAGGAATTGGCTGGATTGCCACACCCAGACTGTGTCAATAATTCAATATCTAAGTGGAAACCAGTAACAAGTGGAATCCCTGAGGGGTGCACACTCGGATCAATACTAGTTAATATTTTCAGCGGTGATATAGTGTGATCAAGGCACCCTTAGCCAGTTTGCTGCTGACCCCAAGCTGTGTGGTATGACTGAAGTGCTGGAGGGAAGGAATGGCATCCAGAGGGACCTGGACAGGCTTGAAGAGTGGGCCTGTGCAATAATACTCGGGAAGTTTAACAAGGAAAAGTGCAAGGTGCTGCACCAGGATCAGGGCAATATGCAATAGCAATATAGACTGTGTGATGAGTAGATTGAGAGCAGCCCTGCAAGGAAAGAGTTGGAATTTCTTGTGGTTTAAAAAGTGGACAAGAGCTGGCAATGTGTAATTGCATCTCAGATGTCATCTGTATCTTGACCTGCATGAAAAGTAATTTGGCCAGCAGGTTGAGGGAGGGAATTCTTCCTCTCTACTCTGCTCTCATAAGACCCCACCTGGAGACTGGCTCTGGATTCAGCACAAGAAAAAACCTGGTCACATTACAGTGGGTTGAAAAGATGGATAGGGTCAGAGTTCAGGAACAGGTGTCCTATGAAAAAAATGCTGGAAAAGCTGGATTTGTTTAGACTGGAGAAGAAAAAGCTTTTGGTAGATCTTATTGTGGCTTTTCACTATTTAAACCAGGGATTATAACAAAGAAAGAAGGAGACTTTTTACCAGGACTGTAGTTGTAAGAGTCAATGTTTTCAAACTTGTAAGAGGGTAAATTAAGACTAAACATTAGGGAGAAATTTTTTAGAGTGAGGGTAAACTGCCCAGAGAAGTGGTTGATGCTCCATTACACAAAGTGTTTAAGGACAGGCTGGATAAGCTTTGAAAAACCTGATATAGTTAAAGTTGTCTCTATCCATGGCAGGATGCAGATCAGAAAATCTTCTGATCTACAACCTGAGGAAATTTGTAAAACTCATCTTTTGGCTTCTTTTTATCGTAAAGCACTTTGTTCTGTGCCAGTTTGATTCCTCTAACACTGCCATTCTTTTGACTAAAGGGTTATCTATTTCCTCAATGCCCTAACTGTTGTCTGGGGAGAACAACAAATCATTGTTGTTCATTGGAGGCCAGGAGGCCTCCTGATGAATCTCAGGAGTGGTGAAGATGAGAAGGCCAAATTCAAGAAAAAAGCAGAGACAAGCACCTGCTGCACAAGTCTCTTTCTCTTCATATCTCACAAAAAGTCACCTCACAAGAATAATTCTCAAGTATTCTCGGGAGATTGGGTTCTGATTTTGTAACTCTATGAGATGGTGTGTTTGGCTCACATGCTGAGGGTGTCTCCTAGGAGTAGATTTCACAGTGCATCAATGCTAAAAAATTCCTCAAAGCTGAACTGCAAGAGAAAGATATGAATCTGTGTGTCAGTCTGTTTCTGCATATCTGCAAGAGCAGACCTAATTAATCAAAAATAGAAAAGCTGTTGTTTTATTTCCCAAATTTTTTTCTATTTTGTATCCATATTTTAACATAAAGTATTGCAGGGATTTGTCTTAATAACAAGTGGAAGTATTGCAAACAGTCAAAAAGAAATACACAGAAGTTAGATTTATAATGATGAGATAGGTTCAGCTCCTTGACTTAGAAATGTGTTAGGAAAAGTTGTCTAATATGTTATATATCAGTAAACATGTCGGTTGGTGCAAATTTCAAGTAAGCCTAATTTTTTTGTATTATCTCAGATTCTAACTGCATTTTTACTGACATAACTCACCAAATCTGTCCTAATACAGAATCTTCAGGAATTTTGCTTTAGTAAGTCTCATCAGATAAGAGCAGTTATGGATATGACTACCAATCTAAAGGATTGACAAATTCAATTTGTCAAGCAGTACTTACATTCTTCTTCTTACAAATCAATACCTTTTCCAATATTTTCTTTTCTTGTTTTATTTTTTTGGCAGGATATTTTTAAATTGAAATAACTTTACAGCTTTCCCCAAAGCTTCATAACGAGGGTAGCTAGTTAATTAATATGATAGTTTTAATAAACAAATATATTTTCATATGACATATAGGAGGAGTGTTCCCCCGAAGTATTTTCACAGCTCAAGGTAGATATTTTCTGCTGAAAATAAATTTTATATTTGTATACATGCTCGATTTCTCAGTATTACTTTGTCCTATTGACATTTATAACTAGTAAATGGGTGTTGTGAAAAAATCCCAACAAAACAGCAAAACCCTGAAAAACCTATGCAAATGTGGGAATTTAGTTTGAATATTTTATAAATTGAGTTAAACTTGTCAACTTCAGGTTACATCATTTTAGGAAAATTGAGAAATAAAAATAAAAGTGAGAGTGAGAAAAAAATGAATTAAAAAGTATTTTACAGTAAACCAATTTACACAATGTAATGTAAACATTAATCAACATAACTGATGTGATGGATAAATGGTGCCAAAAGTAGAGAATAGCATGAGTAATTTTAAGTGAAGTAGTATTGTTAGTTTACATTAAGTAGGAGCTTATTTATGTTTAATGTGTTATGTAAAAGCATTAGATCAAAGCCCTTATAAAGCATGGCATGACAGGGGTTTAACAGTTTCACTAGTTGCTATGGGAGTTTTAAATAACAGATATTCTGAAAAAACAGACTTTAAAACAACTATCATAGAATCATAGAATGGCCTGGATTGGCAAGGACCTTGAGAATCATCAAATTCCAGCCCCCATGCCATGGGCAGAGGTAACTTCCACTGGACAGGGTGCTCAGAGCCACATCCAGCGTGGCCTTGAACTCTTCCAGGAATAGGGCAGCCACAGCTTCCAGGAAACCTCTTCCAGTGCCTTGCCACCCTCACAGGGAAGAGTTTTTTCCTAATGTCTTATCAAAATCTGCTGTCTTTCAGTTTGAAGCCATTCCCCATTGGCATGCCACTCCAGGCCCTTGAAAATTGTGGGCTCTCTTCATGTACTGGAAGGACACAATTAGATCACCCGAAAGCCTTCTGTTTTCGAGGCTGAACAATCCCAGTTCTCTCAGCCTTTCCTCCCAGCAGAGCTGCTCCATCCCTCTGATGCCCTGGGTGCCTCCTCTGGGCTGGCTGCAGCAGGTCCCTGTCCTTGCTGTGCTGGGAGCCCAGAGCTGGATGCAGCCCTGCAGGTGGGCTCTCAGCACAGGGGGCAGAGGGGCAGAATCCCCTCCCTGCCCTGCTGCCCACGGGCTCTGGGTGAGCCCAGCACACGGGGGGCTCTGGGCTCCCAATTGCCAGGCCAGGGCCAGCCTCTCACCCACAGCACCCCCAGGGCCTTCTCCCAGGGCTGCTCTGGGTCTGCTCATCCCCAGCCTGGACTGATGTTGGGGTTGGCCTGACCCAGGGGCAGCGCCTTGGATTTAGTTGTGTTAAACCTCATAAGACTCCCAAGCGCCACTTCTCAATCTTGTCCAGGTCCCATTTTGGAGAAGACTAGAAAATATCAGACACTTAAATCCTTTGTATAACAATATGAGATTTTACCTCTTATAGGTTCAGATGCAAAGTTCCATTTTGCTGTGCATCACTATTTACAGACCAGCCCTAATTGGGGTGCCCTGGTGAATCCAGCTCAGCCTTGCTCATGCAATGGGTTTCTCAGCCACCTCCTGGCATCTGAAACAGCCCAACACCTTCCCCCATCAGTAGCAAATACAATCATATTTACTGGGCTACAGCTACCAAAGCTGATATGACTTCACCTAATTAGACTTAGCAATATCTTTGATCTATGGTATTAATGAAAAAAAAATTGCAATTATCAACAGTATGTGTTTAGCTTATTATAAATGACTTTAAGAAGCCCAAACGTTTGAAAATATATAAAACTTTTAACTAATGGAAAATATTGAATCTCTACTTTTACATTTTTGTTCAGGGGAAGCTGGAAGAGCAATTTACACATTCATCATGTCTTGCAGCTTCACAGTCTCATTTAAAATTTACTTAGAAATCACAGGTTGACCCCTATTTATTTATTTCAAAGCATGTTTGAGGATGATGATAAGAAGCGGGTAAAAGTAAAAAACTGAATCATTCAGATAGTGAAAGCTGAATTTATCATTAATTACATCTCCTGGGACATGCGTGCACTATGTAAATAAGAGTTAGGTATTTTATAAATAACATTTGCAAGTATAAGTCTGGCTTATTAATTATCCAGAATTCTTGCTCTAACAGTTTTATCTAGGGTCAAACATATTTGAATCTAGATTGTATTCCTAAAAAATGGAGCACGAACATATAACTACTGACATTAAGATTTTGAATCCACACTAGAGCTTGCTTTCTTAATCTTCCAATGAGCTAAACATTTTCAAAGAATTTTGCACAGCACCTGGCTGAATTTTTTAGAATGCCATCTTCTGAGGGTGAAAAGCATAAAAAAGGTATTTTAAGGGGCTAGCAAAAGGAAAATACTGTAATAACTTTTATGATAGTACAGTATGCTTCCAGCTACATTGTGTTTTTTTGGTGCCCTCTGTGTTTTTGGTCACATTTCTGATTCCATTGTTTCATGTTATCACTTTTATGCCAACCTTGTTAATATTGAAGCCGCATGAATGAAAAATTCTCCAGGAGAAAATGGAGGAAAGTCTCCCCTTGTCTCTGGGGATGCTTTGCCTGGTCACCATTTCACACCTCACATGGGACAGGCAGTCAGCAGGAGACCACCAAGGAGGCTTCATTCCCCAGAGGTTTCTCCAATCAATGGTGAAAGGGCTCCAGCAATAGACTGCAGCAGAAGGCTGGACTGGGCCAGTGGTGTCCTGTCAGCAGGAGAGACTTTGGGAGGAGACAGGGAGTATAAAAGTTACTGTGACACAACCTCTGGAGCTTTTGGGTCTTGTGTTTTTTGTTTTAGCTAACAAGTTGAGCTTTTTGGCTTTGGGCATTTTGGCTTTAAGCTTTTTGGCTTGGGCTTTTTCAGAGTTGTCTTTTTGGGGCTTGTTGAATCTGGGGGCCTTTTATGTCTTTGTTTTTTACTTTGGCTCCAGCTTTCTGAGGTCTGCTTCTTGCCCTGGCCTTAGCCTGTTTTTGTCCTTTTTGCCCTGGCTCCAACCTGCTTTTTGGCTCTTCTGCCCTCATTTTGGCCCTTGTTTGCCTTCACTCACTCACCCCTCTCTCTTTTTGTCTTTGGGTGCTTGGCTAGACACTGGCTGCCGTTCATGTCCTGCCTCCCTGTGTTCCTGCCCAATGCCCTACCTTCTTTTTCCCTCTGTCCCTGCCCAATGCCCTACCTGCTTTGTCCCTCTGTCCCTGCCCAATGCCCTGCCTGCTCTGTCCCTGTGTTCCTGCCTGAGCCACTTGCTGCTAATCCTGCTTCGCTGATTCAGCCCCTGGCTGTGATTCCCTGTCCAAGGTTCTGGACCTCCTGCCCGAGCTCCCGCTCACTCACCCCGTGTCTGGCCACCCATGGCAGGGGAGCTGAGCTTGGGGAACTCTCTGAGAGCTGCACAGGCTCCTCAGCAGGCAGCGTGCACATTCCTCCACTGCATGGATATTGACTCTCCCCAACCCTCTGGTGCTAATGCCAGCTTTTTCTCTCTGTCTTCCTTCCCTTCTTCTCTCTCTCTTCCCATCCTTCTCCATTTTCCTTCCTCCATTTCTGTCTTTTATAGTCCTCTTTAGTAGGGTAACTCCTTTTTGTCCTTTTTTTTTTTTCTTTACCAATATCAGTTTTCAGATACAATGTTGTCTCATTTGACTCAATTTCATCCCAGACCATCAAATTTTAAAAGAATTCCTCACAGTTCCCTGCAGTGGGACATGACAGTCTTCCTGTCTCGTTTCTCTTATGAATCCACAAATGTTAAAATAAGATTTAGCTGGACCAAAGGAGAGTGGTGTCAAGGGGTGCTTTATGTCTATTGTAGCTGATATATATTCCTTCAAGAAATAGAAGATTGTCTTCTGTGTTTCTAATTCATTTTGTGCAATTGTTTTCTCTGGTGCCTACAGGTCATCCCTGGTTAGGGGGTTCTGTTTTGGCTGCAAAGAGGCCCAGTGGAAAAGAATCAGGGGGTGCTGGTCAACAGCAGCTAAACATGAGCCAGCAGTGCCAAGGTGGGCAGGGAGGGCAATGGCAGCTGGCCTGTTTCAGCAATAGTGTGGCAGCAGGAACAGGATTGTCCTCAAATCCTATGCACAGTTTTGAGCCCCTCAATTAAGGAAAGACATTGAGGGGCTGGAACATGTCCAGAGAAGCAATAGAGCTGGGGAAGGGTCTGGAGCACAAATGTGATGAGAAGCAGAGATGAGGGAGTTGTGTGGGGTCAGCCTGGAGAAAAGGAGGCTCAGGGGGAACCTTCTCACTCTCTACAACTCCCTGACAGGAGGGTACAGCCAGGTGGGGGTCAGGCTCTTCTCCCAAGTTAGTTCTCACTGGTTAGTGACTGGACAAAAGGACACAGCCCCATTTGCACCAGAGGAGGTCCCGGTTGGACATCAGGGGGAATTTCTTCACTGAAGGGGTTGTTAAGCATTGTAACAGCACTGCCCAGGGAAGCAGTGGAATCACCATCTCTGCAGTTGTTCAAGAGATGACTGGATGTTGCACTTAGTGCCATGGTTTTGTTGACAAGTTGGTGTTTGTTCAAAGGTGGGACTTAATGATCTTGGAGGTCTTTTCAAACTTTAGTGATTCCATTATTCTATGATTCTGTGATTCTATGACTGTACAAACCATATTCCCCTGCAGTAGTAAGATGGTATATTTATTAATATTTTCATGCACTTTCTCTACACAAATGTGCTTACATCACAGATAATTTTTGAATTCCTTATAGCATACTTGTCTCTACATATCCATTGTATCCTAAGTACTTGAGAGATTTCTCTCTAAAATCTGAGAAGGAAGTGATCTCAGAGTGATAGGTAATTTCTAAGACACCATGACACACAGCCACAATTTTCCATCAGAGAGACACAAAGGAAATGAGCTCGTGTAAGAAAAGCTGTGGTGTCTGCAGACATGATATATTTGAAATAGTTTGCTGAGGCATGTTCAGCACTCCATTTTCACACACACATTTTCACAATGTTCTGCATGGTGAAAATGAGGTAAAACAAGCCTGACCTGAGGATGCTTTGCACTGGAGAAGAGAAAGCCTGTCTTCATCAGAGTCAAGATTGAACTGTTTGTCTAAAGTTCTGCTCAGCCCTTCTGCACCTTGACAGGATGATATATTCAGAGTTTTTCAGGCTGCTAAGCAGTTTAACCTCAGTAAGTTGGCAAGCAAGGGTGCTACAACTCATGTTAATTCTATATCCATATGTTGAGTCAATTTAAAATGCTTGTTACATGTTTTTTGTCAATCTGCCATGCATTTGTCTTCAAAATGACATGCAAAGTCCAAAACCAAGCAGATATAACCTTTTCATAGTTCAATTAAAACAAAATACTGGATGTAGGGTAAATCTGATAATGCTGTTTTGAGGAAAGTAGTGTTTTATAGTTCTACATGCATCACTATGAAAGATCTGTGAACAGCTTCATCACAGGAGAGGTAAGATAGTGGTCTGAATATGCAGACTATCTAATCTGGGAAAACGTATTTATCATTCTAAGTTATTTAGAATGAGGAAGTTTATAGTAAAACCTATGCATTTCTTCCTTTTAGATGTTTATTATTTAGACATATATTTACCCTGCCCTTCCTATGACATTTGTCATATATTTCTTAGAGTAGTGAATGAAGAATATGGTTTATTCAGCACTGTGAAAATGGGGTTTGACAGCCTTGAGTGTAAATGCTGCAGCTTAATATGAAGAAACTGTATTAATTTAGACAAGTGAAAGCACTAATCATCTTCATTTCATATGTGGAAACTGAGTTACAGAGGGTTAGATAGAATAATGGTTATTTATGTACTTTGCATTAAGAAGTTACAGAATAAAAGCCATTTTTGGATCCATGTTTATGATCATTCACAGGAATGTAACTATCAGGTTACAGAGCTCTGCATTTTTTTTTTGCTTTCTGCTGCCCACTCTGTAGGGAACTATTTATTCCTAATATCTCGTTAATTTTATAGTTAGGACATCTTCCATGGAACTGAGATACAAGGATGATCTCTAGGAAAAACCCAAAGCCAGGCCCATTACTTAGAAAAATCAACAAATACTTTTTTGATTTCTAAACCAACATTTATTTCAATATTTCATTTCAAGGAAAAAGACAAAAATCCAATCGTCCAATGTTAAAGATAACATTTTCATGTGTAGTATGTCACAGAATTCACAGAATGGGTGAATTCTGTGAATAGGTTGGAAGAGACCTTAAAGATCATTGACTCCAACCCATGCCCCAACACCTCAACTAAACCTTGACACCAAGTGTGACATCTGGTTGTTTTTTAAACAGATCCAGGGCTGGTGACTCCACCACCTTTCCAGGCAGACCATTCCAGAACTTTATCACCCTTTTTGTAAAAAACTTTTTCCTAATATCCTACCTATATTTCCCTTGACACAGCAAATCTAATTTACTGATCAGGAAGGGTTTTGTTCTAATGTTTCTGTTTACATCTACATCAGCATGTATATGCAGGATATAAAATGGATAATTAATGCCCCACTGAAGTGCCTTATAATCGACTTCACCAGCTGCTAGGTTTCATGCAAACATAGACCATGTCTTGATTTGCATCCTTGGGTCTATTTTAATTATTAGGTCTACTTTAGGAGGTTGAATGATAGCTCTTTCTTCAAACTTATTGTAAGCCATAACATATTCTTAGGATTATCCAACTTCAGGAAAATTACTGAAAAATTCATACTATCTTTAAAAAATTTGTCCTCTTTAAATGTGCTCATTTACTATCTTCTCACTTTTGTTGCTTTCCAGCCCTGAATTTATTATCTTAGTGAGTACTCTGCTGTCCTGGGTTGCAAGATGTGGGTGGAGTAACGTATTCTATTATCATCTGTTAGAGGTGGGGCAGTTATCTTCTGTTATATGGGCAATTTTTCTTTATCACTTTCACAACTAATCTTCTCTCAGGGAAATATCTGCTGTTAATGGGCCCATTGAGTGTCACTGCATGACAAAATTACATCATCCCATTGTGAGATGCTCCACCCAGGGGGAGGACCCAAGCATTCCTACCTGGATATAGTCTGAGAGTTGGAACAACACAGTCAGCCTTTTCCAATGGATTTCCAGAGGTGCAGCTTTCTCCTCCACTGGATTCCCAGAGGAAGACCAGGCCCATCTACACCACCACTGGATTTTCAGAGGAAAACTACACCCTTCTATAGGATCAGTGCTTCAACTGAACCACACCTGCCACTCCAAGAGGACTGCAGCCACCATTCCAATTGGACTGCTACCAACATCCTGACCCACAGGGTGTCAGGTTGTATGCTGACTCAGTCAGTGTTGTTTTGTATTACTGCATTGTTTATTTTATTTTCTTACCTAATAAAGAACTGTTATTCCTGCTCCCATATCTTTGCCTGAGAGCTCCATTATTTCAAAATTATAACAATGTAGAGAGAGGGGGTTTACATTTTCCATTTTAGGGGTGGCTCCTGCCTTGCTTAGCAGACACCTGTCTTTTCAAACCAAGACAGATTTGAACATCTACTTTTATAACAGCCACAGTCAAAGCACATCATATTGTATGAAAAGGGAGGAGAAAGAAGTAAAGCTTGACAATTTGTATCAATCAACATGTTAAGAAGACTGGTCTGCAAATTAAACGTTTTATTTATGTTCTTTATTCTATAAAGAATAAATGTTCTTTATTCTACAAAGGACTGTAAATATACCTCCATCTGTTCCTTCTAATGACAACTATAACAAAATAAATTAATAAGGAATGAAGATATTCAGAAAATACTCTTAGTTTTGTAGAAAGTATATATATTTTTAAATATAACATTTATTTTTCTGAACCTTTAGGTTGGATTTTGTCTTTTCTACAATGCAGTCCCATCTAGAGTAGAAGGATCAATATCAATGGACTGTGAGGATTTTTGTTTTTCCCTTTCCTCATACAATTCACCAAAAGCCCTAATGTAGAGAAACAATTCAGAAAGTGTTTAAGACCCACCAAATTCAACAAAATTTTATATCACTTTGCCTCTAAGAGAAGAAAATTCTGAAATAACTGACTCAGAGTTTGAGGCCAAGTTAGGGTTGCATGGGTTATGCATCTGCTCTGAGTGTGCCAAGACATGTGACAGCGCACAGTTTCTCAGGAATAGCACATGATATTTTTCACTACTGTCAAGGCTGGTTCCTGTCACTGTGACTTCGCTGGGTGCTGAAAACTCTCTTATTCAAATTGTTTCTGAGAACTGGGAAAGTTCTCCCTGCCAGAACAAGTACCCCCATTTCTGTGGCTCAGTGCCTCAGCATGCTCTGGAAAATGTTCCATGCTCTGCATCAAGGAGAACTTTATCTTGTCTGGCTTTAGAGAAGTCTTTAGCTGATCATTTAATAAGAAGCTTAGACTATAAATGCATTAAGTCCATAGCTTTTTCTTCCCGCTAGCCAGTAGTTAAACAGTTAAATGCCAGGAGAACAAATCGCAACTATGATTAACATTTCTCCAAGCTATATAAGGAAAGAAAGTACAGAAAATTGCACAGTTACAAAGTAAATTTTGTTATTTGGTAATCCAAGGCCATGTTGCAGCAAGGACAGCTGAAAGGAGGTCAAGTCAGCATGTTGTTAACCCTCTAGGCTGGTAATATCATTTAGATTGTGAGCACCCTCTACACAGACACACAGTATCAAGTGTTGTCACGTCCAATCAGTTTCATCTGTCTTAAATATCAAAATCTTGTCTTGGGTGTCCACTTCACCAAAACTTTCAAATTAGTGTGTCTAGAAGAATTATTTTTATGGTGTGATGATTTTCTCGTATCATCTGTCTGAGATTAATGTTTTGGGAAAAAAATTTAATTAATAACAAATATAGGCTAATATCTTTGTTTTACATACAATTGGACAAATAAAATAAGAGCTATATATTTTTAAGATCTTTTTCTGAATTCACAAAAAGTGTTAAACTCTGGATTTTTAAAAGGCTATCATTATTTCCTAGCACAATTTTCTGTTGTCAATACATTTACCTTGGATGATCTATGCTTATTTCATCGCTTAAAGCTACATTTTCTATCCAAATGCTTTAGTGTTCATAAACTAAAGATAGCAAGCATAGTCTCTTCATTGGGTAAGTTGTTCTGTGTCAAACTTCCACTGAAGTTTGATGGTCCTATAGGTTTTTTCCTGATAATCCTTTTGTAAAATATTTCAGAGGAAAGTTCATCTCTGTAAAGTGAGCTGCGTAGAAAGAAGCTGTTTTCTCCCCTAAGCAAAGTGAACTGTTGAGGCCCATTGGAAAGCAGCAGTATTTTCATGGAGGAATTTCCCCTCAGGAAGCTGAGCCCGTGCCTCTCATCACGTTGAGTTTGATACCACTTCTGCAGCACTGCTCTAGTTCTTCTGCATAAGATTTGATTGACACCAGAGTCAGATAGTAGTTACGGAAGACAGAAATATTTAAATATTTCTTCTTGTCATTACAGCAATCTGTCTGCAGCTGTCATTATCAACATCACAGACAACAGTATTTACAATGTATTTGTCAGTACATCACTGTTCCAGATCACTCCAATTGCCTGCCGAAAGTGTTCAAATGCATTTCTCTATAATTCCTGCATAATGACAGCCCAAATATCCCTATTACCTTTATGGCATAGTAATATACTTATTTCTGACAAAAAAATTAAAATATTTTTAAAAACAGATATGCAGCAGGATGATACTGAGTGTTCAAGGCTTCTTGAAGAAAAAAGTCACTAAAATTGCTTTATTTCGACAAATTAATCAAAACTGGTGAACAGGTACATGAAGAATAATATAGAAGATGTTTCTAACAATAAATTGTGGAGATATCATAGTGAGAGAGACTTTTAGTAATCACTCTTTTCTCATATTCTCACCTTAAATTAGGTTTCAGTCCATTTTGAAAGTTCACGCACCAGATGTTAATTGAAAAGGTTGGTTGGACTCCAATAAAAGTTGTATTTTTTCAAATTTTAAGTACAAAACACTAATTTACAGAAATTTTTGCAATTATTCTCAAATATAAAGAACATCCAAAGGCAAATTTACGCCTCTATAAACGCAACATATCATTTCATATCATATCCTTTTTCTCAAAATAAAATTCAGAATTTATAGAATCACAACTGAAAACAACAGGTGAAGAACATTATTTAAAATATTGTAGAATTGGGAAAACAAATCAATATACATGACATATAAGGAACAATGGAGAATTGAGCTGCATCTATTATTATGAGAATTACGGAATGAAAATTGTGTACATTTTGATGCTAGAGACTGGAAAAAATTGCAGTTAAAACCCTTAGTTGCATTGTTTTAGAGAATATAAAGGAAGTTAATTGTAATTAATTTCCTAATTCAAATCATTACATAGCTATCAGCTTCTTAATAACAATTAAGCACAGGAACAGCTTAAAATCTAAAATTAGCTAAATTGAAGTCAGAACAATGTGACGTTTAAAACAGCAGCATAATAACTGTAGGAGTAGTAATTAATGATTTTAAAGACATAGCAGTGAATAAAACTGTTGGTTCAGATGGATTCTTGAAAGAAACTTTGAAGTCATTACCTCCATAACCTACATAGTTTTTAACAGGTTATTTTTCTCTCTAAAATTATATGTTAGTAAATTTAAATGCAACAGGATGGATTGTAGCACTGACAAACAGGTAAGTCAAATACCTTTTTGTCATCATGCAATTATTGTAAGGTTTCTAGTAGACATCTGTTGTGGTTTGACACTGGCCAAATGCCAGGCACTCACGATAGCTGATCAATCACCCTCCCCTGCCACAGCTGGGCAGAGGAGAAAAAAAAAATTAACAAAGCATTCATGAGCTGAGATAAGGACTGGGAGAAAACAGTCCAAGGTCATAAAAGGCTCAGCTTAAAGGTAAAAAGTGGATTTATTACTAATAGAGTCAGAGGAGGATAATAAACAGCAAAATGAGCCCTTAAAACACCTTTTTCCTCTAATCCCTCCCTCATTCCCACCAACAGTGCAGAGGAACATGACATGGGGGTTTTGGTCAGTTCCTCACCTGAAGATTTTCTTCCACTGCTGCAGGAGGGGAGTCCTTCTCCTGCTGTGCCATGGAGTCCCTCCCACAGGGGACAGTTCTCTGTGAACTTCCCTGCTCCCTCACTAGCAGCAGTCCTCCCAAAATTGCTGCAATGTGAGTCCCTCCCACACGAGCACAGTTGGCCCGAAACTGCAGCAGTGTCCTCCAAGGACAGGCTGCTCCAGCCTGGGAGCAGGGCCCCCTCTCTCCACCAGGTCTCCCACTGGATCACAGCCTCCTCCAGGCATCCACCTGCTCCAGCGTGGGCATCTCCCCCACGGGCTGTGGGTGGATCTCTGCATCCCCCATGGATCCATGGGCTGCAGGGGCACAGCTGCTTCACTGTGGACATCACCATGGCCTGCAGGGGAATCTTGGCTCTGACACCTGGAGCAGCTCTTTCCCCTCCTTCTCCCCTGACCTTGTTGTCTCCATGTTGTTTCCCTCACATGTTCTCACCTTCTCCTCTTCTCTGACTAGAGGAATAAAACTGTGCCCACTCTGTTTTGATTTTCTTCTCAAATATGTTATCACAAGGGCGTTGCCAGTCTCTTTAACTGTGCCAGGCCTTGGCCAGTGGCATGTCCATCTTCAGAGCCATCAGGGATTTGCTCTGCTGGGCATGGTGCAAGCTTCCAGCAGCTTCTCACAGAAGCCACCTCTGTGGCCCCCCACTACCAAACACCAGGCTGTGCAAAACTGTACAGCATCAAAAAATATTAATTTTTTTAAATGTTTGTAATCCTAAACAGAATGAAACCAAACCAAAACATTACTATGAAATTGTAATAAAATCAAGGGGATAATTGTGATAAAATCAAAGGGAACTTCAGAAATACTTTTTACTTCTCTCAAATTTCCTTCAGGAATTTTGATAAAAATTTAGATAAAAATAATGTTATTTTTATCTATTTTTGCACATGAAAAGGTTTGTACCTCTATGCAAGCAACCCTTAAGATATAACTTGTTTTCAGGGATTTGACCTGATGTTGTCCTGTATTCTGGGAAACATAATCCCATTTTCCCCCCCTTATCCTATGTGCCTTCTTCAACAGTTTCATGGTATGACCAGTGAAGAAATAGGGCTAATTTGCTTTTGTCTCACTGCTGGTTTGTTTTCACATACTTATTTTGTGTGCCATTGCAGAAACATATGTCAGTCTTCTCCATTATTTCAATTTATTTCCCTTATTTAGTTGTTTTCTTCTATGACTGTCATCAGAAACTCTTTAAATTTCTGCACAGTACTACAAAACTTTGGGGTTTCACTTTGTTAGGTAAACTGTACTTGTAAATACAGAATGTAGTGGGACATCCTCAGTGCCAGCAGTGATGGTGCTTTAAACAGAGAGGTGTCATGGTTTAATCTGGCAAGATAACTAAGCCCCACATAGTCTTCATTCATTCATTCATTCATTCATTCATTCATTCATTCATTCACGTTCTCCCTGGTGGGATGGGAAAGAAAACTGGAAGGGTAAATGTGAGAAAACCCATGGGTTGAGATAAAGGTAGTATAATAGATAAAATAAAAACTACACATTCATACAAAGCAGAACAAGGAATTAATTTACTGCTTTCTACAGAAAGGTGCTCTGAGACCTCCAGGAGAGCAGGACTCCATCAAGCATACAAATTATTTGGGAAGACAAAAATCATCACCCCAAATGCCCTCCCACTTTCATATTCTTCCCCCAGCTTTATGCGCTGAGCATGGCACCATCTAGTCCCACACCGTGTTAAAGCAGGTGCACCCAGTGTTCTTAAGTATTTCCTGACATGATTGTCTTCCACAAATCTTCCTTGCTCCAGATTTTTCCTCTGGCCTGGGAGTTTTTGAAGGATGATCCAGCTAGAAAAGGCTGATGTGAAGAACTAATTAAATGTCTCAGCCTTTTCCATGCCTCCATCCCCAGCTTCCTGGCATCATTTGGCAGTGGGTTTGCATTTTCCCTAGTTTTCCTTTGTTACCTAAGTGTTCATACAAGTTCTTCCTTTGCCTTTGACCTGCCTTGCTAGATTCTATCCCAGGTGAACTTTGGCTTTCCTTACTGTGTCTTTGCATGCCTGGACAGTGTATCACAGGTTGCTGTCCCTGCTTTCCATACTCTGTATGCTTCCTTCTCACCTATTAAAATTGTCAGGAGCTGGTTCTTCATACATGCAGGCCTCCTGGCATTTTTGCATTTCCTATGTTTTGGAATGGACAATTCTTGAGCTTGAAAGAAATGCTCCCAGAATATAAGTTTTCTTTGGCTCCTATTGCTTCTAGAGCTTTATTTGATGGGGCTTTTTCAAGCAGATCATGGAAGAGGCCAAAGTTGTCTCACAAAGTCCAGGATCTTGCATTCCTACACCTCGTGGAAATTGCCACCATAGCTGCCTTTCACCTTCACAGCTCTAACAAGCCCTTCCTTTTTTTGCAAGCATGAGGCCCAGCTGAGCATCTTCCCTTGCAAACTGCTATGTCAGGAAGTTCTTAGCTTCCTTTGTCAGCAAGTTCTTCTCAATGTGCTCCCAAAACTTCCCAAATTCCTTGTTCCTTTTTGTGTTGCTCCTCCAGCAGATGTCAGGGTGATTTAAATCACCTATGAGGTGAAAGGCCTGTACATATTTGGATTCATCCTGGTGTCTGAAGAGACCTCATCTGCTGCTTCCCCCTGAATGGGCAGGGTAAGGATAAAAGAGCACAGTTGCATGTCTGAAAACACTGTCAAAGCCACAGAAGTAACTTGCTACAACATCAACCATGACAGTGGGAACTTGAGATTAGAAATTGCAACAGGAATGTGCTAATTCCCAGATTGGTAAGGTGAGATCTGGTTTACCAGAACCTGCTTAATATATCTAGAAAACAATTCCCACTGTGGCAGCCGTGGGAAAGGAAGGAACTCATGCATATCACCCAAATTATGAGAAATGCATCTGCAACTGCCTTGTGGATATCCAGAACTTGGGCTGTATAAAGGTGGTAACCTCAGAAGGAAGACTCTGGGACCCCCACCAGAGGGGTGAAGGACCAACATGAAGCCACTGGCACCACAGGTGGTGATTTTTTGCTTTATCTCTCTCTCTCTCTCTCTCTGTTTCATCTTTCCCTCCCCCAGCTCTTCTAACTTCTTTCAATCTCACTACCTCACATTTACTGTTAAATAAAATCTATATTATTGACTTTGGCATATGTTGTCATTTGCACCTTAATTCAGGCAGAGGCATCTCTCACTAATCAGAGCATAACAGGCAGTTTGTAACAAACAGCCACCACGGCATCACCCACATTGATCTGACCTCTCAAACTGATCCATCACCTCTCAAATGTCTTGTAACCCATCCCAAGGTAGAATCCTCTGTGATCCTCCTCCTCTTTCACTTGCAACTTGCCCTCTCTGCCTACCTTCCTAAATAACCTGTATCCATCCATGGCACAACCCTAACTGTGTTGACTAACCCACCATGTCTCTGTGAAACCAAGGGGATTATGGTCCTGCAGTTTTCACTGGCTTTTAATTTTTTTTGTGTGTTCCGTGTGTTTTTGTGAGTGACTGTGACACGGACTCAGACCAGCAGGGAATCTGAATCATTTATTCAAAAGAAACGAGCTGGTTTCACACACTTTTCAAGGCACAGTATTTCCTTACATGGTAATTCTCACTACATGACCTGTCCCATGTTGCCTCATCAGCAACATGCTTTCTAAACGTCCTTCTGTGGGGTGATTATGCTCTGTTCACTCCTCTGTCAGCTTCCAGCAGGCTCCTCTCCCTTAGGGTTCTGCAGTGGGACACCTCCTCTCCCAGGGTCAGGGGGAAACAACCCTCTCTGTGCTGCCATGTACTTCTGCAGGAGCATCCCACAGCCCACTGCCCAACTCCATCCCATCTCTTCCCACATGTTGCATTTATGAGCATACAGACACTTCAGGAATGCACTCAGTTGTGTTGTTTTCCCAAAAACAAGTGCAAAAGCTTTCCCCATAATAGTTGCTTATGGTCATGGTTCCACCATACTAAAAATGTGCTTCATAATTGTTTCAACAGTAGTGTGTGATGGTGTTCACGGGGTTTTCAGGTGAGGGAAGAGACGAGAATGTTGACTCCATGTTCAGAAGGCTAATTTATTATTTTATGATATGTATTACATTAAAACTACACTAAAAGAATAGAAGGAAAAGTTTCATCTCAGAAGGCTAGCTAAGCTAAGAACAGAAAGAAAAAAAATTATATAAAGGCAGCTGCCTCAGACTCTCTGTTTGAGTCAGCTCTGCTGTGACTGGCCATTAATTACAAACAACCACATGAGACCAATCACAGATGCACCTGTTGCATTCCACAGCAGCAGATTTCCATTGTTTACATTTTGTTCCTGAAGCCTCTCAGCTTCTCAGGAAGAAAAAATCCTAAGAAAGGATTTTTAATGAAAAGATGTCTGCGACAGTAGTGAGTATATTGGGATATTTTAGGTTGTTTAGCAAGGGTAAAATGTTACTTTGGTATAAGTCATAGAAATAGGATCATACCTACTGCTAGATTTATGATCTGAAGTGCTATACTTGGTTTGTTCAGTACTGGTTTTGCTTCTTCCTCACCTAATTTTATTTCCCTTTCCTGTCAGTAGCAATATCTCTTGATGCAATGTAGATGAGACTAACTGGTGTTCACCTTCTCAGTATTGTCAGGGTTTGTGATCTGGTAAAATGAAAAGAGAAATGATACATAGGGGCAGTATAATAGAGCACTAGACAGACATTCCCTCTGGTTCTCGTGGGACTAGCAGAATTATCCTTCTTTACCTCTGTTAACATTGCCAAGGTCAGCTCTTGCTCTTGGTTGTGTGATGCGAAAGTGGGAAGATATGCAGCCTCTTTCTCTCTCTTGTACAAACTGAGTCTCCTTCAACACTTAAGTAGTGACTTCCAAGCTAACATCCCCTGAGCCAGTGCTGGAATGGCAAGTGTGGCTGTGTGAAAGCAACATGGATGTTTGCTAGGGGACAACTCAGGAATTTCCATGATGCAATTCCTTGTTTATGTAAACGACCAATCAGCAATTCTGGCAAAAGGAATCATCACTTGCTGAACATGAGCATTCATTTTATTACCTCCCCTGACCAGTCTTATCTGTAGATTTGCATGAACAGTCTCATTCACAAAAAGTTAGTAAGGGAGAAAAAAATCACCTTATTGCAATAATACTACTCATGTATGTTTGCTTAGATATCCTGAATGTCTGAGAAAACCTATTCTAGAAACTATCCTAGGTTTTTATAGCAGTATACCTCCACTATTTTTAACTTGAAAAGGTAATACATATGTTTAATGACATTTAAAAACCCAAACAAATCCAAGCCAGAAAATCTGTAAACTGAAGAAATGGAAAGAATATTAATATGAGACAGGAAAGCTGTAATTAACTCCACTATCTCTCCACAAACATAGTATGATAATTCCATGAAGCAATTTCTCTGAGGACAACAAAGCAATGAAATAGCAATTTTACACATTCAGAGTTTAACAGCCTGAAGTAAAATACTCAGCAATCTGCCTATTCATCTAATTAACGCTACTGATTCATATTCAAATAGAATTTCCTCAGGGCATGGGAAGAAGTCCACAGGTTGTTTGAATTCACTGATCCTCACCTTGATGCTTCCTCTTGAAAAATAGAGGGAAAATGCCTTCTGGAAATAATTTGAATGGAAATAAAGCATAAACATGAATAGGGTTGCTGAATATGAAACTGTGTAAGACAATCAGTCTGTAATTTAATTCCTCCAAAAAAGAAAGCTAGAAGTTAACTTGACCTCTGTTTGGACAGATGGGATTACTCACAGTGCTGTGGGATACTGCACTGGCAAAACGAGTATAATAAAATCCACCTCAAACCATTCTATGTAAAATCTGTAGCTAAAGCTCATATAAAATGTTAGGGTTTACTTTGGTTTCATTTTATATCTGTAGTAGTTGTGTCTTGAATAATAAATACAGAGTTTACACTGTTTAAAAACCTGTTGGTTTTTTTTCCTAACTTTACAGTTTTCTTTAGTTGAAGTGAAGATTTTGAACATTTCAGAGATAAACATGAAGGCTAAGCTTCTTACAAAATGATTTGATTTGTATTTTTATGGTGTCATTTACATGTTAAGATAAATCTGACAGACAATAGTTATAATTATCAATCTGCAAAGACTGGGATTCCTTTGAAAGTGGATTTATGGCTTCTGATTCAATTAGAATAAACCATAATGAAAACATTAGACAAGCTTAGAGCCTGAAAATTAAAAACACACCCTCTGGTTCATATGTAATTGTTCCCAGTAAACCTCATGCTAGAATAAAATAAGTTAATCAAACCCAGAAAAACAAGAAAATATATCACAAATTACTATTCAAGAGTGGAATATCATTGAGGAAAAGAAAAAAAAAATCACTTCATTATCAAATCTGTGCACATTCTATTAATTTGACCAGCAGTTTAGGATTGAAAAAATATTTTAGAGGTATAGAGAGCCTTTAAAACTTGCTATTTTTCCTCATGGGGTCCAAGATACATTGATTTTCTGTAAATTGTATTTTGTACTTTCTGGTTTTTTGTACCTTCTGTTTTTCATTGCTTAAATTGATGATGGGGTGACGTTTTCTCATTCCTGAAGTGGGTAACAGATCAAAACTAGAAACTAATTACAGACCTTTTCATTTGTCTATGATTTTATGTTTGTAAGATTCCAAAGTGTCTCTCATGCAGTGAATTAGTGTTGCATTTTGTACAGTATGGAAAAATCACCATTATCTCTACAAAGGAAACAGAATGTGAATAGAATGTAATCTGATTTTTGTCACATATACAAGAAACAAAATAAATTTAATTTTGTGACTTCTTCAAATGTCCAGTTACCATACAATCAAGTTTTTTAACTGCAACTGTGACTGGAAATCTGTGGAGCTCAGGAATCAGTGCCTGAACAAGTGCCAAACAGAAATCAGTTACAGATTTCTGCAACTGTATTGGGAAGTGAGGTGGGGAATGGGAATAGACAGACACAGAATCATCTCAGGAGATGACAGTGTTAGTAGAATTTTAAGGAAAAATGGCAAAAGAAAGCTTTTGGTTTAAAGATATCAGACATCCATTCTCCTGGATGGTGGATTTCTGCTTTGTTTTGTGAATAATTTCTAGGCTAAGAATAAATATCTCTTTCATGAACATTCTTTGTTCCTACCAAGCAGTAAAGAAAAAAAATATTCTTTTTCCTTAGTATTTTCAACATGTGGATAATAAATAATGAACACAGACTTTCCATGGGCTAAAATAATGCACTTTCACAAATATGTAAAGTTGCACAACATTTTCACTTTCCCCCCACCACTAATAGGTGAACACCATAATCTAAATAGGTAATTTTTCAAAACCAGAATTGGTAAGTGCCAGACAGCATTTTAATTTTTTATACTTTTGAACATACCTACCTCACCTGATAAAACAATTTGGACTCTTCTTTTTATATGAGTAAGAGTATCTATTTCAAATTTTTAGAGAAATATACAATGAAACCTAAATGATCTCTTGTGGTTACACCACAGGAACAGCCAATAAATTTCTTTTCCCTAACTGGAATAAAAAGAAGCACATTAAACTGAGGACAACATTGCACATTGTTAATTAATTTATCTGGCATAAGCACATGTTGAAAGAAAAACAAAGGAAGGTATTGAAATGTTTTTTCTTGGTTTGATTACAATATATTCATGTTCAGGTGTGGAAAAACAGTTATCTTTATCCAGTGTCCACCATATAATTCTTAAACACCATAATTCATTTCAAGTAAGCTCTCAGAAAAATGTGGAGGCCTCACTTATATTAATATTTTACAAGTTTTGGGTCTATAAGTGAAACAAGACAGATGATTATGTATTCATGTGTGTTTTCACTTATTTGCCCAACTAAGGCAGAACTTGTGGCAGGAGTTCACTTTTTTCTTAGACTAGAAACAATCCACTCCAGCAGAGCTCTTTAATGTGTCTCTGCTGCAAGGAACTCATCAGTCAGGGCTCACAAATCAACCCTGATACAAAAATCTGTAAGAAAGCAGGCTTCATTATTTCTGGTGCTCTTGAAACTGTTTGACTTGCAGAAGAACTCTGATAAACCTTACCTCTATCTTCAGTCATGTAATGAAGTTTCTTTTTGGGTGTGTATATGTTTATAAATATACAGCATAAAGAATTCTAACTGTTGACAGACCACATTCAATATGTTATTGTTATAAAAAGCATAATTTTAACTGTTTATCATCATTATATGGTTTGTGTAAATTTACCTTTAAAAGTTCATGTAACTTGAACATCCTTATCACATTCTGTCTGGCTTTTTCTCATAACAAAAATGTGTCCGCAGCTTTTTCACTTTACATGCTCATAAAGTGTTAAAGTTGAATCTTCTCAGACATAAAACTGGGAGCATTCTAATATCTTCGAGAGATTAAGGTCCTTGTAAGCTTAAATAAATTAATTCTGATAATGTGATGTTGAGACAGGATGACATTCTCTATTTCAAATCTTGCCAATCCGAAAATTTTACATACAGCACTTTTTTTAAAGAGAATTCTTGATACATCTTTAAAAAAAGATGAAGGAAAGACATTGACAAGATTGAATAAGTAACCAGGTTGTTTGCTGTTTGTCCAGCCCCAAGGTTTTTCCTTGAAAGTTTTATGTTCTCACAGGCTGGCTGGCTGAGTAAGTGCTCGTTGTAACCTCTGCCATAGCAGAGTGATGAATCAGATTCCTGGATCAATTTGTTTTCCTTGTCATTTGATCCATCTCAATTACTGACGAACAAGTTTAATTTTGTGTTTTATGGAACAAATTAGTGAAATACAGTGTGAAACAATGAATAAATACTGCCAATCCCAACTGGTTTCCCCCGTCCCCTTTAGAAAGGTGATCAAGATGGGAATGAAGTAAGCCCCTAAAACTGGGCTGAAATGAAACAGATGTTTAACAGCAGTGCTGAGGCTGCTGAGGCTGCACTATAACAAGGTGCCATTGATCTTGATCCTTCCAACCCAGAACTGCAAGCTGCAGGATCAAGGCCATTTTCTAATCTTCTTTGAGCTACCCCAGGTAGGTACTGTTTGTGCAGTTTAGTCAGGGACTGCTGCACTCCTGCATTAAAGGCACTGCTTCTGTATACTTGGAATAGTATTTAAAAGCTCATATATGCATGCAGAATTTGAGTGTAAAGTGATGAATCTGGGCCCAGAAATTATATGAAACTAGAACCATCATATTAAATAGGTTTTGGTTGTGTTTTGTCATTTTCCTCCTTTTTACACTTTTATTTCCTAATAAAAATAGGTAATAGTACTTACCTAGGCATCAAGGTCCCAGACTGGGGCATTTATGTGCTCTTTTGTTGGACTCCAACACTACTGTCTTTGATGTGCCACATTGTTTTTGGTCTTCTGTTTCCAGGCATCGCCTTTTATTTTTATATATATCTATAAATATATCTAAATATATCTAAATTTGGATTCACTGATACATAATGTACAACATAATGAAAAATATAATGCAAAACAAAATGCAATACATAATGCAAAACAATCCCAATTTCATTAGCCCAATAAAAGGAAGAAAATAAAAAAAATGAGAAGTACAATAAAAAGTAAATATGTTTTCAGGTTGGCATATATTTTACATGTACCCAGCTGAAAATATGCTGTGTTTTAAGTTAAGGGTCAGGCTTATTTGGGTCATAATATCTTTAAATTAAGAAGTTATCCCCTTCAAGCAATTCTAAAATGACTCATTAAACAATTTAAAGTAAGTGTTGCTTTGGTCTTCCTGTCTCAAATGAGGATTAGGACATTTGAGATATAATCCTAGCTACAGTAATTGCAACCATATTAAATGAGTGTATAACAGAGCTGCCTGTTTCACTGCATCCTGTGAAAACAAAGGTGTTCCAGATTGCTGGATTGGAAATGTGGCTTTCTGGACTGCCCTCTTGGTCTTTATCAGGCATGTGGCACAGACCCACAGTGACAAGAAGGCCTCACATTCAAATTACCCCAAGGAGATCCAATTCAGAGGATGAAGAATCATCCCCTAGGAAAATCACATCTCCCACTGAGGAACTGAAGAAGCTGATGACTTGATGTAGATTTTCTCCACCCCATTTTTCTAAAAGAAGACTGAAACACTCGAGATTAGCGCCCAAAATTCATTGAAAGAGTAAGCATTACACCAGAGAAAAGGATTTTTGTCTAACACTTTTATGCTGCTACTGAGGCTTTCCTGCATGAATTAGGTAATTTGGACATTTATACTGTTGAAACAACACTTGAAGAGGCATTCTTGTCTTTGTACACATAGTGTGTTCCCTTTTGGTAATTTCAAGACTCTGATTAACAGGGCTAGAGCTGTATGCAGTGTTCAAGAAATCAGTGTACCAAGGCTTTATATAGCAAGAAAATGACACCATCTGTCTCATCCTCAGTATCTTGATGGTGCCCAACATTTGCTGGCTCTTTTTGCTGCCACTGAACACAGAGCAGATTATTTCAGAAGACTGACAGATCATTTTTCAGAGCTGAGACTGTCAGTTCCAAGTTCAACATAATATAGACATAGTTTGGATTATTTTTGTCATATGTGTTCCTTACTTTCATCTATACTATAGCTCATGTGCCAATTCTTTGTTCCCATGTTCCATTCTCTGAGATTCTCTGCTATTTCTTGCCATTAATTTGACTTGACTACCTGGAATGCCTTAATAATCTGTGAAAAAGCCTTTTTATAAAGTTATTGGATAAAAACAGGTTCAAAACTGACCCACCAGTGACCCAACTTCTGATTTTTACCTATTATAATATTTGATCTCAAGGACTTTTCTTCACATTCTTCAAAGAATTTTCTATCTATGTAAAATATATCTATCTCCTACAAAGCAAGCAAATTTTCTCCAATTCATGCATGGTAGCTCAGTTTCCTGTTGATTTTTAGTCTGGAACTTTTTCAAGGGTTTTATATCTGCCTGATTCTCCTCACCTACATGATTATTGTCAGCTCCTATGATACCAGGGAGCTGTCCAGCCAGGATTTCCATTACAAAAGCCCCACTGTCACTTTCCTGACAGACTTTCTCCACAGCCTCAGGGAACACATTCCTGGTTGCAAACCCTTCCATCCTAGAAGAGATGAAAGATTCAACAGCTTTCAGTTACCAGAACACTCTATGGGATCCTACTCTGTAGATATCCCATAATGTATCCAAGTATCCCATAGAATTTATCTTGCCTGGTTGCATGTTATGAAGGCAGCCTAGCAGATTTCTGGTGCTGTGCAAAGTGGTCACACTTGGCTGGAAGTTCTCCAGTTCCACTTTTGAATTTTTCCAGAATACATGGGTAGGCATCATTTGCTGCCAGTTAGGAAAAATGCAAATAAAAAAAACCCCTTTGTCTAAAAATGTTACATTGTCAATATATTGTTTAAAAGTACTGTGGATGTTAAAGTAAATATTACTTTGGACTCCTAGGATATTTATTTTGTTAAAAACATCTGTGAAGCTCTAGCAGCTTTGACATATTTCTGTCTTACACTATGCAGGTAATGCACTATTTTTAAAATTAAAAAATAGTAGGTTCTATAGAGATTTTTTTTCTTTATTTTTTTCTTAATGATCTAAAAAAAAGCCCCACAAGTTGTAGATATTAAAAAAAAACCAAACCAGGAAGAAAAGCCCAATCCCCCCACCCTAGTGTGAATATACTAGTTTTCTAAAGATTTATTTTTATCTGTTTTAATATGAATGGCTAGAGGTACATTTAATATTCGTTTCAAAGCAAATGTCATGATTTGTAATGCAGTCTGTAATATAACTGGCAAAATAAAAACCCAAAGATAACCCAAATACTTTTCCTTGAAAATCCCATTTTTCATAAATTTCTAAAGGATTAAACTGAAAGAATAGCTTCTTACATGAGAAAATCTTGATTACAATATAGTCCAGCTACCAGCTAAATCAAAACGGAGTGTTATTCTTCCCTTTCACTACAGTTTCTTCTCATTTTCTCTACAAGTCTTACAAGAAATATCCTAGACAGTGATTTCTCTCCAGGGTCATCTGTTTTGGACACTCTGTTATGAAACTTGAAGCAATTTATTTCTTGTGAAGATCAACATTTCCCCAGCTACTTGAAAGGAAGGAAACTGTGAATGGAATGATGCATCAGTCATCAAAATAGTTCATCTATGAACACAGACTAATGTTCAAATGACTGAAGGTTCTCTAGTTAACTAATTTCCTAGCTACTAATATAAAAACAAGACATTTTTTATATTCTATCTACTTCATAGGTGATCAGAAGGAATAAGGGTGGATATGTTATTTAAAAAGACGGAAAGCAGATATATTTGTTAAGGAGAAAGATTCAGAGATAATGACCTACTTCTTGCCCCACTGAGAATGGAAATATCCCAAAAGGAGTCACAGAATCATTTATGTTGGAAACAACCTTAAAAATCATTGAGTCCAACCAGACACACTGTCAGGCGCACCACTGAACCATGCCCCTAAATGATACCTCTACACACCTCTTAAATACCTCCATGTGCTGCTTCACTGGACTGCCTGTTCCAGTGCCTGACAACACAAGGTAGAGAGGAAAAGCTCCATGTGATGCTGAAATCCCTTTCAGGATGTCATCATTGATCTTAGCTTTGAATTAAAATAGCAATTGTACTGTGTTCTCTTTTCTCTAAAGAACACCTAGCTAGGTAGGCTACCAGTATTTTACAACAGGCAAGGAATTGAATAGGACATTAAAACTATAACATGAGGAGAAGTGTTATAAGGGTGAGAAAATATAAGAGGTTTGGATGCTTTTGTAAGCCATTTTGTAGTTACTGCCACATGCAAAAGGTTCAAGTTTTGCACTGTATAGACAGAATAAAAAAGCTTAAAGGTTAGCTGAAGTCGTCCAATAGAAGTAGAAAAAAAGATTTGTTATCTGAATAGTTTGGTTGGTTTTGGTAGTTCTTTTTAAAGGAAAGGTCATTATTTTATTCAAAGAACTGTAGATTTGCCCAGGGATATGAGTGGAAATCTTGATGTTCAGAGGCTTGTGTATATAACGTGAATGTGAAGAAGAAATGAAGGAATATAAATTCTCTATTCTGAAATGTCTGACTCGGCTGAGGAACATATGTGAGAGAAGATATCAGAGAAAATGTTTTGCACTTCTTTATTTGGTCTTTTAAATGCTTTATATAAATCAGTGTTTAGCTTGTTTACAATGCATTTTAAGCCTTAAAGATTATGGTTTTTTTTCTCTGTATTAGATTATGACTTTGAAAAATCACCTCACCAAAGGAACTGGTGCAGGGACTTCCATTCCTCATGTATCTTTTCTACCTTTCCCTTCTCTCCCCCTCCCTAGAAATACAGCACTGATTTTCCTGTGTCATAAGTTGTGCTCCAATATTTTTGATCCTTAAACAGAGCAAATCAAATCAAGATGTTAATTGGTTGTTCAGATTCATGTATAATTTATCTAAAAATGCATATGCATTTTTCTGATTGCATGTGTGTGATCTCAGTGGGAATCTCAGTGGGTGAGACTTCAGCTTCAGTTCCTTTCTAAATATCCTTTCTGATATGAGCAAAAGTAAGAGTTATTAAATGTATTCCAATTCCAATTTACTGGGAGTGTCTGAACATCTGTTTGAATGGAAAGTTTTTATTTTTAGTCCTGTGTGCATTTTTTAAAGTCTCAAATTCTTCCAAGTCTCTTCATAGTACAGTATATGTACATTCATGTATTCCAAAAACCTATTTCATCCTTATCCTTATCCTTCATAAAATGGAGATAAGGATTATAGAAAAACATATAATTTTCTTTTGCATAATATCATCTAAAGGTTACTAATCATATAAAGATTTACTGAGACATTTTAAATTTCCCAGCAGGAACAATCAGCTGTAAATTGGGAAAATTAGGAAGAAATTCTTCCCTGTGAGTGTGGTGGGGCACTGGAACAGGTTTCCCAAAGAAAGCTGTGGTTGCGTGTTAGGGACTGAAGTGGGTCATGCCTGAAACATTGCTAGGAAGGAGTTTTGCCCATTATAGCAAAAACTGTATAAAGAAGTTCCCACCTGGCCTGAACATATATTAATCCAATGGATTCTATGTTTTTTGGGGTACCTTCACTACCAAGATGACCAGCTGGAAAGGATCATCATGCCACTGGTGGGATCCATGGAGTGGTGATATTTTCTTTAATCTAACTTTGTCATTCTTTTCTGTTTCCCTACCTCTTTTCATTTGTATTTTCATTTGTAATTTCTCTCTCTCTCTCTCTCTCTCTCTCTCTCTTTCTTTAATATTCCCTATATAATAAAACCCATACTACTGACTTTGGCATACAGTCTCATTTGCACCTTATTTTGGGCAGAGGCATTTCTAATAACTTTAAAAACAGGACTGTAACACTGCCCCATCCTTGGAAGTGTTCAGGGTCAGGTTGGATGGGGCTCTGAGCAACCTGGTCTAGTGGAAGGTATGTCTACTCATGGCAGGGTTATTTGAGCTACATATTTAAGGTCCCTTCCAACCTAAACCATTCGGTGATTCTATAACATGTCCTATTAAAAAAGAGATTTTCTTTTTAAATAAGAATGTTCTTCCTGATTTTTCCCCTTTCAAAAAAAGAAAAAATACCCAGCTTGCCTCACAACAATTTATGCCCTAAATATGGAAGTGTCAAGATTCAAAGATTTTCTAGTAAGATGCACCTAATCAATTTCAGGAAGACAACCATGATGTGGACCACTTGGAAATGGGAACCCTTTGGAAACTAATTGCTGCTGACTTAATCTTGTAAATCTTTCTCAAGGAAAATTCTTACAGGGATTAAAGAGTTTAAAAAGCTGAACTGCATTGACTGGTTGCTTCACTGGCCTTTTAAAACTCTTGGGAGATTTTCTTGAATTCTACTAGGGCAAAGAAGTTTAGTGTGCAGAGGTCAGAAAGCAAAAAAACAAGGCAAGGAGATATGCATTGTAATGTGAAAAAAAATACAAGCAAAAATAATCTTTAAATAATTGAAATGGAGCAGGATTTCACTATTTTCCTGACAAATTATTTTTCTTTAGTTTAAGTGAGATTTGTTTTTCTTACCTCTTGCAATAATTTACTTAGCAGACTTACAAATTGAAGTGATAAATATACCTGTGTCTGCTGTGCATTACGGGTGGATTTTTTGAAGTGACAATGCAAAGATTTTGGGTCCATGAGCAGTTGCATTTTGAATTCCTGTTTCAATTGCTCTGTAATTTAGACAGGGTTTTGACATAGGACTTCTAATGAAAACAATAATTTAGGTATTTCTAACTGAGTGCAAATAGCATTTTGGACTCATTGAAAAGGGTCCCTTTCCAATATCATATGTTCAGGTAGGAGGATAAGATGATCTGACTTAGTCAAGAAAACTGACTTTGTGTACACAGGTTTCACTTGGACTAATCTTAAATAAGTGTGAAGCATGAATCTCAGAATCTCAGAATCTCAGAATTTCAGAATAGTTTATCTTGGAAGGGACCTCTCAAGGTCATCTAACACATCCCCTCTGCTAAAGCAGAATCATCTACAGCAGGTTGTATAGGATTGTGTCCAAGGATATTTGGAATATCTCCAAAGAAGGAGACTCCATAGCCTCACTGGGCAGCCAGTTCCAGTGCTCTGTCACCCTCAGGGTAAATTTTTCATCATATTCAGTTTGAATTTTCTGTGATTTATTTTGTGTCCATTGCTCCTTGCCCTGTCTGTGGGCCTGACTGCAAAGTCTGGCACCACTCTCTTGACACACATCCTTAAGATATTTGCATGCATTGATATCTCCTCTCAATCCACTCTTCTCCATGCTAAAGAGGCCCAGAACCCTCAGCCTTTCCTCATAAGAGAGATACCCCAGTTTCTTAATCACCTCCATAGCCCTCCCTGGACCCTCTCAGGTAGTTTCTTGCGTCTCTTGCCCTGAGGAGCCCAGAACTGGGCACAGCACTTCAGATGTGGTCTCACTTGGGCTTAGTAGAGGGGAAGGATCACCTCTCTCGACCTGCTGGCCACACTCTTGCCATTCACCCCAGGATCCCATTGGCCTCCTTGGCCTCAAGGGCACTGCTGGCTCATGGACACCTTGTTGTTCCTCAGGACCACCAGAGGCTTCTCCCCAGAGCTGCTCCCCAGGAGGTCAGTGCCCATCATGTGATGGTGCCCAGGGTTGTTCCTCCTAAGGTGCAGGACCCTGCACTTCCTTTTGTTGAATGCCATTCATTTCCTCCCTGCTCTCTTCTCCAGCCTGGCCCAGCATGGCTGAATGGCAACAGAGTCTTCTGGTGCATCAGCTGCTCCTCCCAGTTGTGCATCTGCAGCAAACTCTGTCCCTTCATCCAGGTCATGAATAAACAAGTTAAAGAAGACTCGTCCCAATACCAGCCTTTGGGGAGCACCACTGGCTACAGGCCTCCAACCAGACGGTGTTGCTGCTCATAATTCTCTGAATTCTGACACCCAGACAGCTCCCAATCATCTCCTTCTCCACTCATTCAATCCACACTTCCTGAGATTTCCCATGAGGATGTTATGGGAGACAGCGTCAAAGCACTTGATGAAGTCAAGAGACAACATCCACTGTTTTTCTCTGCCCAGGCAGTCCTACTATAACAAAGGCAATTGGATTGGTCAAGAATTGGTGAATCCATATTGACTACCCCTGACAAACTTCTTTTCCTCCACATGCTTCAAGATGACGTCCAGGATGAGCTGTTCCATCTGCTTCCCAGGGACTAGGGTGAAGCTGACTGGCTTGTAGCTCCCTACATGCTAGTAGAGTTCTCTTACTTGCCCCTCTTGAAGACTGGAGTGACATGAAATTGCAGTGAGATCATGTTGCTGCAAGTGCACCCAGTTCTCTAATTCTTCCTGTGTGGTCCCCATGCTGTGTGTGGTGGTTTATAGGCATTTCAGAGAGGGAATCGAGTCTCAGGAGGGATGTGAGAGGGTTCACCACAGCCATAGACACCTTGAGGTGCTTGGCCTTCTGGTTCTCACTTTTGAAGGCAGCTGAGGAATATTTGTTGCTGTTCTGGTTGGCCTTGCTTATTCCCTAGTTGGATTTGATTCTCTCTTTGCTCTACCCATACACTACCCAGAGAGATGAAAAATGGGTTTTTTTGCCTTTTTACGTTACTGAACTTTTACATCACATGATCATGTACAATAAAATATTGCAACTCATAAATATTATATATAATAAGTATATAAACCCAGTGCTAGTGGAAATCAGATGATAGCTTTGTGCATTTAATTCTGCAATGAATATTTATCAGATGCTATCTCAAGTGATGCAGTGGTGCTTTTGCGATGTAATGAAAGACACTTTACATACTTTATCTGACATTCCTCACAGAAGAATTTAATAATTATTTTTTTGCTTTTAAAGATTGCCAAGAAGGATCTTGAAAGTGCCTTTCACCCTCCTTACTGTGAAACTGATTCAATGAAAGTAGCAACATTGAATAAAAATGATCATATCTTGTGATTCTGAAAACAAATACCATGGGCATTGCTGTTGTTGTTATTTTTATTATTAGACTCTCAATATGAAGTCTTAGCTTTTTTTTCTAGACCATTACAAACCACTCAAACCATTAAACTTTTAAACTTTTCAATAGTATCTTGTACATCTGATGAGCTTTTTCTGCTTTATCCACTTTTTCTCAGTACATTCAGCATTTTAGGAGATTTGCAATACCATTTTCCCTTAGAGCAAGAGTACTGAGCAGGGTTGACTTATCTTTCTTTTCCAGGTTAACTTTTTCCATTATTTTTCACTTTATTTTGGTCAGGAAGAAGAAAACATGCTAAGTTGCTACACATGGGCCACCTAGCTGTCTAAATTTTCCAAAATAATCCCAAAAGCCCTTAAAATAGGTAGTATTTTGAAATTTCTCATCTCTTTTAGTAGAAACTGTTTTCAAGGAGTTATTGCATGCTGCTATTATATCAACCACTTCATATTTAAGTTCTCTCTAGTTTAGAGTATTGTGTTCAGTTCTATTATCATAGTTCTATTTTTTTTATTGCAACAGTTTTGTCTGCAAGTTACTTCTACTAAGCAAGCCCTACTTTTATTGTCTTGATGCATCACATATAGGAACAGAGACTGCTGAAGAGAGCAGGATACAGAAACACAGGGAGCTCATCAGGGAAATAGAAATATATTTTCCAGAGACAAACACAGACTGTGTAAAGTTTTCAGCCGTCTAGAAAGTAATGGAGATGATGGGTTGAAAACAATCTTGAAAAAATATATCTATTTGTGAGTATATAGAAGGTACAGCTTATTTCTTTATAATGTCTTTTATAGTATAAAAAATCTTCCATTAAAACATTAGTTTACATGTTTAGGTCAAAGCTGATTGTCCAATAAAACTGACTTAACAGTTGAAAGGCATCTTGGGACATAGTTAGACTCATTTCAGATCTCCAGCTAATGTACCAACTGAACCTTGAAGACTGAATGAAACTTGATTAATTTTGGAAAATTAACAGTGTTCTACATCAGCATGAGGAGTAAATAGAGCTTAGACAAATTTCTCTGGCACAACAGAATTTTTGCCAAAAATGGTTCTTCCTTTCATTACCTTGGAATTCTGTGACTGAAAGATGGAGATGCAGACAAACACCACATTTCTGGGCGGCTGGTGCCAAGGGTGACAGGACATGTGGCTGCAGCTTCAGCAGGATGTCCCATAGCATCTCCAGCTGGGCTCTGCTCTTCACTGGTGCAGCCTCACCTGGAGTCCTGGGGCCATTTTGGGCAACAAAACATAAAAAAAACATTAGGCTTTCCAAAGTAGGCCACAAGTATGATGAAGGATCTGGAGGGGAAGCCATCTGAGGAGCTCCTGAGGCAATTTGGTCTGTTCAGCTTGGAGACTGAGGACACAGATCATTTCTGTTTGCAACTTCCCCACAAAGGGCAGGGAAGGAACAGCACCAATCTCTGCTCTGCAGTGACAGGGCCCAAGGGAACAGCCAGAAATTGTATCAGGGGAAGTTTAGGCAGGATATCAGGAAAAGGTTCTTCCCCCAGAGGGTGATTAGGCACTGGAATGGGCTCCTCACGGCACCAAGTCTGACAGAGTTCAGGAAGCATTTGGGCAATGCTCTTGAGCACGTGGTGGGATTGTTGGAATGTCCTGCACAGGACCAGGAATTGGTCTTGATGATCCTGATGGATCCCTCCCAATTCAGGATATTCTATGAGTCTTCAAAATCATCCCAGAGCTCCTCTGTTCATGGAGAAAAGCATGGTTTGATACTACTTACAGAACTTCATGTCAAAACATGACTGTGACTCACAGTAAATAAATCCTTTCTCTTTAAGGATTGTAGTAAATGCATTACTTGCATTTTTTAAAATAATATATAAGGTCAGATATATGCAGGGGAGAAAGAGGACCAGCTTAAAGGAAGGAGTTGGAGTGGTAGTTAGACAAACACCACTTTGTATGCAGCATGTTTACATGTAGAAACCAACCTTGGAAAGTCTACAGGCAGAGAGGAAACTTTACCATTGCTTTCCAGTTTAAATTATGCTATCTTTTAAATTTACTATTTAGTATACACAAATTACTTGTACAGTAGCTGAAAAAGGTGGGATGATGAAGAACTGTTTTTATTTCACAAAGTTCTCAGTGATGTCTTGTTTGTTTTTTGATTCATTTCCTGCTGAATTGGAAGTCTCTATTATCTAGAGCATATTTTCTCACTTCTTAAATATAGCTTCTGCTCAGTTCTTCATTGCATCTAGAGATATCAAAGAAGTTATAGGGAGGGAGGGGCAAAAATGTTTCCAGTGTTTACAAAATAATCCTTTTGCTCCTCTACAATATACACCAATTTGTACAACTATTAACTACTATAAAATTTTGGTTGCTGCATAGGAATGGAAAACTGTGTGACCTTAACACCAGAATGAAGAAGAAAGTATACTTGCATTTCATGTTAGCATGCTTTAGCTATTATTTTGATGTTGTTCTAGGAAATTATAAAATGAAACCTTAGAATTTATAAAATATACTTACCTGTTAAATATTTATGATTCATCAATAAAAGCTTTCATACGTTTTCCAGTTTTATTTATAAAATACTGGATTAGTCAAGTTTCAGCTGTTTGTGTTAAATTGGATAAGTTGAAAAAATTTTTGTCTTTCTAAACAATACTGTATAAATTCTCATTATAAAGTATGTGGACATTAAAATTATGAGGACAAGAGGCTTATGCTCATATTTTTATTGTTAATTTTTACTGAGGGCTACTGCTTGGTATTCAAGAAACTCAGGATATATTAACTGACAATTTAAACTGACAGCAACTAATAATTTATTGAATTAATGAAACTTAAAAATTAGTATTTTCTAACTATATATTAAAGAAAGTGCTATCCATGTCAGTTACAAAGAGTTCTGATTTAAATAAGCAAACTCTTCTCAAGTGCAATTTCTTTTTAAGTTACTTTAGAAATAAATGCTCCTGAGAGAAATAGTAATTACTACATATTTTTTATACTGTCATAACATTCTGAAATGAAAATGTATTTTACTGTCTAGCTTGATGAAGCTTTTTGATGTCTTCATTCTCTGGTGAAGGGCTATGTTCTTATATTTTATTCACATTTATTATTATCTGCTAGTGAAAATTTTGATTTTAAACGAAACATCTTCTTGAATAAATTACTAAGAAACATAAGAAGAAAGATATGTTGCTGACAGTAAAATTTGTTAAAAAGATATGTTACCTTTTATTTTTGCCAAAATCTAGTTTTGTTTTAAATGATTGCAGCATTATTTTATATGCAGCCATGCAAGGTTTTTCTTAGAATCATAACATCATGGAATGGTTTAGTTTGAAAAAGACCCTTAATAGCATCAAATCCATCTGTAAACTAACACTGCCAATTCCTCCACTAAACCATGTCCCCATGTGTCACATCCACATGTGTTTTAAATGCAGGGATGGTATAACTCTACCATCTTAATCTAAAAAAATCCATTTATTTGAAATTAAAATTATCCATAATATGAAATTACCTTCAGAGCTAAATCCAACTCTTTGTATAGGGAGAAGCCACAGTCTTCCAATAACAAAGGCCATTTAACATTCTTTATTATTTGACTCCATTTTTCAGTTCTTACATTTAGCCAAGTCATAATTCTTTAGCCGCATTTTCCATGTCTTTAATTTAATATTGCATTTGGTGTTGGCTGTAGCTTGAATATTTTTTTAAGATTAATTGCAAAAAATGAAGAAAACACTAACTCTTTTCATGAATCAGATTAGAGGGACATAAGCTGGTTTGTCTCTGTCAACATTTTTCTGTCTGTTTCACTGAGAATTTTTAACCTCTGCACTTTTAAGGAGGGACTTGTGATTTAGTTGGAAATCAGTTTCAGGTGTTTTTTACTGGCTTTGCTCTGCCAAATTTAGTTTTTTGTAGGGCAATAGTTTCAGTGTCTGGACAAGGGCCTATGTTATGAAATAAGTGGAAGTTAGGATGGATAGTAGCAGACACACTGAAAGAGGCAGAAGAGCAATGAGAATTGGGACAGGAAATATTAATACTACAGAAAGGATCAAAGAGTTGATCCTGGAAGGAATAAAGAGAATGAGGTGATAAGATGGAAAAAGAGTGAGAGAAGTTGAGCTGAAAAGGAAGTACAGTTGTTTCCAGCTACCAAAACCCAAAAAATATCCTCCCACTTCGCAAAAAAACCCCCAGCAAACAAAAAATAGAACAAAACAAACAAACAAATAAATAAAACCAAAACAAAACGAAAAGTCACCATACTAAACCAACCAAATAAAAGCTAAAAGTTAAGACCATAAATGCTATATGCCTGCAGCAAACCCCTGTGGAACTGTCAAGATACATCGTATTTGGCAGAATTTTTCAGCTCAGAAATGTGCCACCTACGATGAATACCATTAGGTCCAGTTGACAGGTGGCTTGTGCTGTGTAGCTAATCCCTGACACTAGTTGTTAATTATCATAAATTACTTCTTATTTCTTGTTACTGTTAAGAAAATTAAATCCCAACTAAGTCTAATTGCAAGACTGTCAATTTAAAATTGTGTTAATGCTTATATCTAATTTCTTAATGCTTGTCTTAGCACAGTAACTCCAGAATTATAGCATATGTCAAGTTGGAAGGGACCCATAAGAATCATTGACTCCAACTCCCTGCTTGACTAAGGGCATTGTCCAGACACTCCCTGAACTCTGGCAGTCTTGCTGCCATGACCACTTCAACTTGGAGCCTGTTTCAGTGACCAACCACCCTCTGGGGTGAACAACCTCTTCCTAATGTCCAGCCAGAACTTCCCCTGATGCAGTTTCATTCCATTGTCCCATATCCAATCACTTCAGAAAGGAGACCAGCACCTCCCCAGCCACTGCTGCCCTGGAGGGAGTTGTAGACTGTGAAAAAGTCACTCCTCAGCTTTCTCTTCTCCAAACTCAACAAGGCAAGAGATCTCAGCCTCTCCTCACTAGTCTTGTCCTCAAAAAAAAATCGCTATATCCTGAAAGAAGAGATAATTGCCGTGTCTAGCAATACAATGCAGAGAAATTTAGCCTTTTATCTTTACATGGAATATTAGCCCAGCATTTATATTGTTGAATTCAAGAGCAACTATCAAAATCATACCTGATTTGAACACATCGCCCTAAAGGAATAAATAAACTCTCACATGAGTATTTGGTGCAATATTACCTAAATGGTCAAACTACATACTCAGAAAGTTTGGTTTCCTTTACACTTAATTTGCTACGGTAATTTGTAACTGATGCTCACATTAAACATTTGAGAAACACTCTTCTGGACTGGAGTAGTTAGATATGAATGTGACTTTTTGTACTCTCAGATTGAATTTTTTCAGTCTTCTTTCCTCAAACTCAACACAAGAACAGACCTGTTGGTTCTAGATGAGATTTCATCTAACCCAGTGTCCTGCCTCCACCTGAGGCCATCAGCACACACTTAGAAAAGTGGAAAAACAGATGAAGTGCCTGCATCTACAGTTTCTCCTATGAGACATTTTAACATGTTCCACAAGAGTGATGTCAGGTATTCTGTGGGAAAAATATAAAATGTATTTGTTTAAAAACACATACTATCTATTTTTGTGGTCTTTTATTTCTTCTATTAGAAGAGGGAGTGAACAGTGGACTATTTTACTGCTTTCTGATTTTGTAGCAATTGATCATTTTCATCTAAATATTTTCTTTTCAACCTGAGAAGTTGGATATTCTTCTCTTTGTTATGTGAGAACCAATTGAAAATTCAGTTTTTCTCTGAACATATTGCAGTTCTTAGAGAACACCTTTGAAAGGAATTGCTGTACTTTGTAGTGTTATATGTTATTTTATATATTCATCTTCAAACCTCACCTCTGACGAAAATTTCAAAGTGTTGACTGAATCTGAAAGCCATGTGAACAGACAGCCAGAAATATAAGAGCTCCCTGTTTACAAGAACGTGCCTTTGTGAGCACGAGGATCAATGTGCCTTGTTCAAAGCCAAGCTGTTCAGGTCGATGCTCATGGAGTATCAAAGCATTTTATTGCTGATGTAGAAGTGGCACAGAGATTAGAGACTGAGATACCAGCACAAGAGCGGGGTTCCAGTAATTGGAAAACCCTTATTTATTTTAAAGGATTCAAATTTTGGACTGGGTATATAGAAATAAAGAATAATACCAGTTGTTACAGTTAGCTTCAAACCATTTAGACCATTTGAAGAAAGGTTGTAATTTCACCTGTAAACAAGGAGAAAGGAAGAAAATGGTTACCTTTTAAACCTAATTGTTGCAACATTATTAATAGATTTTTTCTTCTTCGTTTCAGTAATCTTTAGTTTAATATATTTCATTAATATATTTCCAGAATAAATCACCATTATCAGTACAAAGATATTTATTCAAGACATTTTTTCTTATTTTCTTCTGGTACTCAGAATGCGGCAGAACTTTTAATATTAAAAATTTGTTTCCTGTTTACACCAAAATATCACTTGGGATAATCTTATATTACTGTCTTATTATATTTTAGCTTTTTCCTTTTGTTCACTTTGATTTCCTGAAATCTGCTTCATAGCTTAGAAAAATAAAAGGCATGTGTGAGCCTAAAATTCAAGTTATGACACTTTTTGGTTTTTCTGACAATAAAAATAGCTTTTATGATTGTCTTTCCAAGATATACAGAAGTATGTGTTTATCTACCAGCACAATATTTCAGTTTCAGGGATGACTTCATAATACCAAAGCATGCTCTTTTGTGTACTTTTATCTGTGAAAAGTATGAATTAATGAAGAGATATTTGTTCTGCATCATGTTGGCCTTAAAATCAATATTTTAACTTTTAGAAAGCTTTCTCTATACAAATGACAGGCTTAGAAATTATTATCTGTTTTGCATAATCAGTGCTAAAACTCAACTTATATTGTATTTAGTTCAAAGCTTTTCCTCTCCTTCTTTGGTTTTTGGGGGTAAGAAGGGAGAAGTTTCTCAAATAGCACCCCATTTTTCCTTAAAACCATCCTTGTGTTGAAGATTGGGTCTGTTAATTTCCAAGTGAAAGCTGTACAAGCTGTAGTTTGCTTTATTTTGCTTTCTTGAATGGAGAAAAAGAATTTTAAATTTCTTTTATCTGTCTTTTAATGGAGCTATCTTTGGAGTACTCTGTTCTATTTCCAAAAAAGAGATATTGGTTGGCAGCTCTGAGACACAATTAAAAAAGCCCCAGCTTCTGTGTCTACTCTTCTCTCTCACTTAGGACATTATATTTATAAAGAAAATCATTTGCAGCAATCCAATACAAGGTATCTCAAGGAAAAGCTCACTTTTCTGTGATGTGGATGTCAGATAAAATCCCTGTAAATGGGAACATTGGGAAAATGTCGTGTTAGAAATGATGCATTTAGAACTTAAGATACATTCTTTAGTGGCTTTGCTGACTTCAGGCTTAAGTGAAGATAGTGAATTGGATTAATGAAAGATATAGTAGTTAATGTAAATTCAGGAGTAAAATCAATGTAAATGGAAACTATATAAGTGTTTATTATTTGCTGCAAAGATATGCTGATTGAGGAGAATTTAGGCAACTGTACTGGACTGACAGAATGTTTGTTAACTTGCATTTTTTTGGAACCCTAGCATATAATGCTTGTATTTTTTATCATAATCTATTTGAAATTATTCCTGTAATAAATTATCTAATAATTAACAATGTATTGACTGCTACTTCTACACTAACAGTGGTAACTTTTGTTCTCCACTGCTCCACTATTGAACCAATTGCATGTTAAGAAAACAGTATACTAGTTGTAAAAAAGACATCTTAAATCCTGATGTAAAGAAATATTTGTTTCTGAAAGTAGGAAAAAACCATCAATATATCACACAGAATGCTACTTTAGGGATTTCTGAAAGTGTAATCCTGATGCTGGAAGCATTTCTAGGTTTCTTTGCCTACCAGGCAAATAAACAGTGCATTCATCTCTAGAATTAGCCAATTGATAAAAATAATTTAAAATACTATATAAAAATTAAGATTATGTCACACCTCAAGATTCTGGCACACTTCTGAAACGTAGGTGTACAGAATGTCAAAGTGAAATTCACCTAATCAGGCTAAAACCCATTCTATTCCATTTGAATATTCTGCTCACTGGGTGTTTTATTGTATATGATAAATTAGACATGCTTTCATGGAACACAAAAATTTATTTCTCGTTCCTTGCACTTGTTGAATTAAATGGAGAAAATCAGATTAAGTGCTAACATGTCTAGTCTAAACTTGGCAAAGTAGTAGTGACAGGGCTATTTTTGTCTATGGTGTCCTGTTCAGAGGCAATTTGATATTGAACAGAGTTACTACTGATACTCTGATGGATGAACTAAAGAAAGTGATGAATGCATTATTTTTCATAAAAAAGCAGATGGATCAGGAAACAAGGTGTTTCTAGTCTCCAAAAGTCTATAGAGTGTTTTATCTGAGGAATGTTTCATATGGATATTATTATATGGTTTAAAAATAAAGAAGAAGAAACTTGACTTTCTTTTTAAGCTAAAGTTTTAAAATTTTGTCTGGGCTTTGTTTTTTTTAAGAATTCCAGATAAAACACATACATGATACTTTAAAGACAGATATAAAGGTTATTTTATAAACTTTGGTGTAATATTTACAGTATGCCTTATAAAACATTTAGCAGATGTGGAAAAAAGGTGTCATCCTGCTTCCTGTGTAGAACTAGAAAACTTTACCAGATTAAAGTACCCTTTGAGGATAGTGAGCAGAGACTTTTTAAAATAAACTGAGAAGCTGGAAATACCAAATAGAGAAAATGAGTTTAGGTGGAATAAGTTCCTTTAAGCATATATAGTACATTGCTGACTGGTCAAGTTTTTTTGTCAAGATCTCTTTCCTTGTGAAAATCCAAAATGGAATAGATTTAAGAAATATGACTATTCTGGAAACCTGAATTGGAAGCTTTCACTGATTGATTAAGTAGATAAAAGATCTCCTGGGACTGATTAGATGCTGGATGTCCAAAGAACCAGTCTAATCCTGATAATACTGATAATACTGATACTATGGGAAAATATTGGGTAGCATTTTAGATTTCCAGTATAAGAACAGTTGTCATCTGTCCTGAGTCAGAAGGTGTCCTTCTAGCCAAAAACAACCCAAAGACATCATATACAACATTTGTAAAGCCACAAAAAAAAGCAGATTCTTATTCCATATAATCTGAAAAAGAAGCAGTGCTAGGTTTCAAGACAAAACCTGTTGTCTTGTTTTGTGTTTTTGTTTGTTTTTTTTTTATTGAACAGTAAGATTATTTTTTTCTGTGACAGTTGCAAAAAAATTTTTGAGAAGCCACACTCACTGTTTTTTTTCCATAAAAGATGTGTATATCAAGCACAAGGAGTTTTATGGATGCACAAAATGTAGCTGCATTGCTTAGAAGTGATTACCTCAAATACAGGGGAAAAGGAAACATTAAGAAACTAAGGTCATGCTGCCTTTGTGCCAATAGTATAGAAATAGACAGGGCTTACAAATGATCACTTCTTTTTCTTCAGATGCCTGTGTCTAGGAAACTTGAACTGCAATGAAAATCATTGAACTCAAAGAAAGAAAGAGGCAGTGCTTTTAGTATCAAAGCACAAAAATGTAGCAGTAAAAATGAAATGAAAAAATATTTGCAGGATGTCATTTGTCTGGAAAGAATGAAGTAAAGTGTTCACACACAATGATTCCTCAAAATACAGATCAAGGTGTTATATGGGCAAGTCTCATTTCATGAAACTGAATATTTTCAGCTGGAATAAAAACATTTCAAGCAAAGAGTTTTTGATAGTTATTTACTTCCCTTGCTAGCAGAATAGTAGGGAATCCTCTTCTGTTACAAACCAAGAGAGTAGATTGTTCCATTTTCTGTGTGTGAAAATAGTCTAATCAATTCCTAGTCAATCACAGAGGTACTTTTTGTAGCTGTCTGTTCTGGCATCTGCAGCGCAGGGACTAAAACCATGGACTATGCTCTCTTCGCCATCTGTACCTCAGTGTGAGCCTGAAACATTTCTGTATTCAGATGAGGCACCTGCCTTAGCACAAACATTTGCATTAATTGTCTCCACTCTTTCCTTGAGCAGCACATCCTGCTGACAGCCTGCCCCTCCTGTTACACACTGCTTTATTCCTGACCCAGGAGAGCTCAGGCTTCACCCTGCACTGCTGAGCTCACCCAGAGTCTGCTTTGGAGTTGAAGTGAGATCAGCACCCTCAATTTTGAGCAGGAAGCAATCCATCCCTTTTATCAGGTGCTTGGAGAAATCATACATGCTCAAATAGGTCACTCTCCCCTCCCTGTCACTCCTGCACTATGATTTTTCCTCTGGGTTGCCCTTTTCTGACTGTGAACATGATTCAGGTTTAAACCAGAGCCTCTGCCATGACACGGGGCATGGCATTTATACACTCCTTTGTTCTAGAGTGAATTTTCACTTCAAGCATTTTCCTCTGTTTCAGGTATAGGTAGAACAGCACCATAAGCAGAACAAAGTAACTAGCCTTCAGAAAATATTTAGGAAATATCACCAGACAAATAGGAAGTGCTGAACTTTATTATATTATTTTATTGCTTTCTCCGGTTGCTCAGGAGAGAGAGTTGGTAATTTTTGTGAGAGAAATATAAACTGGAAAATTTTAAATTCTTTTCTGATTTTGGTTTTTCTTTGCTTTTGAAGGTGGGGTGGTCTTGCCATCTATCAGACACCACAGTCCTCTGAATGTCTGGAATGGTTACTAGCTACAATTGCTACTGAGAACAGCTCACCCTATTTCAGAGAAGGTATTTTTCCTTCTTTAGCCAGATTATTGATTTAATCTGTAGTTGAGGACTGGGTGTGTTTTCTTCTGGAGGTGTGGAAGTGCAAGTAAAATCGTCTGCTTTTAAAAATTTTACTGTCTATGCAGCAAACCTTAGGCCTAAATAGTAATCTTATAGATTAGACACACCTAATTTAAAATTTGTCCTACAACTGTAGTTTTATAATCAGTTTTAGTCCCATCTACATCAAGCAGGCGAAAAAACATTATAAAAATTAGAGCCTTGTTGGTAACTGTGAGTATACCTCATGTATTTATCACCAGGATTTAAAGGGTATACTTTTCAAAAGGTGTATAAAAATCCATTCCTTATGTTAATGATTTTCTTTCTTCATTCCTCTAACAGCTAAAGGTAAAAAAGGGGAGACAGAAAAGAAAAGAGGCATACAGCAGTCTTATGTTACTTAGGCACTCTCTGCTTTTTTCTTGGCCTCAATGCTGGAACACAGAAGGTGCAGTACCTCAGATCTATTTTTAAGAACAGAGAGAACTTAGACAAAGCCTCCTTTACACATGGTTGCTTTGAATCTCTTTTGAAAGTTTGGTGCAGCTGTGAGGTTAATTCTATGGCAGGACGACTTTCTGATGCAATCATTGATTTCTTAACTGCTGTAAATTTGCAAAGAAAATGTGATATTTTGTGCGCATCCCTTACTAGAATTGGAAAAGACATACATAAGTTCTTTGACAGAAAAACCAGACCGGCCCTTTTGCAGTTAGCCCGATGTCGCAGACATTTTTTCACAGAAATCCTTTCTTTCAGATTTCTGCATTTTCTGGGAAGCAAGGGCCTCAGAAAGAGAATGTAAAAAATTGTTATCAGCTGCTGTGGAATGCAATAGGATGCATCTATTTTGACCTGTGATTGGTTCATGTTCCCATGTTTATAATTAAGGGCCAATCACAGGAACAAGCTGGGGACAGAGTCCCTGGACACAACTTTGTTATGAATTCTTTCTTTCTATTCTTAGCTTAGCTTGAGCAGCCTCTGCAAACTTCTCTCTTTATTCTATTTAGTATAGTCATAATGTATTATATATCATATATCAATAAATCCAGCCTTCTGATCAAGAAACAAGATTCTCGTCCATCTCTCACCATGGAGACCTTCAACAGGTCGCTGTAATAGCCCTTTTATTTCAGTCATGGGGGATTTTTTTTTTAAAAGATGATCTCCCATCTCCTCATTTCATGCTCAGACAACCCTGGAACTTAAAAATTGCTTTCTGCCTAGTTACAGTATTATTTATTTATTAATGAGCCTTATATGTTCTCTGTGGGGCTGCCTTGGAAGCCATTTCTCACTTATAATCTTAAGTGAGAAAGCAACGACCATCTTCCTCAAGAACTGTGATAAATTCAAATGGTTTGAATGCAAGATCTTCAGAGCTCATTAGAATAAATGTCATGCAAGTATTTTTGGTTAGAAGCTACTCCTGTTAAAATTAATAGATATTGATTGAAAATTTGTTAAAATCTGCATCATGCTTTTTCAGTCACATACTGTTCATGAGTGTTTTGTATATGTGATATTGCAATGTTCAAATTGGAATACAAAACATAGCTTCAAAGCTGATATAAAGGATTTGACTTGCTATCACACATTTCTTCTTTAAGCCAAACCTTCAGCTTTCAGCTGCAGCTTCCTCATCATTTATAATTTATATTTTGTCATGTTTTGCTCTATATTTTAATTTCTGACTGGAACAAAACAAAAATTGGTAAAAAAACCCCAAAAACATGCAACTGGTATCCTTCTTTAGTGTATTTTAATCCGAGATTTAAGACAGGTTTGTCTTTTTGTACATTTGAATCCATGAGAGTTTTGGTTTTTTCAGTCTGTCGTATGTAGAAAGTATGGGAAGAATATATCTGCAAAAAATGATAGAGCTCTAAAATAACATTTGTTTGGATTTTTGTGTTGTTTCTGAAATCTTACTCATGGCACCAAATGGAACCTGAACCTCACTTCTTTTATACAATAAATCAGATTAACTTCCAATTTTTTTAAGGTGTAGGGAGGGGAGAGGGAAGCAACAATGCATATGAGGTTAATAATGATAAGTTTATAATTTATAGGGGAAAAAACCCCAACCAAATCCTGATTGCTTCCAATCTGTATTTATGGAAAAACATTTGAAAATGTATGTCTTCAAACCACTTAAGGAATCACTATATGAAAAAAAAAGATTTCATCTGAGTCCTTTTGGAACATCTTTAGGAAGAGATTTTGTTATTCACAACATTATTTTTGCATGTGTTTCCACCCAAATCCTCTCAAATTCATAGTGTTTATGTCACTCATAAGCTATGCACCAGCTAATTTCTATATGGCTTAAAGAGGAAAAGGTGTGACAGCCTTGGTACTTCTCTAGTCCTTTCCTTTATAAGAGTTTAAATTCTAAACATTTTTATGGACCAGTACCTTGGAAAAGGCTCCATCTTATAACTGGAAATAAAGAATGCCATTCTCTTCAAAAATTTATACCAAACTATTCAGTATTTTTAATTACATTACTTTGATAGATAATATTAATACTTAACTGTTCCTAAGTCCATCCACAGATTTAAAATAGCTAACAAGAAACATACAATTAATGTAATTAATAAAGAAGTTTTAATGAAAATGCCTTTTTTGAGGCATTTTCTGAGTAGAAAAACAAGCCAGAATGAATTCAATGAAGTATTTCTTGGTTTATTGAATTTCCTTGAAAAATCAGAGATTCTAAGAATTATTTGATTTTAGGAGATTCCATGTCAAAAACTTTTATCCCCTGAAAGTCAGGTTCATTTTTATTTTATATAATATACTCAAAATTTTAGGTAATGAAATATTAGTTGCATTTGCAAGCCTTATCTGTCTTTCCAGGTTATCAATCTGTCTTTCAATCTTGTACACTAATGAGAAAAAGGAAAGACAGGCAGTTAATATAGTTTGAACATTATCCAAGAAGAAATTAAGTATTTCTTAGCCAATACAATTGCTTTAATATCAGATAACATGTTTTTTCAGCAAAACAAAATGCAAGGAACAAACACCCACCCTCTGCTAGGTGGTGTCAAGTAAAGCCCTTTGTCGTCCTAGAAGAAAGGAAAACTTTCTATTTTTTAACATGCATCGGGAGATGTAGTATATATCCAAGTGTTTTTATGATTTACGGATTAAGAATTCCTTTTACTTATTTGAGTGGCTCAAAACCAGCAGGACAAGTTCTTTCAGACACATTTTCTGAGCCTGGAGTTCTAACAGAGGTCAGGACATTTGCTGCACCTTAGCAGCTACAGCATGGTTCAAGGGTTTGTTTATTTAGCGAGAGTCTCAGCTACAGCATTTATTGCCAGGTTTGTGATTTTGACAAAACTGAACAAGAAGATAACATTTGTTGGAGCTGTGGGTGCCAGAGGGAAATCAAATGAAAGTTAATAAGTGATGCACACTGCTGAAAAATATGATTACAGTTTGAAGATCTGCTGTTGTTCCTGCTGCTGCAATCAAATCTCAACCTGAAGGCAGAAAAAGCTGCAAAGTGCAATATGTGGGGAACACAACTTCAGAGTTTGGTAGATGGATACGTGTAAGCCAATTAGTGCCACCTATTTGCAAGGCAGCATCAAAACATTTCTGAACATAAAATCATATTGCACTGGGAGTGTGTGTGTAAAAATGATTATATTGCCCAGGCAAGGATGAATCAACCAAGTGCTGCCGTGTATGGTATAAAACACATGTACGGGGCAGGTGCACTCACAGAGGAAAGAAATCTTATACACTATGTGTATGTAAGTGAGATTTTTTGTTTGCTTTTCTGCAAATGTTTCCTCTCCATGTAATTAAAGGTGTGTGCAAGTGTTGAAACAGGTGACATAAATTGAGAGATTGATGAATAATGTTAATTTACATCCTTTTTTTCTGGTACATGGCTTCTAAATAGATTCTAGTTTATCTTTGGAAGTTATGAGAGATTAAAACTCACTTATTGCTTTAATAATCCCCTACACGTGTCATTCTTGACTACAAGGTACCCATTTTGTTCTCTGATTTTCAAAAGCCCATTGGTAACAAACTCCGGGTACACTGGGAACCAGTGACAGCAACGGCATTGATAGAGAACAAGTACTTTTATGTAGAAGTTGTATTGTTTTCGGTATATTAATTAGTTATATTGTTTTAGGACTGTCTGGTAAACATGTTTTGTCAATGAAACAAAATATTTTATCTATGATGCTATTCTATCTATCTATCTATCTATGCTATTCTGATCTGTCATGAATTTGCATAGTGACTCTTCAAATATACTGACATATTTTGCACTGTAAATAAGACTCGTGATAAGAAGTGGCATCTACTTGTTTTCATTTTTTCATCAAGTTGTTAAAGGTATGTCTAAAATAGAGTTATCTTCATAATTTCAAATAGTAAATGGTAATTTTAGAACTATAACTTTATGTTTCCCTATGGTAATGGAAGTTTTAGAAGGAGAAAGCATTGTCTTTAATAATGTTTCATGAGGAATTTCTACATGTAATTGACAATAAATCAATATTATGCTGTTACTGATACATTATGTTACTCATATTGTGAGGTACTTTCTTTTGCAGAGCATAATGGAAAGATAAATGACAACTTTATGAAGGACACCTTACAGTACTTTATCTGACATTCCTTTCAGAGGAATTTAATAATTACTTTTTTTGCTTTTTAAGAAGGATTTTGAAAGTGCCTTTCACCATTCTTACAGTAAAAACAATTCACAGGAAGGAGCAACATTGAACAAATATGTAAACATCTCATACGATTCTCGGGTCAAATGTCAGCTGTTTGGCCTTCACAATAATAAGATTTTGAGTTTCAGTATGAGGCCTTAGCTTTGTTTTCTAGGCAGTTTTAAAATATTAGAACAATTTTGTCTTTTCAATATCTTTTACACCATAAATTTGATGAACTTTTTCTGTTTATCCACCTTCTGTCAGTGCATTCAGCTTTGGGGGAGATTAGCAACGCAGTTTTGCCTCAGAGCAGGAGCAGGGCCAACAGCAGACAGCTTAGGATGAAGGGGTAAACTACCTGGGCCCTGTGGTTAAACTTTCTCTTAAAAGAGATGGGTTTGGAGAAATGAGGAGAAGCAGACAGTGAGCAGCAGGTTCTGCAGAGGGAGGACAATGTTCATCACTGTGCCACTCCTTCCTGTGCAGCAGGGCACCACAGCCCAGCTGGAAACTGAACCCCTGTACACAGAGCCCCTCTCTGGACCTTTCCAAGGAAAGGCCATGCATGTCTGAGCAGAGCTCCTGCTGCCAGAGGTGCTGGGGTGTTTTTTGATGCTTTCTTTTTTGCTGTGTGTGTGGGTCCCCACTCCTGTCAGACCAGGACTGGGAATTGTTACCACAGTCACTGACCGGGATCATCCACAGATCACTGGAGCCAGGGGAGTTCATCTCTGTCTCTTTCCCTATCTTTCTCTCACTATCTCTCCTTTCTTAATTTCTTGTCTCTTCTTTCAAATCCCAGAACAGCTATACACTGTAGCAGACCCCATAGAATTGTCTAAGACCCCGTGGAGGGCTGAGACTTAACAGTAGGAATTGCTGAGTAATGATGAGATAGCAAAATAAACTCCTGTGTTCCGCCGCTCGGACCCTAGCTTATCTCAGTAACCCCATAGGTCACTTTCCCATAACCCCTACTATTGGACAAGTTTGGATCCCTCTGTAGCCTATGAAAAGGGGCTGCTTTAGCCCATTCAGCAGAAGAGGTGTCGCTGGAACACTTCACAGACCTCTCAATAAACCATTGCTGTGGAACGTCAGCATCCTTCTTCTCCTCTCTCATCTCCTTCTCCCCCTAGCCCTCCAGCTCCTTGGTAAGCAAGAGCTGAAATCATAAGAGAGCTGAGAATCACTAAAGAGCTGAAATACACTAAGCTTGCCTAAGGTAGCCAGCAGCTGTGTGCAGCGTGGGTATTTGGACACCCTGTCTCCAAAAGGGACTGAGCTATCCAGATAGGACTGCTTGGGGGCAAAGCCTGCTCTGTGGGCTGGGGCAGGGGGAAACCTTCAATGCACCCCTTTTCCTGACAATCCCAGAGTCGTTAAAATAAAAACTATTGCTGTTGTTATATTGGTTATTTGGTGTTGTTTTGCTTTAATCCACCACAAGAGATCCTTTACTAAAGACCCTACCTACGTGATTCAGATGCTGGTCACAATAGATGGGTTGGGATTCCAAAGTGTGGGATTATAAGAGCTAACACAAGGTTTTCTCTTTTAAGATACCTGTGAGGACTTCCCCTTAAGGAGATCAGTTTTTCTGGACCTTTTGGGATATCTATAGCCAAACACACCACATTTCTTGTTTGCTGCTTTGGAATTCTAATACAGCATGAGTTTCATTGGCCATCTTGTACCACAGGGTGCCAAAACACATTCCTTTCAGTGGGTTTGTTCAGCTAGCAGGATATCCAGGTGTCATCACAGGTGCTAAGCATAGATGATTATCAGCTGACATTGAGTGAACTCATTTGAATCTCAGAGACCCACAATGCCAGAGAAAGAAGGAAAGCTGTCTTCTATTCCAGACATTTCACCAAGTATTTGTAGACAAACTATTGGGAAGTTGTTAATTGTTAATTAGTTAATTTCTGGACCTGCACTGATGAATTCTGCAGCACTCTTGCCTCTCCTTCAGCAGGAATTTCCATCTATCTCAGTCTGCTCACAGAGACCACACATGCCCCCCAGCAGGTGATGTGGCTTGGCACATGTCACTGCATTCTTCCTTTACAATGAGCCAAGTGTGGTGCAGTGAGAGAGAGTTACATCATTGCTCTGCAGAGATCTAAGTGTTACCTGCACGGAAAACTGATTTCTCTACTCTAAAATGGGTCGCAGTGGTCTATAGCTTTGTTGCTGTGGGACACCTTGTACAAGGTTATCTATTAATCCCAAATCTTATTCAGGTAAATGGTAATCTTTCTCTTTTGGGAGCTCAGTTATGCTCAGCTGGACTTTTTAATTCCTTCTGAGATCCCAGGGAAACATTTTACAGTTTCTCTGTACCTAAAAATACTTTTGTTTTAAATCTATGAAAAGAAAAAAAATGGACTGTAAATTTCATAGGATGTTATATTTCATGCAAGGATGTGTCAGTAAATTGAAATACACCACCTACATAATTCTTCAAATACATACATAATAGATATAATAATCCAAACATCTCCAATCATACAGAAAATTTACAAAAATTACTTTTGTAGATTTGAAGCAAATTTTAACCGTGATAAGTACTTTTTCCTGGTCTTTGAAGTGTATGCTTAATAGTGTCCTTTTAGAGTAAATAGAAACTTTTATGCATAAAATTATTTCATTGAATCTCTGTTCATATGACCTAGCCTGGGTTAATATAGTTTGATGTTCTCCTACTATTTTGAGTATTACAAAATTCAATGAGAGCAATTTAGTTAGTTACAGGAAAGATTTTTCCAAAATTGCCATTGCTTCTGGAACAATTCTTAGGTCTTAACCTTCATTCAAGGTAAAGGAGCGCACTCTGTGAAATTGTATTTGCGGGGAAAAAAGGTGTCTGCAACGCTGCAATTGGATGGCCATGAACAAATGAGTCTGAAAAAAAAAATTATTTCTCTTCTAATGATGAAGCAGGCCTAATCTTTTTAGCATTATTCCTCACTCATGCAACTGAAGTTAATCCTGATTTTCCCTAGATGTGAAAAATGGAAAAGACTTGTTGCTAACAAAAGTTAAAATCTAACAATTTTAAAGACGCACTGAAATACTAATTCATGTCAACTGTCCAGCACAGTACTTTACAGAAAAATGAACAGACTCTAAATGGGGTTTATGAGCAGGGTAAGGGTCAAATGACAAAATGTGATTGTGCACTGATTATTAGATTCTCTGTCATAACCAGATATAATATAAATGCTGAATGAAAAATATGAAATTCAGCAGTTCATAACCCGGACACTGCATGATTTAAGTATTGCCAGCTTCATCTGTCATCCTTCAGGAGCTGGAGAGATGAAATTTGTTCTGCAGCAACATCTCCAATGAGCAAAATCCAAATCAGCTTTGGGAAGAGATTTGCTGGCTGGACTCAGGAGGTGTGCCTTGAGTGCAGGGTGGGAATTCTGTGCCTAAACTCCTCAGGGCAATGGTCATCCAGCCAAAAAAACTGCCCTGGAGCCCAGGAACAGTCTGCAATGGGAAGGTGAGTCCATATTAAAGGTCCTCCTTGCTTTCTGTACATGAGGGGTTCTGCCAGTAATTCTATATTTTCTTCACAAGCTGTCTGGGAAGGTGTATAGAGCACGCTGGTGCTCTTGGTGATTTAATGCATTTGAAAGTACCTCATCACTTGCTATAATCAGTAATTCAGATAACTTGGTTGGAAGTTAAAATGTGTGTGATAATGTTCTATCCTGAAGTATATACTGGGGTTTATTTTCTTTCTTTGGCATAGTAGTTTTTCTTCCCTCACAGAGTGATAAGCGATGATAAAATCCAATTATTAAGTAGGGAGGACTATTGTATGAAATGATAAGAGTAGCTTGTTTCTAAATGTTTTGTCCTTTTCCTAGTAAATTGAATTTTGACAGTGAAAAATTGACATTTTATGAAATTGAGTTTTGGCCAGATCTGATATGCTCATGGAATGAGATGGGAGAACTGTGTTTAATGCATTAACTGTTAGATAGCTTTTTCTCATTTAATATTTGTCAACAAGTGTGTATTTAATTAGCAGGAAGAGGCAAGGGACTAGATTTTTGGAGGGAACAGCATGTAATAAGGCAGCAGTCTAAAGTTATATTTAAAGGTATATTTAACATTTTGAGTGTAAAGAAAATCTAAATGTTATATGTGGAGTTTAAAGGATATATTATCTATAATAGAATATTAGTAAAATATGTGTATCGTATATGTGTTAAAATATTACATATGCAGTTCTTAATTGTACAGTTCCCCAATCTTTTAAATTAAAGATAAATAACCTTGATATATATCCTCTGGAGAGAAATACTTTTTTGAGATATTTAAAATTATTTATTCCATGTTGGGCTCAAATTTGTTGGATAGTCACTCTCCATACAATCCAATGAGAAAACACAGATTAAAATACAGATTAAAATAGTGGTGGGTGAATCTCAAAATCTTTGATTACTATTCAAACTTCTGGGACTGAAAATCTGCACAAAAATACTGTGAGAATTGTATGTGGCATTTCAGTGTCTTGCATCTAGTCAGCTGGATCATTGCAGAACGAAGACACAAAATTTTACAACATAAAAAACATGGAGAAAAAAAAAGAGTAATTTTTCAATTTACTGCAACAAAACATTTTACAAGTCATTTCAAGGAGAGAGAGGGATGTACTTTTTTTGACCAGAATCACTCAATTAACTCTTATGAAGATAAATTTGGGTTCAAATGTCTGCTGGTACATTGCCATTGTTAGTAAATATGTACCTGTACCTACAGAAAAAGGAACAACACATCAGTGGTATTGTTTTATGTGTCACTTTTAATCTAGATGCAGCAGAATGTCCAACAGTGGAGAAGCAGTAATGGATTTTGCAATGAGCAAAATCTTACGAAGTCAGCCCATAAGTTTGCTACATCCTGATAATTTTATTTCATGCAGTCTCTAGACTATGTAATACATATGTTTCAAAGCCTAGACACCTGTTGCAAATTTACAGACATGAGGTAGTTTGCCAAACAACCCAAGAGAGACCAGAGCACACCTGCTCAAACAAGTTAGAAGCATTACAAAAGCACAAACCTGACAGAGGCTTTATGAATCAACAATAATGGTTGGGAAAAGGAAAAAAAAAAAAAAGAAGCCATGGAATTTGCAATTTATTGATGGAGGAACACATCTGCTGATTTAATATTCATAACCTTTGCCAAGTAAATTATGCTCCTTTACAGAAGCTTATTTCCAAAAATGAGAAGTTTGTAAAGAGTTCCTCATGTTTTGGTTTCCGTAGTAGAATAAAAAAATTCCATTACTACATGGCACATCCCAGTGAATTTGTTTAACAGGGTGGTAATGTAGGAGAGAAAAACAGCAAGACAAGCTTAATGAACTGGAAAATATCAGCTGAAGACAACAGGATTCTGTGTTGGCTGAATTCCCACAGGATCAGCGGCTGTGTGAAGGGACAGCCACACTGGGGAATAGGATCTTGTGTCTCATCTGGTCTCCTGTAATGGGCCCTCTATTATCTGCTCTAATGAAAGGTGTGTGTCTGCACAGTGCTTTGCAGGCAGATGTGAATTTGCTCTGCCAGTCTGCTAACCTGCCTGGGAGCTGTGTGAGTCAGACAATGAACCTTAGCTAATGTACATTGCTTCTCACAGGGGCTTATTAGCTCAGCTTTGATGTTATCCTGGCGTGTCTGCTTTGTTTCTGATTTGGAAGTGGCTGGCTTCCAATTGGCTCCAAGTGTGGGCAGTTGCCATCACCGTGCTCCACTGCATCTGAGCTTGAAATGCAGTGCAGACATACTTGCAGAATTCCAGGAAAAGAGATAGCATTACCATGAAAAATAGAAATCAATGCCTTACTAACAAACTGGAAAAAAAGCCCGTGATAAGTTTAATTTGGGTGATGAACACAACATGTAGTATCTATTACCAAAGGAAAAGAGCTTTATATGAGGATAGATTCTCAAGGAGAAAAACTGGATGTTCTGGCAATATTAATTTAACTTTGGAAGTCAGATGACAGACATGACAGCACATCATAAAACTGTGTTTCTTGAGCAGAAAAATACTTTTATTTACAGAGGTCTAGCAGGCTGGGTCTCTGGGTCTTCTGCATGAACTTGAAGGCCCAAAGATATAAAACAAAAATACTTAATTCTCATACAGAGTCCTGGATGAAAGATCATTGATTTTTCTCTGCAAGATCAATTTCTATGGCAAATGCAGAGGGTACATGTAAGGACTCACAATTACATTTTGAAGATTTTCCTACTGTCAAAGGCCATGAGGATAAGGAAATTTGCTGAACCTTACTGCTGGGCCATCTCAAATATCTGGGAAGGAATCCACAAGACAAAGGATTAGTATATTACCAATTTACCAACCAGCTCAGGTGGTCAAGTTTATTTACCAGCTTATTGTAATTTTTTCAATGCCTCTTTGTGGGGATTTCAAGCAAAAATAAACTCTTTTGTTCCCAGAGGAATGCATCCTGTCTCCTTGTTTGTAGAGCTGATAACCAGCCATGCTTCTGGAAGTTCAAACAGAGTCAACCTTCCAGTCTACACCCTACCTTTGGCTTACATCACATATAATTTTTTTTAATTTCCATTTTTTCTTCAAAAACATTCCAGTCTCATTTTGGAACAGTATGAACAGATGGAATGATGCAGTAGAGAAAAACAATAGTAAATTCAGACAAAATAATCCAAGAAAGTGATTTTAAAAAATATCTCCATCCACTATGATATTTGAAAAGTATCACAACTCTGAGTTAGTCCTCAGAAGAACACATTTGTGACATCTAGGAATGGAAGAAATCATGGAAACATGAAATATGGTCAACATAAAGGGGGAAAACAGATATTGACAATTAATGTATTTCTGAAACATTATAAGAATTTTATCTTTTTTTTTTTTTTCTAGTCCTGATGCTCTGTTCTTGAAAAATGACAAGGTTCAATCACTTACCATGCAAAAATCTTGATTATTCCACATTTTGCATTACACAGCAGCCTCCAATCAGACAGAGTGTAAGATGTGCATATAAATAGGAGGAACGAGGTGAATACAGGTAGGAAAATAGTCAAAAAAAAGAGGGGAAAAAGATATAATTCTGTATGTGTTCCTCTGGTAGTGCCAAGAAAGAATGAACTGGAAGTTTTTGCTTCATTTTATATTAGAGCAAAAGATCACGATGGATGAAATGCTGGACATGAGCTGGCAAAGTGCAACTGCAGCCCAGAGCCCCCCGTGTGCTGGGCTCACCCAGAGCCCGTGGGCAGCAGGGCAGGGAGGGGATTCTGCCCCTCTGCCCCCTGTGCTGAGAGCCCACCTGCAGGGCTGCATCCAGCTCTGGGCTCCCAGCACAGCAAGGACAGGGACCTGCTGCAGCCAGCCCAGAGCAGGCACCGAGGGCATCAGAGGGATGGAGCAGCTCTGCTGGGAGGAGAGGCTGGGAGAGCTGGGATTCTTCAGCCTGGAGAAGAGAAGACAAGGCTGCAGGGAAACCTTAGAGCCCCTCCCATTACCTGAAGGAGCTACAAGAAAGTCAGAGAGTGTCTTTTCACCAGGGCTTGTGCAAGGCCAGGTGATCAGATTGACAGGGCAAGGGGTAATAGCTTTAAACTAAAAGAGAGTCAATTTAGATTGGACATTAGGAAGAAATTCTTTACAAAGAGGGTGGTGAGACACTGGAGAAGGCTGCCCAGAGTGGAGGTGAATGCCCCATTCCTGCAAACATCCAAGGCCAGGTTGGATTGGGCTCTGATGAACCTGATCTGGCTGAAGATGTTCCTGATCACTGCAGTGTTGGAACTAGATGATCTTTAGGGTCTCTTCCAAGACAAAATATTCTATGATTATGTTAACAAGCAGAATCCATTGAAAAGAAAAAAATTTTTCTATCTGTCATGTGAGTGGGGACTGGAACCCTCAGGTTATCCAAAATTATGTAAAAGAGGATAAAAAAGAGATTATTTTTCTTATAGCTCATCAAGTAGTAAGGAAGCAAGGAATATTCCAGGATCATCTATTTCTGAGGACAGGCAGAAGTTTAAGGAATATTTCCTGACACACAAACTGAAGGCTATAAATACAGTTCTGATTTATTGTAAAGTTTCTTCTCTTATATCACACTCTGGCTATTTCAAATATTTTCTGCTTTTACTTTCCCTCTACAAAGCAACTTCTGGGAATGAATGAAAATTTGGGTGTCTCGGTGATTTAAGAACTATCTCTGTACAATATGTCTGTGACAGGTTTATTTTTCCTTCTTCAGTCTATTCAGAGTGCTATAATTGAACTATCAGAAACTGAAGACTATTGTCTTTGAACTAATGTTTCTGATGCCTTCTCATTGGATTTTCCTGATTTTAAGAAGCTAGTCTTTGCTGAGTGTATCAATCCATTGGCACCTGTCTCTTCCTGTGTTTCTCTTGCTTTTCTACAAGAGTGACTTCTCAGGTTTTCAATTTTTGAGGAAGTCTTCCAAAAGCCCATTATAGACACTATTTTAATAAATGCCTTTAATATAGAGGTCACTTTTGAATCATTGCGACTAGTTCTCTCTACTTCAAATGCTTTATGCTTTCCTTTCTATTTTTTTTCTTTTTTTTTTTTTTTCTCAGAGCCTTGAGGGAAACAAATATTTTAAATATTTTTAAAGGGTAGCATCCTTTTTCTAAAAAAAGAAAAGTAGATGACTAGGAATTCTATTCATAAATTCTGCCTATTTTGCAAGTTGGCACCTGTTTTTTTTTCTCATTTCTCAGATGTGTCTCAGTTTTCATAGTAATTAATTGTGAATACTGTTTCTGTACTTACGTGATGCTGCTGCTCATTTGGTTTTTTATTTTCTCTGGTGATGACTGCATAGAACATTAATTCTGTTCAGTGCATAAGACTTATTTCTTACTCCTAGTGCCAGTTAATGAGTTAATGAGACACTTCTAGCTACCTTTAATGCTCTTAGGATATCTGATGTGTGGCACAAGCTCAAAACAAATGACCCATTTCTTATTGCTAGATGTTTAAAATACACATGTAAGTTTCCTCTATATCATAAGTAATTTTTTCTTTTGACAAAGACACATGTAAAATATGTTCTGACTATGAAATATTAAATCAGTAATCAAATAATTCAAATAAGTCTCTCACCTGTAAGACAGCAATAAAGTATTTTTTGTGTATTACCTCCAATTAAGAGAATTTTATGTAGCATATTTCACATCGAATCTGTTGTTTTACACTTTGGCATAATTAAGTACAGCTACAAAAATTAATGCAACATAAAAACTGAAAGTAGCTGAATGAAGAAAAAAATAGAGAATTGAATATTAAATAGAATTTACTGTTGAGAAGGAGAGGATGTTGAGTATGCCAGATCTCCCTTCTCCTCTTCAGTGCTAATACTGGTACTGAATTTCTTGCAGCACTACAGCTCCATCTGGGCTGCAGAGAACCCCCAAATTTCACTAAGGAGAAAAAGGAAAGCACGAAAATATCCCCACAAATGAGACAGTGGCCCAAGCCAGCCCAGCATGCAGGGTCCTTGTGGAGAATGGAAGGAGATGTTTCTATGTTCCCTTATGCAGTAGATTGAAGTCTGGAGCAGGTGGTCATTCAATGCAATGATTGGAAGAAAGGCTCAAAGTATGAGTGAAAATAATTGAGGAAATGACATCATAAAATTGTTACCATATATGAGAAAAGAATGAATGGAAGGAAGAAAGAAAAATAGCATGAGAAAAGCAGTTTTAATTAGCATAACTTGTTTCCATGATTGTTGCAGTGCTCTAAATCTTAGAATAATGATGGGTTTGGTTTTGGTTGGAAGGGACCTTAAAAATCATCTTGTTCCAAGCACCCTGCCATGGGCAGGGACATTTTCCACTTGACCAGGTTGCTAGAACCCCATCTAACCTGGCCTTGAACACTTCCAGGGATGGGGCATCCACAACTTCTCTGGGAAACCTGCTCTGAGGCCTGAATATTGCTTTGTGCCTTCTTGCACATCTACCGCATTAAGCGCAATACATTCCTTCAAAAGAGTGCATTTACTTACTCAGATTGTTCCATCCACATGCTTAATTTAAATGATCAAGACAGATTGAAAAATATATTCCAACTTTTAGTGAGAATAATTCAATAGCTAGCAGATATCACACATGTGACACTGCTGGGGACATGTCTGTACATTTGTAAATTCTGGTGTCAAGGAATTTGAATGCTGATTTGAGACATTATGGAGAGACTTCACGCCATTAAAGAAAAAAAAAACAACAAAACCAAACCCCACACATCAGGGCAAATGATTCAACTACTGTATGCGTCCTGCTAGTTTAAAGAGAAATCACATCCATTTGCTTTGGACAAATTGCAGTGAGATTTCAACACACTAAAAAAGATTAACTTATAAGTAGAAATATGTATAGGAGATTTCACTTATAATAAATCTGTATATCAAAATTTAGCTCAAAGTCAGGCACAGAGAAACAGCTGTTTCACTACAGTGCAGCACCAGGTACAGAACTAAAATGAGAGACTACAGTAACATAATTTTTCAATACTTTTTCTAGAACTGAATATACTTTTGGTAAAATTTCACAAAAATCTCTTACCTCTTTTATATTTTCCCTGAGGAGAATCAATAGTGAAATTTTGAGAGACACAAGTAGTACATAAGCTCAAGTTTTACCCTACGCTTTGAAATATTACAGACATGACAGAACTTTACCCATTTAAGTATTTTAATTTATAAATTACAACTATTCTGCATAAATGAGTGCATTTAAGATATGTTAATTGAATTTGTATCTGGTGCTTGTTCTCTGAGCCACTGGAGACAGTTTTGGCCTTGCTGTCCATAAGGGTAAAGTCTCTTTATGGTTCTACAGACACACATTTGTATTATGCAAGGAATTCTTCTTCAATATAATATAGTTAGATCTCATGTCTGTGCATTCCAGCATTTTGAAATACGAAAGCTCCAGTGAAACATGGTCCATTAGAAGGTTTAGCCAAAATTTTTGTTGCAGTCTGGCCAATCTGCCATTGCTAGCCTTATAAAGTCATAATCATAGAAATGTTGCTTGAAAAAGCTTTGCCCAATCCCATCTGCACCTCTCCCAGGTGAATTAATGGCCATTTTCCCTTGTTTTATGGGATATCACTTTGAAGAAACATTTGATTCCATCAGCTCTGTGCCTCCCTTCATGAGGAAACAGGCTGCCCTTAAACGTCTCTTTTTTGTAAACCCAACATGCTCAGCCTTCATGCACCAGGAACATGCTCTAGGCCTCTGAGGAGAGAAGAAAAAGGACTCTGCACAATTTTATGTGAACGAAGCAAAAGCTGTTTATTGTGCTTCTAAACATTGTTTATATTTACTTCTTATTTTGGTCTACACAGTCACACATTGTTTGATTGGTAGCTCCATTTTGTCCATGCGTCTCTTGATGGGTAGCTCTACTTTGTCCATGGGGCAAGAACCGATCTCCTTCTTAATCTAATTGGTAGATGCTGTAAGTTATTTTACTTGGGTTGACACCGCTATGTCTCTCAGCAACTTTCCTGCTTCTGCTTTCTTCTTGTAACCTTAGTTGTTTTATCTACAAAGATGACCTCATTCTCTGGTTCTAGAAAGTTTGGCTTTCTAAAGAACATTTAATACGTGTCCACTTTCTTGTAAATGTGATCCTACAGGCCTCCTACTGTATTTTTTCATTTATTTTAAACAACATTAAGTATTTCAGTGACCCTTTTTACGTCAATTTTTACTGGGAACATAATAGGCAATCTCCACAGAAAGACTATCTGATCTGTGTTGGTGTATTTATTCACAGAGTGCTGTAAAAAAACCACAGAGCACAAAGACTCAGATGGCAGCCCAAGAAGATGTTCTCACCTCTTGCATAAAAATTATTCCAACATTAAGAAAAAGCACTTCTTAATGATCAGTTTGTAAAAATTTATGAAGTGTATAGAACTACATAGTAAATTGTAAAGAAATTTATCTGTGAACACTTGTTTTTAGCCACCTAGATGACCTCACTGACACTAATATTAACTAAAGCAGGTATTCAAAATATTTATTGTTGCAAAATAGAATGGAAGAAGTATGAAATTTGTAAAATAATGAAAATTCAAAAAAGAATGATATTTCAAAGACATCTATAATTATGTCTTCTATAGATCTGAAAATTATTAGTTTGTACTGATTTTTCAATTTGAATTAAATAAATAGTTGTGAAGATTTTTTTTCACACTGTGCTAAAGAAAGAAAAGAAACTAATTGTATAGACACTTCAACAGGTATATAGATTGCAAATTGTTTACACAGGTGTATGAGAGTGTCCTGAACTTAAGGTGTTAACTGTTTTTAAGGATAATCATAAATAATCAAATAAGGAGAAAAATTGTACGGCAACTCAGTGGGAGCTGAAAATCTTACAGTTCAAGAAAACATAAGCGATATAAAATCCTTTTCAGTAAATGGGATCAAAGTTTTATCAAATAATACCTCAAATCTTTTCTGTAAACTAGAGCTAGCTAGCTAGCCCTTTTGAAGAAATAGCTTTTCATTCACTTTCCTCTTTCTGATCAAAATTATTCTAATGAATTCAACTACTGTACATAATGACTTGAAACAGAGCTACTTAAAAATACAGCTTGTCTGTTTATTCATTTATTACTTCATTTCTTTTGTATTTGATGTGCCAAAATCATGCGGTCCTGTTTATGCTCCTCAATTTCCTGAAACATTTGAAATGAGAATAAGTATTTATGAATAGCAAATACGTCAATTTGCATATCAATGTGGTTATTTGTACAGAATAGAGCAATTCTCTGTGTGCTTAGGTAAAAAAAATCACTGTACTCATCAGTGTCATGTGTCTACCTGCCAACCATTGAGGCATATAAATGACTCAACAAGAACAAGAAACTGAATTACCTGATGATTAACAACTGGCTTAGAGGCAGGATAAGAGGGCATGAGACTTCCTCTCCCCTCAGTTTTCCTTTTGCCATGATTTGAATGTTTGAGATGCAGCAGTGCAAAGAAGACAAGGAACCGCTTGCTAAGTTCAGATGAGAAATTGCTATTTCTGAGCCTTTTTGGAGCTCCCCCATTTTCCCTGCTCAGGCATGTAGGAGCTCCCTTCTTGGGTCTTTTGGATGGAGTGGCAGCTCCTGTTGTCTGTGGCAGTGGAAACGTCGGAAGCAGGGCTGTGCTTCAGAAAAGAGAGACTAAAAAGCAGTCTGTGATTTGACTGTTGCTTTAGGTTCTCTATAATTGAACCCGAATTAACAGCTTCCACCATGTACAGGAGCTGAATATTCACAAATGTGAAACAGTTGCTTTGGTTACACCTTGTAAGTAGGGTGCTTAAAGACTGAGTAAAAAAATGAGCTGCAGCTGGTCCACACTTGGGAGATGTTTTGCCTGCTGTGCTTTGGGTAGTGATGGATCTGATGTCTCACTGGAGACAGAGAAGCTGGGTCATTTGTGAACTGGGAGATCCCTGAGGGACAAGAAATTCTCATGAGATTATCCTTGCCTCATTCTAGTCTGTATCTAAAATGAGGCAAGGATAATCCTGCCAGAAAATCTTACATCTTACTTTTGTAAAATAAGGGTTTAAAGTCATATGTGCTAATATGCCTCTTTGGCATTTCCTAAGAGGAAAGAAAACCAGACCTCCTACCTGTTCAATTACTGTTTTAGTAGATAACAAGGAATCTGATTTGGCAATTAACCTGCCACACTATTTCTAAGAACTCTGATTTACACATGCTCATGTCCTCACACAATTATTTTCAAGATAGAGGGGAGGGGTAGATTCAGAAGAAGCCTTGGTAACCATAGGTGTATACACCAGCCAAAGTAATTAAGAAATATGAAGGAGATGATAATAAGGTTCCTTCACAAGGATTAGTATTTCTTTACAGTAACTCTACAATTTCAAATTATTTTCACTTCAAAAACTACAAAGTATTACCAATGGGAAAGTAATATTAGCTGAAATAACACTTGCACTCTCACCTAAAATTCAATTTCAAGTCTAAGAGGCTAAAACGGGAGACACTACTTTAAACATACAGTGTGAATAAAGCATGCTAAGAATGACTTAAAGAGCTTTTCAATTTGCTCTACAAACTACCATGGTAAAGTTCATATGACATGTTTTATTTCTAGCAATCTTTACTCTTAGTAAACCAGTCTAGAAATAAGAAAGCATCCATACAGCAATTTTGGATATTTGAGATCTTGAGAAGATTATTCCATAATTACTAAACTTAGGAATCATGTAGTAGGTTGACCTTCAAGGGTATGGCTTTTTAAACTACTGTATTACAAAAAATTAGCTCTATAATATCACTGCTGGTGAAAAGGAGCAAAGTAACAGCATACATGTGTGCATACACCATGATACATGTGTGTAGTACATACACTAGTGATCAGCCCTGTTTTCCTTTCAAAACACAGCTTTCAAAGAACTACAAGACAAAACCAGCATTTATTCAAACAGTCCTTTCTGTTGGCTGGGCACTGGACAAATAATTTAGGAAATAAAGACAAAAACAGAAGCTAAATAATATAGGTTGGTTTTTAGGAGGACACCTCTTCTGGATGCACTTGGACTATGCATCCTCTACCTTTATCAGAAATTCAATGACTTTCAGAATTTGAAATCACAAACTGGCTCTCCAGTTGGGTGCAGATTATTTTTCTTTTTACCCTTCCAAAATTGAAAGTCAGACTCAGTTTTATAGCTCAGTTTTTCTCATATAAGAAAAGCATCTTCTGCTCTGATTATTTCTAGGCTGTTTGGGATCTTTTGTCTACCTATTTTTTAAGCTCTAGCTCAGGGACTCCTGAGGTATCCAGATCTCAGTGTCTCATTTCTTGAATCATGTAAAGCCCTCTTTCTGGAAGATGCTTTATCTTGCCTATTCTTCATTCACCTTTAGTAGCTGCCTGGACGTTTTTCTCATTAGTGAGATTAATTAATACCAGTGAAATTAATCAATTTCTGTTATGTTTAAGGAATCTGCTTCTTCACTCCAGCCAGACCTCACTGGCACTGCAGAAAGCTGAGCCCTCAATTTCACTGTGAAATTTCTTCTCTCATTTGTCATAGCTCCAAGTGTTATTGCGAAAACTGATTGGAATCCAGCCTTACCTCTTTAGATTTGAGGGACGCAGAACACTGATTGAAACAAAGTCCAGTGAGTCAGAGGGACTGTGCAGGAATTAGTTTATTCCTGTGGGAAAGGCACCATAGATGGATTAAACAAAATATTTAAATAAATAACATAAGAATGCATGCAGAGTCACTCACCATGGCTTAGCTTACAAATGGATTTTCAATAACCAGTAGACATTGATATTTTGGAGTCCATCAGCTTGCGCTAAGTAAATATTTGGAAATTTACAAATGGTTCTGCTGCTCTGAAAACATTTTTATTTTGAAAAAAACAAGTGTGGGTTTTTTCTTTCTGTTTAGTTTCTGTAAACTTTTTTGTTATGAGCAAAGGTATTTCTGAAAAAGTGACATTCTGTCATCAAGAGAAAAAAACCCCAAACATCTCATTTTTATCTCAGAATGAATGGACTCATCCATACATTTACACTATCTTTACAGTAATACAGAAGTTTTCCAGACACATCTGGAATACTGGGGAGGAAAAACATGCCTAAAATATTTGATCCTCATTGTAGAAAAAAACAATAGAAGAGGACAATTATATGCTAGAAATCCTGCCAAAAGGCAGAATAAAGAGTCTGTACTATAGAAGAAATAAGAATTATTCCAAAAATCCATTGAATTGTGACAAAATCATGAACAGAACATTACAATATGCTACAAATACTGTAACAGGTATTTGCTGCATGAAATAATTATTGGTGATACAATTTTTCTGCTAAAAGAACAGATGAACTAGTACAGTGTCATCCAGGTATATAATGTTATAAATATCAAAAAATAGAGCTTGAGGATAATATAAATACTACTTTGTAAGTAGATAAAATAAACCCACACAGGGGTTTGCAAGAAGTAAAGTTCCATATAGGTAAAGGAGGGTAAAACCAGTTTGTAGACTCCACAGGGCCAAATGCTGATATGCTGCAGAGATGCCTGAATGGAATGTGGTTAGCATCAAAACCACATATGGTAGCTTTAATATTTGCATTTGGTTGGATTTCTTTCTCTCCTCAGACGTATCACTTTGAAGAGATAAAAGATTTATCTTGAGGAGCAAGTATTGAAACTTGAGAGCAACACAGTTCCTCCCATAACTACATATTATTACTTTTTAAAAGTAATTTTTATTTTTCAGGTATGCACAAAATCCTAGAAAATATATTCTGTTCAAATGAACATAGCAAATAGGTCATTCAGGAAAGGCCAATGGTGGTCTCATCATGCTATCTGAAATGTTTATAAAAGTAGAGCTAGTCAAAATACTTCTTTAATTTATAGAAATAATAAATTAGAAGTTTCTGAAATTCTTTGGGAGAAATAAGGTAATTTGTTTTCTCTGCTTTTTAAAATATTCATTGTATTCTTCTATTTGTCACCTACTGTAAAACTGATTATGACATACAAATATCAAAGATAAAAATATTTTTTTTCTTTCTAGATACACCATAAATCTGGTTTTGTACCATTGGATGATATTTCTTATTTCAGAAGTGTACCACTGTATTTCATATCATTGTTTTTATTCAAATCTATCTCGTTCAGCAGTTGCCCCTCCTACTTTTCAAAAGCATTTCTTCACCTCTAGGCATCTAGTAAATGAGAAATACCTATTTTATCCCTATATAATCTTAAAAAACCTGACTTTTAATCTTTTAGGACAAGATTCTGAATGGATTACTTCAGTGCCTAAACATTAATATAAGTAAGAATATAAAAATTCAAGCTCCGAGACACAGAAGAAAACACTTTCTGCAGCAAACATGGTGTGGAAGATACATAAAAAATTCAATATAATCATAGAATTATTTGTATTGGAAGGAACCTTATGTAGACCCAGTCCCCCTTCCATGGACAGGGACACGTTACACGTCTGATCAGATTGCTCAGAACTGACCTCGAGCACCTGCAGGTGTTGGGCCATTCAAATCTTCTCTGGCAAACCCATTCCAGTGCCGCACCATCCTCAGGGAAGAATTTCTTCCTAATATCCAAGCTAAACCAGTACTCTAAATTTGAAGCCATTTCCCCTTGTCTTACCCTTGTAAAAAGTCACTCCAAGTTTTTCATGGCCCCTTTAGGTAATGGAAAGGTCTGCAAGGTCTCCCCAGAGCCTTCTCTTCTCCAGGATGAACAGCCTCAACTGTCTCAGCTTGCCTTCATGGAGAGCTGCTTTGATGATTTTTATGTCCTCCTCTCGACTCATTCCAACAGGTCCATGTCCTCTTTTTGTTGGGAACACAGCACTCCAGGTGGGGTCTCATGAGAGTTGAGTAGAGGGGCAGAATTGCATCCCTTGGCCTCCTGTTCACAGGCCCTTGCATGAGCCCAGGACAGGATTGGCCTCCTGGGCTGTGAGCACATACTACCAGCTCATGTCCAGCTTCTTGCCTGCCAACACACCCAAGTATTTCTCCTCAGGGCTGATCCTGGCTCATTCTCTACCCAGCCTGTGTTTGCGCTTGGGATTGCCCTCACCCAGGTGCAGAACCTTTCACTTGGCCTTGTTGAACTTCATGAGATTCACACAGACTCACTTCCCCAACCTCTCCAGGTTCTCCTGGATCCACCCCTTCCCTCCAGAGTGTCGACTCCACCACACAGCTTGGTGTCATCAGAAAACCTGCTGAGGGTTCCTTGATCCCACTGTTCATGTTCCCCAAAAAATGTCTACATAAACACATGAATTTTCCATAGAAATAAGAGACACATATGCAGAGAATGGTGGGGGTTATGTCACAAGTACCACTTGTGTCAGGTTCAATAATATGTTTGGTGACTTCTGTGGAATGGATGAATTGCCACCATCAGACAGCAGCATGCTGAATGAGGAACTTCATGCTTCAGTTGTCACAGATTTACAATAATGCAAGAAAGTGCAGTTTTTCTGGAAATAATATTTCTGTGAGTAAATACAGCAAAGATTAGGTGAAATGCAAAAGATACAAAGTACACCATTGAATTTCATTTGCAAATTTATTGCCTTATATATTCATAAAACAATTAATGTATACATCTAAAATTTTGGATCTCTCTTAAAAATCCACTTATTCCAACTCATGTATTGTACAGTAAGAACAATGAACTCTTTAATAGATTTTATTCATTTTTTAAGTAATAGGCCCTGCTAAGAATAGCAGAAAAGATGAAATTATGAGAGGTAGCTGTGGTGTCTCTATCAGGTAAGAGTAGATCTGGCCAGCAGGTACAAAGTCTTCCCAAGTCACCAATACCATCCATCCAGCCTTGACAATGCTTCAGAATATTGTTCCTCTGGGAGTCCATGGTAGATTCAAAATGCTTGGAAATACATTAGGAATGTTTGTTTTCCTGAGCCTAGTAAAATGAAGATATGGAAGATATAGTTCACGTGTCAGACTAAAGGATTAACACAATGGAGGGAAACGGGTTACCACTCATAAAAGACAAGAGGCACAACAAATAATGGGTTTGTTTATACATTTGTTTTTGACACATTCAGAGTTGAAATCCATGCCAGAATTTACGCAGCAACTTCACAGCTGGAGTCTTCTTTTGCCTCTCTCTCACAGATGGAGTAGAGAGACGGTCACATACAATACGCTGTACTCTCCTTTCTGCTGCACCTGATGCCTCGGCAGGTACAGTCATGGTGTGCTTCATTCAAAGGCACTTAGTACTCATGGGGTGCCAGGTAACTTATGTTCTTCAGCTTGACTGGTCTGGAGAAGATGCTCTTACAAATCTGTTAAATGAATAAGAATTTAAGCTGTCTCCTTACTGCTTGCCCATATTTTGGTCAACATACTTTTGATATAGTTTAGGTAGCTATATGTGGTAAAGTATTTCAAACATTGAGTTTCAAAGGCCTGTAATCTTTAGCAGCCATTTCAAAATTATGTGTCCTCTAGGGATCAGGGAAGAAAAAATTGTGTTCAGAAGTCTGAGGTCTGCACAAAAATATTGTCATTTTAGCCCTCTGAATCAGCTTCAGATAGCTCAGGACATCAGTCCTCACTTATGCCCACCTTTGGACCTCCTTAGATCTGTCATTGTCCTTATCTCCTGGTAAATAAAGCCATCCATTTTGCTCATCCTGGTGCCATCTACCTTGGTATTTTTGCAATCTTTTTTTCCCTCACAGAGAAAATAATTCCTTTTTTCTCTGTCTGGTCTGACAAACAGCTTGATTCATTTGCCAGTTCTGAAGAGAGCTTAGGCTCGACTTTTCATGCTGTCACTTCATGACTGATGCTGTCAGCAGAAGCACAGTGTTGATATCCCTGCCATACATCTTTGCTTTTGGGGACTGTGGCATTGTAACTTCAGCAGGTACTTTGAAGAATGCAGGTGAAAAGTGACATGAGATTGCACCAACTCCTTAGCTACTTTAAACTGCAGATTTCAGAATGTTTCTACATGAGGTGATGATCTGGGATATCAGTAGGCAGCACTATGCAATCTGGTTTTAGCTGAGTTCTCTTTCCATAGGGGAAAAAACCCAATCAAAAGAGTAAACAAACAAAACATCCTCAAAATTAAACCAGACCCACAAACCTTCTTACAAACAATCATTGTGCTTGTTTTTCTCCTTTCTAAAAATTCTTTCAGGTCTAGATGGAGTTATGTGGAGTACACTTAACTGTAATATAAATTTCATAGCTAGCCCTTCATCTCTTCATTTTTGCTGTTTTCCAATTTGGAGAATGCATTAAAGCTAACAGCTTCAGTTCTCTCTCTCTCTGCATCTAACATAAACTTGAACCTTAAAGTACAGAAAGATGTGTCAGGTTTATTGAGTTTTGCTTTCTCTGCCTTGTGGCTATGTTAAGTATAAAATGAGAATTGCCCATGCAACATACAAAATGAGAATTAAGGTAATTTAATACAAGGAAAAACTGCCAAGGAACTCATAATGGGTTCTTTGCAAGGTCTAAGAAAATAGATTAGTTGAAGATTTTCAACTCATGTTGAAAATGATTTTTAACTCATGTTAGATTTTCTTCTCATGTTCTTCTTAGAATTTTTAAAAACTAATTTGTCAGCAGAATAGATCAATAAACACTAGTAAATGAATTTAATAATCCTTCTTATGATATTGAAATGGATATTGGTGTTATATTTGGTGCTACTTTTTAAAAAATATGTTTATCTTTTACTGAAGTGTGAGAAGCTTTAGCTTTTGTTATCCTAAGTGATATGTATATTCTGAATACACAGCATTAAGTTGTTCTCAGTTATGATCCTGTCACACCATAAATCTTCATAGTATTGATTGGTCTCAGGGAGCTGAATTTACCTTCAGTGGAAATGTGAGCTGTGAAAGGAGCTGGGAGAAGCCTTCAAGATAATGCTGTAATTCCCATGTGTATTATCAGATGCTGGATATTTTTCAGATGTATTACAAAGAACCATATCAAAAAGGGGGACCTTATGGGCAAGAAAGGAATTTATTGTCTTACATGTAGCACAAACACAATCATAATAATTGCTAAAAATAAAACTATGTACCTTCAGTATAGTAACCAAACACACAAATATAAATCTTCTTTGATGTATAGATCTTCAGTGTAAAGTAAGGTATTTGTTTTTTGTGCAATGTATATTTATTTTATTTGTTTCTTTGATTCAGTCTCTCTCTGCACAAAATAGCATTCTTTCTGTGCAAATTACAGCATTCCAGAAATCTATACCATAAGAACATTAACCTCTACAATCTCACCAATTATATTGATTTAAATACATCCTGCTGTTACTTTATTTGCTTTACAGGTTTTACATGTATTGCTATCTGTAATTACCTAGAGCCTGCCTGGTCTTTTAATTCTCAAGGTAAGAGGGAAATTAAATGCAGAATTCCCTAGGAAGGTCCATGTAGACAGCTGGAATTCAACTCTCTGCTTGGAGAGGTATATTAGGGCACCCTGATCTTCTGAGCAGGTTTTCTGTGAAGGAAGAAGTGCTGGTTTTAGCTTTCAAATTGTCACTGAGAACAAAAGAAGTGAAAATGGCTAGTGAGAGAATAATGCTGTTCCTTCCTGCCCTAGGCCAATTAGTGGGTTCTAGTGGTAAGTAAAATGTAGTATTTTCTGGTTTAATGTAAAAAACTTCACTCATAGGACAACTGAAAGACAGAAGATGAGGCAGTGCACAGTACAAGGCAATGCAGAAAACCCTTAGCCTAGATTTACATTGCTAGTGCCCTTCCATCGTGTGAACACCTCCTGTTACTTGAACATTATCGTTTGTGTAACAAACATTCAGGTTGAATTCACCCATTTAAACTGAAATGTTGGACACAGCAGAGCACAAGCACACGTGGTGTATTGTTGGCACTCACAAGTCACAGTTGATTATATCAGTCCTGGAACACCAATACATGTGACAGAACTTTGCAGAAAGCAAAAAAAAAAAAAATTAAAAAACAGGAAAAAGTTTTGGACACTTCATCAATTTCCACATGCTAGTTTTACTTTTCTGGGCTAATCATTCTGGTGAGTGCCAAGTTCTTTTTGGCTGTCTAAGAATTCTGCATTTTAGTGAATACTCTTAAGGTCTGATCCCGAGCTGGTCTAAAACAGCAGCTCTCTAATGATATAAATAACTAATTCAAAATGTATATGGGATGACACAACTCATATACCCATGGGTTTATAATTTTAAGAAATAAATTAATAATTATGCTTGAAATATACATTAGGAAATATTTTGCTTAGCCACCTGTCTTGATGTTTCTTTGATCATAATGAAACATAAATCAGCATTCCAGTAATTAAAAAAAAAAGTGATATTAATTCAAATTAAAACAAAATTAAAAGCTGAAATTGAACCACAAGCATATACATATTTGTACAAGTAGTTGTACATATTTGGTCACCAGTGGAAATTTCAAGTACTTTGTTAGCAATAAGATATGATGCAAATGGGAAAAGAAAATCTGTGGAAGGAGAAAACCTGTGCAAGAAAATGCAAAACTGCTAATACTTTGCAAGTAAAAGCACCTAATATGTGATAATACTAATGATTCCAATTTGATTTTCAGGACTCATCCTAATGGACAGTCTAAAAAAACTGAAAGTGTTTCCTCTGTAACATTACTTATTAGAAGAAAAGATTGGGGGAAATAAAGAATCCAGAGTGTTTCTTCTTTCAGATGGAGGAATTGGGAAATATAAACTGTCTGCTAAAGCAACTAGAATCATGAAAGACTAGAAAAGAAAAACTTTTGTCTCCTGACAGAGACCTAATATTCCAGACTTTGTAACATTTAACAAACTGACTCATTAAAACTGTGCCAGCCTTAAGGATTGATTTGTAGAATAAAACATGGTATCCTTTAAAAAAGCTGCAACCCCCTTACTGCTATTCTGTGAAACAGGAGCAATTCTGAGCAAAAGAGACTGTTCTAATGAACTGTAAGAGCCATTTTGGTCTTAATGTCAGTTTGTTAGGAGATGATTACCAGAAACCCTGTCAGTGTCTGGCTAAAAGGAGTAAATTTTTAACAAAATAGATTATAGCTTTTATAAAATAATTTGAAATGGAATTGTGATGGATCTTAAGAATTCATTGGCCAAATCTATTTATCTCTCTTGAGATAACAGTGCCTTAGCTATATCATTTTTACTAATTTATGTATCATGAGCTTTGTGAAGGACTTGAGTTTTCTCACTGTATTTGTATTATGCCATGGTAGAAAGAGGGAGAAAATCTCCTCTTTATAAGATTATAAGCTTGGAGTTAGCTGATTTGTCCCCAGCCTTCTTAGAAATGAGGTCTGAAATTTATTCCTTTACAATTGGCTTTACTGCAACATTTCCCAGAAAAGATGTTCTCACCAAGACTACTTTTTACCATATCTTCATACTTTCATCAATAATCAGCTCTGCCCTGTACCACACTCCTACCCACACTATAACCAGTTTTCAGTGCTTTGAAGAAGTTAAACTTCTACTCAATCATTATCTTTCTAATGAATCAGTTTAAAGTTTAGTTTTGTTTAAAGTTTAGGTTTGTTTTGGGGGCGTCCCAGTTAACACACTCCATAAAACTCATTAAATTAATTCTATACATGTTCCTAAAGGGTATTTCAGGTCTTCATATATCTTTAACTTTTACCCTGATTTTTCCTGTGCCTAATTCTGGTCTTTATTCAAACCAAGAACTTCTTTGCTATCCAATTTAAATCTTTGCCTTCTCATGAAATGAATTCATTCCAACTTCTTCTCTTACCTTTTAAATTTCCGAGTCTCTGACATGGAGATTCACATTTAAAGATAGTAAACTAAGTTTCTCAATGGCACTCAGTAACAAATGGAAATCTGCTCATGCATATACTTGCATAGATGAGTCTTTCTCAGCAAGTACACATCTGTGCCTTGTGCACAGAATGAAATTTCTTGAGAGTTTTGATTCTGTCACATTTCTCACCCTGCTTTATATTTAGTGTTTTATGTTTTAATTCTTAAAAGGGATAGTCTCTTCAGTCATAAAACAAAACTACTTTTTTTTTCTGTGGTCACTGCTTTTAATTTTGGACTTCACTGCATATTTTGTAAAAAAAGTAAAAACAAACCTAATGAAGAAAAAGGTGCTACACTAATAAGTAATCAGGTCAAGTAAAAATATTGTCCGTAGCTGATATAGGTGTGTATTTCAGGTTACAAAATAAAGCAAAGTTCATTTTTCCTTTCCTTGATGGCTAATTATTTATCCTCCCTTATAATTATGCCATCAAGGCATGCTTCAGAGTAACAGCTGACTCTCTGTTATTAGGTTAGTTTTTCTTTGGGTGACAGCCAAATGTGCACAAGAGATTAAAAAACTCTTTGCTCTTTCATCTTTTGCATTTTTTATAATTATAACTTAAATAGCATATACTGAAGTGTACTTCAGAAGATAATATTTCATTATTCTTGCTACAAGTTCATTCAGGTGGTTGTTTTTTCCTTATAAAATGCTTCTCAGTGAAAGCATCTATTTACACTATTTTGATATCATCCTTGTTTTTAATAGTCATTCCTTTGCACTGCTTACAAAGAGAAGGCATGAAAAGGCATGAAAACTCCAGTATTATTTCAAGAATAATTTTTTCATGGAAAGAAGTGTCAGACATTGGAATGGACTGCCCAGGGAGGTGGTGGAGTCATCATCCCCAGAAGTCTTCAAAAAAGTACTGCACATGGCACTCAGTGCTCTGGTCTGTTTGACAAATTGGTGATCAGTCAAACGTTGGCCTTGATCTTGGAGGTCATTTCCTACCTAAACAATTCTGTGATTGTGTGATTATTGGATAATTTAGCTGAAAGATATATGATGGATACCTCAGCCTTTTCAAGTCAGATATGTGTGGTTACACATTTAACTAAGGCTTCTTAGAAACCTTAAGGCTGGAAACTGAAGGCACATTTAATAATATGAAATGCTGTGCAAAACCACTAGTTTTGGAACATTACCTTCATAGCAGCTTTACTGCTCATTCCTACCCCTTCATCTTGCTCTTTCTTCACACAACCTGTCACACACTGCCAATGGCATCTGAGAAATGATCTGGAGAAAATGAAAATACTTTTTTGTTGTTATTCCTTTCTTTCTTGCAAAGCTGCCATTTTTCTCTAATCAGATTCATAGCCCAGCTATACAAATGGCTCTGTTGTGCTGGTGCCGTGGGATGTGCAGTGCCCGGACAACAAGGAACCTTTGAGAAGAATGGAAATGGTTTAAATCAGTCTTGCCCTGGAACAGAAATCACTGCCCAGGGAAAGCTCACAAATGGAAGTCTCTGGATTTAGGTGGCTGGATCCATTTTAAGCCCTCCATTTTCTGTATCCCACATGAGTGCCATGCTTCCCCTACAACATGTCATATAGAGCTGTGGTGTGTACAGCTTCAAAGCCTCCTCTGATAGTCTGGCTACAGAAAAAGTAAAATAAAGAACCCACAAAAAGCCCATACATAGCAAAAACCCTAGTATTGATCATTCAGTTGTTACTGATTTTCATTCTCACAGAAGACTATGAAAGCTGATGAGAATCTCAGAGCATTTCTGTTACAGGATGTTACAAACACATGTGTGTATTTGTTGGTGTTGCTTCACTGAAAAACTAGACAATGAACTTCCATGATCATGGTGAACATGGTAGTGCTGATTAGCAGTTAGAATTTATTTTGGAGATCTTTCCCAACCTTTATGATTCTATGGTTCTAAATCTTGGAAGAAAACCCAATATCATAGGAAGCAATTTTTAATATGAATTGTGAAAACTGACACAGATGAACTTATTGAAAGAAAGTAAAGCATTTCTTATCTGCAACTCAAAATTTCTAAAGAGGTTAGGATAGGCCAAAAACACCCCCAAAATCTGAACATTTCACTTTTTTTTTTCAGTCAGATTCTTTATTTATTTGAGTTTGAAGCTCTCTGCTATGTCATTGTACAGATATGAGGAAAAGGTCAAGAGAATTTAGACATGGTGGCTCTGTGACACTTTCCATTTGTTTAGTATTCAAGTCAGTTTTTCCTCAGCATCAATCAAAGACAAAGAGGCTTGGAAGCTGATGGAAATGGAAAAGTACTTTCTGGCCTCAGGCAGTTGTTTACTAATCATATGGTGTTGCTCAGTGGAGTGATTCACTTTTAATGGGTGCTTAGCTGTGTGGACCAAAGGTAAAGGGGGAAAAATAAGAGAATAGTTTGTGTTGTACTTATCTGAGTGGCTCCACATGTAATACTCATAGACAGGTCTTAATTTGTTATAAACTGTGATTACTACACTGAAATCAAACAAGAAATATCCAATTACATCATCAGAGCATCTTATCCCATTTTTTATTTGGCCTTAATTTGGGGGATTTCTCTAGGAAATAATATTAAGGATATTTGTACATGGTATCTACAGTGACTTGTGGCTAAACTAGTTAGATAAGGAGGAAATTGACTTTCCAGGGATTGTGAGTAAACACAATAAATTGCTATGAGTGCCTTTCATACCAGTGTTATGATTTATTGCTTTGGAGAACATCTAAATTGATTTTATTTGTTCCTGATCTTCTAGAGACTCAACAACCCATTACTAGTCTTAACTTCCACATTTCTTGTGTCATCCTCATAGCATCATCCCATGATGTCCCCTTGATGAAACCATCCAACAGCAAGGTTTTTGTGCAGCCTGCTTGACAGGGAGTTGAACAGACCAGATTTGGCACCAAGAAACTGTTTAATGTTGACAGACAGTTCATTCCACTCATGGACTTGTCCTAGGCATAACTTGGGAGATCTCCCAGCATTCAAGTCTCTGAAAATTATTTCAACTGTATTTTAATTTTAACCAGTTGGTTTTTCCATTTTTTTCCTCTGTGGGGTATACACCCTTCTTTGTCCTTTTTTTGCCATAGTTATGGCTCATTATTGTATAATTAAAGTATTATCTCCCTACCTTTTAAGCTACTCACTATCATGTCTATCTATGAATTTTATGTCTATGCATATTTGTCTATGCAAAGAAGTACTACAGACATCAGGCTGCCTAAATTATTGTAGCATATTTTCTGAGAGCTCTGACATCAGGCTAAGTGCACTATTTACTTCATGAGCAAACCAAACAACTCTGGGTGCACTAAAAGTTCATACTAATCACATCCACATGTAACACTGTGTACACTTACTTTCACCAATATAAAATCACTCTGCACTTAAGGCACTGCAACATAATGCATATCCATGATCTTGTTTAAAAAAATAAATCCTTTGATTCTCATTGACTGCTCCTCAGAGAGGTGAAAGGTATATTCCTTGTTGTGTATAATCTCCTTGTGTACAGTATTTACATAGGAAGCATCATGGAATATGTGTTCAGGTCAGCAGAACATTTTAAACACTGTTGTGGTTTGAACTGTAAATTTGCTATATTTGATTTAAGCACACAGGGTGATTTGAGAAACTGGAAGGAAAATTTCAATTTTGAGAAGCTGTGACCTTTTCAACAGTGGGATATATATATATATACACATATATATTCATACACATATATACATGTATACTCATATACATATATACATGTAATGCTGTATTTACACCTTATTTATCCAGTTCCTATTGAATAGGGGGTTCTGTCTTTGAAAACACTTCTGTCCTAAACTATTTGCTCTCATTGCCACAACTGAACCATACTTTCCATTGTCAGAAAATATTTTTCCCTTCCATGAAAAAAGTAAACATATTTTAAAGCATCAATTCAATTATTTTGAGGAAGAATTGGAATTTTCAATATTTTCCATTAAGATTTTATTGTTAGTTAGTAAACCACACAGTGCTAAACAACTTTGGTTAAAAGTTTTCCATGACTTCACCCTGACAAGACATAACACATAAGTGAAGGACAAGACCTCATTTAGCAAACATAGAAATATTAATTTTGGTTTTGGGGACCCACATTTATCTTCCCCCTTTCAGTCACAGAATAGTTCCTTTCAACAGCTTAATTTCTCTTTTATTTTTGGTGGTTTTTTTGTTTTTTGGTTTTTTATTTTTTGTGATTGAATCAATGTCATCTGCAGAACACAGAGCTTTACATCTGCTTTTCTAAGGTGTATTAGGGTTGTGGATGGAGTGCTGCACTTCACCTGTAACAGACAGATAGCAGCATGTTTGTTAAAAAATCAGTGATTTGGTGACTCTTGGTACTAAATCTGATGATTTAACAAGATCTGATAGCAAGGCACTCTTGATTACTCACTGCTAACAGAACAGGGTCAGACAAAACTGTCAGGGAGTCACTTTGGGTGAGTGATGAGCTAAACTCCTCAGAGGGGAGTTCAGTGTAGCAGGATCCAGACTTAATCCTGGACTTGGTGAATAGTTTATGTCTGAATGCCTGTATTTTGCACCACTTGTCTAAGATTCCGAAGCTTATCATGCCTTACTGGGTGTCTGATTGGACAAGGAATCTCTAAACCTCCAACAACCTTTAAGCAAGAACCTTTTGAGGCGTCCCTGCTCCAGGGCGGATCCTGTTGCATATCCCATGCAGGATAGCTGAGTGTGCCCTGGGCTCTCCACTGTTTATGGAGTGAGGAAATGGGCTCATGGTCATGCCTGCATCCTGACTACAGCTGAGAGTGCCTCCCAAACATGACTTGAGTCAGATCTTCACCAGAACTGGGGTTGGGTGTGCCCATGGCTCCAATGAGCCCTTGGCTACTGTGATATTGTGAAGTAAATTGGAGCTGGATGCAGCCATCACAACCAGATGAATCCACTAGGGATGTTTTTTTTTTTTTACTTAAGTTTTTGTATCAGTGAGTTTAATTTATGGTTTTTAATAGATGTTTGTCTTCCTTCTTGGACATTGGATAGTTGAACTCTCAACACTGACTTCATCATGAGCACAACTGATTATATTTTGTGGATAAAAAATGAACGGTCATTATTCAGCAAATGTTCACTATTAATGAGATGTGCTGAATGGAGTTTATAAAGGAGCTTGGTAACATCTCAGTGCAGTGGTACTTCTTTTATAGCTAGAGGAAACAGATCATTTGAAAACACTATGAGAACTAAAGCTTCTATGTGGAACAGAAGGTCAGTCTGTTCATGCAGAGAATAGATGATTGAATAAATTATTTTGCTTGAATTAACAGTTTTGCATTATAATGATACCATATTATCAGAAGTTAGCAATTACAGCCTTCCTTTCTTTTCAGTGGAAAAAACATCTAAACCCACCCCTGCAATAGAGTTTCTTCTCCTTTTTTTTTCCTTTTGTTTTGTTAAGTCATTATATTTCACATATATGTTTTGTTGGTAGCTGTGTGCAATTATCCAAGAGTGTCTGAAAGCTACTGTACAGTTAATCTTTACTTAGGGTAATATTTTGCATGTGTTTGGCACTGGTTCCTTTAAATTTATTTTTTTACTTCTAAATGCAGGAAATTATCTGAAACCCATTAAAATAATTTGGAGAATTCAGTTATATAGATAGAGATTATTTTTTTGTTACAAAGAAATTTCATGGAACTTGTACTGAAACTCAGAGAATGCGAAGTTCTAAGCGCGAAGTAGTGAGAGACCAATTATGCTAAAAGTAGAAACTGAAAGAAAAAAACAGTGTGTCAAATAGAAACTTCCATAAGAAACCATAAATATTGAAAATTATGCTGTTATAAATAGCTCTTTTTCCACTGAATAGCTCTGTAAAATCAAAAAACTTATATTTGTATTCTGGAAGCAAAACAAGAGAAAACTGAAGGGAAAAAAATCTGACTATACTTGAAACTTCCATGTGCAACATGCTACCTATGACAGAATTCCATAAGTTTACTCTAGTACATTCTAGCTCACCAAATCCAGACATGTTTAATAATTCTATACTGTCTAAATGCCAGATGGATGCTTGTATTTGTTTAGATGCTTAGAATAATGACTACGTTTTCTACTAATATCAATAAAAATCACATGGTGACTGTAAGTCATATAAGGCAATTTAAATATCCAGGTATTATATTTAAATATTCAGGTATTATATTATATTATATTATATTATATTACATTATATATTATATTCTATTGCATTGTATTAATTCTATTCTATTCTATTCTATTCTATTCTATTCTATTCTATTCTATTCTATTCTATTCTATTCTATTCTATTCTATTCTATTCTATGGAGGGTTTTTTAACGACTACTCATAGTGGCCTGCTAAGTACATTGAATTTGAGTTATGGTTGTGTTCTGGATTTTCATGGCCAGGTTTGGTAGTGGAGTGGAATTGTGTTTGGTGGCAGGAAAGAATGATGAATCTGACTCCATCTTCTAAGAAGGCTAATTTATTATTTTATGATACTATATTATATTAAAGAATACTATATCAAACTATACTAAAAAATACAAAAAAGATACTTACAGAAGGTTAAAAAAATAATAATGAAAAACTCATGACTCTTTGCAGAGTCCTGACACAGAGTCCTGACACTGGCTAGTGAGTGAAAATTCTCACACCAGAAACTAATGAAACAGCCACCTGTGATATAAACAATCTCCAGCACATTTTACATGAGTAAAACAGAGGAGAAACAATAAAATAATATTGTTTTCCTTTTTCTCTGAGGCTTCTCAGCTTCCCAGGAGCAAAATCCTGAACTAAAGGATTTTTCCAAAAAATATGACTGTAACAGAGCGGCTACAGAGGTAGCTCCTGTGAGAAGATACCAGGAATTTCTCCCATGTCCTTCCTCACTGTGCCACTGGCAGGAAGGATGTAGAGAAAATCAGCAGTGAAATTGAGCCCAGGAAGATGGGAGGGATGGGGAAAATATTTTCAAGATTTGGTTTTATCTCTCACTATTCCACTCTGATTTGATTGGTAATAAACTAATTTCTCAGTCAAATCTGTTTTGCCTGTGATGGTAACTGGTGAGGGATCTCTTCCTGCCCCAGTCTTGATCCATGAGTGTTATATTTACTTTTCCCTGCCCACCTGAGGAGGAGAGGGGCTTTGGTGGGCACCTGGCATCCAGCCAGGTTCAGCCCACCACAGACCATAAATAATTTTTTCACAGTTTTGTTTCAGTCAATCTTTAGCTGTGTTTCCTACAAAAATACATTCTCTTTTAAAATAGATTGTGCAAAAAGTATTATGTACCTTCTCAGAATTGTAAAAAGATTTTTGGACTACTGATGACATTCTGCTGTTTGGAGACAGTTCTGCAAAATGACAGTTTTGTACTTTGGAAGTTAATACAACCATAAAGAAAAAAATGTGACAAGCAAGGAAGAAAATACTGATTACTGCAGAAATTCAATCTGAAAACTAGGTACCATAATAGTGGTATTTAATGCCTTTAAAATAATGGTTTTTTGGTTCAGAGAGGAAGCTTTGGATGATATATTGATCATTTTTAATATTATTGTATGGTGAAAATAAAATGGTCGTTTAAGTACAGTACTTTCCCTCAAGGAGTACTTACAAAATGTTTTGTTTCCTCAGATAAATGTTCTTTATACTATATTCTATTAAAAAAAAAAAAGAGAGAGAATCATATTCTGTTCTACAGTGCTAAACTAGGACACTAATCTGTTTTAGAAGAACTGTAGAAAACATACACTTCAACAGAAGATTCATGACTGAATTCTTATGAACATTTGAAACATTATAGGAAAAAAACCCTAATATTAGGACACTGAAAAGTTTTATTTAAAGAGATAAAAAGGATTTCTGAGATTCAGAGATGTGGTCCTAGCTAAAAGGACCTGAAATAATTATCAAAAATTACATTATTGGCAAATGCCTGTAATGCTTGTGATTGCAGTGGAGAAGCACAATTTATTAGACTGTGCTTCTGTATGAAGTGTTTGGAAAAAAGGACACTTTTTACCAAATGAAAAGTGACATTTACACCCACTTAAGAGCTTCTTTACATGTGCTTAACACATGTAAAGAATTATTGCTATATTAACTGTAAGAAATTTATTTCAATACTGCTTTTTCCACACTTACTAAGTTTGAACATATAAACTCCATTCTGTTGCATTATTTTTTCTGTGATGTTTCAAAAAGGGCAAATCAAACAGTTACTCATTCATATAGAGCTCTGCACTGGAGCTGCCATTTCCTGAGTTCAAGACATGTTCAAACTGTGGTAGGAAATGAAGTTTACTACCTCTATTTTCCATGTTCCTGTAATTCAGGCACTGCAACACTGGCAGTCAGAGCACTGTCCAATGTCCAAATGAATTGACACATTCCAAAGCACTGTCCAAAGCTATGTGCAATGAATTGACACATTTTCAGGGCATGAAAACATATAAATGTAATACTACAACACAACAAACTCCCAAAATGAGGTGGCTGGAGAATTTCTTATGAAATCACCTGTTTAAAGTTCAATTTGTGAATAAAACTTATTTAGGAGTTCCAAAATATTTTTTTCAGTGCACATTCAAACTGCATTTTCTATAGCAATGGATTGATAAATCTTAATATACAAGGATCATTCTTTCTTGTAGGGAAAGTGCCTGTGCTAGGACATGCTCCTTAAAGAAACATGATCTAATATATGTCTTCCTTACTACAGGTTCAGGTGACAAAAAAAGCACAATTTAAAAAAATTCTCCAAGAATCATAGAATGGCCTGAGTTAGAAGGAACCCCAAAGATCACCCAGTTTCAACTCCACTGTCATGGACAGGGACATCTTCCACTAGATCAGGTTGCTCAGAATTCCATCCAGCCTGGCCTTGAACACTTCCAGGGATGGGGCAGCTATAGCTCCTCTGGGAAACCTGTTCCAGGGCCTCCCCCCTCTCACAGCAAAGAATTTTTTCCTAATATCCAATCTAAAGCTAATCTCTTCGTTTGAAGACCACCCCGCCTTGTTCTGCCACTCCAGGCCTTTTGCAAATACTTTCTCTCCATTTTTCTTGTTTGTTCCCTAATGGAAGGCCACAATTAAGTCACCTCAAAGTCTTCTTTAAGTCACTCCATAGCCACCCCAGTATCTTTTTCTTCAAGCTTAACAGTCCCAGTTCTCCCAGCCTTTCCTCCCAGCAGAGCTGCTCCATCCCTCTGATGCCCTCGGTGCCTGCTCTGGGCTGGCTGCAGCAGGTCCCTGTCCTTGCTGTGCTGGGAGCCCAGAGCTGGATGCAGCCCTGCAGGTGGGCTCTCAGCACAGGGGGCAGAGGGGCAGAATCCCCTCCCTGGAGCTTGGTAAATACAGCAATTCACCCCCCTGAGCATATCCATAATGACACATACTTCAATTACACTCTCACATGCTTTATTTTTTGCTGGACTTTTAGGTTACAAATTACGTAATTCATTAGAATTCCATTCGTTTCATTCCACTGAGATGGGAAAACAAGGGTAATCCCTGCAGAGAGGGAGCCTGTGTCCCTCCAGCACAGACTGGGATATGTACTGAGTTCTCACTAGCTCCCAATAATTTTTCTCACTACTTTCAAATATCATTAGATATTTGATATTTGGATCATAGATCCAACATTTTCAATCATGTATATAAGATCTATTTATTGACCTATAAGAAAAGCATTGGATTTTTTCCTAATCCTGTTTTGATTCTTTTTTTTTTAAATCCATCTCAGTCGTCTGAAATGGAAAACATCAGCTGGAGTGCTTTATATTTTGTTTAGTTGCAATTATATGAATACAACAGTTTGTAACCGAAAGTGTCAAATAATTCTAATTGCCTTTAAAGCATTATCATTTAACTGCCTACAAAATTCTGTTATTTTGAGAGAACACATAGCTCCTTTTAGAGGCAGAATTGGTTTTGAACTGTGAAAAAGAAAGAATTTAAGTACTGTTAGTAACTTGGTTATTCATCTCCTTCATTGCATATTGGATATGTATATGTGTATTCTTGTAGCATTATTCAAAACTGTTCAACAATCCCCAGATGGCCAATAGGCAGGAGATACAAAACTGACTTCTGTCCATCTCCACATCTCAGTTTATCAGGCAACACCATCTAGTTTCAGGAAGGACAAAGAATTTGTCCATTCTCCTTCAAATGTTTCTACAGTAGGAAAAAAAGCAACTGAGCAGGCAGAAGAATGAAAAATCTACTATCTGTGGGGAAGAGATGGAAAACATAATTTTCAAAGGATTATATGACATGTCTTTGGGCATACCACCAAAGAAGATTAACTTACATGGAAAATCACTGGAGAGGGAATTCTGAAACCTTCTTTAATACAAAAACTCTCACTGATATGGGATGATCTGCAATGTACATCCACTTTATTAGAGAGGACTTAAAAACATTGTAATCTGTCTTTTGAAAATTAATGATTTAATTCCTTAGAATATGGCCAAAAAGTAATTTTGTTGAGTCACTGAAAGTTGCATGCAATTTCCTAATGATAGTGTTTTTAACCAGGTCAATTTCACATTTTATTAATGAAGCATCATATTGGTTAGTAGTAATTATTTCAAATGAATACTGATAATTCCATTTTTCCATAGCTAAACATATTTTTTATAACCTTGAACATGTACAGCTATTACTTTTTGCTGACAATTTCAATACTAATGGATCCTGTATATTAACAACCAATTTTCTTCTAAGTGCTGAAATACAGCACTTAATGCACTATGCACAAATACTTGGAAAGTAATTTGTTGAAAGCCAAGTGACATCTATTCCGGAGCTTTATATTCCAGTCTTTTTGCAGTGTTGTATCATATGCATCTATATAGACATGTACACATAAATTCAAAACTTAGGCAGTAACATTTTTATTACAGTATGAATTGTCTTATAATTCTCTCAAGTAGTATTAAAAGTAAACTTTGCAAGTTTTTGACAACCTCAGGAAACTAAGTATATTATAATTCTTTCTGCACTGAAAAACAAAAATATGACATCTACAAAGAGCAGGAACTACTATTTTTTCCTTTTTAAAATTTAGAATTGTTGTTAAAATGAATAGGAATTTTTTTTAAAAAAGAGAATAGACAAATGTGGGTTGGCCCTGGCAGGATGTCAGGTTCCCATCAGTGTCACTCTATCCCTCCTCTCCCCAACTGCACCGTGGAGGGAAAATGTAACAAAAGGGTCATGAGTTGAGATGAGGATAGGGAGAGGTCACTCATCAATTACCATCATGGGCAAAACAGACTTGACTTGGGATATAAATAGACTTTATTAGCAATCAAAATCAGAACAAGATAATGAGAATTAAACCAAATCTTAAAGCCTCCTTCCTCCACTACCTCTCCCTCCTTCCCAAGTGCTCCCTACTGCCCACCAGCAGAAGAGGAAGTGTGCTTATGGCCATCTCACCACAGAGTGGTTTTGTTCCTGCTTCCCCCTAAGGGAGCAGAGTCCTTCCCCGGCTCCAGTACAGGGGTCCCTTCCATGGGAGAATCCTATGGAATCCTCTCCAATTGAATCCATCCCATGGGCTGCAGCTCATCACAAACTGCTCCAGCGTGGGTCACCCCCACAGGCTCAGTCCTTCAGGAAGAGGCTGCTCCAGCACAGATCCCCTACATTGTCGCACGTCCTACCACGAAACCTGCTCCAAGGTGGGCTCTCTCTCCTTGGGTTCACAAGTCACTGCCAGGAGCCTGTTCCAGCATGGGCTTCCCACAGGGTCAAAGCCTTCTGGTGTGTGCCTCTTCCATGGGCTGCAGGGGATCTCTGCATCCCCATGGGCTTCACCATGACCTGCAGGGGAATCTCAGCTCTGGAGCAGCACCTGCCCATCCTTCTCCACTAATCTTGGTGTCTGCAGGGACATTCCTCTCATATGTTCTCACTTCTCTCTCTTCTGACTGCAATTACTCCTGTGCAATATCATATTTTTTTTCTCCTTCTTAAATATGCTTTCTCAGAGGTGTTGCCACCTTCATTGATTGGCTCAGCTTTGGGTGGTGGCGCCTCTGTCCTGAAGCTGGCTGGAGCTGGCCTTGTCAGACGTGGGGGAAGGTTCTGGAAGCTCCTCACCAAAGCCACCCCTGCAGCCCCCGGCTACCAAAACCTGGCTGTGAGAACCCAGTACAACAAAAAAGGTGATTAAAATAGAATGCAGCTGAATATATCACTGTGCTGTTGCTACTCGACACAAAGTAGTATGTATGCCTTCAAGCTCTTTTGTAATGTTTGAGGCTTGTCAAATTACTACAAACTAATTTTGCATTTAACTTACAAAAACATGAACAGATATACTAACAGATTCTGCAATCAAGTTTTGCAATGCTGGGTTTTGCTCATGAATCCTGAGTATTATAAATTTGCCAAATACAGCAATGAAGTAATTTTTTTTCCCTTTTTTTTCTCCCTGATTGTACTGGGTGTATTATTCTGTTATGTTCCTGGTGTGCCATTGTTTCAGTAGTTTGGAGGTCTCCTTTGAAAAAAGCATGTCAATGGCATGGAAACAGAAATAAATCATTACAGAAACTTTGCTTTTGCACACTGCTGAAGACAGAGTGGTTTCTGTAATGCTGCAGCGTGGCCAGTGTTTACATTGGACTGTGTGGTGCTGCTCTTCACAGTCTATTGTAAACGCTGAGTGAGAAGGGGTGAGAGCTATCCCACTCCATGACCCAGATACATGAGCTATCTAAGTTGACCCAGCTCCAAGTAGGTACATTTGTTATTGACTGGAAAAGGAACAACACACCCTGTGTAACCATTGGTAATTTCACTCTTCTGCATCATATTTGGGGCAGGGAGAGCACACAGGGCCTGGGTACGGAGTGCTAATCGGCCTTAGATCTGGTAAAAGTCCTGAGACCCCAGAGTCTGTGGTGCCACGCAGTCTGTATCAGCTTGGCAGACCTCAGCATGCCGGATTAGGGAGTGGGGATGAGCAGCTCAGAAACTCCTTCTACCTTAGAACTTCAAGAACATCTCACCTGTGAGCTAGGGTGAGCTGCTTGGTACATTTTTTTTTTGAGAGGCCAAATGGATGTAGATCCTGAGTGCTATTTTCACTGTTTGCCTTCCTGAGAAGCACAGAAGAGTTGTTTGATAGTTTATTGCTTACTATGTTAAATATTTGCTTTTATGTGCTTCATATTCTATGTTGCATCATAACAGAAATTTTCACCATTTGAAAATAACTACTTTTTGCAGACCAAGCAGCTTGCACAAAAAAATCGTTCCACAAATATTGGCAATAACTGATGAGTCAAAATCACTCATCTATTAGTTTATTCTCTTCAAGTGAAATCCATTTTAGTGATCTGATGGCAGGACTACACTGACAACCAAGATAATTCTTGACAGCATAGAAACTTTGATCTTTACCATAGATAGTTTTGTTCAGCTAGTTGACACATACATTTGCATTCATTAGTGCCATGTACTCACAGAATCATCAGAGAATAACCTGGGTTGGAAGGGACCTTTAAGGGTGGGATCATCTCATTCCAACTCACTGCCATGGGCTGGGACACCTTCCATTAAACCAGGCTGCTCAGAGTTCCATCCAGCCTGGCCTTGATCACTGTCAGGGATGAGTTCTATTAAGTAACATATACTGTGAAAAAACATCATCTTCACAGACAATAGGCAGTCTGGATGCTTCATGGTAGCAGATGGGATTGCCCATCTGAAAATGGACTGGAGAATATCCTAACCAATGGCTTTTCTAACATACCTGTGAAGAAAACCATCTTGTCAGTGTGTTGTTTAGATGAACTGCATTACAAGGTCTTTCTCCTGATTTCTTCCTCCATAACATTGTTTTTTCTCCTGCAGGAGATATTTAGTGCTGCTTCTTGTCTTCATGACTGTTATCTTGCTTTTTGTATATTTTGGCTTACTTATCATCAGACTGGATAGAACCTCTGAGTTCACTATTTTCAGACTTCTGGACAAATTAATGATCTTTGCAAAGTTGTTTTATTTCTCTCTAACCTTGAATGAACACAATCTATTGTTCCTCTGGACTTCAGAGTGTCCTTAGATTCCCACACATATTTGTGTTCAGCTGAGACCCAGTGAACCAGAACCTCAGCATGTTTTGCCAATGTCAGAACAGGCCAGTGGATGTATGCAGGCAACACTCCATGCATACTAACAACTTTTCTTTTGCCAGTCATCTCCAAGAAGTTGACTGTGCAGCTTAAATAAACCAAAACTTGTTGTTTTGTTTTTAGTTGGTGTTGTTTGGTTTTTTTTTTTTTAATAGACACAGAAACCTATGTGTTCCAAGAAGTTCACCAGGCTTTGGAATACTTCATTTTTGCAGGATTCCAAGAACCACATGGTAGCAGAACTATGATTACAAACTCCTATTAAAAAAAAAAAAAATCAATGCTAGATTTCTTATTTCCACTGATTGATTAAAGCCTTTAGACCTTGTTTGCATCTGCTTGACTCCTGTCATTCCTGTTTAGATTATTCTGGACTGTTATTAACTGTGTGACATCGTGTATTTGTGCCTTGACAAAAAGTACACAGTACTTTTTGAGGCTACTAGACATTGCTGTCAAAGTAATAATTGATAGTGATAGTCCAGAAAAAGCAAAGTTATCTATGGTTTGTTGATAGAGAAAAGTGTTAGCAGACATATTTTATATCATTGGACACTGGAACCCAGAAATACAAGAAAGAGTATATTTGCTTTAAAGTCATTTAAATAGACAAATATATAGAAGTGGGAAAAATATATTTTATAATTACAAATATCTAACAGATGCAGTCTCTGTTTGAAAAGCTGATCTTTATATTTCTCTACATGTTGATCTTGTTTCAAAAGTGCTACTCCTTTGAGTTAATTTTCCTATTTACTGTGGCCTCTTTGTCATGCCAATGCAAATCACAACAAATGTCCAACAAAAGTTGTACATGCTGGTATGGTAAGATTACAAATTTAAAAGTACAACACTTTCTGGACAATTTTTTTCTTTTTGTGGTGTGTTTTGCCTTTTATCTTGATATAAAAGGTGGAACAAGCTTTATAATGTTTCAGTATTTGCAATATTCTTTTTGTAGTTATGCAATTCTTTAGATGTGTCCCAGCAAAAAATGAACTTTAAAAGCCATTTATAACAATTCTGTAAGTATTATCCCTTAGACAAAAACTGCCCTGGGTTTGCTGCTTCTTGCACATTAAACACACTCATTAAAATTGTTCATTATATACATTCTGAACTACAGACTGGAAATTTTGTATTCAAGTCACAGTCTTGCTTACTTATGTTGTTTAGTTTCTTCTAATGTGAAAGCCCTTTGATTCCAGACTCTCTTTTGATGAACTTTAATGTAAGTAACCCCCGACTGGTGCATTTGTTATGTGGAATCATTAAAGATAATTATCCCTTCCTTTGAGGTTAAAAAGATGTTTGGGGTTAATTATTTTTCCAGCTAATATTATACATTGAAATGATTATTATTAATGCAATGAATATACAGTATGCAACTGTACATATGTGGATTTACTTATATACACTGTATATACAATATGCCACATATGCATGTATATACAATAGAACCTGTATGATTAGACATTAGGTGCTCATAAATTAAGATATAATCCATTCATCTTCTCAATTTTCTCTCCTCCAACACAGATACAGACAATGTTGTATGGGAGAGAGTATCAGTATTTTTAGAATTAATTTACTGATAGACTTATAATACAGAACCATAGATTTATAGACTCATTTAGGTTAGAAAAAACCATTAAATCATGAGGTGCAACTGTAAATACTACCAAGCCTACCATTAAACCATGTCCCCAAGTGCCACATCTAAACATCTTTTAAATAATTCCAGGTATGGTGACTTAACCACCTCCCTGGTCACCCTCTTCTGGTGCTTGATAGCCCTTTCAGTAAAGAAATTTTTCTTAATAAAATAATTACTTCTCTGTTAAAACTTGAGGCTATTTACTTTGAATCTATCACTTGTTACTTGGGAAAAGTGACTGACCCCCACTAAATTTAAAAACTATGTGAGCTTTAGCATTTTGAAAAAGGTTTTTCCAAAAGTAATACAAATGATCAAAAAATTATCTAAGTCATTTAGTTGGTTAATTTATATTAACTCTTAAATAATGGTATCTTATTTCCAGACAAAATTCTTTTAAGCAAATGATTCCAAACACTAATTCTTGGTATAGTCTGTTTTTTTCCTAATTAAAACACAGTGTTTATTGTTTGGGCACTAAATTTTTCAGAGGACCAAATTACCTTAAGAGTGAAAAAAAAGGCGCTTAAATAACTTTTTAAATTGGAGATAGTCATATCAGCTGGATTTAACTAGGAAAATTAACAGACTTCCTTTGGGAGGTATGGGGGAAAGAACCTGAATTTTTTTTGAGTCACAGTTATGCAGTATTTCTGAAGAAGAGATTACGTGGCATGATGACAAGACAAATTGATGGAATCCCTATGAGTCTTATGTTTTGTAGAAGTCTAGACCATGTAAGGCTCATTACAGCTACAATTAAAAAGCTGTTCCAGGCAGAATAGGATTGCATGATTCTGAACAAGTACAAATCCCGTCCCATTTACAAATGTGATTCAAGGCTAATTATTGGAGATTTCATCAAAGTTTTGCTCACATCAGTGGCAAATCTATTTAGTTTAGATGAAATGCAGGCCAGGCTTGCTTGGAAAACGATCTGCTGTGGAAAGCATGTCAAAGCCCTGGAGACCTATTGATAGACAGACCAATATCTACTACCAATGAACATTTATGAAACAAACCATCAAGATGCTTTTTCTGAGCAATCATCGACTTATTCATTCAGAATTTAGTATAAAGTGCTTTACAAATTGAAAAGAATGTGTTTTCACTTCTGCTAATCTCCTTTAGTGGAACCCACTGAGGTTTGCCACTGTCTTTCCATAGCAGCAAAACGTCTCTCTAAATTCCAAGTGTTGCAAAGATGTAAATGAATAAATAAGCATTTACAAAAGCTTTCACTTACTAAGTGCCTTCATTGAAATGCTGAATTCTTTTGACTGACAGGTACATACCCAGAAAAAATGACCAACTTAATAAACTTTAGACTTTTTAATTTGTTACTCTTACTTGCAAATGCTTCAAAACTAACTGTCAAGCGCACTACACTATTAAAACATTCATAAAAAACCTGTATTGGTTCTAATGGTTTTAAAAGTAATTTTCTGAGGATGTAGGCAATCATTCATAAGAAAAAAACTAGAGAAAATCAGCTTAATGGATTTAATAACCTGTGAATAAATTGAAAACAAAAGAAAAGTATAACATTTATTCATACTTAAATTTGCTTTTTAAATAGGGGTGTTTGTTTCAGTTTCTGCATTAAAGCTGCTATTTCTTATAAGCTGTTTTTTCTTTTTTTTCCAAGGAGGATTTTGTCATTTTGAGGCTCTAATATCCCAAGGACAGTGGATTTTTAAATTTTTATGTTTGTGTGCCATCATCTTGTTTAGACTTTAGGGATATGTAGTTCCCAGTTCTTAATGGAAAGGGAACTAAATGAGCATTGCAGTTCCTGCTGAGGAAGTCAGCAAAAGTTAAAGGTATCTGAAATTTTAAATAGCAATGAAAAGTGATTGCAAGTTAAAAGCCTGCTGTTTTCTCTTAAAACACTGTAATAATGTGTAAATTAAGCTTTATAAGAAAGGGATAACTCTTCAGAAACAGCTTGCATTCTCTGTAGATGGAGATGAATTGCTAAGCCATATTGGATAATTTTACATGGCAGAGAGACTAAAGATGTTAATTGTTTTATAATGTTAGCTTATTATAGGATGGGTTTGTCTATAATTCCTTATCTGATGGAAACGTACATATAATTTTTAAGTAGTGCACATAAAAGTAAGCCCAGTGATGTACAGAGCTGCTTTCCTTGCATTCCTACAAGAATTACACAGAGGATTTCACTAAAAGGCATTAAAGTCTGAAACAGGTGTCCTGATTTGGGCTGGAGTTAGTTTTCCCCTTGATAGGTGGTACAGGGCTGTGTTTTGGATTCAGTATGAGAATGATGCTCATAATACATTGATATTTTGGGTGTGGTTAAGTCATGCTTACCCAAGTCATGCACTTTTCACTGTCTCGTGCTCTGCCAGTGAGCAGATGCGCAAGAAGCTGAGATGTAGCACACCCTGACCTGAACTGGTGACCTGGACAGGCCAGATGGATATTCCATACCACAGAACATCATGTTCAGGATATAAACTGGGGGGAATTGGTTGGGAGCTGCTGATTCCTGCTGGGGCATGGGATGGGCATTGGGCATCACTTGTCTGTCTTTGCTTTTCTTCCACTTTGCCTCTCTCTCTCCTTTTAATGATGATGATGATGATGATGATGTTACAATCTGCCCTGAGGTGGGGTAACTGAGATTCTTGTTAAATGATCCCTTGGGGTGATTTAGAGTAAAATGACACTGAAAGACCATGGCAGGTTTATTTTAGAACAATCTGCTTGCAGTAGAAAGGAGATATTTAGTCACTTTTTATTATTATCTATAGAAATATAACAATATAAAGGTATCACTGAGAAAATATATAAGGAAAAGAATAAAAGAGAAAGAAAGGATTAAATAGATAGTGGAAAGGAAAGTTATCACCATCTGTGTATCCAGTGGCGATATATTTGCAATTTTAATGTCTATTTTTCAATATTATGGTCACAGTCCATACCATAAAGTTCAATGGGTTAATGTACATTCAGGTCCAGTTTGGAATGCTCAGGTACCTTCCCTGTTCTTTTCCTGTCAGGGGGAAAAATCCCAAAACAAAAGCACCTAATAATGTTTAGAGGAAGAGTGTGAAAAACAAGGAATAAATATAAGATAGAGACCTGATACTCAGAGAAATAATTTTTGTGGTATTATAGTTTTGAAACCTGATATTTCACTTGTAATTCCTAACCATCTACCTCATAAGCAGATAAATGAATATAGCTAAATCTTGATGAATATTTGAGAGAGGAGATAGAAGAAAAGAACATGGTCAAATATAAAGGAGACAGAGCAAAAATGCCTCTCATCTCTCCCTAACCAAAAAGTATAAACACCTAGGACTAAATAAAATGAAGAAAAAAAGAATTAAAATGTGATCAAAATAGCAGTTACGAAATTAGCAACAGGAAATGAGTGAATTGACATTGGAAAGAGTGATTAAAAAATTCAAGTGTTGCTTTAATAGTTTCATTGCAGAATGTGTATCTCATATATTCCTTCATTTTTGTTTCATTCATTTGTCCCCATTACAGGCTGGCTTTCAAGCATATCATTTACCATAATTTTATTTTCTACTTGTCATAATTTTTCCTTCCATTTTTTCTGTATTGAATTTTTACAAAATTGCTATACTATTCCCCAATTGGGGCATCTGTATGCATAAAGCAATCTCTACAGCTAAGCCAGCTGCACAGGAATCTTTTCAAGAGGTTGATGCAAAGCTTTTAGATTACACAGGTAGGTTTTTAATCAGATGCTCAAATTTAAAATCAATGATAGAAATTAGAACCTGAAAGACATGCCTTTAATGCCTATCCTGCATCCTCACTTCCTTTTTTAATCCTTATTTGTAACAGAAAATAAACATAGAATCAAAAAATGTCCAGAATTGCAAGGATTACTGAAATCTGACTCCTGGACCTACAGAGAACACCCCAAGAATTCCACCCTGAGCCTGAGAGTTTTGTCCAAGCACTTCTTGAGCTCACAAAGTTAGCTTTGTGGTCACTTCCAGAGCTCAACCACCCTCTGCAGTAAGAATCTTTTCTTGATATCCAGTCTAAACCTCACTGGTCACAACTCCAGACCATTCCCTCAGGTTCTGTGATTGCCCTGACGAGAGGAGAGAACGATGCATCTGGATATCAGAAGGTGAATTAATTACTTTATTATGCTAAATTATTCTATACATCTAAAACTGAATCTGCCAAGCACTCAACCCTGCACATCACTGCACACCCTGCACTGAATCTCCTGACTGTCTGGTGACTGTCAGCCGACAGTCCAACACTCACACTCTCTTGGGCCTGACAGGCCAAGGAAACAAAGCATCCTCACTTTGGGTAAGCAATCTCCATATTGCATTCTACTTTGACACAACACAGGCACAGCAAGTGATAAGAATTGTGTTTTCCCTTTCTCTGAGGTTCAGAGAATGTGAAGCTCAGAAATCCTTGGGAAGAATAGTGCCTTGCTTTTCTCTGTGAAGAGAAAAGTGGTAACAGTCATAGAGAGATCGGCGCATGCCCCTTCCCTGCCCCTTGTAAGGAAGTGGCAAACAGCCATGAGCTCTGTCCTCAGTCTCTCTTCCTCAGTCTGAACAGACCAAGAGACCTCAGCTGCTCCTCAGAGAGCTTCTCCTCAAGGCTATTCACCATCCTCGTTGCCCTCCTTTGGACACTCCCTCACAGCTTTATATTTTTTTTAATATCATGACACCCAAAACTGCCCCCAGCACTCGAGGTGAGGCTGCCCCAGAGCAGAGCAGGACAATTCCCTCCCTCGCCTGGCTGGTGATGCTGTCCCTGATGTCCCCAGGACCGGCTTGGCCCTCCTGGCTGCCAGGGCACTGCTGGCTCAGATCCAGCTGGCCATGGAGCCCCCGGTCTGTTTGCACAGCGCTGTTCTTGTGTGCCATTCCATGAGGAGAGATGCATGAGATGCTTTCAACATGGTGTATACAGTATCATAAAGTAAAGTAATTATTAGTATAACTAGACTTAAATTAGGTAGAAATATAAGGATTATTAAGGGTACTATAAAATTGAATATTATAAGTACCTATCCAGGTACCTTAATCCCTTACTCTTCTTTGACATTCATAGCTGTTTTGTTTGTTATCTATTCCTATTAACTTTAAATTGAAATCTAAAAAGAGAATTATCAAATAAATTTCTAATATTGTTTTAGTGGGCTTTTTTTTTACTGTGATTTTTCTTCTTATACAGAAAAAAAGTTGGTATGATGGCAGTGCAACACCTCAATTTCTCTTTAATAAAGCTGATCATGTTAAAATGCAGTTCTGTTCATGTATAATTTTTTTCACATTTCATTGAGAAGCTATTTGTATTGATGAAAACAAATACAGTTTGATCCCTCTCTCAAACTGAAGACAAGTAACAATATTTCCACCACTGTTTCTTGCCTTTAAAAGCTTTCCTTCACTGACAGCCTGGTATGTTTTCTTTAATGAGTTACTGTTGATAAGAATACCTATGAAAAAAAACAACATTAGTCTGATAAGATGCAAAAAAAAATGAAAAACCAAACTTGAAAATTAGAGTAGCAAAGGAAGTTTGGGAGAAAGAAAACTTTCAAGAAGACATGGTGGTTTTTTTTTTTTTTAATCTTTAAGTATATTACAGATTCTTATCCATATTTCATAGCAGAAATATAAAAAAATGCGGTTAAAAGAGAAGTGTTCAGTAGACAAATGGCAAATTGAGGTGCATGTCTTAAAATTTCTAGAGAAACTCACCCAAACATACATGTGTCTGTGGTAGGTAAGGATTAAACAACATCCTAAACCACTCCACAGGAAAACATGGACACTTAATGCTTGCCATAACCAAGCTTTCTTGTTAATCTACCCCATCTTTACCTTCTTCCCATTCTCCAACGAGAACACCAACATTTTCATCAGTTCTTCACTTGAATACTTGTGGAAATCTGTGGTTAATATTTCATGGACTCAGAACTGTGTTATCACAGTGATTTTACAGATTTTCAAACAGTGACTGATTCTCATGCAGACATTTGGGCTAACTCCATGCTCCACAGTCCAGTTTGTCACCAGACATTAAACTAAATAAATACAAATCAAGAAAATAAAGATAATTTTTACCATCTCATTTTATTTTGTTGTGGTTTTGGTTGTGTATTTAGACACTCAACACATAAGATATTTGAAGAAGGAGTTTAAGAAGCATTAAAAGGCAAAAAATGTCATTGAAATAGATTGTCCAAAAGTTCTTACATATTAAGAGTTCCTAGATATTTAGATCTCAGAAAATATTTAAAGGCAAAACTTTAGTTAAGAGCAAAAAAAAAAAAATCAGGTTTAGCCTAAATCTTAATGCAATCAGTCTATAAATTTTTTCTCAGGTTGTTTGTTATAACTGTGCAAGTAGATAAGACTGATATAATCAGTAGCTAAAATGTGTTTGTTGGTGTTCTGAATGATAATTCTAAATAACAAAATTCTCCAAAAGAATACAGAAAACTCTGTCAAAATTTAACTTGTCAGGATTAGTTTGTAAAAGGGAACATGGGCCTTTCATCAGCTGAGAATTGTCTGTGGATCTAATTGCCATCCCATAAAAACATGTAAGATTTTGAATACAGAAACAAATACATAGATCCTTGTGTCTCAAGCAGAGTATGTCTGAAACCAGGTGAATGGCTGTGAATCTACAGGAGATTGCAAAGGTTTCCCCTGAGAGCACTTGGAGGGTGTTGTTGCGAAGTGCAAGGCAGGGGCAGAGATGCAGAAATCTTTTGGACTGTGCTGGTGTATTTGGTGCCAGGTGTGTGTTTGCTATCAACTGGGTACAGTTAATCTAATATTTTAAACTGACAAGAGCTATTTAGAAATTCTACATGTGAGTAAACTGTGGCACACCTTGTCTTGACTGGTAACAGGGCTACTGGCATCAACTGGAACATCACTGCTCTCCATCCTTGGCTGTTTGTTGGCAGAGTCACACTTCAGGTGCACTCAAGACTCAGGTTGTGTGGCCAAAACTCAATTAGTTTATATCTTTCTGTAGAACAGTGAAGCTTAGTTTGTGCAGAACATTACTGGACAGTCTGACATTTATGTGCCTCTCAGAGACAAGATGAATTTAGATGGAGTTTCTTCTACACCTGTTTCACTGAAATACCTTCTAAAGCCTGAGATGCCAGCTTATAATATGAAAAATTAAGCAGATTGCCTCTAGCTGCAGCTTACAGCTTGACTGCTTTTGCGCTGTTCATGGCAGTGGATTTGATGAGGAAATAATAGCTGAATTTATTTGCATATGGACGCAGCTCATGAGTGATGGTGCACATCTGGCCACGGTGGTGTTCTTGTTTCATTTCTGCAAAGAACACAACACTGCCTTGCTAGGTGTGACAGAGGAGAGCTCTGATCACTAAGAAGCATTTGTCATCTTTAGCTACATCAAGTATAAAGTGATAGCACGCCGATACACCTGCAGGAAAACTAATTAGGATCAATTAACATGTGATGATACATACATTTTGAATCAGCAATTTTTCTACAGATCTGAGCTACAATACAACACTTTGTGAGGTGCTGAAGATGACTCAGGTGTCGTGTCTTACAGCTCATTTTTACTGTGCAATCAAAGAAGGTAAGGCACAGACAGGAAACTTCTCCTGCCACTTCCTTCTGCAGGAAGCCCACCTTAAAGACCCAGTAGCTACACTTTGGGATTCCTCATCTATAGCTGTTCCCCAAAATTTGGATCTCCTTATTTTAATGTATATCCCTCTATCTGTCCCTGCCAAAGGACATCTGTATCAAAGATAGGCACTTATCCTGACTGGATGTGAGTGTGTTGACTAAAGGTGCAATACATGGAACTACTTATGAAAGCCACAGTAAATGGGAAAAGCAATTTTGAGTTCTGTGCAATTCTTTGTAACACCTGTTGATAGAAGCCATGGATGGAGGGTTAAAGACCATAAATTCATAGAATGGCCTGGCTTGGAAGGGAATTTAAAGATTCCAATCCCCCTGCCATGGGCAGATACTTCTTCTACTAGAACAGGTTGCCCAGATTGCTATGAAACATAGCCTGGTCTTGAACACTTCCAGGGATGTGTCATCCATACTATCCCAGGGAAACCTGTTCCAGTGCCTCACCACCCTCATGGTAAAGAATTTTTTCCTAATATCTAATCTAAACCTCTTTTCTGTCTGTTTAAAGCCATTTCCCCTTGTCCTGTCACTCCAGGCCCTTGCAAATAGTCTGTCTCTGTCTTTCTTGTGGGCTCCCTTCAGGTAGTGGAAGCTCATTATTAGGTCACACAGAAGCCTTCTCTTTTCTAGCCTGAACAATCCTAATTCTCAAAGTATTTCCTCCAGGGAAAGGTGCTCCATCCCTCTAATCATGTTAGTGGCCTCATCTGGATTCACTCCAAAAGGTGCAACAGAGCATAATATCTTTCCTGGAAGACTCTCCCATGTATGCCTTGGAGTGAAAATGGCAACTTCTTGGTTATCCTCTTGCCCAAACATCAAACTGAGGTCCTGAAACAGTTTAGTGCTGCTGCAGCAACCAGTAACTGTAACACAAAAACACTGCCTTTAACATCCTGAATTTGAGCCATCACTGACTCCAAGATGCCTTGCAGCATAAAGAAGATTCTCTGCCTCCTAAAGCTGCCATGACATGATTGTGCCCCTGACAAATGCTGAGTCCTTTAATGGGAAAGCACTTCCATATGGCACTCTGCTCAGAGGCACAAGATGCTCCTCTCTGGTATTGCCTCTACACATTCTAAAGCACATCTACAACAAAGAAGACTTTGAAAATCAAAGCTACGAATAAGTTGGAAGATGAGGAAGGGTCTGTTAAATTGTTGTGTGCTGAAATCAGGTTGCAAGCAGATGACAATTATTTAGGATATATAAGTAAAGCTAAAGGCAAGGATAAACAAATACATGCTCAGAATGACATAGAAATAGAGGTTTGTAAGGATTTGAGAGTTGCATGCAAAGGGAAGATGCAATTTTGAACGCTTTCATAATGGGAACAGCCTGAAGGATCTGGCTGGTAAATGGGTGGTATGGGACTATGTAGGGGGACACATTCTGGGAGGTTTCCTGGAATCCATACAGAAAACTTTATCTAAAAGAAATTTAAATAAAATGCACCAAAATCACTTTAAGAGTAAAGAAAAAACAGAAATCAATTAAAAATCATGAGGGGTTTCTCTCTCTCTCTCTCTCTCACACACACACACACACACACACACACACACCTCCAAGTTAAGTTGCTAACATATGTGCTCTTCAAAAGGAATGTGGACATGAAAGGAGAGCCTACAAAATGAACTGAACATTTGAATTTAGAGTTCAAAAATAAATTAAAAAGATAAATTTTGAATAAATCTAAGTGAAAATCTATTCATTTAACAAGAATGAATCCTTCTAAAAAAATTAGAAAAACATGAAGTTTGGTAACATCTGTGTGAAATGAGACAGTGGCATGATCCAACATGAAGAAGAAAGGGCCTTTATGTAACAATTTCTCTTTGAATAACCAACTCTTTCAAGGTGGGAAAGAAGATAAGGTTTTATGATTTGCATAAGAAAAGTTTATCTTCAAGACAAAAATAAAAGGAAATGAAAAATATAATCACCTCTTTATTGTATTTCAAGAATGATACCCCATCCCCTTCTCAAGACACACACCTCAAGCGTTTTTTTTCAATAACCAGTAAAGATGTTTTGATTTCTGAAACAAATATATTCTATGAAATCTAAAAATTCTTTCTAAATAATAATTTTCTTCTTCCCTTTTGGTATATATGGGTGAAAATATATTTCTTTGCTAACTAGCACATAAGATGTGAAATTAATTAGCTTCCAGCCAAAGTGAATAATTAAGAAACCTTGGTGACAATTAATAACAATTGGTTGTAATGATAAATTCTTCAGCTGTATTTCTTACTAATTAAACTTCATGAACAGAATATTAATATATAGCTTAAATAGTGTTCATGTTGTAACTATAGAAGACCTGTGTTCCCTCCATCCTATTAAGATAACTCATCTGATATGCTATACCTATTTTCAGTTTCTGTTGCCACACATATGAAGAATTAATTGTGTCTTTCAAAAAAGGTGATGAGCAAACATATCATCATATGAACAGTGCACATTGTTTCTGCCATACAAAGATAAAGTTTTACTTTCCACTTACTAATGTTTCCACAACCCAAGGATGCTCCTTTCACTCTGATTTTCTTTCACCTTTTTGCAGAATTTGAGGGTAGTCAAATGGTGAAGGTTGATCAAGGGATCAAATGAATTTGTGTGAGATCATAATTGTTTTGAACTGGGAAAGGCACAAAAAAAGGATAAAATTATTAGATAACAGCACAATATTTAGATGAAGGAAAAGCTGCAGGTATTAAAAGAATTGCTCACATATTCTCATTTCTATCATAATAAGTCACACTTAGGATTAAGTATATGACAAAATGGAGGAACTGTATTGAACTAAGTTTCTGAGAAAAATCAGCACATGTTTGGTTCTTATGGAGCTTATAAGAGTATTCATATCAGCACTTCCAATGCAGTGTCACTGCTACTGTATCAGCTGGCTGATGTGAAGGCCTGTGTATGACACTGCAGGAACATGAGAATCACAAGAAGCTTGGAAAATTTAGAACATTTATTTCAGAAAGAAGCCTTTTTATGTTGAGTGTGGTAGGTACAGACCCTGGTGTTTTCACTCTGCTGTCTACTTTGCACCTGAAGGTGGAACATTCCTCTTCAGTTTATCAGTATGGGTTCAATTAACCATGGTATTAAGTTCATACACATATACAGAGACATACTTGGAGCCTTAAATCATTTTTACTTCCCTTTTTATATCCTCTTTTAAACTGTCATCGCTGTTACTGTAAGACTTTTAAAGTGTTATGGTACATATATTTTCACAGCATTGAGAGGCTGTGATTTAGGAATAAATGCATTTGGGAAAATTAACCTCAAACCCTCCACACTCTCTCAGTACTCAGTCAAGGGTAGTATAAAAACCCACCAGTGCCAGGTGGGGTTTTTTGCTGCTTTCCTTTTCATTTTCCTGGTGTCATAAAAATGTCATGGGTCAGTAGTTCCAGGAAAAAATGTGGCATCCTGTGTTCCACAAACTGCACTGTAAACCTTGTGTCAAAAGGGACCATGGGGTCACAGCCTCCTGCCCTCTAAATGACTATAAATTTGCTAATGCCACAGAAGAGAAAAGGAGAAGGAGATTTCTTGGGGCAGATGCTGCCAGAAATGGGCTCTGCTGCAGGGAAGGCTGAAGACAGCAGGCTTAAACCCAGACCCCTGAAAAACCTTTATTCTGGTAGTCTTAAAACCTTTGCAGAATTCCTAGCTATTTTGAATATCAACTAATCACAACTCACTGATTTTTCATTTTCCTTTTCATGATTTACTGAATGTAGATATGAGTCATGTCCTCAGTTAATGAAAATATCAGTGTACCTGAGAACACGATTCATGGTGGTTAGGCTGTGTGCCAAGCTATGAACCAAGAATGATATTTCTTTGCAATATTTAAAATTTTAATTAAAAATATAATAGCAATGGTATGTTCCCAGAAGGCAGAATTAAAAAACTGGAATGAAGAGAAGGGAATTTGAGGGCTCAGAAAAACAGGAGAGGAGAAATCCAAAGTGGGAAATATGGGCCAAAGTGAAAAACTGTTGGCTAAGGAGATCTCATGAATGACTTTACTTGGCTATTTGTGTACAGGTAGAAGCTGATTTATAGCTCTACAACAAATATATTACAGGATTATTTTCTCCCTCAGATATCTCTGCCATCCCTCCACAAATGATATTTTAAAGACGTTGAAAAAGTACAGACAAGAATAATTGATAATTAAAATATTCATTTTCCACTCTTTCATTTGATATTGAATATGTGTTATACACCTACAAATTGTTAGGAGAGTAATTAGGGAAGTGTGTCATGAATCATGTTATCAGGCATACTGATGTTTTATTAACTCAGGACATGACTCCTACCTAGATTCAGGAAATCATTATAGGAAAATGAAATATCAGTGAGTTATAAATAGCTGATATTCAAACAAGTTAGGAATTCTCTAAAAGGTCTAACCCTCACAATAAGGACATTCCACGGTCCTCAACTTCTCTGCAATTCAGCTATTTAGCTACCCCAGAAAATTGGGGAGAAATATAGATTAACATGTGAGGAAACATATCAGAAACCTGCATTTTATGGAAAAATTTTTATGGGACATGAAATAAGGATCTAATAGTCAGAACATCAAGGTGCAATATATTCTCCTTCCCTTTTTGTGAATTCACCCAGAAACACAGTTTCAATACCCATATTTTAATTAAAAATAACTGAAAATTAGAAGATTAAGTGTATTTTTTTTCCTCTGGCATATGAATGTATACACTAGATCTGCCTAACACAGTCAATCTGCAACTTGAACACCTTGTCACTTGATTATGAAAAACATAGAATGAAATCCCAGCTATATGGAATTCAATTATCTTGCAAAACTGTGAAATATTTCAGAGCTAGTTTATCCTAGTTCAGCTCCAATGTTGATACCACAGTCTTTCATTGCATGTATTCTCTAAGTATCTGGAAAGCAGTAAACTAATATATGAATATTGAGAAATTAAATAAAATTGGACCTCATGTCTATATAGGGCTGGAGTCCTGATTTAAATACCAGGGGATGTTAGCATCAACTTCCTAGTAGACAAAAGGTCCAAAAGCCAATTTTCAAATTGATTTCAAAAGTTTTTGTAGAACTCTTCATGTTTTCTACACTCATGAACACATAAAAAGACATAGGTATTTTTCAGAAGCATCAGCTTTAATTTAAGGATTTATAATTTTCTGGTAGAGAGTTTGGTAAATCTGGCTTTTTCAGGCAATTTTCAGCGTTTTCCATCTATTGTGTTGCCAAGGGGTTGAAAGTTGTGGAAGATAAACTGAGACTCCTTTCTCAGAACTGTCCTCAACAGGCAGCCCCCCTAACTTTGTCGACACTCCCAGTGTCCTTTTCTTCTTTCTATTCTGCCCCTCTTTTAGGGGGACAAGAACCCCAGAAACTTTTAGCAGTCAAATATTGTTTGACTTTTATTTTATTCTAAAATATCTAAACATGTGGCAATCAAAGCAAGGAAGACATAAGAATTATAAATAAACAGTTACCTCTATGGGATATGCACTTTTTATACAAATACCACTTAGAATAATGCTATGTGTATTTCAGATTTATTAAAAGAAATAAAAAAGAATTACTGCTCACAACATGACTAAAATGATTTTTCCTATGGTGTCAGATGTTACTTTGTGGTAAAACTATTTAATTGAACTCTGGCATACAAAGGGATGGCACAATATATTTTTTTGTCAATAACCAATGAATTATTCACTGATTTGAAATGTTTTCATCCTCTTTAATCGATTTGTATCTTCCAAAATAGATTTATAGCTATATTACTGAAGTTTATCTTTCTCTGAAATTGTGTCAAGTGTAACTTGGTTTTGGTTTGTTTTAATTTACTTACTGTTTGTATTAACATTGTGAATTTTTGTGGTAGCAAAACTGTCTTGAAAACTAACTGGAAAAAAGTAGGATCTCTGTTAAAATAATGTTTCCATTGTTTCAAATGTAAAACCTGAATAGCTATCCAATGTTTTGAATCACAGTTGAATTGCTTTTGGCATTTTAGCATGTCCAGAGGCAAATTCCTAAGTGGCCTCACTTGACTTTCACTCAATTCAAAACTCAAAAAAATTCCTAACTATCACAGCTGAAAAAAAAAAAAAGATGATTTTTTAATTTAATATTCTCCAGTGTTTAAATTACATAAATGTTAGACTCTGGTGTTTCAATTGTGGTGTATTTATTAATATTCTGGGTGAGTATGCATGACTCTTTGGAAAGGTTTCAAAATACTATTCAGATTACTTTGCATCCCCACAATTTTGCAAAACACCATTTTATGTATTATATGTGATTTAAGTTAAGCCTTTGAATAAACACCTACATTTTCTTAAAAGTGTACATCTGCATGTGAGAATATATACAAAAACATATACACATATGCAGCAGGCACTGTTTTGCCTTTAACTATTTTCTTCTGTCTGAATATTTTCTCCCTTCAAGGGAGAAAATCAACAAACCAAAAACATCCCCCAAACTAGAACACATATTTTAGACAAGATTAAAGCAAAAATCTATTTTTTCATATAATATTTTAAACCACAAAGAAACTTGGGATTCCATCTGTCTCATTAAGGAAAGACATGTCAGGTCCCCAGTTACACAGCTGAGAAGAAATTAATAACCATATGCTGATATAAACCTGAAAATCTGGTCTAATATCTGTATAATATCTCTTACAGACCGTGAGATATCAGATGTAAAAATAACATTAGTCTAGCACTGAAATTTTTAGATATACAGCAGCTTATCTGTAGCCATGGATATAGACCAGAAGAACACAAAGAGTTTAAATGGTAAACCACATATTTACCTAAGTTATACAAATAGTCTTCCAGGGTGTTTACCTTTTCTTTTCCCCAAAACTGTGCTCACCAAGATGATGTGGGTGGTAAAAATAGCAACCTGGCCATGCCCACACTCTCCACTCCCTCTCTGAAACCATGACAATCCCAACACCACTTAATACATGAAGAAAGGTGATAACATGTTTCTAATGCTGCTTCTGAAATATAGGATATAAAATTGTCATTGTCAATCGAGTTCTGAACAAGGGAAATTTAGTATATAATAAAGGAATTCTCATGCACCATGAAATGACAGACAGGATGATATATCATAAGTTTTGTGAGAGCAAACATACTGCTGAAACCATGCAAATACTGCAAACATGGAAGATACACATGAAATATAATGTTTAAATATTTTATGAATATATTACTATTACAGGGATTTTAGAGGTCACCTCAGTAAAAGGCTTCTTGCCTCCTAGCAGCTGAGTCTTCTTTTCTCCAGTAGCTTTCCACTTATGTAGGGAACACTGATAATATTGAGAAGTTTCTATTACCTTAAATGTGATTTGCAAGTCAATGCACATGCAGTTTCTTGATTGAGCTTTTGGGAATGTGAATAATGTTAGTGCAGTCTAAAAATAATGGCAAAGATACTGTTATGTACCGATATGTGTTAAATACGTCATAGATGAAGGTTTTTGTCATAAAAACTGCCTTAAATATTTAAAACTCTTTTAGAGTCTGATGCAAGTCACTGCATTGCAAGTTTTCTTGAAACTTTCCTTCTCTTTATCTGATGGATACATCTTTCTGACAAACATTTGCTCTATTTTTGGAGTAGTGAATATTTTGTTTCTAATGACAGACATACAATTGCATAAGACTTTTAATCATATTGTTCTAAACATACTTCGCTATCCAGGTAGGAGTGCATGTCCTGTAATCCTACAAAGAGATTACAGAGAGGTGAGGATAAATAATCACACTTACCTTCTGGAGAGTCTGAATTATTCATTTAGTCCAAGAGACAGATCAAACAGGAAGAAAAAGCAATAGAACTGCTTGTATTGCTTATACTGCTTATACTGTTTATACTGCTTATATTGCAGAAATACAGTAAGAATGAAATTATGGGCTGTATCTCAATCTTCCTTCTGATCTCTTTTCGGTTCTGTGCATGGCCTTGTAATATCTGAGAACATACTGAGGCAGGAGGTGGTGATGGTGCAACTTAAACTTACTCCAAAGTACTGTTAAAACAGGCACTCCAAAACCATCTGGACACAATCCTGGTCCTTGTGCTCTGGGATGACCCTGTTTTAACAGACAGGATGGACTGTGGTCCCTCCCAAACTGACACATTCTGAGATTCTCTGATGAGACTCCTCTTATGCCAAGACAGCTTCTTCTAGGTACGTGGTGTGTCTGCAATCTTTGAATAGTGTGACAATCACTGTTTGAGGTGAAATGTTGGCCAAAATAATCTCATATGAGCCAACTTAAGAAGACTAAAGAGCTTTTAACTTCAAAGAAAACAAGTTTTTGTAGAATACTTGCTATAATATTTAGCTATTTATAGAGAAAAAAGAGAGAAAGTACAAAACTGGGTCAGTTGATTCCGACTAGATCAGAAAAGAAATTCAAGAGAGGTTTATAAAAGCTTCTCATCCTCTTCATTCCTTGTGGAAAAACCCTGTTTTTCCAAACTTCATTCCACTAACCTCAATGCCTCTGAGAGCTGCTCTTTCCCATTTCCTCTGGTTCTTGTGAAGTTTTTGTTTCTACAGTTCCAGATTCCTCACTGTGGATCTCCTTCTCTGTTCTTTCGAACATCTTTCTATTGTCAGAGGAGCTACACTTTTCCAGCTCATTCCTGCAAATCTATTTCACCTGCCACATCCATTCTCTCCAAAATGCTGTTTGCCATTGAGCAGGATCAAATTATTGTGAAAGGCAGTAAAAATCTCCCTTTCTCTTCTGCAAATTTCACCTAATCCTATAAATCCATTGGCAGAAGAACTACCAAGCAGAGACAACACGACTAGAAATGGCAAAGATTGCCACCATGGTCATGTATGAGTGAGGATGGGAGAGGAGTTGAACATATTTTTACAAGAAAATCTGTCACAAGGATTTTTGTTACTAACTACCATGCATCCCTCCATGACTGCACACCAGTGCAACTATTGAGTGGTTTAGGCAGAGCATGAGCTCTGTAGCAGTAGATTTTGGTGCAGATGCAACTGAGGTTTTGATATCTCTTCGGATTTAGGGGGGAGATCATAGAGACTGATTAGGGTTGGAAGAGACCTTAGAGATTATCTAGTGATGATAAATGCAGGCAGAAAATATAGGGCTGCATTTCTATATCTGAGATGCTTAATTTTTAAATACTGGCAGATGGGAAGAGAACAGGGACTAATAAATGAAAATAATATTATTCATGTAATCCATCACTGTTCCTCTTTTTCATTTTCTAAAGATGTTTGCTTCTGAAAAGTTGTGCTTCATGTAACATCTAAGAAATATTTGACATCTCCATTTTTTTTTAATATTTTCTTTTTCTCTTTTGTTATTCAAAATTTTCATATGGAAACTAAGGAGCAAACACAACAATGTTTTATGACATTTTTCATGAAAGGACAGAATGGCTTGTTGCAGAAAAATGGGTGAATATAAACAAAGTGACTGTAGTGAGAAATCAATTATCATTCATTTCATAATGGAGAGGCAATAATACTACTTAAAGTGCACCTTTTAAAATCAAATATATATTAAAATCTGAAATATCTGACAATATAATTTTTTGTGTCTTTTGTTGAGAGCTAATTTTATAGACATAATGGAAGATATATTAAGAGTTTTACCATATTCATTGTTGCTGAAATTATTTCACATATAGTTACCACAGAAGTAATTGTTATGTTTATCATATTATGATTTAGAAACTTCCATGCTATCTATATGGAATGTTATCTATAGATCTGTGTTTTGAAAATATGTCTTATCATGTCTTGTCTGGAAAATGAAAATTAACCATTAATAATTTTTTTCATGCTATGTAACTCAAGATTCAGGCAGTAGATGTTCTTTAAGAAAGAAAAAGAAAGAAATCTGTAATATACAACAAAGTATAGAAAATATTGCATATTAGTTTTATTTCAAGACTGTACAACATAAATTCTCAATGACAAATAATTTTTTATATAAAGAAACATCAATTTTTCATACTACTGGTCTGCAGGATATGATCAGTTTCATATTTCAGTGTTTTGATTACATTTGATTCACAATGAGGGTGAAAATAAATTTAGATTTGTGTAGAAGGTAAATTTTGCTTTAAAGTGAGGGCAATCAATGTTAGCTTTACAGGTGAGAGATGCCTACATAAACTTACTGAAAAAATAAATTGAAATAAACTATATATATACATCAGTAATGAGAAAAATGCTTCTTGTGTATGTCATGTTAAATTAAAAATACCAAAACAACATACCATAGAAAAACCCCTGAAACTAGAAGAAAATAAACTTTCTTCAGTTTGGAAGGTCTTTGATAAAAGTCACTAACTGCAAATGTGGCAAATAAAGTGACTATATTACATTTTGTTTTAACACACTGAATTGACATTAAGATACTATGTAAGGAAACTGCATTTTGGATTCTTCTTTCTCTCCTAAGAAAAACTCAAAAAAGGCTTATTTCTTCCAGCATTCTTCAATATTTGCACTGACTCCATCAGTCACCATGTCTGTGGCTATGTTGTGCAAAATTTTTCATTCTTCCCCTGATTCAGTTTGTAAACATTGCACTTCTTCATCTCTATAAAATGGCACTCAGAGATAGAGAGGGGAGGATATATGCCTATTCTTTTAAATTTAGATGGAAATAAACATAAAAAATTAATAGTATGGTCTAGAAACAGCGAAATTACAATGACATTAAATTTCAAATTGAATGACAATTTACAGTACATCGGTGATTTCTATTTCATTTTCAGAACAGTTCTGGAAGGTTTTGATCATTCTTAATATTCATTATGGTGACTATGGTGTTTGAAGTATTCTCACAATTTTATAGGAAATTATCTTTGTAGCACCAGATTATTATACTGTTAATAATGAACTTACTCCTGTTTGCAAAGTGCTTTGCATTTCCAGATGAAATTCATTTTTGTGAAAGTGTTATATTGAAGATATTGTGCAGGATATTTATTTAAACATAGAAATGCAAACTGGATTTGTTTCCGTTTCATTTCTTAGTGTATTTTCAAAATGCAATGATAAGGAAACTCATGAGATTTACTAGAGCATGTTATGTATTAATTTTATTCCTTTTATTTGTTTTGGACATTTATATCACTAGAATCTATTTTGTGTGTGTTGCTATGAAAACATCAAAAATTTTAATTGGAAAGAAAAATTCCTAAATAAATTGTGAGGAGCAGTACACCTCTAGGGCTTTGTTAATGGTTTTGGAGAGAAAATTTTCCTTCCAATATTGCAGTGCATGACAACAGCCATCACATTCTAATCAGAGGCAAGTTTCATTTTGGAATGACACTTAAAGTTCTTTTGAAAAAATAATATATCATCAGGACACATCTGAAAATATGAATTTAATAAAAGTAAGGAAAATCAACAGTATATACATGTGGCTGTTTCCCACCTCATCCCCTTTTTCATAGTACACATGAATGCAATGGTCAGATGTTGTGTCATTTAATGCTTAAACACTCCTAGTGTTTGAAATTAAGAACATCTTCCACTTGCCCCGGGGTTGCTTGGCATTTCCTGTTTATCTAACAGTCACTCAAGAATTACATTCTTCTCCTCCAAGTATATTTTCAACTTACTTGTAAAATACTCAAATAAGTCCTAAATTTGTCTATTCCAGAAAGACAGAATTGAGAATGATGTTTTATTGCTTCCTGAACAGGTCTATAGCCTGGAGAATGACATTTTACTCTTCTTATGACCTGGAAATTTTAGAACTGCATGCATGCTTGTAGGCCTTTTCTTTTTCCCTTCAGGTTGGACATATAAGTCTCTCCCAGTTTCTGTAGAAGTTCCAAATCATAGTAAAATAGATCATATGAAATGAGAAACTATTTTAAAGTTCATAGTTATTTCCTAATGTTACTAGTACCTATTTTGCTCAAGTTGATAAATTAGGCATAAATAACACTGTATCACTATTTTTAAACATGATCTTTTTATGAGGATATGGAAGTCTTTTCCTCCAGGTTCACTAGTCAAGCAGTCTGAAAAAAGTTAACTTCAATATATATTAGGCAATTTTAAAAGTCATCTTCAAGACATTATTTTCAAATCTCAATTAATTTTTATACTTTTATCCCAGCTCATATTATAGTATTCTTCCTGTGCACTGAAGATACAAAGTATGAACCTTGTTTTAATGCTAAGTAGTTCTAACTTCCTTGCAAAAAATCTTCAGGCACATTATCGTACCCACCAACAATATCATGGCTCTTTTCCTGATTTTAAGTAGCAAGTACTCCACCCTCAACCCCCAAATACAATAATTAAAATAAATGATTGTAAGTGTGATCTTATGCAAACTATTCTAGAATTGCATTCCATTATTATATCTAAATAGAGCATTAAAATAGAATAAATTATTAATTGCATTTGGGTTTGAATATGTGTCTATAGCATCACTATAGTATCTCAAATGAGAGCAATGGCAACTTAGCCAGGTAATAAAGAAAATTGCTCTTTTTAAGTCCTAATAAAACCATAAATCACTTCTCAGAAGTTTATTTCAAATAATTTAACTGATTTAATTAACCCCAAAGTACACACATTAATTAGGTCCCAGTGAAAGAAAAATTGGGACATTCTGGGATAATAAAAAAGTGGTTAAGAGTGACTGAATTATCTTTAATCTCATTTTTCAAGGGAATCATCATGAATAAGTCTTGCATTTATAATTTTTTAAAAATACTTTAAAGTAGCTGTCACTCCCAATAGAAATATCCATCTGGGTAATAATTTTGCCTCTCTTCCTCCCCACCAGCCTCTCAAAATCTGGAGCAAAAAAAGGCATAATAATTGACCAGTAATAATATAGAAGTCATGCCATAAAATATCTATTAATGGAATAGGCTTTGCTCTTCAAAAGCTTTTCCCACCCTGCTACATGACATTAATCAATGCATTCTAGGAATTGCTGAGAATAAAGACAGAATTACTGAGGGTCTCACATGTACCCAGCATGGGTAAACCTTTACTGACCAGCTACGAATTAAAGATTTTATATCTTAACTTGTAGGGAGTCAGAAATTACAAGGGAAAGGTTTCAGGTCAGCAACCTGCATGTCACAGAGGCATTATCATCCCTCTTCACCACCAGAATAATTAATAATTCTTTCACCTTAACTGGAAGCTCTAATATTTCATAAGTACTTTCCTACTTTGAAGCTCAAATACCTTGCAGAGAGGGCAGTTGTTTTTGGATTTCATGACAATCAAGTTGAAAGTACTCACAATGAACCTATTTATTTTTAAGATCTAAAAAATACTCTGTGTATGGACCCAAGATGAAGAAGAATTTCTGGATGAAGAATTAACTTTCTGGAATATTAAATGAAGAATTATTCATCTGTTCAGAAGTATTAAATCTGCTTTACATATAAGAAAAAAGCATGACCTTTAAACTTCCATTGAGGCAATGCTGATTTACTACTATTAATTACCTATGGCATTTTAGTTTCTTTGATCCTTTTTTTACGATAATTAAGGAAATTTAAAGAAATTTTCTTTGTTTAGGATAATTTAAGGAAAAAAAAAAACCTCATGACAATGTATTTTTAATTATTATTTTTCAGTATAAAACAGAAAATTAGGAGAAAACATTCCTTGCTCTCCATGTGGTAATTGCCATTTGTGTATGTTTTCTTTGAAGATGAATATATTTTTTTACAACAAAGCTTCTAGCTTTTTTCTCAGTGGCAAGAGAGACACTGCCCCATCCCTCCAGGACAAGTTCCCACATTGTTTAATTAAATTTACTGCCTTTTTGTGGAAAGGAAAATCTAAAGCAAACAAACCAAATATACACCAAATGAAAAAAACTCAACTAAATAACAAGTGAGATGGGGAAATTATTTATTAATTGTTTTGGTTCAAGGTACACTTGAATAAAAACAAAAATACAATGAAAATAAAAAGAGGTAATGAATATAAAGTGAAATACCTGGTAATTTAAAAGAAAGTTAAAATACAGCTTCAGGATTTTTTTTTTCAAGTTTAACTTCTAGAGTGTAAAATAAATTTAATCTCAAGGTTTCAGACAATGTTGAACAAACTAGGAACTGAGCAACAAAACAATTTAGGAAAATGGCTTAGAAACCAATTTTTAAAACATCTGTATTTTTTTTTTTGAAGGAAGAAGGCTTTGGTAGAAACACTAAAAAGTTGAAAATTGAATTTAAAAACTGTCAGGTTTATCAACTTGTTTCATGAAGAAGCAGTTTAATTTCTAATTTTCAAGTATTCATGAGTACTCACACTTTAAAAAGTAAGAGAGAGAGAACAGAGCAAGTTGTTTAACTTAAAGGGTGAAATTCATCCTGTGCACAGATGCAGCATAGAGAGTACATTAAACCTGAATTTTTATACACTTACAGGCTCTTAAAAAACCTTGTTGGAGCTTGTGTCAACAGGGGAAATGTATGTCTGAAAAGAGTATTTGTAGCACTGTCTATATGACTAGATCTATATCTGAAATAATCATTCTGACGCAGGGTATTAATTTTTCAAAACATATACAAATATATGTGGCCAAAAGACAAAGGAGAGTAAATTGAAATTCTCAACTGGATATTACTGCTGAGTTTACTACAAAGAGATCCAAATGTTGCAAATGTTTTGATGTTCTTGTCAATTTGCATTTTATTTGGTCTGACTTCCTTCTTCATAATGAACAGAAAATTCAGTCAACCTTGTATATCTCATTGACATAATAAAACCACAAAACCTGTAGTTTGTTTAAGAGCACCCATGCTTTAGATAGAGTTGCTATATGAAAATGCAAGAAACAGCATATTGGATGCAAGTATCCAATAAACTGTAAGTAAATATTTTTTCCTTTACTGCTATGCTACTTAATGCAAGGTTGTATAGATGCCACAGGTTTTCTTTACTGAAATACTTCTGAAAGCTAATGTGGGTCTGAAGAGCAAACTAAATCAACAAGGATTGCTTTGTTTGAAAATCTATCAAATTAAAAGAAAAAGTGTGCATTGTGATAGTGCTAGAAGGATGTTTTGCATGGAAGTAGAAAAATAGGATAACATTGTCCTCATTATTTGTTGACCTCATGAATGAACTAAACAGATCAAGGAGTCATACAATTGTCTGGGTTGGAAGGAACCTTAAAGATGATTTAGTTCCAACTCCCTGCCATTGGCAGGGACAGTTCCCACTAGACCAGATTGCTCTGAGCTTCATCCAACATGGCCTGGAACACTTCCAGGGAGGGGACATCCACAACTTGTCTGGCCAGCTTGTGCCAGCACCTCACCACCCTCGTGGTAGAGAATTTTTTCCCAATATCAAACCTAAGTGTGCCCTTTTTCAGTTTGAAGCCATTCCCCCTTGTCCTAACATGACCTCTTTTAGTTTGAAGACATTACCCCTTGTCCTCTCACTGTGTGCTTTTGGTAAATACAATATGTGCAACGATATATAAGAATAATATATCAAATATATAAAATGCCTACTAATATATAATATGGTATCATATAGTATAGTATAATAAGAAATATATTCTGAATATCTAGCTGCATTTATCAAAGCATCTCAAAGACCTGTGACTTCATAACTTTTGTACTTTCATGCCATCTTTCAATGCAATCTCTTACTGTATACAGAATTCAGCTCCAGCTTCTATTTTGATAATAAGCCAAGAGTATTCTGTCCCCTACCAGAAACAAACTAAACTAAACCAAAACAGACCCACAAAAATAAACCCCCAAAACAACCAACCCAGAACCTTAAGCCATCACTATATGAATTCCTTGGGAAACAATGTTCAGGTTTGCAAGGATGAACATTCAGAAAACAGCAAGTACAAGTATCAGTTCTTATTGAACTGGTTGATTTGTACTTTTTTTAGCTTGTCATTTTATACAAGAATGCCTGCATACTGTTTCTGCATTTAAAAGGCCCTCTACAGATAGTGACTTATTATTTTCAAATGAGATTTTTGTCATGTGATTTTTTTTCCTGAGGATTGTTTTAATTGTTATTATTCCTATGATTAATAGGTCTATTCCCATAATAGGAAAAATAGTATTGATTTGTTGAACAAGTGTGAAGCACAGATTACGGTCAGAAATTATCATTGTATTGGCATGACCATTTGAAATAGCTGGATATTTTGAACAGTTAAATATTTTATAGCAGATGGCCAGAATACAAAAATGTTGTGTTAATAGATTGCTCAGAAAATCTGAAAAGCAGACTGTCCTACATCAATTTGGGAAATCAGGGAAAACACGTTAGAATGGGTGGTTAGGATTCTTTGCTTTATCTCATGACGGGTCATCATCCTTAAAGACTCATATAAACCAATATACTGTGCGGGCACCTAGAATTCAAACAGTGATGGGACATCTTTCCATTGCTCTCTGCACAATGTTTGGTTAGTCTTGTCATCTTCGTTCCCTCTTTTACTGTTTTTAAGCCTTTTGAGACTTTTTAAAGCCTTTGAGACTCTCCATTGAAAGGAAGAATTTTTTGCTGTCTGATCCAGAGATTATTAAGAATCCAAATAGTTTCCTTGCTACATTTTAAAATAATCCACTGTGAAAACTCATGCTTTATGAGACCATGGTGGGAATGACTTTAAATTTATTTTAGTTTTTTAATGATATATGCTTATCACAGAAAAAAAATATAGAACAATAATTACTGCTCTGAAGAACTAAATGTAATTTTTGCTGTTTCTGTCAGTCTATATCCTGGTCTACTTTCAAATTAATTTCCTGCTTCATATGGGGTGGATTTTTTTTCTTATCAAATCCATATCTTACTCTTTAGGATTGTGTTTAACGGAAAAAAAAAATGGTAGACATGAAATTTAATGTATTCCTAAATGGGAGAAGTGAAGAGAGTAGTGCAGTGCAGGAGATACACCCTGAATTTGGTTCTGTGTAAACTAGAAAACAAGAAAAACATGTAAACAATTGCTTCATTATATCAGGATTTCTATTGTCTGGAATGCCAAGTCAGGAATTTTTTATCTTTGTCAGAATGATTGTGTCCTAAGGTGAGAACCAGAAGACCAAGCACCTCAAGGGTGTGTGTAGCTGTGGTGGATCCTCTCACACCCCTCCTCAGAAGCCTGCATGCTCGATTCCCTCTCTGAAACACCTATAAACCACCACACACAGCTTGGGGAACACGCAGGGAGAATTGGAGAAATGAGTGTGGTCAGAGGACAAGAGGGACAAGGATGTACTGGAGATGGTTGATTGGAAGCCATGAAGAAGCTTGAAGGGTCTGGAGCATGAAGGGTCTGGAGAATCTCTCTTTTGAGGACAGATTGCAGAAGCTGATCCTGTTTATCCTGGAGAAGAGACTCCTGGGAGGGGTTCTTATCAGTGCATACAAATATCTTAAAGGCTCGTGTCAAGAGGAGCCAGATTCTCCAGTGGTGCCCAGCATCAAGACAAGGAGCAATGGGCACTGAAACACTGGCACTTCCATCTGAAAAAAGGAAAACATCTTTACTCTGAGGGTGACTGAGCACTGGAAACAAGCTGTCCAGTGAGGCTGTGGGGTGTCTCTCACTAGAGGTATTTCAAACCTGCCTGGATGTGTAATCCTTTGCAACCCTCTCGAGGTGACCCTGTTCACAGGGCCCTTCAAACCCCAACCATTCTGTGATTCTGCAATAACCTTAGAAAATTGATAGTTCTTATCTTAATTGGATGTTCAGTACAAATGAATTTGCATGATCCAATATTAATAATTAACACTCAGCTAAATAAAATTCATGACACTTATCCATATTTTCATGACACTTATCCATATTTTCAAACCTCATTTAATCAGACCATAATACCTCTGTCAGGTAAATGAAATATAAAAATGTATAAAACTCTCTCTCAGAAGGATGCAAGGAGCAGATTCAGCCTGTCTTTTTCATGGTATGTAATTAATAATTCTTCAAGTAATTATTTTGCTTTTGGTAGAGTATATGCCAAGTAAGTACTATATATAAAAAGAGATGAAAGAATCTTGCTGTAGCTAATTTATTTCACTCCTACCCAAGTCTTGGGAAATATTATGCAAAATTGGCATCCAGTCTATTTGCTGACGAAAAAATATCTCATTTAATTAATTCTGAATTTATGAAATACTATGGTCTATAAATGATGTTGCACCATTAGGTTAGCGTATGCTCTAGGATTCATGGTATTTTGAAGAGGAATGATTAAGGATGTTGTTAGTAAATCTACAAAGAACAGGACACACAGCATTTAAACATTACCCTATCATCTGCGCAACAAATGTTCAGCATCATTATGTTTCCACAATAGCAATTTGCTATTGCTCTGTGGGGTAAGCAATCAATATAGCTAGGGAATGTTTTTTATATCCTTAGAAAGAGAATACAGTTTAGCCTGTTTCAGCCTTTGCAAAATCAATAGGCATGTCTCTTTATATGGCAGATAATTAGTCTCAGTTGCAGATGAGACTGACAAGGTATGGGCTATAATTAACACAGGAAAGACTTACACAATGTTCATGCCTTTGTTTGTAAAATGTCATTCAACTTTTTACTGAGCATTAAACATAAATATTGTTTATATCCCTAAAGCACAAGGATCAGCCTAGAATTTTAATTGTTTCACAGCAAATAACAGCCTCTAAAAGTGATGTTGTAACAATGTTTAGTGGAATACTCAAAGTGTGCTTAATACTGATCTGAATCTGTGTATGGAGAATAACTTTATATTCAAAATACAAAATAAATAGATTTCAAATCACATTCTGACCTCAAAGTGCATAGAAATGGCTCTTACCATCAGAAACAGGTAATTTTCTCATTCAAACTGGCAATTTGTCCTTACTATTTGTATTGGTGATGGGGTGATTTTGGTTTTGCCTTTTGTTTTGGTTTTGCTTGTTTGTTTGTTTTTGTTTTATATCCCATACAATCTTTGGTTATTTAGTTTTGTGTCTTGGGGAGGTCGCTGCCCTGTCTCCCACCTAGAGGAGTACTGTGAAGGGTGAGAGCCAGCCCAGGATTTCCTGTGAGAGCTGGGGGAGTGAGGGGTGGTTGCATCCTCCTGGGTGGGAGATTCAGCTTGAGGGCCATGAAATGTGGTGTCTCTGACCAGAGATACTGATGTCTTGTGGGTTTTTCCTGTTTTTTTTTTTTTTTTTTGTTTCTTCTCCTTGCTTCTCTTCTGCTTGGGAGCCCAAAGCCAGTGCCTGCTGCACAGGGACCTGGGACTGGGGATGCCCCATCCACTGCTGGGGACTGCCCTACCTGCACCCCTTGTCCACAGGATCAGCCTTTCACTCTTTTTCCTGTCTTCTTTTTTAAATGCTATTCAGTATTAAGTATTGGGGATGACATTCACATGATTAGTAGTTCTCTTTTGAGATTTAACCACAGTAAAACTAATGCTCATTAGAGGCTAACATTTAGACTCATTAGCCTATGAGTCCCTGTGTGTCATGAACTCATGAACTGGAGTCTTTTGCCTTGATGGTGTCTCAGTTTGCATTCTGATCCAGTAGGTGATGCATTCAGAGACATAAATGGATAAAGTTCTCACAAACTCAGTTCCTTAGAGCTACAGACAGAGCACTGGTTCCCTCCAAAACTTTAAGTGGTCATAATTTGTTAAAGTATATTTGATTCCTTAAATTGTTCCTGTAAAATAATAACCAGTGGTTTCAGGCCTCTAGGAAATAAAAAATACAGAGTAAGCCCTCTGCTTTAATGGTACAGAACTGGTTGTTGCATAAATGACATTTCAAATCTCCTCCAGAAATTTAGGAGAATGCTCCTTACTGGCTTTTAGCATATGGCCTGAAACATCAAGACTCACAGAAGATTTAAAACATACTAATAGGTATAAACTTTTGACCTCTAGCGATAATCTAAATATTAAACTGTTCTGACAAATATTTCAAAGATGTGTCTAATCGATCAAGCAGTATATTTCTTTCTTTTTCTGCTTCCTGTGGAAGCAGGCCAGACAGAGCTATTTCCATATGTCACACTGCTGGATCAGTGAGGTCTTTAAACCACAGGCCACACCCATTCCATTGAGACTAGATGTTCACATCCCTTGTATATATTTTTCTCTCTTTCTTTCTTTCTTTCTTTCTTTCTTTCTTTCTTTCTTTCTTTCTTTCTTTCTTTCTTTCTTTCTTTCTTTCTTTCTTTCTTTCTTTCTTTCTTTCTTTCTTTCTTTCTTTCTTTCTTTCTTTCTTTCTTTCTTTCTTTCTTTCTTTCTTTCTTTCTTTCTTTCTTTCTTTCTTTCTTTCTTTCTTTCTTTCTTTCTTTCTTTCTTTCTTTCTTTCTTTCTTTCTTATCTATTATTATTGTTATTATTATTGTTAATATGAGCAATGGGTTCAGTAAGAGAGGACTTCCCTTGCTTGTAAGAACCATAGAAGTGGTTACCTTGTACCTTGAAGGAAAAGGGGATTTATAGTATTTATTCCAAAGAAGAAATGAGGATGATAACCCACTTGGGAACAAATTAACATATCTCAAGACCTTTTGATGATCTCTGCCTGTGTCTCTCTGTAAAGCATGGTCTTATTATTTGCATGCTTCATACTTCAAAGGAAAGTTGAAAATAAAACACAAAACAGTGAAAACTTCCTATCCCAATATAGAGACGGATTCATAACATGATTATACTCAGGCTAAGTTATTATATACTTTTAATAGATTTAAAAATATATTAAATTTATAATTTATATTATATGTATTTTAAATATATAATGTATTTTAAAATATATTATTTTAAACAGAAACCATTTCAAAGTTTTCTAATTAGACATGTTTTTTTTCTTTGTTTTTTTTCATATCCCAAAGAAAAAATGGTTGAGATAATGCCTTAATTTATATAAATATATAGGCCCCATTTCATTACATAGACAGAAAATGAAACAGCTTCAGGGAAGGAGATTCCTTGCAATTCCTGATTCTGAAGTTATAGTTTTGGCTTTTTTTTTACCTTCAAGTAGGCCAATAGGTTGTTCTGTCAGTAAGGATGAGTCAGTCATAGAATCATAGAAAAATTTAGGTTGGAAAAGTCCTTTGAGACCACTGAGTTGAAATGTAAGGCCAGCACTGTGAAATCTATCACTAAACCATGTCCCTAAGAAGTCTACCACTAAACCATCTCCACAGGTCTTTTAAATACCTCTGGAGATGGCAACCCAAATTCTTTCCTGGGCATGCTGTTCCATGGGCATGCTTGATAAACATTCCTGTGAAGAACTTTTTCTTAATACCCAATCTAAGTACCCTGGTGTAATTTGAAGGCATTTCTTCTTGTCCTTTTACTTGGGAGAGTGGAAAAATCCCTCAACTCACCTTAACTTCCCTTCAGATTGTTCTGCAGAACAAGAAGATTTCCCCAAACTTCCTTTTCTCCAGGATGAACTTCCACAGCTCTCTCCTCATCCGACTTGTGCTCCACACCCTTCCCCAGCTCTGTTTCTTTCTCTGGACACACTCCAGCCCCTCAATGCCTTTGTTCCAGCGAGGAGCCCAGAACAGGACACAGGATTTGAGGTGTGGCCACACTGGTGCCCTGTACAAGGGGACAATCACTGCCCTGGTCCTGCTGCCACACTGTCACTGACACAGGCCAGGTGCCATTGGCTTTATTGGCCACTGGGGCTCATGTTCAGCTGCTGTTGACCAACTCTCCCAGGCCCTTTTCCCCATGGCAGTTTTCCAGCCACTCTGCCTCAGCCTGTAGTGCTGCCTGGAGTTGTAGGTTGTTGTCCTCACCGAAGGGCAGGACCCAGCACTTGGCTTTGTTGGACCTCATAAAATTGGCCTCAACCCAATGAGCCAGATCTCTCTGTTGAGCCTTCTTTTCTCCAAGCTGTCAAATTTCCTATCTAGTTTGGTGTTCTCTGCACACTGACTGAATGGTCACTGAGTTCCTTTCTTGAGGTAGCTAGTAACATTATTAAACAGGATCAACTCCAAATACTGAGCCACTATTGACCAGCCACCAATAGGATTTATCTCCATTCACCACCACATTCTGGGCAATTCAGACAGTTTTTTACCCAGCAAATAGCACACTTATCCAAGCCACAAACAGCCTGTTTCTCTAGGAGAATGCTGTGGGAAATGCAGTCAAAAAGAGATAAGTGATTCAAGGCACACATCTTAAAATACTTTCAGACATGTAATAGTCCAGAACTCCTGTGTGAACATATTTCCAACCCAATAAAACTGCCTATTTAATGAACTCAGTGCTTCTTATCTAAAATCATTATAGACCTTTTTGTGCTGCCAAGGTAGCTCAGAGCTGTGTCAATCTGCAATGGAACCAGTCCCAAAACTTTTTCCTATTTTATTATTTGCTACTATAGCTCTTTCAACCTGCAAAATGAATCCATACCAATTCTTTTTCCCTATTTCATGATTTCCTGCTTTATAATTTAAAATAGTACCAACTGTGCGTGTCACTTGAGAATGGAATGAACAGGATCCAGTTTAGTTTGCACTACTGGGTAAAAGAAAGCTGAACAGAACAGTAGGCACTAACTACTGTCTCCAGAATTTAGACTGCTCCTACTTGACACTTATGACCTAATTCCTTTATTGATGATACTAATTTAAAGTGAGTGACCAGGGATCTCACTGCAATCAGAACAGTTGCAAAAAGTAATGCAATGTGTAATTACTCAAGTGATTACTGCTATCCAAAAGCCAAGGTACCTACCACTCACTTTTAAACATCATCTGTCTTGATCTGTAGAGAGATAGTCTGCAAGTTTTAAATGTTTCTCTGCAGACCATTTTTAAACTGTGCATTGATTAAAACAAAACTATGGATTCACCACAATACTTGCTTGTATCTGGAAAGATATGCTATCATATTAATTCAGATATCTGTGTGTTGTCACTTTTAGGAAAACAATCTGAAATTGTATTCTGGAAATTTTGTAAGAGTTGTGTTTTATTTTTTTCCTTTCAAAAATAACCCCTGTAAGATGGTGGCTTTCTCCTCTTTGGATTTATTCAATGTGATGGCATTCACAGGGATCTTAAGATGAGGGAAGAGATGAGAACTTGACTTTATGTTTCAGGAGACTTGATTTATTATTTTATGATATATATTACATTAAAACTATACTAAAAGAAAAGAAGAAAAGGTTTCATCAGAAGGCTAGCTAAAAATAGAATAAGAAGGAATGATAACAAAGGTTTTTGTCTTGGTGTCTCTGTCTGAGCTAGCTGGGCTGTGATTGGCTATTAATTAGAAACATCCAACATGGGCCAATCAAAGATCCACCTGTTGCGTTCCACAGCAGCATATAATTAATGTTAACATTTTGTTCTTGAGGCCTCTCAGCTTCTCAAGAGGAAAAATCCTAAGGAAAAGATTTTTAATAAAAGATGCAGCATAATTTTGTATTTACAACTTGAGTTAGATCCCAACCACTGAATTATGGAATTTTTTGGGTTGAAAGGGACCATAAAGATCCTAACCCCTATTTAGTAGACAGAAATACCTTCCCCAAGGCCAGGTGGCTCAAAGCCCTGTCCAGCGTAGGCTTGAACACTTCCAGGGATGAATGCACAATGCTGTTTCCTGATTCCATTGCCACTTGATTATTACTGTTCTGCTGACTTCTGTGCTGAACCTACTTTAAAATGCAGATGGAATGATTCAGCTATTTTCCAGATAGTTAAAAATGGTCAAACTCATAAAAAAAAAAAAAAAAAAAAAAAGAAAAAAAAAAAAAGAAAATCAAGCAAAAAAAATTCCAAAAAACACCACCAACCAACAACAACAAAACAATATCCCAAAAACAAACCAGGAAGCCCCAAACCCAAAAAACAAGCAAAAGAACCTAACAAATAAAAAGCCCACAAAACCAAGGTAAACAAAATCATAAGTGCTGACACATTTAATGTTTCATCCACCCAAATACCCTTGTCTTCTGTAACTTCTCAATGATTTCAGGAAACACCTGAAATACTTTCCCATCTGCTTCTGAAATGCCTGCAGTTCATCTTTCACACTTTCTTCTCTACTTTTCTATAGCTCAACTGATGTTTTCTTTTCTCTCCTTTTACCAAAGAGCTGGAGGTTAGACTGACATACACCTTATTTCTCATTGTGCTAATAGTCCAACCCACACACTGTCAAGCAGCAAAGATATACTCTGACAAATGTGTCCTTCCAAAATGGAACTGACCCTGAATACAGCTGCTAATTCCCTTTTCATATACTCAATAAGTCACAATGAAAAAATCAATCAAATACTATCATTGTGTCATTAAAAGATGAGATACAGTATATTTGAAGTCCAAGGGAAAAAGGAGACTAAGGTTAAAATCACAAACTGAAGCTATAATTTATGGCTTAATTAAACTCTGCATTGATATCCTTATCTGACAACACCTTTTTTTTCTCTTAAATTGTCTCAGTGGGAATGAGTCACAAGGGGTATGTTTATCCGAATCTCAAGAGGCAGTATCAAATCAGATAGGAAAGGGGAACAGTTGTATTGAAGATTTCTGAAGTTCTCAATTCCTGCTTTCTCTTTTCATCCTCTTTGCAAGATGACATCTATCCCAAAGTTGTAGAGAGTTTTGAGAAAATGTCACACAAGAAGACAAATTATTGGGCTTTTTTCTCTGTAAAAGGAAAAAATATGATAAAAGTCATCATATTTCCTCATATAATTTGGAATACGTCCTTTTGATAGCAAAGCAGTAAATTTTTGCCTTCAGAAAGAAAGAGGCATCCATATTATACAATAGTTTGACATGCAGATTTAACACTGCAGCATTACCATATAGCAGCAGCTGGGTAAAATCGGGAAGAGAAGGAAATACCTAAAAAATACAAAAATGGCCAAAACTCCAAAGCCATTTGAACCTTAAAACAGAGAGATTAATGAAAGCACCACAAGGAGATTTCCATTTGCATGGTTATGGAGCTTGATTCATCTGACATCTCCCTTTCATTTTGCTATAAAACATAACTGAAGGGCTGTGTATTTAACCTTGTTTTGGGACACGGCAGAATATGTGAGAATTTACTGCATTATTCAAACCACATAAAGGAAGCAGCAGGGAATAAAATATTTCAGTTTAATTCCATAAACAAAAACCCACAAGAGAAATGTGTTCATTAGAAAGAAGTGAAAAGATTTTATCAACTGTTGATGCACATAACATAATTGCTTGCAGAAGTTTGCAAAAAGCATCCAAATGCCAACTCAAAATTCCTTCAATGGGGAATAGAAAAAAAGAAAACAAAATAAATTTTCATGAGAGACACCTCCCCAGAACACTTCCCTTTCTTGGCTGGTACTACATCTTAAAAATTCATTGTGTTTCTTCATTGATAAGCTGTTGCCAGCAATTGGAATCTGGCAATTTTATTTGCTTAATTTCTTTTCTCACTCTGGTCTTCCAAGTAATTTTACCATTTTCTCATTTTTCTCCCTCAAAACTCTTTATGCCTAAATTCCCTTGTTCTTTTAAAATGTTTCACTACCTGCAAAATCCATCTGCTTCAGATGTTTTTCTACTACACTAGAGGGTGAAAATTAAAATAACTTAATGACTCACTGCCTGTAAAATTACTTTCATTTTATCATGAATTTTGTTCAGTCCCATAGTGAGTGCAGATTCAGTGAGAGCTTTGTGTTTTGTGCTCTGAATTTGGGATCTTAACTAAATTAAAGGCACCCTCTTAGTCAGAAACTGTATATTAATCTGCAGAAAGATTAATTTTCAGAACATAATACAGTACTGATCACTTGGAAAAATCTTGCTTGGTAACTCCACACCTGAAAAATACATTCAAGATCAGTACAAGGCTTACAGGGCTTTTTGAACTGAACTATGGAAGTGGGGTGTTGTGGGTAAGGGTGTTTTGCTATTTCTTTTTCCTTATACTCCTTAAGAGTGTCTTGGCTATTGCATTAGCAGACCTTGGGAATTGGCATGTAACTATAAATGTAGGAGATACACAGATTTAGAAACAGACCAGAATAATGCTTTAATTACATAAGTTTTGTCCATATTTAAAGCCAGGAAACATCAGCTGGACCAATGTGTTTGAATAGAAGTAGACTGTTTACATACAAACATCACATTTTGAAATTATTAACGTTTTATCCTCCTTTTTAAGGTTTTAAATTAAACTGTATTAAAAAAATATATTGACTTCTTATATACAGAGCACTGAAATGTTCCTTTCTAATTTGGGGGTTTACCTTTAGAGTATAGAGTATTTTCTTAAAATATGCACTATGTTGAAAGACAAGAGAACCAGAGCCTCACAAATCACTCCATTAATAGACCTATTCAGTCAGTCCAGCAAGATCTGGGAATTTCTCTTGCTGATTTTATTCAGTTGACATTTTTTTAATATTGTTTTCTTAACATTTTTCACTCTTCTGAAACCCTTTGAGATGCTATTCACAGGGAATTCCTGAATTCTGCTCCAGTCAATGATATTCAAACATGGTCACCAGCGCCCACTGTGCTGTTACTATTCACTTCCTTCATTCAAATATCTCATTTACAATGTTTTTGATTCTTCTGCAGATTGTTATGCTTTCTGCATCTGTGCTGAACAGTTACAGAGATAAAGTAAGCAACCTTGGCATACATCTCTCTTGATGTTACAGTCTGCAGCAGCCTCACAATCTGTTTGTATTGCTACTTTCTCCCCAAGTACCCATTTTTTCATTAGCTGCATATTTCATGTTACCATTAGACATGTAAAAATATGTATTTATCTGACATATTGAGTTTCATCAAGTCTTCTCAAAATCAACAAAACATTAATGAGCTTTTCTTTGGACTTCCAGTGTGTGCATATACCATCATTTTGTTTCTCATGCCTAATTCTATGTATAATCCAAACATACATCTTAATGCTTATTTCACAGTCTTGATAAATACATTTGGAGTTTTAACCATCCTTTTTTTTAAAGTAAATTTTATAGTTCAAAGGCTTTTATAGTTGTTAGTGTAGAAATAAAAACCAATTATTTGAATAAGTTTGTATATTTATCTTTATCTTTCAAAGTTTCTCTGAAGAAGTGAATTCTTTCAAATTTTTAACAACATCCTGCCAATATATCCTTTTTTTGCTTGGTAATATCCAGATTCTGCCTAGATGCCATTTTGAAAGTATGAGAGTTTCACATGTGTAGCTTTTTCTTCAGATTGATAAGAATCACAAAAATCATTCACATATTGGCTATTCATATAATAGCTCTTCATTTCAGAAGTTGTGTGGGTATAGAACCCTCATTTACATCATTCAAGGATGAGTTACAATAAAATATTTCAATATTTTTTATTTTACTCTCCTCTAGCTGTCTAGGCTGCTGTTTGATTCTACAAAGTATTGATAATTGATTACAGTCAGTGTGGACATCAAGACTACAGGCAGCTTGAGGGTCAAAGTCACCTTCTGACATCGATCTCTCCAAATAATGGGCAGCACTTTTCTGGACAAAATTAGCTTGATGAGTATGCTTCACTTTAAATTGATGCATGCTGAATTATCTACTTTAAATTAAATTATCTGATGCCAGAGTCTCTGTGTCTCTTGACATGAAATTATCATTGTGGTCATTGCTTTATACAGCTTGTGAAACGGAGTGGTTTGGGTAATGCTCTCAGGTTTCTGGAGGTATTTATTACATGAGCTACAGTTCATTATGGACAGGCTATGAGGCTATCTGAAATAACAGGTATTTTTGGAATGAGCAGTCTTCTGGGACTCAAAACTCATAGTGAGTTTTCACATTTCACTTTTCTAGCAATGTCAGGAACTGAAAGGGTTCATGCTTTAAAAATTGCTATGAAGGAGTTTTGCCCATTGTAGTAATATCTGTATAAGAAGCTACAACCACAGAAGCCCATCCCTCCTTGAAAATTCCTGACTAGAACCTTGGACTGTGAGTTAAGCCATGTAGATAAGATAAAGGGGACATTATTGTTCAGTCATCTGAGGCTGAGGGAGAAGAATGCATCCACAAGAAAGCCAAACCCAGCACAGAACCATCCCTGGCTGGTTTTGGGGTGGGGAAGACCACAGCCCTCAGAGGCCAGGTTTGCACAGACTGCCCCCAACCGAGGGGTGAGGAGGAGGTTTCCGATGTGTGGTGTAACCTCTGGTCAGAGGCAGTGAACACCCATCCTCCCTCACACAAACCAGCCCAGCTGTGAAACCCCCAGCCCCACAGGCCACATCCACGGGGCATTCACGTGGGAGGCAGCTGAGGGGGTGCCATAATCCATCAAAACCCCCAAAGCACTCCCCAGACTAATTCCTGAGCCCTTGCACCACAGCATTGCACGTGATGCAAAGAGATGCCACAGACCCAGAGTCTGCTGCAAGAGGCTGTGCCAAACTGTGTCCTCGGCCTGGTGGGCTGGGGGGGTACCTGGGCATTCCCACCTGGCCTGAGGATGAATTAATCCAATGGATTTTATGTTTTCTGGAGAAAAAGAACCCTCACCACCAAGAACATCAGCTGGAGAGGGTCAACAGGACACCATGATGATCCACGGAGTGGTGGCACTTTCTTTAATCTGTCCAGATTTCTGTCCCACCACCTTTTTTTCTATTTTTTTCTCTTCCTTTATCTCTCTTTTCCCCTCTCTCTTTCTTTCTCAAATTTTCTATCAAATAAAATCCACACTATTGACTTTGGCACATGGTCTCACTGGCACCTCAATTCAGGCTGAGGCATTTCTAATAACTTTAAAAACAAGGCTGTAACAAGTGAGAACAGCTATTCCTCTGTTCTTTTTATTTTCTGTTAGGCTTGAGTCAAAAAGAATGAACTTGATTTTTTTCCTAGGCTCAGTGGTAAAGTGAAATCACCAAAATAAGGCTGTGAGTATTATTCTGCCTCATCAGGCTTTGTGCTCTGCAATGCAGAGGTATCCACACTCTTCTTTTCCCCACTATGAATGTCTTGGGTGTTAAAACTGGACAAGAAAATAGTGTTGACACATACCTGTGTAAAAAAGTACAACTAAAAGTTTGCACTCTCTCTTTGTGGTTCTTGTTTCAGCTTTCTGGCTCCATGGTACAAAACCCTGAAATTTCTGCAGAAAGTCAGCCTGGAATTATTATAGTATTGAGTTTATATAAAAATAGAAAAACAAAGGTACTCAATTTTATATGTTTTTGCTAATACACTTTATGCTATCCTCAATGTGAGGATATGTGTGCTATGGAATGTAAGTGTATGGAACGTAAGTACTACTTTTATATAATTGTACTATGAAAAAAAAGAAGAAAAATTTAGAGGCTCACAAGGTCATAGCTGTTGATTTGGCCTTCTATGCATATAGAATGTAAAAAAAAAGTTTAGTAGAATAATTTGAATTTTTAAACTATTTGTCTCTGTGTGTACCTTTCATGCTTGCTTTTAGTGCATGCATTAGCAAGAAAGGTCACTGCTGGGTCACTGGAAGCCCAGACTTATAGCCAGTTAAACTATTTGCACAGAATAAATACTGTAGATGTTGTTTAAACATGTGTACCAGGACACCATCAAAGCAAAACAAACTTTGATTTGCTCAAAAAACTGCTCAGATTAATGACCTGTTAAAATATTGGGGCTTGTTATTTGCTACAAATGGTTTTATAGTGTTTGTCTGCGTGGCCTTCACTTGGGAAAAAAAGCTCTGGGTTATATTTTTTCACTTCAGGGTGAAAAAAAGAACAACTAGCCAATATTTTTAACATAATTGTAAAATTACCTTTGCATGCTTCACTCCCTTCATGGTAAAGCTATGTGGCATGATCACACAGCAGCTGATAATGATGCAGGTAAATGACCAGGACACAGTTACAACAAAAACTATAAAGACATCTTTAAAGAGGACCAGAGAAAGAGGAAAGGGATACCCATCCTAGGAACAAATACCAGCAGGCTTGAACTGATTTCTGCCACAGCTGCTACTCTTCCCAGTGGGAAAAAAAAAAAAAAAAGTTAATATCGTCAGCTGGGGGCTGTGTACAAACCACGAGCGGGATGGGACTGCTGAGGAACGTGCCTTGAGCTGTTTTATTTTCCAGCATCACTCTCATTACACGGTTATGACAATGGGAAGATGCTACCAGTTCACATCCCAGGCAGCAGACCAAGAACTTAATGTTACAACTTACTTTATAAGTTTTTTGACCAATCAGTCTAAGCAGAAGCATATTTTACAGTAGTTCCGTCCAACCACTGAAAGCACACATACCTTTGGTTAAAGCAATGCTTGCTTATTTCAAATACAAGACCTGCTTGTAAGCCTTAAAACACAATGCACAGAGCTCCATTATTAAGCTTCAAACTTCCTAATATCTTGCTAGGTAAACTTTTCTGTAGCTTAGGGAATTATTCTAGACAAGTGTTAATACACAGACCATTGTTCTATTTGTCCTTGCTTTTTTACTTTTTAAATAATTTTTCTGCTGACCTATCTCATGGCTACTGCTTAGCTCTGATCACAGTTCTACTGCCTCTGAGGCCTGACATTTGCAGCTTTCCCAAAACCCTCTAATTTTGTGGATTCCCACAGTTAAAAAGTCCCTGCAGGTACTAGGAAAATAGGGAAAGCCAGGGCAGAAGTGGGAGAAGAGAACTGGGAAGAGACAGTGCCAAGTGTCGCAGGTGAGACACAGTAAATGACAGACCAGGGTGAATCTGGATGCTGGAGCTTGTTTAAGAAAAGGGCAGTGAGGATTTTTTACCCTGCATGATTACCTCACACATTCAGTCACACCCTCCTTCACTGCCAGATGTGCCTCCTGGCTCAGGAAGGTCTCTAGAAAAGTGGGTTGGTTCCCTCTGTGCTGTTGCTCATCCTTACCCATCCCAGCTCTTTCCTCTCAAGGTCCCCAAGCATCTCTCTTTTTTGGTCTTTTTACAGCCCCTTGATTTCCAGAATCTTCCCTTGCTTTCAGGATCTCTTCTCCAGCAAAGATCTTCACTGTTCAAGGATTATCTTCTTTCCAAGACCAGTTTATATAGGAATCCTTTTCAGTGAAAGTCTTTTTCAAATTCTCACTTCTCCCATTTTCCCCATTTCAAGAGTCTACATGATGAAACACAACACTTAATCAGTCTCTTAATTAGTGGTTTTCTTTTCTTTCTTTATTAATTTGAGGATTTGAGACAGGCCAGTTTTTTTTTTTAATGCAGATGCTGACAGATATTTCAAAGAGCCCATATCTATTGCTGCCAGCAGGTAGTGGACTTCTCCTTGAGAATTCCAGAATTCAGTTTGGGGCATTTGCACACAGACAGGCACTGACACAGACACACACACAAATATATACCTGAGTTGTTTTTACATTCATGAAAGCAGGTAAAAATTCATTTTGGTTAGAGAAAACAAAATATTTCAAGAGATCAAAACATGTTGACATTATATAAGCCTAGCAATAACAGCCAAAGGAAAAATGTCATGCATAAATACACTCTGATGGATTTTGCCATTCTACAGCATTATCATACAGTATGCTGTTGCTGGTGCAGCATAGAAATTGGGAAATACTTTCAAGACTTTATTCACTTTGGTGGGAGGTTGTGTGGGTAAAGAAAATACAGCAAAAGAGAAGAAAAAGAGCTGGAGAAATTTGGTGAACTTTAGCTCAGAATATCAAGTGAGTCCCCTTTATTATCTATCCTACATACCTTTCTCTTAGACATCTGTCTAGACTGCATCTCTCATAGCTGCTGACAAGCTTGTGGAATCCTAAGTCTTCAGGTCCACTGACATCTCTAGCTTAATACCCAACATTTTCAAGCAGTTACAAAAGAGTAAAAATTCTGCAGACTAAAAATTGTACGGGGAAAAAAAGCATCAAACAACCTCTCTCTCTCTCACTATCAGCTTTAGTCTTTTATAAGCCTTTAAATACCATGGTGCAGTTTGTTGTTTTGTTTTTCAAGTGGAATTGTCATCACTACAGAAGAGTGTAAAAAAATCTTTGATATTCCTGTGTATTAGTGTGGCCTTAATAATAAATGGATCCTACCTTTTCATCTGAGTCTCAAAAATTTGTATGGAGCTAGTATATTTCCTTGTGTCACGGTAAGATGCTAAACCAAGAATCATGAAATCATGAAATGATCTGGACTGGAAGACACCTTAAAGATCATCTTGTTACACACCCCTGCCATAATCAGGGACACTTTCCACTAAAGCAGATTGCTCAGAGCCGATCCAGCCTGCCTTGAGCAGCCACAGCTTCTCTGGGCAACCTGTGCCAGTGTCTCACCACCCTCACAGTAAAGAATTTCTTCCTAAATCTAGTCTATATATACCTCTTTTAGTTTAAAATCATTCCCCCTTGTATTACCATTATATATCCCTGTATAAATTCCTTCTCCAGCTCTCCTGTAGAGGCACAGCTCTAAAATCTCCCCAAAGTCTTGTCTTCTCTGAGGTGAACAACTCCAATTATCTCAGCCTGTCCTTGGAGAAGAGGTGCTCCAGCTCTCTGATAATTTCACCTCTGAAAGAATTTCAGACTTTCACTAGGTTTTAGTCTTCAAACAACATTTGGAAGTGTGAAAATTGTGAAGAAAAAGTGTAATTTTTAATTGAATGAATTGTATGTATGTATTTAGTGCTCATGAGCACTAAATTGTCTGTTAGTTTCCAGTCAGTGCCATGAGCCCTTTGGTTATAATAGGTCTTTGGTCTGCCTGTTTTAGAGAGTTTATTCTTCACTGAAATTCAGATAAAACTGTCTGATCTTCCGAAAAATATTTTTTATTAGTCTGGCTTCCTTCAGGTCTCTGTTTCAGATTTTGGTCTGAGGACTAACTCTTGCCAAGTAAAAAGTAGAGAATGCTCTGAGCTTACAGTTTGGGATAAAAATATGGGAATAACAAAATCATCATCAATCAAAACTTAAACTTTTGGTATGTCTGTTCTTCATCACAGATACACTCAGCTGTCTTCTGAGACACACATATATGCATGAACATGCACATTCTCAGGTTAAAAATAATCTTTAGAGAAAAAAAATCACAAATTGCTGGGACACAGAGTTCTATTCATTTTACATTTTACCCTTTTGCTTGAATGGTTGTTATTTTTTTTATCCACATGAAGCAAAAAGGGATTGACTGAAATATGACTTCTACCAGAATTAAAGTATCTGGAGAATCATGTTTTGAAGCTCTATGTTGCTTCTTCATGAAGGGGTGGGAGAACAAAAATAAAATCTAACAATCCCACAAAACCTGAAGCCTCAGTAGGACCCATCCATCTTTCATTTCCCTCATGCAGGAAGTCTTCAATTTCCAGAAATAATCCTTGTCATGTTTTTGGGCTCACCTGTCTGGCCTGTAATTGAATAATTCTTGTGCTTGGCTTAATTTCTCTTCTTTACCGTGTTTGCACCACTGTGGCATCAGCTTCTGTACTTATTCTTCCATTTAAACATATTATTTGAAAATGCACAACTGTTAGGGTGGATCACAGTACAAATATTCTTAGAACAAGCATTAACATCTAGAGGGTTTTTAGTCAGAATATTTGCCACTGTCTATTTATGGATTTTGCTCAATGGGTGATAATATCAGCATACACTGTATTATTCCCTGATTCTCTCCCTATGACTTTTGAGAAGTGCTATTGTAACTGGCATTTTGCTGACACATTCATGAATTCGTCCATTTTTCCTTCAGAGTATGCCTTCCCCCCCCTCTAAGCAAGGATAAACTATACTTCTGGAAAATATCTTTTATAACTTACTCTCAGATTTCTACGTTAATTGCAAATAATCCTATAAGAACAGCTTATTGAAGAAATGATGTCTAACAAATAATGGGTTTTTTTTAGATTACAATTAATTGAAACATTTAATTTGTTTAAAGGTTGAATTATGAAGGCAAATACCTTCTCTGTCGGATGTGGTTTGTACAAAATTTTTTTTCTGCAGAACCTGGTTTCCCAATTATAAAACAGTAAAAGTAGTTGAATACCCCATGGATATAAATTGGGCAGATATGAGAGGATCTTTCTGTCAGATATGACAGTATCTTTCTGTACTTTCTGGTTGAAGTACAAGTTACTGTTTTCTCGACTGTGTCATTAGGGTTTTAAATCAAAACTTAGAAAAAAATTTTCTAAGTGCTAGAATATTTTTTTTTTTAATAAGGAAAAAAAAAAATCTATGATGACTGTGGGAAAAGAAACCTCAAGTGCCCATTTTAGACATAATTCTATAATGAGAAAAACAGAAATGAAGCTAATTTACCTGTTGTATCACTGTAATTCCCTATTTGCATTACCCTCTAATTAACTTTTCAGCACCAATTAGGTGCAAATCGATTTTATACCTTTTACTGGGCAGATTAGACTCAAGTATTGGGTGCACCTACACTTTATGTGTGTGAATTCATAGATCTCAGATTGTACTCAAGAAAGACCATTTTTAAATTGTCAGAAGAAATACCCATGCAAATTTCATCAGCATGCTGCTCAAGTCAGCATATGACACCACGTCTGGCAGGTAAGTAATTTACCATCCTGATTCTGCGGAGCTTTAATCACATCCTTTCCTTTCCACCTCAGTTAGTGACATTCAAAGCTGCTAGTACAGGTTCATAATTATAATAGTTCTGATAACAGTTAACAAGTGTACAGCAAAGTCAGGTGATACATAATTAACAAATCTTCATCCATTTAATTAGCTTTCCCTTCACGTGCCATTTGCATGGTGTGCAGCACTATTTTGACTTTTGGGGGTGTGTGTAATTTTTTGTGAGTGAAAAGGAGTGTGATGTCCCAAAGCTATTTTTACATTTCTTATTCAGTAGTAGTAGAAATCTGCCAATGAGTTGTGATTTTTCCAGTGGGATGGTGACTCTGCTCCCTCACAAGAAGGTGCTGGCAATTGCAGAGTGGTGAATTGCTGTGGTGTGGCACATTGTCTGCTTTACTTTTTGGTGGTCTTCATGCCTGGAATGGTGCTGCAGCACCCAGAAATAACCCAGCTGTCTTTGTGTGCTGCCTTGCAGAAAAGGTGATGGCTTCAGGGCATAAATTGTCCAATACTTGACTTCCTTTCTTGATCATTACACAAAAATAGAATTTCTAAGTTTCCTTCCCAGTTACTAGACTAATAATGTCATTTTTGTAAGAAAGTTGTTCAAATTCATGAATTTTGTATAAATACAAATATTCTGATAAAGCTCTAAACTACAGTCTTTACTAAATAAAATGGGTCTTATTTTACAAAAGTAATCCATGAATAAAGTGATTATAACCTCGTGGTTTGCCATGTGATTTTTTTTTCAATTACTGATAAATTCCTCTTTAAGTTGTTCAAATTTCCCTATAACAGATTTCTTACATGACCGTTCTGTTTTGGAAGGCAAGACCTGGACTAAATGACATTTTTTTTGAAAAAGAAAAAAAAACCAAATGTTTTTTTTTGAAAGAAACATTCTCCATTAGTTTGAGTTTTTATAACATTGGCAGCGAAGGGTTTTTTGTTTACGTATCTCTCTGCCATTACTCCTCAAATCAAAGATTAAGCAGTGACGTGGCAGTCAAATGAATATGCTTTGATTTTATAAGGGGACCATAACGCAGTCAATAAAATACAATTTTTCATAAATAACTTTGGAAGGCTTTTTCCTAAGTGCACTTGTACTGATAACCTATCTTCCAGCAATTTTTTATTTGAATTGCATTTGTTTTGACTGTGTTTACTTGTTTCTCTCTGCTTGCTGCAAATAATTAGAAAATTAGTTATCTGGCATGAATGCTAATGTAAAATTTTTTACCTGTGTATTGCCAAGTATTTGCAGTAATAAATTATAATTCATATATAACATCATTTAAGGATGCAATCTCATTATAAAATTTTACTTCATTAAATAAAATAAATATATTTTCTCACTATGCTTAATCAAGTCATCTGGACTTACAAAATAAAAGTGTTAAAAGCTGTAGTTTAAAAGCTTCTTACTGGGGTCTGCACACACTATTTGTCAGATGACAAGGCAATGGCTCATATGTGAATTGGATATTCATATGACTTTGTTTGGGCCTATTTAATTAAATTCACACACAAAGTAAGTGTTTATTTACAGGAAGCATATAAAGAGAACTGAATTTGCTAACCTATAACTTCTGTTTTGGATAAGAGTTAACAGGAGGAAAGAAGTGCTCACTAGCTACATAAAATCTGTGGCAGGTCTACAAAGCAGCCTGTCATACTGTGCCATGATGAAAAAAAGAAAAAAAATATGCAAGATGTAAAGCCATAAGAAAATAAATTGATTGTGTCGCCATATTTTGCAATCCTGTTGTATTGTTAAATTTCCTGAAAACTCTGGCTTTAGAACTGAATTATAAAATGAAAACTCCCATTTATTTAAAGAAAGATTCAGTGGGTTTTGTGCAAGGATGAAGCTCAGTTATTATAAGACAAATAACAGTATTGAATTAAAAAACCCAAGGTAAATTGTTTTTAAAATCTCATTTTCTAAACTTGAAGATAAATATGTCATGGCTTGACAAATCATCCTTGATCTGATCATTTAAATGAAATATAATCCTTACTCAAAACTTGTTCTTCTCACTATTTAGGACCTACAAGTATGAGTAAAAGCTGTTTGTGTTGTTCCTTGTGATTAGATCTGATTTTAAGAAAAAAATATAATTTCATTCTGAAGCCTTTAATCAATGCCTTCAAGCAAAGGTCATTCTTTGCTATAACCAGTGCAGTGTATGTGTGTGCACATGTGTATTTTAAGGGGATTGCCTTTGGTGCAACAAACTTCTGCATATGAGTGCTGAGCCTGTCTTGATTGTTGAATTGAATGACTGGGCCATTTTCCTAGTTTGAGATGAAAATACATAAGCTGTCACAGTAATGAGTAACAAAATGCTCACTTCATATGGTGTTAACCATTCTAGTTTCTGTATCATTGTTTTTATAAGAAGTGGATAAGCAGAAAAGCAGCAATGATGTTATTTTTAAGTTATTTGTCATGTTGAACACTTGTAGAAAGCAGAAGAGAAAGCAGAGATATTTAAATATATCTTGAAATATGCAGTTGGTTAAGAAAATTCAACTGTTAGCCAAAAATATTGAAATATTGTCCAGGACAGCTGCTGTCCTGAAATAAATCAGGAAAATATATTTGTTCCAGGTAGCTGCAACTGGATATGTGTTTTTGAGTCTGGCAATTGGTAAGAAGCTTTTGCTTAGTCTGTAGGATGAATAGCTTAAGTATTCCTGAGTAACAAATGTTCAATAGTTAGTAATTAATCAATTGTTTAATTGAATAGCTCACAACAGCATGAAAACCTTCACCCCATAAATTACAAAGAAGGTGGAGTAGGAAGAGTCAGAATCAGAGGTGTTACCTGAAAGGTGCAAGAAGGAAGCCTTGAATTCGCAATGGGCAAAATTCAGGGGCTCAGCTGGTCTCTGTGGATTGCTGCTGCTGTTTGGCTGTAGGAAAACACCTGAATATGGTGAAAGATCACCAAGACTCAGGAATTCATGTATAGAGTGGTTGGGTACCTCGGAGGTCAATGTGGAAGGTTACAACTCCCAGAAAGGAAAAACTAAGTTGTTTTTCATCTTGTCTATGAAAAATTTTGGTTTTTCAGTTCTACACAAAAACCCCAAACAAGAAAACAAATTAGTTAATGCGTCTTAAGTCTCAACTCTCGCTTGCTGTGAAGTCAGCTCTGCAAGAAGTTATTCTAATTTATTTTAGCTGCTTCCCTTCCCCGAAGGCTGATAATGTCTGATTCAGTCAAATCCAGTGAAACAATATGCTGTCAAACCATGAAGTTTTTTCAGCTGAAATTCTTCAGGATTTTTTTTTTTCACAAGTGTATGTTTCAGGGAATAGGGGATGTGGGGAGGGGGAAGGAAGCCCTGTTTTGACACTTTGCCTTTGAAACTTCCTGAAGACAAATGCAATTACTTTGTCTGAAAATTGAGGGGGTGAGCTTTGCTTAATCTGAAGCCAGAAAAACCGTTTTTGAATAAATGTAAAGCAAAATTTAGTAAATACTGTCAATCCCCTTCCTCCCAATAATTTCTTGGCACTTTTTCCATCTTGAGCACAACAGAACTGTATTAGGCTTGAACACAATTAATTTTTGTCTCATTTAATGAGTCCATTAACTGATAATCAAATTATTCTGCTGCTAATGACATCCAAACTGAACAAATTGAAGCTGTTTCTGCTGTTCCGCCTCTGGTTTGAGTTGACCCTATCTACATCTCTTTTAAAATATAGTTTCAGTGATCTCTGCATTTAAAGAAAAAACATTCAGCACAACTGAATGCATGGAAAAGAGACAGGTAGTGAGACAATTAAATTGCTTCGTAAAAAGAAAATTAGTTTAATTTAAATGGGAATAGCTAGGTCAGCTGTACTGGATGGATTCATGATTTCCCTAGAAATCACTTCTGCCCACTTGTCCTGGTTTTGGGCAAATTTGGGAGAAAAAATTGCATTTTATCCACACTGCAAAAGAATAAGCCTTTTATGACAAACAATTATTTTTCTAGAATGTCCTTTTTTCATTAAAAATGAGGGGGAAGGGTAAGTAATGACAATTAAATACATAAAAGATTAATGATGACCTATGTAAACTACTGGATATTAACTTAGAAAGAGCTTCTAGAATGACTAAGCCAATAAAAAAGCAGCTTACACTTCTACTTTAAAAGAAAGAAAAACATTATCAGAAATCAAGTTAAACCATTTGAAAGTACACCTTGCTGGATGAAAAATAAGCAGGGACGTTCATTTCTGTCTTAACTCCTGACCCTTATTTTTCTCCCACCTTCTTCTACCCATCTATCCTCTCTTCCTAGAAGGATTTCCATGTGAAATAATTTGCCATTAAAAAATCGGAAGACATCTTAATCCCAAATATTTTTCGTATTATTTAAAAAAAAACCCATTATTTCAATTAAACTTACATGGAAGTCCAAGGTCTGAACAAAAGTTTCTTACAATTTTTGCAGACAAGCTGCTTAAAGAAAGCATCAGAAAATAAGTTTAGCTTGTGGTTTAGAAGTGTTGACATCATGAAGTTCCCTGGAGGATTCTGTATGAATCTTCTTGTGATGTTTGTTGATGGCATGTTGAGAAGGGCAGAATCAGAGTGTTAGAGTTTTCTTGGCTGAAAACAGAAAAAAGAAATTTGGTGTTTGATTTGATTTTGGGAGGAAGTGTCGGTGTGGATTTTTTGTCTTGTTTTTTTCCAAAAGATCCTTCCTGTGTTGCTTTAAGCTTTTCTACAACAGCTCTCAATTTTGAGAACATAACAAAGGAATCTGTATTTGTGTTTTAGTAATGATGGCATTTTCTCCCCAGAGAGCCTGCACTGAGTCAAACCTTGCAGAGCTGCTGGCCCATGACCTACTTTTGCTAACAACTGCACACAGAGCACACACACACTCCCTGATTTGCAGTGCATTCATTACTCCTTTGATCCTGCTGCTAAGTGCTTTGGCCCAAACATCAGATTAATAAACAGAGGTCTGGGTCCAGCCATATCCTAATGGAAAGCTACTCAAACCACTTGTTTCTGTTGACAGTACAGCACCAGCTATTCTGCCCTTGTGGCAGCCTGCCATCTCAGAGTGTTGTGATTGATGATGAAGTCCCACGGAGCTGAGGAAAAGCCTGAACAGCTTTTGAGGAGATTAAAAGAGTCTTTCAAGAAGTAAATAAGAATCTGAATCCAAACAAAAGTAAACGTGCATTATGCAGGTGTGTGATGGTGTTCACAGGGGTCCGAGGATGAGGGAAGAGACGAGGATCTGACTCCATGTTTCAGAAGGCTTGATTTATTATTTTATGATATATATTACATTAAAACTATACTAAAAGAATAGAAGAAAGGATTTCATCAGAAAGTGAATTAAGAATAAAAAAAGAAGGAATTCTAACAAAGACTTGTGTCTCGGACAGGGAGTCCGAGCCAGCTGACTGTGATTGGCCATTAATTAGAAACAACCAACGTGGGCCAATCACAGATCCACCTGTTGCATTCCACAGCAGCAGATAATCATTGTTTACATTTTGTTCCTGAGGCCTCAGCTTCTCAGGAGGAAAAATCCTAAGGAAAGGATTTTTCATAAAAATATGTGTGATACAGCTGTAATTCCTGTTCTTTTGTGTGGCTGAAGCATGTGGAAAATTCAGAGCTGTTCCAGTAATTATTTTGGATTATAACACAGAGACACACACACTCCATTCCCATGAGGGACGGTCTTCCAGGAAAGAACCAACATAGTCATAGTCAAATATTCAGTATCCAAAGCCCACTCCTACAGGATCAGTTATACTGGAATGGTTTCTAATAGGTGTCAAAGTAGAGAGCCTAAAATTGTTTCAGGAGGTGGAAAAAGTGAATTGGGTTTCCAGGAGATAGGCCAATGAATGCTTAAAAACCCATGTTCAGGGGGAAATCATTAGCTATTTGATGTTAGTTCCACAACATGGGAAACTGCTGCTTTGGCCCATGAGTTGGTGTGGGAGCTCCCAGAGAGGGTGGTTGCAGTTATGTTATCAGAACCACTGAGCAAAACTCCAGCAAAGGAAAACAGCCACAACAAATAGTAGAAACTGCATCTGTCATGTCTCTGGCAAAATTGAGCTAATTTTTTACCCAAGCCACAAAAATGCATTTATGTCTGCAGTCTACAGAGATTATAAATTTAGAAGAAATCAACTTATGATTTTGTTTTCAATACCAAATTAATTCAGTATTAACTATTTCACACATGAGATCCAATACTGGCAAGTATGGTTATATTTTATGTCTGAAATAGAAAACATCCAGTAATTCAGTTTGGGACACGACTTTAAAGTATGGTTTTCTCTTCAAATGGAATTTTTGGGGTCAGTGGAATGGACGGTGCTGGTGGAAATGTTCACCATTTTGGGGCAGTAATGGTATTCTACATCACTACTCAGAGTCTACATGGCTTTTAGAGCACTTAAGGGTCAATATTTACAGAGAGAAAGATTTCCAATCTAAAGTATAACAGAATGAAACTCTGTTATAATCAAAAGGTTCAGAAGTTACCCTCAAAAAGTCCACAAGTTACTCCATGAAAGGCATACACAATAAACTCCAAACCCAATCTTTCTGTTTGCAAGATAAATCATTTTTAAGAGCAGTGATGACCCAAGAGTTATTTTTCAGTTTAGTAAATTCTAAGCCCTCAGTGAGGCCTCTGGTATATTTATCTCATTTTATTAATTCAGAAAGCATTGCTAGTGATGCAGTGTTTGACAGACATGGCTCCTATCAGACATGAGGGCTGCCCTACCTTTTTGTTTTATATGACAGCAAAGTTCCAGCTCTTTACCTCTTTTTCAGAAAAGGCTTAAAAGTGAACTGAGAATAGTACAGATTGTCACCTACCAGTATTTATTGATTAGTGAAATTTCTCTTTTATGAATGTAATGTTTCTACTAATTCTTATGGATTATAATTAATTTTCATAATTATTAAATTCTTGCACTCCTATTACATTTACCAGTTTGTACTTCATAATCCTTGTTTACATAACTAATTCAGATTACACCCTTTTGCAAAGCTTTTCTTTGAAATCATAAAATTAATCAGAAAATCATAGAATGACCTGGGTTGGAAGAGATGTTTAGTACCATCTAGATCCAAACCCTCTGCCATGGTCAGAGACACCTTTCCACTAGACCAGGTTGCTCAGATATCCATTCATTCTGGCCTTGAACATTTCCAGGTATGAGGCATCCACAACTTCACTGGGAAACCTGTGTCAGGGCCTTATCACCCTCACAATAAAGAATTTCAGCCTAATATCCAGTCTAAATCCAGTTCTCCTTCAGTTTGAAGTCATTGCCCCTTGTCCTGTCCCTCCAGGCCCTTGTAAATAGTCTCTCTCTATCTTTCTTGTGGGCTTCCTCCAAGCAGTGGAAAGCCACAATTAGGTGACCCTGAAGCTTCTCTTTTCCAGGCTGAACAGTCCCAGTTCTCTCAGTATGTCCTTATAGCAGAGCTGCTCCATCCCTCACATCATCTTGGGACTTGCTTCAACCTGCCCATGTCCTTCCTGTGATCGGGACACTTGTTTTCTATGAGTTTCTTTCAGGATCTTCTGCAAGTTCAATAATAATCTAGTAAAATAAGTTTTTATAAGTAATAGAAATTATTACTTTGACATCAAATAATTTAGTATCCCTAAAGACCCAACTGATGTCCAATAGTGGGTTTTCTTGGAATGAAGAAGTATCCATAGTAAAATAAATTCCACTGGAATACGCTGTTCAGTTCACAGAACCAGGGGGAATCTATCAGCACAGCATGTTTGGATGTCTAAATAAATGTGTCCATTCATTTAGTACAGCCAAAGAAGTGCTAGAAATATGGTAAAGAATAAAAGACATGCATTGTTGGTAAGTAGAAGTTTTATCCAAGCAAGGGAAAAAAACGCCAAACAACAGGACTTACAAACCATATGCACATGGTCATTTATGTGTAAGAAGCAGAGGTACACACTTAGTAGAGATGCATGTAAGTTTATAATCTCATTTCATGGAGGAAAAAGAAGAATTGCTAAAATGCAACTGGATAACTCAGATTTAGTCAAAGGATATATACCATGTCCCTATGAAATGAGGCTGACAGGAAACAGTAGCATTTAGGTTGTGAAACCTGAAATTAACTAAAACATTATTATATCCTTGGCAAACTTTAACATTTTCTTCAGGAAACAAACTAGTCATATTCCAGAGTTTCCTAGAGTGAGAGCAAACTATGTGAAGCAAAGAAGCAAAATGAATTTCAGCAGAAGCATGAAAAAGCTGCCAAGTGATGAACCAAACCATGACTTATGCAGGAAAACAACTGGAAACCTTTATCTAAATCATAATTCAAACAGGCCACATCCTTGAAAAATTAAGTTTTATTAATTAAGAAATATAAAAACTTCTCCAAGCTGTAGTTAGATGCATCAACTGCTGTCTAATATTGAAAAATCCTGCTCCAAGATGAAATAAGAAACAGGACTAGATAGGCTCTGCTGTTAATGCCTGCGTGATATATTTGACAGGAAATTAAATCTGACCCCTGAAAACAGACAATTCCATAAAGATAAACCCTTATTAAAAACATTGGGATATTGGGTTTTTTCTCATCAGGGATCCTTATCATATGATCACATCTGAAATCATTCCTTTCATTTAAGATAGTTAAGAAGACCAGGAAAACAAACCAGTAAAACACACTCAAAATATTTTTGAGATCACATCTAGGATATTAATTTAGGAAAATTTCTGCTTTAGAAGAAAGACACCCTGAAACCATAAATTACATAAATTGCAACTTTGTATTACAACAATGTACTTTTTACATAAATTACAAACATCATAAATTACAGCTTTCTTCAAATCTTAGATGTAGTACAGAATTAGTTCAATCTTTTCTTCACTTGAGATATGTGTATGTTTCAGTTTTACTTTCGCATGCTGACCATAAAGGAAAATAAATAGCCAATTTATACTAACATTGCTCTGCTTTTATTTCTGTATTGTCTAGCACTGAACAAATCAAACAGGCCATATACCACAATTAAAAGTCACATAATCTCTTATATTATATAGAGTCAATTGAAGCTGGTTTTGGAAGAAAAACAGTGACAATAATAAGGATAATACCAGTAAAATATTTATCAGATTAGGTTGTCTCACTCATCTTTAACTTTGCCAGACAAAATATAATCACAGTCTTCTTTAAACATTTCATTTTTTTTCTCAGAACTTCATGTAAACTATCACTATGATGTAACATCGTAAGCTGCCACAGGTGTTGAAACTATTTCAAATACTATTTCACATTATTTTAAGAAATTAGTTTGCCTGTCAAATGCTTCACTTTCTATTGTCAGCTGTCAAAAACCTAAATCTCAGATTATACAAAGAACTGTCGAGTAGCTGAAGGTTAATTCCAAGTTGTCTGTGTTGCTCCTGGGCACAGTCAGGAAAGGATATACGCTAAAGCAGGTCAAAACCAACTCTTCTGACTTGTTATGAACACTCTTAAGATTTTGTATAGATGTAACTCTTTCTTCTGCTTCTGGCCTTTACTTCCAGTCTTGCATAGCTTTTTCTCCCTTTGCTCTTCGCATTCTCTCCATTACCAGTGTTCATACCTGCTTTTCACTTTTTCTTGAAGTATTTCATTTAATGTACAAGAATGACCTTGGAAATTAAATTTTCAATTTTAAATTTGCTCATCAAGTATTCCTCAAAATCACTTTGAGACAGAGACTGGCAGAAGACTTTCAGACTCTATCTAAAGGTGAAAAGGAACATTGAAAGAGTTCCTACCACCTGGCAAGTCTAATTTGCATATTTATCACTTGGTTTCAATATCATTTTATAAACTGTTCAATTTTTTTTGTATCAGAAGTCTTCCTAAGAGGATTTCTTTATAACCTTCTCTTAGGAATGACAGTGACAATGATATGTAGCTGAATGTGCAGAGGAAGGTTCAGTGGTTCAGTGAGAACACTTAAGGGAGAAGACGTGCATCAAAAATTCTCCTTTGAGTCACTTTACCACTCCTTTCAAAAGCAGTCCTACTTCTTATAATCATGTACATTTTAAAAGTTTAATTTATGATAGCATAATTTATTAATACTATGGAGGGAAAGCTGGATGTCCCAGTCAAGTGGTCCCTTGGTTGCATTAGACAGTTCAAGATGAAGTGAATATTCCTAAGGGTCTTGCTCAGTCCAACAAGTTATAACCTAGGTTGCTGAAATTTGTTGAGCAGTGTCAGGGGCCACTGAAAGTCACAAAGTAGATGGAAATTGAGCTCAGTAGTTATCAATGTCAGACACTCACTTTTATTGTAGTGATGCAATGGAAAATGAGTCCTTCACTTCAACTGTAGAAAACTCCTGAAGTGCATTGGGAAGTGTGGCCAGCAGATTCAGGGAGGTGATCCTGCCCCTCTATTCAGATCTAGCGAGGCCACATCTAGAGTGCTGCATCCAGTTCTGGGTTCCACATTTCAAGAAACACAAGGAGCTACTGGAGAGAGCCCAACAGAGGCCACAAAGATGATGAGGAGTCTGAAGGCCCCGCAGCTGGGCCAGTCTGTCTGGTGGAGGATGGGTGATCACTGCATCTGGCCAGAGGCCATGGCACACACCAAAACCTCTCCTCCTTCCCTGCCTTGGTGCAGGGATCTGTGGGAGCCTGGCAGCAGAAAAACCTGGGGCTGGGGCTTCTATCCCAAAGGTGCTGGGCTGTGGTGGATGCTCTTCCGGATGCCTCACACAATGGTGTCATTTTATCTCAATCTGCCTTAGGTGGTTTAACCCTCAGTTGAGGGTTTTCAGTCAGGAGGCCCATCCAGGGTGGGCTTTGCTGGTGCAGTGTTGTTGTTATACACCTTTGCTGTAATAGCCAAAAGTCTTTCATTAAGATGTTCAAGCCATAAACCATAACATTTCAGTCTCCAACTAGCAGGATTGGAATGGATGCTCTCCAAAGGTCCCTTCCAATCCCAATCATTCTGTGATTCTATGAAAACACTCAGAATAACACAAAGTTTAGGATTTTATAAATACATCCATAACCAAATACCCAGGTTTCAGATAACATAAGTTATAAATACTGTGACAATGTTTTGAAAAAAGGATAGGGTTTCTTTTTCATTGGTGAATCACACTGAAAAACATTTCCAGCTATTGTATTTTGGATAAGAGCTGCAAATTTTTACCAGACAGATGACTAAAATGCCAATGCATACAAATGGATCTTTGTGCTAAGATGAAATTTAATCAATATTTTACAATGGCAGTAGCTCAGCTAAGACAGAAGTTGTAATGGAATGCAAAGAGATTTCCAACTTTAAAGCTTTGGAAAAGAACCAAGTTTAGTACTTGACATCACTGAGTAAGAGAGAATATCAGCATTATGTTGCCTCTGAAAGAATCCTGAATTTCAGAAATTTACGTCTACATTGAACCATATAGTCTTCCATTTACTTTTTAGTGTTATTTGATGCCTTTGCTGGTGTACTAAGGTTAAAAGTTTACTTAAGACTGTGAGGCCTCATACTGAAACAATCAGGAAGGACTATCATTTGAGCTGAGCAATACAGCTGTACATTTCTTTGATTCTGGAAAAAGAAAAGAAAAAAGCAAAAAAAGAAAACGAACAAACCAACCAAAAAAACAACCACAAAAAACCCCAGGGGAGAGATTGCAATTGCAATCTCTGTTGTAATTTCATATATTTCTTTTCCTCACAATTTAACTTAGTGGATATCAAGATACAGAATGGAATTTTAACACTCCAGAACACAAGAGCTGCTTCCCTGGGTTAGAGGGCACAGCAAGAGCAGGATGTGCCAGGGAGTTGCTACTCTGTGCTGGCACCTCAGAATTTTGTGGATGCTGCCAAAATTATTGCAGGAAAGTGTGATTATATTAGGAGAACTGAAACAGCTAGCAGGGAAGGTGAGAACTGGGAACAAATAGTTTCTGTTAAATGTAACCTCTTATTTTATACCTACTCTGTGGAACATCGTGTGGTACAAGATGTCTGTGGGACAGGAAGAACTGCTGATGACAGGTGGTAACTGTGCACATAAATATTCATATTCATGTATCAAGGCAGGGATATAATTGTCAGTTAAGTCTACTGGAAAGAAACATTAATTATATTAAACCACATCTTTGAAAGATTTTTATTTTGTATGGGCTTTATACATAGTTTTGCTTTAAAAATCAAAATTTTTTCTTCTGCCTCATCCTTCTCCTTTCCATTTCCCTGCCATTGTCTTTTGCTCCTTCTCCCGTTCAAGAAAAGATCCTGCAGGAAAGATAAGATGATAGTTGCTGTCTCGTGTTTCTTCAAGGGAGCAATTTAAGAAGAACGCAATTTTACCACTCAGATAAGCACAACCTCATAAGAGCACCACCATGTATTCCTTTAAAAGCATTACAAAGAACCTATAAGTTCTTATTTTGGAAAGTAAAGGACTTATGGCGAAGCAGTGACCATCATTTAACTAGGATTAATATTAAAGATTTTATAAATTAACTTCCAGTATCAAGCGCAACAGAACAATAGGATCAAATTAGTACTGATACACTATGCTGCAATTTTGTGCAGTCCATTTACATTTCAATGGAAAACTGGAAATAGGTATTCTGAAGGATGCAATCAGATAAATTGCAAATGCACACATTTCATGTCTAAGGATTTCCTTTTCACAGCAAATTCTTTTCTGGCTTGAAAATACCATACAAATGAAAAAACACCAGGTTGCTCTGGCAAAAGGGTCTATCAGATATTTCAGTGTGTGGTGATGATCAGTCAAGTTTAAAAAGTAACTTTTGTGTATGCAGACAGGAGAGCGATGGGCAAGGTTGTTTTCCCCCTGCTATGGGGCTGTGTTTTGGGCTCATGTTGAAAAAAGAGTTGATATCACAGGGCTTTTTTAGCTACTGCTGAGCAGGGCTTACACATGGCCAAGACCTTTGCTGCTCCTCACAGCACCCCACTGAGCAGTGGGCTGTGGAGAGCAACAAGCTGGGAGGGGACACAGCCAGGACAGCTGACTGCAACTGACCATGGGAATATCCCAGAACACATGGTGCCAGTCTCAGCCTATAAAGCTGGGGGAAGAGGAAGGAAGGGGGAACACTTGGAGTGATGGCATTTGTCTTCTCAAGTCACCATTAAGCATGATGGAGCTCTGCTGTCCTGGGAATGGTTGAACACCTGCTCACCCACAGGAAGTGGTGACTTAGTTCCTTGTTTGGCTCTGCTTTCATGCACGGCTTTTGTTTTCCCTATTAAACTGTCTTTATCTCTGTCTCTGTCTCCAGCTATGAGTTTTCCCAGTTTTACTCTTCATTGTGAGGGAGTGAGCAAATGACTGTGAGGGGCCTAACCACAACATCATATGAGATTCCAGTCTGTATGTAAGATTCCAGTCTGTAGGTGCCTCAGACTGTCACACTAATAAGTCTTTACCAGACTTTTTGTGTTAAACTTGGTTTTTGCCAGCTGAACCAAAATCTCACACATTAAACGTGGTTAGCAAACTGCCTGTGACCAAAGGCAACTCCTAGGTCGTTGAGCACCACGTGTTAATGCTCTAGGAAACCTAAGACACACTCTTTATTTATACAGAGTGATTTTACACTTATTGCTGCTTTTAATAAGATGAACATCACTTCTCCATAGTAGATGTTTGACAGCAGTGTTGTGTGTCCCTGCCCTTCGTGGCATTTCAACTGACATGAAAAGCTTGAACATTCATGCGAAACACAGAATTATGAGAACAAGCTATCCATTCTATTTTTAGTATAGGATTTATTCATATATAGCTGTATGTGTGTATGTAATTGGAACTGACCTGTAAGTTTCAGTTGTTCTTCTATGTCAAATATTTGCAAATTATCAAATATAAGTATCTTAATAGCTTACAGTTTTTGATTAAAACATTAATTAACACCATGACTCCAGAGGTTAGTATCATTATTTGACACTATTGTGGTACCAGGTTTAATAGACTGCAGCATTTTTCTTGCACCTTAAATTAATCTCAATCATATCTTAAAAATCTCAGCTGATGGAGAAATTACAGCTTATGAATGAGGATAAAATTATTTTTTGGTGGAAACCACTACATTTTAATAGTCACAGAAGAGTTTATTTTGGAAAGAATCTTTGGAGGTCAATTTCTCTTATCCCTGAACAAGGCAGGGCAGGTTCAAATGATCATGCCCCAGGGTTTGTGCCTGGGTCAAGGCCTTTAGCATGCCAGTGCAACCAGTGCAGTTTGAAGGTCTCCTGGTCATTGGAACATCATTCATATTAACTAGGAAGCCAAATGTAGTCTCCTCCACCTTCTGTATCCACCATGAGACTGGTTACTTAAAAGTAATAGAAAAAAATATGAAAATAAAATGAAATAGAAAAATATGAAATGAAAAAAAAGAAATGAAATTAATACAAAAAATATGAAGTCTCATACTATTCTTTGGTTGTCACTTTTGCCTCACCCATCTTGGGAATTCTCAGTTGACTACATGCTCCTTAGAGACACAAGTTTTAGATTTAAAAAACCCACCAGTGTGCTTTGAGCATGGGCTTGGACTAGTGACCTCTGGACCTCTCAATTTAAATTATTTTCACTCTATGCATTTAAGAAAAGTTTCCTTATTTCTATACATATGAACAGAGAACAGGTGGATCTACAGCAAAAAAAAAGCTTCTAATGATACTATTCTTATCTTATTTGAAGGAACACATAAAATTTACAGTGAAAAATGTTTTCCTGCAAAATTTTTGAACTTAAAAAGGATTTATTATGGTACATTTTTCCAAATGTAAAATAAAATTTTGTTTTTTATAAGATTTTATGGTATTCCTGTCATGCTTTCTGACTTGGTGGTAACTGCAAGTTTTGTTGTGGGTTTCTTTAATGTATATACTTGTTTATTAAAGGACACATTGAGTCCAGTAGTTTTCATTCTTTTTTGATGTGAAGCCACCAATAAAAAAACAATAACTCAAATTATTGACATTTCCCAATGAAATTTTGTATGTGATACCAAAGTCCAAATCTTCATGCATGAAAATTGTGTGGATTTGGACACAAAAAGGAAAAGCTTACTTTCATTACAGTGCTAGGCATAGAACAGATCCAAATCTCTTTCCTTTTTGTCTTCCAATCTACTTCTATGAAATAACACAACAAATAACATTAAGAGCATTATTTTCCTCCTAGGCAGAGAGGTCTTCCTCTCTTGTTATTGTATCCAATCGTTGAAGTGAAAAATGGTGAGCACAGCTGATATGAGAAAAGGAATGGCAACAGCTGAAGATAGATGGATAGTTCAGTTAGAATGGGATTTTTCAGACTTTTTTGGATAGCTTATTTTTGTCTCCTTTTGGACAGACTTTTCCACTAGACGGATGTGAATAACTTCTGTGTCATTTTTGTTGCTGAGCAACAGCCTGAGAGATATAAAGAAGATGAGCCTATAAAAGCAAAGTTATAGTAGTAGAAGCCAACCCAGAATTTGCATATTTCCTGTATAGTTCTTAAAATTACAGTATAATTATGTCAATCTTCCTCATTCTGCTAGTTAAAATGTTTGTCAACCAATTAGACTTAAAGTGAGGGAGACAAAATACCCATATGGCATTTTTTTCAGGCATGATTATTTCATCCAGAGTGGAGGGATCCCCCTGGTATGGCTCTGTTCAAGTTCTGCCTGAAGATGGAAATTGTCTTTCAGCTGTTTTTTCCTTGCAGCAGGGACATATGTTGCTGCCTGCCAGAGGGAAAATCCTTCCTCAGAGTTCCATCACATCATAAAAGGCTCAACATAATGCATTTGTTGAAATATGCACTCCTCAGAAACACCTTGAGCTGTATTGAAACCAGCACCTGCTTTGGCTCCATTGCCTCTGTGGAGAGAATGTGTCCCAACCTTGCCCACATCACTTGGTCTGCACCAAGAAAATTTAATGTGAAGGAAGGTGGCCCTACTAAGAAAGTCTGAGGATGCTGCACTCATTATGGCAATAGGTTGAAGAGACTGAAAGAAAAATTGCTACCCTGGTCAAGCAGAAAAGCTGGATCCCTTTCAGGTTATTTATACTGTTTTTTATGGTGTTCACCAGCCCTATATTTGAAATGTGTAAAGCCAGACCAGCTGAACACAACTCTGCAAGATACAGCTCATGAAGACAAGAGGGATGCTCAGCCTTCTTGTCAGCATGTAGCAACAGGTGACAGAGACAGTGAAAGAGACGCTGACAGTGACAGAGAAAGTAGCATCAATCTGCCACACTGAACAAGAAATTGGAGAGTCTCCATGAACTGATTTAGAAATGGTGTTAATTTTCTGGAAGTGCTTGTTTTTATTTCTTGGGGTAATTAGCAGAGAGCACTTTCTCTTCTCAAGCTGTCTTCCCTTCAACAAGGTTTAAAAAGCTGCATCAGTCTCATTTTTAGGAAATGTTACCTGTTTTGCTAAAATAGAGTTCCCCTACTAAAAAGTCTTTCATTTTACAGACCTGGCTGTTATTAAAACAAAATATGTAACCAGGCACTTCTCCTTCTAGTATCTGAAAATATTATTTAGTCCTGTAATTTTCTATTTGGGATGTTGCTTTGTTTAATTCTCCATATGTAATCCATATAATTTAATTTTCACTGGCAGAAAATGAATTGAGATGCACGAACAGAACACATTTGGGCTAATATGAACCTCCTTGTTTTTAGAGTAGGTGTATTGGATAGAATTTTATATTCTCATCTTCCTCCTATCCTTTAAAACAATGTTTAAAAATAAAAAAGCAATTCCTCTTTTCTCACAGAATGTCTCTTACTGACACAATTGTTCCATGACATTTTAAAAGCAGCACCAAATCACAATAACCAATTTATACAGTTCCTCTTCTCCAGTCAATGTATGGCTGCTGCCCTTTCAGTCACACCAACAGAAATCCATACTCTAGAATGCTTTGTTTCTCCTCAGTGGCATTAATATAGACACAGAGAGAGACTCTCCAGAGGATAAAATGCTGAAGTTCAGACAAAAGTAGAACAGCAATTTCAACTGCACCTTCTAATGGAAGTGAAGATTGTGTTTTCCACTCTTTGAGCAACTTGGTAAGGGAGAAACTTGTAATATATTTTACTTAGTTATGTATGTTTTAAAGGAAAAATCACCAGGATGACAAATTTGAACCAGGAGTTGGGACTGTTTCTGTGACTGAAGACAATGCACAAAAATTAAAGAGCAAATGAACATGTAAAATATGACTTGAAAATCTGGGTTTGCTTCTTCAGACACTGTGTGCTTGCACTGCAGTATTATGAATTTAGGAGGGAATGCAGTAAAGTTGGTGTGTAATTTGAGGTGTAAATTAAAAGTTTTGTACTGTCCTGAAAGATGACCAAGAAGCCTGAATGAGCATTGATATTATCCAGTATATAATGCTCTGGGTAATTTTAATTCATCTGCTACAGAGAATTTAAAAGTCAGTGAATAGATTATTTTGATCACTAGCTCACAGTGTTAATTATATTGACTGCATGTATAATAAGCAAAGAGTTCAATGTTCATAAAAATTTTATATCCAAATTTATGGACCTTTTGTAATTCAGAGTGGAGATTCATTGCATCTATTCTATTCAGATGAGGAAGTTGCAAAACCACATTAGCAAGGTCCCAGTATTGTATATAATGTCCCATTGGTTCTTGCATCTTTTTTCTGGTGTGAGTTCTGTTTTCAGGCATGTAAAAGATTGTGAGTGGCTGCTCCAACAGTATTTCATGTGCTCTCTGCGATGCCCTCATTCAGTTGTAAATATTTCCTGTTTATCAAGAAACAACAGCCAATATCTTGTTTGCTCAAATGCAGAAGATCAACCTTGGAAAAGTGTCTGGTAAAAAAAATGAGAAAAGAAATAGTGAAGTGTAGTCTTGCCCTTTGTTTTGTGTTGTTTTAAATTGCCCACCATGCAGCCAGTGTGGGCTAAGTGTTCTGGGAGATGGCTGGGACACATATCAAAACAGTTGATTCATGCAATTATGTGATTTTACAAACTTCACTGGCAGTATGTTGAGGAAAGAAAATAGACAAATGTGTTCATAGGAGGTGGCACATGTCTGTGGACTGAGTTTGAGGACTCGACATCAAGCTGTATTGTATTAGTGAGGTATTTTGGTGGCAATCTGAGCAGTTGTGGTGTTATGCAGAAACCTTATACACTACATTGTTGATGGCAGGACCTGAAAAATAAGAAGGGAGCAGACTTTAACAACAGTCAAGGTCCAGACCACTTCAGAAATTTGTCAAGTAGTCTTGAAGTATCAGATTTGGAGAAAGAGTGTAGGGATCTCGAGGTTTTAGGAGACCAGTTATCCTTCCCTCTTGCCTTCTATGACTTCTGAATCATTCCTACTCCAGTGAGATCATTAGGATAGGATGTAAGCATCCAAACACTCAGCATATCTGGATATAGATGTAATTATGAATCCTAATCTTTTTCCAAGAATTCAATCCAGTCCCTTTAACTTGAGTCACCTTTTCAACCATGTCACTGCTAAAGAGTTTCACCTGTTTTTACTCAGTATTAGAATACTCACCAAGAATTAACTACTTAAAAAACTTACAAGATTTGGGGTGAGATTTTTCTTTAAAATGTTGAGATGAAACAGCATGCAGGATAAATGATATATTAATTGACAGAAATTTTCAAAATCAATAAAACAGCTATCAGATTCTGTTTTAAACTGGAGTGTTTATTCTTTTGCTCTAGAGAATTCAGGTTTTACATAATTTTATCTTTCTAATGTCAATCTAGTTTAAGGTAGACTCCAGTAATTTTAGTGGCAAATTCTCTTAGCTTGCAAATATTTTTCAGCGTTTTTGTGTTAGTTTGCTTGCAGTGTTGTGCTTAATAAGTGCCATAATAACCTTCAGTATTTCTTGGAATGTATAAACAGATAAAGAAAATATAACTCACTGAAAAAAACCATTCTGGTTAATGTCAACAACTGCTTAGCAGGCTTCATTATGAACTTATTTAAATCACGTATTGCAGAGTAAAACAGAATTTTTTTGTGAGCTAAGTGGAACTGTCTAATTACTCTTCCTAATTGAATGCAACAGAACTCCTTGGCATTCTTCAGATAACTTCCTCTTTCTGCATTTGCATTAGAGTTGCCATGGACAGCAGTGTATGTTGCTACCAGTCATTAACCATCTTAATTTTTTTAAGCTTCCTGCTAAACAGCAGTTGACTTATACAAGCAGCTCTAATCTCAGCTGGTTAAAATTCAAGAGCAAGCTGCCTGGCAGTTTAAAAAAAGAAAATAAAATATCTTGGTTTACCTTCTGCTTAACTGTGAATACTTTTGCTGCCTTGTGGTTTCATTGGCCCATTTTCCTAAATAGCTCATGCTGATTGTAATGACTCCTCTTAATTTTTCCCACATGGATAGAATAGGAGGAGAAGAACTGAAGCTGTAGGTGCTCCCCCTCACTGTTTTATAACATCTTGTGGGAAGATTGGAAAGCTCCTCAAAAAGGCACAGGATGTCTGTGTAACCTCAGTCCCTCCCGCATCTTCTCCCACCTTACACGTACATATGATATCATTCATATATGTGTATATAGACACTGCAGTTTATTTTCTATGTCCACCAAAAAGTAAATGTTCAGATAATATAAAGTGGTCCTTAAATACCATAAACAAATTTATTTTTTATAAATGAAGTCCATTAGTTCTAATGACCTTAATGTTTTACACTGAAGTACTATCTGTCATTTAAACAATGAATTTATAAGAGAAGAGAAATCAGATTTTTTCACGGAACTTCAAAATTACAAAAAAGCATGTAATTTTCTGACTAAATGTTTTTCACAGTATCATAAAACAGATTTTCTTTTTCAGTTTGTTTTTATTTAGTAAGGAAACAAAAGACATAATGATTCTCACAAATTTTTTGTAACTTTTAAATTATTTGTGCTTCACCTTTTACCTTCTAATTTGTAGGAGAATAATAAAAAAATCCCAAAACTCACAACTGTTAGAAAAAAGGATCTTCAAAGAATGCTAACAGAAAGAAGGGTGGGAGGAAAGACTCATCCCAGTCTTTTGGAGAAGTATTGTCCCAAAATTGCACTTAAAAAATAAATCCTCTTTCAAAAAAGGTGTTTTTTCGCTTTTGTAACCTCAAAATTCTTTTTCCATCCTCAACCGACAGAACTTAACATGTTCACAAAAATCAGTACTGTAATCCTGTTGTAATGAGAAGCTCTCAGGACATTATTTTTCATCAATTTCAGCGCTGCACTATACTGAACGCTTTATTTTTACTTTAAAAACTCTTTAAAGGATATGCTTAAATATAAGTTTCTGGTTTCAATTCCAGTAATGTAGTGGAACTTATTGCTGTAATAGCAGGGTTTACTGCTGCTCACAAATGGCATGATGACAGCAAACACTTCACTGCCAGAACTGAAATAAGCAACACTCCTTTATGCACTTAAATTTAAGTACATGATTTAGTCAGGAAGCCCAGCACCTAGGGAGCATCCTTAGGTTCTACTTTGCTGCCTGCATTAAGTAAACCTGGAGCTCTCCAGCACAGCATTGCCACTGTTGGTAATGGGCCATAGGCACGGCAATGAGTTTCCAGGTCTATCCGTCGTCCTCTGTATTAACTTTTCTTGACCTGCTTGAAGCTTCATTTTTATTGGTTTATCTGTGATAGCATTTTCTGTAACTGGCCAAGTGCCCATGGCTATATGCATTGCTTTTGTTTGTATTTGCGCGATACAAGCACAGCTCAAAATAAAGAGCAGTGAGAAGCAGCCACTCTGCACAGAAGATATTTATGGCATGAAGACAGTGAAGGGAAAAAGACAGCCCTAATCTAAGAGCAGAAGCTTTGTCAGGTGTAGTCCAGAATGCTGCTTAGAGGAGTACAGCCATGGGAAATGGGATGGAGAGTGGTCACAGCTCCCCCCTGATCCCTCAGTGAAAAGCCGACCTGCACAAAATGTGGTCTAGGAGTGACAAGGGCAACACAGAAATAGTATTTAACACATGGAACTGCAGACCAGCGCAGGAGCAGAAAGGCATAAAACATAAGAAAAGTAACTTAAAGTGAATGCTAGACCAAGGAAGAAATGATGATGAGCTTGAATGTCATAATCCCACCAGGAAAGGATGCTGAAAACTCTGCCCGTGAAACTCAGCACAGCATGAACCCTCCTGACCTTAGGGCATAGAGGAGCAGTGCCAGGGTGAGCATAGCTCCAGCAGGAGTGAAAACTGAGACATGTATAACACTTCTAACTGCATTGATTTGCTTGTTTTTCTTTTTTTTTTTCTTTGTTGTAGCAATTACATTAGGCTCATAATCCTTGATTTATACTAATAATATTTCAGTCATGCTAACAATAAATCCTTGGCCCAATGTGCATATTTTTAGATATATAATGTATGCCTTTCTCTTTGCATGCAATCTTTCAAAAACAAGATTTGAACATAATAACAATGAAGAATTGGATTGCTTGTAGGAGTTCTTGGTATTTCCAGAAAAAAAAAAATTAGTTCTTTGCTGTACTGAAGGCAACAAATTTAATGAAACAGAATTCTTTCTTTAGAAGATAAATAACCTCAGGACTATGTCAGCAAGAAAAATTCCTATTGATCTGATGTTTGGCTCAAGTGGAGAAAACACTTAAAGGAAGCAACATTCCAAACCAAATTTGAGCTACATATCCAGTATATTTGATCCTGAAGATGGTTTGTCTTTTCCCTAGACACTCCTGAGCAACTGGCTTCTCTTGGTATCCTGTAAAAATATTCCCAACCATAAACTATTAAATTTTGGTATCTCTAATAGCCTTAAGGTCCTCCATCCTCCTTAAAAGCCTGCAAATCATCCATCTCCTGCTTCTTTAAATGTGAGCAATATCTGTACCTTTTTTAGCCTTTGGTACAACATCAGCATCATTCTCTTTCAGGTTGTAAGGTGTATTTTCCACAGATTTTTACTTTTTGCATTTTTTTTTTGTTTTCCTCTCTTCCCTCATGAGTTTATTCTATTCTCACTCCATTGTGTTATTTTTTCTAATCTTCAGGATAAAAATTTTCCTACTCTACACCTTTGATTAGTCCTGCTTTTTTTTGTGTGTGCTGGCAGATATCTACACTTCTGGAGTTGTCAGTGCAGCTTTTCTTTCCTGTTCCATCCTGTCATCAAAAATTCACCACGTTCAGATGTGTTATTATTCAGAAGTGTTATTTCAGGAAAATATGGTATATTTCCTCTGTCTGCATTTTCTTGACTTACTGATTATCAAGGCAGATAAAATTAACTGTCCATGAAATCACAGAATCATAGAATCATTTGGGTTGGAAAAAATCTTTAAGAACTTCAGGACCATTAGCCCAGCACTGCAAAGTCCAGCACTAAACCATGTCCTTCGCTGCCGCATCTGCAGATTTTATAAATATCTTCTGAGGTGGTGACTCCATCACTCCCCTGGGCATCCCCCTCCTTCAAAAAGCTTTCCATGAAAAGCTTTTTCCAAATGTTAACTCTAAATCTCCCCTGAGACAGCTTGAGACCATTTCCTCTCATCCTTTCCCTTGTTAATTGGGAGGAGAGACTGACCTCCACCTGGCTACAACTTCCTTTCCCTTTGGGCATTCCTCCTAAGCCTCCTTTTCTCCAGATCAAACACCCCCAGCTCCCTCAGCTGCTCCTCACAGGACTTGTGCTCCAGACCTTTCCCCAGCTCCATTTCCTCCTCTGGACGTGCTCCATCCCCTGAATGTCTTTGTTCCAGTGAGGTCTCAGAATCTCCAGCTGGTCAGAGTGACCCCAAAATGTGTTAGAAAGTCTCTTTTCCTAGCCTGGCGCTCCAAGAGTCAGAGCTCTTCAGTTCTTGGTCTCAAGGTTGTTTATTTTTCCTTATCCATAAAATTTTTTCTCCCGTCCAGCTGAGGTCTGCTCCGCAGGACAGTTCCAGGCACTCTGCCTGCCCCCGGGGCAGTGTTATGTCTTTATACTACAAATTACGTGTACAATACTTACCATTACTTTCCAATGCCTACCACCTATGTTAGACGGTGAGTTTCTACTCTAAATCAATCTAAAAGTGCCAATATCACAGCAGAAGATGGAGGCCAAGAAGAAGAAAGAGAAAGGCTGGACATGCCCAGATTCCTCCATCTTGCCCCCTGAACCTCCATTCTAAAAACCCCAAAAATCTATTTTTCACCCTGTGATAAATTCATTATTATTCTACTTAAATTGTCATGACCTGCAGATCTTCATCTAAGGCTGGTAACTTGCTCCATGGGTCATAATCAAAACCACAGGGGTCTTGGGCTCTGTGCCAGGATCTCTGAGCCCCCTGGCAGGGGTCTTGGCTGCTCAGGACAGCCAGAGGGATGTCCTGGGTTTCGACAGTGAGGGGCCCAAAAGTGGACACAGCTCTTGAGGTGTGGCCTCAGTGGTGCCCAGCACAGGGGGACAATCCTGCCCTTCTCCTGCTGCCACACTATTGCTGGTACAGGCCAGGTGCCATTGGCCTTCTTGGTCACCTGGGCACACCTGGGCTTGTGTTCAGCTGCTGTCCACCAGAATCCCCAGGTCTTTTTCCTCTGGGAAGCTTTTTAAACACTCTGTTCCCAGCCTGTAGCACTGCAGGGGGTGGTTGTGACCTAATGGCACTTGGCCTTGTTGAACCTCGTCCAACTGACCTCAACTCCCTGATCCAGTCTGTCCTGATCCCTCTGCAGAGCCACTATTTGATATACTCAGACAGCAAGTAAAGGAGATCATATTCTGTGACTATGTCATGTACTACATACATAATTTACTGAAGTCCACGGCATGTTGTTCTTTCCTTGTATGCCTGAATTTTAATAAACCTTACATGAGACTGAAATGTTATGGTTTATGGCTTAAACACCTTTGTGAAGGACTTTGCCTATTATAGCAAAACTGTTTATCAAAAGCTGCAGAAAAGACCTGAGCAGGGCCCTGACTAAGACTCTGCACTGCTCATTGATGAACATAAGATAAAGTGACACAGGTCTAGACTGGGGGAGAAGAATACACTCATGGGACAACCAACCTTAGCATATTCAGGATGGAAACTACAGCCCCTGGGTTATCAGCTGCCAGGCTTGCACAGACTCCTTTAGAGCAAAGTAGGAAGGAGGAGAAGTTTTGGTTATGTGGTGAAAAAGCCTCTGATCTGAGGCAGCAAACACCCATCTTCCACTGTGCAGACCAGCTCAGCTGTCAGTCCCCTCACTCCAGGAAAAGCCACATCCATGTGAAGGACAGCTGAGGGGGCGTCATGGCCCATCAATGGCACCCCAAAGGGGACCCAGACCCTGCACCAGAGCTCTGCAACATGATGTAACAGGTCCACATGTAACAGGTCCAGGTTGCAAGGGACAGCGTCAAATCTGTCACCTTTAGGGGAGGCACCTGGGCGTTCTCACCTGGCCTAAATGTATATTAACCCATGGGATTCTATATTTTTGGCTGTGGGAACCTTACCACCAAGAAAAAGAGATGGAGGATAACAACAAGATGTTGTGAGGACCCTGGAAAGGTGATATGTTTCTACCAAACCCCTGTCATTCTCTGCCTGTAACACCCCCCCCCCATTTTTCTATTTCTTTTCCTTCCTTCCTTCCTTCCTTCCTTCCTTCCTTCCTTCCTTCCTTCCTTCCTTCCTTCCTTCCTTCCTTCCTTCCTTCCTTCCTTCCGACACTTCCTTCCGACACTTCCTTCCGACACTTCCTTCCGACACTTCCTTCCGACACTTCCTTCCGACACTTCCTTCCGACACTTCCTTCCGACACTTCCTTCCTTCCTTCCGACACTTCCTTCCGACACTTCCTTCCGACACTTCCTTGCGACCGACACTTCCTTCCTTCCTTCCTTCCTTCCTTCCTTCCTTCCTTCCTTCCGACACTTCCTTCCTTCCTTCCGACACTTCCTTCCGACACTTCCTTCCGACACTTCCTTCCGACACTTCCTTCCTTCCTTCCGACACTTCCTTCCTTCCTTCCGACACTTCCTTCCGACACTTCCTTCCTTCCTTCCTTCCGACACTTCCTTCCGACACTTCCTTCCGACACTTCCTTCCGACACTTCCTTCCGACACTTCCTTCCGACACTTCCTTCCTTCCTTCCGACACTTCCTTCCTTCCTTCCGACACTTCCTTCCGACACTTCCTTCCTTCCGACACTTCCTTCCTTCCGACACTTCCTTCCTTCCTTCCTTCCTTCCTTCCTTCCTTCCTTCCTTCCTTCCTTCCTTCCTTCCTTCCTTCCTTCCTTCCGACACTTCCTTCCGACACTTCCTTCCGACACTTCCTTCCGACACTTCCTTCTGACACTTCCTTCCTTCCTTCCTTCCTTCCGACACTTCCTTCCGACACTTCCTTCCTTCCGACACTTCCTTCCTTCCTTCCTTCCTTCCTTCCTTCCTTCCTTCCTTCCTTCCGACACTTCCTTCCGACACTTCCTTCCGACACTTCCTTCCGACACTTCCTTCCTTCCTTCCTTCCTTCCTTCCTTCCTTCCTTCCTTCCTTCCTTCCTTCCTTCCTTCCTTCCGACACTTCCTTCCGACACTTCCTTCCTTCCGACACTTCCTTCCGACACTTCCTTCCTTCCTTCCTTCCTTCCTTCCTTCCTTCCTTCCTTCCTTCCTTCCGACACTTCCTTCCTTCCGACACTTCCTTCCTTCCTTCCGACACTTCCTTCCGACACTTCCTTCCGACACTTCCTTCCGACACTTCCTTCCTTCCGACACTTCCTTCCTTCCGACACTTCCTTCCTTCCGACACTTCCTTCCTTCCTTCCGACACTTCCTTCCTTCCGACACTTCCTTCCGACACTTCCTTCCGACACTTCCTTCCTTCCTTCCGACACTTCCTTCCTTCCGACACTTCATTCCTTCCGACACTTCCTTCCGACACTTCCTTCCTCTTTGCCTCTTTTGCTATTAAAATAAAATATAACAACATTTTTGGCACCAACATCTAACCTAATTTGGTTTTAATCAAGTTTTGTGGTATAATTTGAACCTTTCTGGGTTCAACCTGTTTTATTCACAGATAGAGTGAATAAAGAGTTTTCCTTGCTCTTCTGTGTTTTTTTGGATGGTAACAGGTCTAAAGAAGAATAACAAAGGATTTTGAAGCAAACACATATCCAGGGCTGGAGGGTGAGAGCAGGGTCCTGCCTGTACCAGGACATCTGTTAATAGGAAACAACACAGTCTTCTTTTTATGGTCTTGCCTGCTCAATCACCTCCATCTTTTCCCCACTTCTTGTCTTTAATCAGATTAAATGGCAAAGTGGGGAAACTGTACTCCTGAAAATGAGTTCTGGTATTGCTCTTAAAATGCTTGAAGAATATGTGAATCCCCAGCTGAAGTGAAGATGGGACACAGCTCAATTTTCCCTGCTGCTCACCTTGCAAATTATTATTTTATAAAGGATATTTTTAGTAAAGGAAAACTCCAGTTATGAAGGAGATGATAACATTGTGGTTGAGATTTTTTAATAAAAATGAAGGAAAGTGTAAGTTATATAACTTGTATCTCTTCTTAACTTATTCAATTCATTATTTATAAAACAGATTTTTAAAACAAATTACATAAATTAAATGTTCATCAAATGTTTAATAATCTTACTCCTGGAATGGAGCAATGATTACTTTGGTTTTAATTACTGAAAATTCAAATATTAACTGGATTGTATTAATTTGGGCTTGCCTAAAGACCTATTACTTCAAACTCCCTGATTTTTGAAACTTTTTGCAGGATTTTCTGTACTGTTGGTTCTGCAGAAGCTCTTTTCCATGGGGTTTAAAGCATAAGATAATCAGAACAAGAAGAAAGAGAAACTTTTTATGCAAACCTGCTTAAGAGCAAGTGAACACGTACTTAGGTGGGATAAAACAAAGGCTCCCAGAAGTAAACACATTTTCATATAAATTCTGTAGTCTAAGGACTTCCAGAGACCCTCAATCTGACAGTAAGCTTTCAGTATTTTTTGTCCATGAAACCATAGAATTTCATGTCCATGAAATACAGATCTTTTTTCCTTGGTTTTGGCATGCAGTTTGTTAGAGTTCATTAGTTAGGGGAAAAACCGTTTCTAGATTTATGAGGCAGAGGGTATTTTTAGTAAAAGCTTTATCCCTTCCAAACTTGTATGTTCGGACAACTTTAGGGAACCACTTAATTCCTGAACATTCACTTACATTGCTGTACCTTTGCAAAATTGTGAAAAGGCTTGGAATTACCTTTTTCTACCCCAAGATATAAATTACAGATACAGAAAAAGTCTCCCACAGAGCAGATACCTTGATCACTCGATAAGATTGCCATATGCTTTTTTTAAATTCCTTCCACATCAATGGAAAGCTTGATGGTGGTGTCCAGTTCAGCTGTAAGGGGAGTCGAGGAAGATTCTTTTTAAAAAATTTCTCAGACTAAAATAATTCACAAACATGGGAAATATTATATCTGAGCACTGTTTACTGATAGAATATGGTCCTGACTGGAGGATGATAGAAAATAGAACAAAGAGGGAAAAAGAGAGATGTAGAGAGGAACAGATGTCTTGGTTTAGAAAGACAGGTGTTTGCTAAGGAAGGCAGAAGCATCTCCTGCAATGGAAAATTTGGGAAATCGTAACCTCCCCCCCCCCTCCAAATTGCTATAAATTCTAAATTAAGATCTTCTCAGGCAAAAAAAAAAAAAAAAAAGGGAGCAGGAATAGCAGTTCTTTATTAGGGAAGAAAATAAAAAAGTAAAATAAACGCAGTAAACTAAAACAACACTGACAGAGTCAGAACACAACCAGACACCCTGTTGGTCAGGGTGTTGGTAGCAGTCCAATTGGAATTGTGGCTGCAGTGTTCCTGCAGCATCAGGTGTGGTTCTTTTAGAGCAGGGATCATGTAGAAATCTAATTGGAAATGTGACTGCAGTTCTCCTGGAGTGTCAGGTGTGGTTCTGCTGGAGCAGGGATCCTGTAGAAAGGTGTAGTCTTCTTCTGAAGATCCAGTGGAAGAGAGCAGCTGTTCTTCCGGGAAAATCCAGTGGAGAAGACGCCTCTCGCTGCCTTTCAGCTTCCCAGGAGAAAAACCCTGGGAAGAGACCATGTTCAGAGAATGTGAATGCCAGACTGTCTGCTTAGACTCTGTTATGTCAGCAGTCTCTGTCCCCTCACCTGTCCCAGCTGTCCCCTGCATGTGGCACATGCTGAGGCTCCCCAGACACACACAGTCGCTAAGGTAATTTTTCATCCCATGTCACAAAATGGATATAACAAACATGAGACATAAATAAAAATTGAATTGGTTCCTCTCTGATGGCAAGGGGGGATTGTGTAATTTTTATTTTTATGCACAGCACCACATCATTTATTTGAAGTAAAGAGTTGCTAAGAAGATTAACCATGATGGTAAGGGTCCTGGTAATGATGAAAGATGCAATGTAATATCCTGTTAGGAGGTTTCATCATTTCAGACTCAATTGAAGTTTATGTATTGAACAAACTAGGCTAATTTTGTAACTGTGGACTGTGCCTTGGGTGTGGATTTGGGAGAAACAGACTTGAAGAACCTCTATGTGAGTTGTCTCTGGAGTTGGTAATTCTGGTGCTTCTGGCCAGAATCACTGGCATTGCCAAGCAACTGCCAAGTGCCTGCCATAAGAAGAAATGTGATCTACTGCTAATTAAATGAATTAATGAAACATGCTACATTCAAATCTAACTAACTATAAACCAAAAATACAACGGCTGAATTCCCTTCCTCTCTCTTCTCCCATGCCATCATATTATCAACACAGAATTACCTCCAAATAGAGAGACTGTAAAGTATTGTCCCAAAAAGCTGACACATGAATGTTGGTTTTATCTCTCATTTCTATTACAGCTGTTTTGTTTGGGTTTTTCTCCTGCCAGTATAACAGGTCCCGTGAATTTACCAAGGAGTGTTTTCTTTATTGGAGATTCTATCACTTTTGCTTACAAAAGACAGCATGCCATTTTCTCAAAGAACTGAGATTTGGATATTAGGGTTTTTTTCCTTATAGATTTTCTGAGCAAGAATGGATTTTGAAGAGGACATGGTATAAATAAAGAGAATCACTTGTTTTAGATAAAGTTAGATAGTAACCAAACCCCAATTTCTCAGTCATAGAAGAACTCTGAAAGGGAAACAAAGCTGTATTTATTGTCTTGTTTCAATGTTTTTGACCATTTGTATAAAAATACAAGTGCTGTGTGGGCAAATATTATGATTTCACCTGACTGTGCAGATAGTTCAAATGACACAAAAAGATACTTTGAGAGATTGTCTTTCTTAAAAATCAGTCTTTTCCTGCCTTTCCCTAGATGTTACTAACTAAACCAGCAGAACTAATTTATATACAGAGATTAATATTACTGCTGATCTTTTCCCATAATATTTGGAAAGAATAATTAATATCTGATGGGAGAATAACCATACTTTTTTTCAATAAATGTTAGCAATCAAAATTAGATATTTAGTCTAAACTAGTCCTGGCTTCTCCTACAGCCAGTGGAAAAATAATTTTCTTCCTGAATCCTTTGTCAAAGAGAGGTGAAGTAATTTTCCAGTAAAGGTCTCTACTGTATCTTGGGTAAATACAGTCTAAATAGGTAATCTGATCTCAACATACCTATTTTAGATGGCTGTAAACTGAAATGGCTTCTACTGGTAATATCAAAGATTCACTGAGAAAAATTAACTGAAGTAAAAAAACTACAATTAGTTAAAATGTAATTTTCTCTCAATAAAGCAAATACAAGAAAAAGATTTTGAAGTTACAGAACCATTGACCTGTGAGAGATCATCAAATCTGTTTCCCTGTCCTAGGACAAGTTAACTTAGATGATAATCTCACAGCCAAGGTAATTTGCTGCTCTGTTCTTAAGTTTCCTATGGGTAAAGACATGCAAATACTATCTTTATAGCTCTTTTATTCAGAAAAAGCGTAAGTCTTTGGACATCTGTGACATGTAGACATTGAGTTCATTCTGAGTAGTAATTTCTTTTGACTAGAACATGTGAAGAAGGATGAATTTAGTTGGTGACCAACCACTCTTTTTTCTCTCTTTTGCTTGAAGTTCGGCATGCAGTCAAGAAGTCCAGAAAAGTGTAGGACACATTTGTTTATTCACAACCATTCCAATTATTGTTCCTCTCCTCAGTGTTTTACCATTTTGGTTTTCTATTGGTCACTAACTAGACTACATTACTCTTGTTCAGGGACATTGAGGTGTTCTTGATTCACCTTCAGCTTGAGATTCAATGATGCATCTTGATGTCTTTACTGAATAGCTGCTGCCTACAAAGTTCTGCATTGCCATATGAATTTACCTGAGTGGCAGCACCTTGCTTTTCCTCTGTTAGAGCATCATCCATCTTTCATATCAAATATCACCCATTTTTCAAGGTCTTTTTGAGTCCCAAATTCCATCTCCTGTATATGAGCAGTCTCTTTCAAAACAATGTAATTCGTGATTTCAATGAGCAGATTTCTTCACTCTGATTGTTAATAAAAATGTTGAAAACAGCAAAAGTCTTATCCTGCTTGATAACCTTTCATTGTTAATAGCAAAGCACTGAGAGGTGCTCAGATTTCCAATCAGTTCACAGTGTACTATTTTCAGTTAGACCGTGCATCCTCATTTGCACATAAGAATATCATGAGTCAAAAGCCTTACTAGCACAGAAAAAAGACATTTGCAATTATTTTCTATTCCCAAATCCTTTTGCCATATCGGAAAAGGAAATGAAATTGGTCTGACAGAGCTTTTTTCTTGACAAATCCATGTTAGCTTCTCCACACCTCTTAAAAGACATTTTTTTTCCACTTGCTTGTTTCACTACCAGTTTCTTAACTGGAACTGCAGTTCCAGTTAAGAAAAGTGAAGAGTCCTGCAGTTCCTGGGCTGCACTGGGAATAGTGTTGCTGGCAGGTGGAAGGAGGGGATCCTCCTCCTGCACTCAGGACTGATGAGTTCATACTTAAGAGTACTGTGTATATTTGAAGTATGCTGCCATACTTGTGAGTTCTGGGCTCCCCAACACAAGAAATCCATGGAGCTTCTGGGCAGAATTCAGTGAAGGGCCAGTAAAATGACTAAGGAACTGGAGCATCTCTCATGAAGAAAGGCTGAGAACTTTATGATCTCAGAGGGGATCTTATAAGTTAATTTAAATATATGAAAAGTGAGCCTAGAAGTACCAAGACTCTTTACAGCAGTGTCTAGTGACAGGACAAGAGGCAATAAAAAGAATCTGAAACACAGTAACTCTAGGAATAGTGTTGTTTTGGTTTATTTTTTTTCTTACTGTGAGGTTGACTGAGCATTGGAGATGATTTCTCAGGGAGACTGAGGAGAATTGTAGATATTCAAGAGGTATTTCGGCATAGTCCTGGACAACCTGCTCTAGATGAAGCTTCTAAAGCGAGAGGATTGGACCAGATGATCTCCAGAGCTCTCTTTAAACTTCACCATTTTGTGGTTCTGTGACTGACATGCAGATAATAACAGTGAGGAAAACCAGCATCTCCCCTGACTTTTATGAGTTAGGCAGGATAAAAGCTGTATGTTGTCTTTCCTCACAGGATGGAGAAATGGAAAACCAAAGAAATTACTCATTTTTTGAGTCTGCCATCACTGTAGATGAAGGTTAACATCTGGAAGCTGTACCTCATGGTATCCTTTGCCTCTTAACCATAATGCTGAATTTACCCAAGGGTTGCTTTCCAAAATCCTTGTCCAAGGGATACAGTTATTTGGGAGCAGTCAGATAATATTTTTTAAGTCTCTATCTCTATACACTACTGTTATTATAATTAAACCATGTTTACTACAGCATTTCCAAAGCACCTGTCAGGTCTGAATTGTCATCATTCTAAGTAATGTAAGTGCAGCTCTATAGACAACTGCCAGTGTGAGCAATCTACAATTTGTGCAGCATGGCTGTAAAATTTATACCTTCAAACAGCAGTATACTTTCCCCCTTTCTCTTCAATAAAAATAATGATGTTTTCAAATGTATGCACAGAAAAATAAATAATTGATCTCTCTGGCCAACAGAAGTTAAAGCATTTAAAACTACAAAACTCAGTATTTCATGAACACTGCTGTGCTTTCTGAATGAATATTGAATTTCATGTTATCCTGCGCTCTAATGTGGTAGAATACATAACAGCACTTTGTGAATTTATGATTACCTGACTTTTCCCCCTACTAACCAAGACAAACTATCTTTTATTAATGGGTGAAATGCTCAGTTTTGACTCCTTGTGTTGCAAGGTTCAAGAAATCTCATTTGAGCACAGACAGAAACCTGATTCAAGAAAATCAAGAAGAAATTATATTGAGGGCTTTTGTGGAAAAACTGTAAAGGAAATTTCTTCGAAATTTGAGAAGGCAACTCCCTGTCTTACATTTTGGTGCCAATCCCATGAACCACAGATATCTATTTATTTTCCAAGCAAAAAATTTTATGGGCTAAAAGAACTAATATAATTTAATTTTTTTTTTCATTTCGATGTCACTCCTTTTACATCATCTAAGGCTAAAGAAGTGTGAAGAATCTAACTCTGGAGTGACACAACAAAATTACATCTTGAACTGCATCTGAAGTTGAGTCACATAAATTCAAAAGAGATGAGAGATTTCTGTGGAAATGGGTGCAAGCATATTGTCCTCACCTAGAAAATATTACTCAAAATATTCAGAATGTGCATAATTATTTTTTCCAAGCCCAAACACCACTGTTTCCCATAAAAAAATGTCATGCATGAAGAATCTTGGTTTTTTTCTTGCAAAATTTTTACCACTGTTGGTAAATAATTCTTGAAAATTCACATTAAGATCAATTATATTAGAAACTAGATTGAACTGCTTTAATATTTTGTGCCACAGGTGGACATTTTGGATTTGGTTTTTCACTTTTTTTCTGCTAACTTCTCTTGATGCCTGTATCATTCCCATAGAGAAAACAAATCAAATTGTCTGTTTTCAATTCTCCTGCCAGGAGCTTATCAAAGAATTAGAAGCTTGGCTTGTGAATGTTGGCAGCCATGATCTCCAGTCTCATTCTTAATTACAAAATTAATGTACCACAAAAATCATTATAATGAAATTTAAATTACTATAAGTAGCTAAGTTCCTATAAAATGACTTTTATTTCATTAAACAAAACAAAATAAACAAATAGAAAACCCCCAAAAAACAAATAAATTCTGGGAAACCATTGACAATAACTTTTTTGTACAAAATCATGCAGAGATTCAATTATACATACAACTTGACAGTGACAGTTGTGAACAATAATTATTTTCATTGTTAAAATGAAGTCAGGGGGTTAAAATTAAACAGATCTATCACTGACTCAATGAAAAAGCTGCAGTAGAAGCTGGATGTTTGAAACAGTATTTTATATTTATATCCTCCTCATCATGCAATGGTGTAAATATGGGCTTCAGCATGAACACCTGAATACACAAAAAAACTCCTCTTCTCTGTGTGTGTGAAGCCTAACTTCATGTAAGACAGACAGAATATGACATGAGAAAAAGATAACTTTCCATTTCTCCCATCAGATTTTAATAATATCACAAAGTTCAAGACTATGAGAATTAAATCCATGCACAATTCAATCTGTGCTGAACTCTAAATTTTTGTAGACTAATGATACTTTATTGATGATGAAACTGGAACCCAAAGTCCTGTTTTTGCTCCTGCCTCTGTAATTCTTACTGTCTTTTAATCTCCATCAGAGCTGGGGAGGATTCAGGCTGGCATGCATGGCTAGAAATTTATCCCAATTTACATAAATGATTGTAGGGATTTGACCTCCATTTCTTGTATGAGCATGATGATATCAATTGATAGTGAGTTCCAGGAATGACAAAGTAAAACTATTTGCCTGGATTAATAAAAAGACAAGAGAAGATTGTTTTCACATCTGGCCAGATGATATGCATACAGATTATCTGCTGGGACAGAAGACACCTTAGTCCAGCCTCTACTACCCTGATGGTTTAACAAAAAGGGGAAATATCAGAGCAGCAGGATAAACCATTCTGTATAGGCCCTTAACTGAATGTTCCTACAATGCGTTCCCAACGGCCTCTCCTGCACATTTGACACATCTCAGCTTTTCATGACTATATACATCAAGTTCCAACCTGGAAGTGTCTTTATGAAGAACTCTATGATAAATGGGAATTATTCACTGTGGAATTACTGGGAAATGTGCAGTGGATGCAACAGCAGAGAATTACTGGCCTCATAGTAAAGGACAGGAAATTATACATATCGTCTTGGATCTTTCATGTAATATTCTTCCTGTCCAATGCATTTTCTAAAATACCTTAGCCAGCACCAATGCTTTGGATTTTTATGAGTCTTTTCTTTTTCTTTTTTTGCATTCACAGAAGGATTCAAAATATTTTCAGTGAGAAAAGGAGACTTTTCAATTCTCTTGAGCCAACATTTATGCATTGAATGTTTACGTAAATCAGGAAGCAAGCAATCTCCAAGATGACTTCACCCTCTTTTATTCCTTGCATTGCTGTTGCAAATACATTGCATTGTTGTTCATATGGATATTTGTATAAACTGAGCTGAATGCCTTGCAACTGCAAGGAATAGCAACATAGCCCACCTGGAGAAGGGAAATCAACTGTTTGACTGGTGGATGAAGTTAAGCACCTACATAAGAGTTTGTTAGAGTGAGTTGGTGCAATGCACTGCATTGTTGAAGTCCAAAATACACCAGCTTTATGTGAAGCTCTTCTAAAGGAAAGGTAATTTAAGTTTCATAACTTTTTTAGCATTCTAAAAAAGTTAAATTTTGTGTTTCTTTGCAAAGTTTGTGTAACTTATCGGTCAGGAGAGTAGCTGAGGTCTATAAGAAACAATTGACATTTAAACTCATTATGCTATTTACATAGAACTCACAGTATTATTTAATATTTTTGAGGCATGAATATTGTCTCAGCATAATCACCAAATAAGACTTAATTTTATGTCCTAAAGCCTAGTATTCCTAGGATGAACTACTTTTCATTACTGTTACAGGACAAGCATCGCAATTCTTTTATTTTATAACATTCCTTAAAGGAGAGAAAACACACAGACAAAAAACACACATGTATGCATTAATATGTATATTGATACATACACGTGTATGTATTTAGAAAGGACAGTGATACTATGGCAGTATTTCAAACTGCATTTATAGCCAACAATCACAGAACCATAGAATGCTTTGGATTTGAAGGAACCTTAAAGATCATCTCTCTCCAACCCCTTGCCATGAGCAGGGACATCTTCAACTAGACCAGGTTATTCACAGCCCCATCCAAACTTCTGAACACTTCCACAACTTCTCCAAGTACCCTTTCCAGGGCCCAACCACTCTCGCAGTAAAGAATTTTTTCCTAATATCTAATCTAAACCTACTCTTTTTTAATTCAAAGCAATGTTTCAATTGGTCCCTTGAAGAGACCTTTTCTTGTACTTTCCTTGCAGAACTCCAAATATTTTGTAAAAGTGTAAAGTTTATCCCAAGCTATATTTGAGATTTTTTGCTTAACTAGTTTCTTTCCACAACTGAATATCTTTTCTGTGTTACACATGAACTGAGGGCCAGATTCAAATGAAATATCAACACAATTATATTGACTTTATTTAGACTTTACATGTGAGGAAAGATTTTGGTTTTTCAATTCCCATTGCAGCAATACTTATTACCAAAAGTGGAAGTATTTTTCTTGATATTATGTTGTTTGTTGGCTTCATTATAAAAGTCATCCAAAAAAAGATGAGGTAGGCAGAGCCCACCACTGAACCATGTCCTAAGTGACACACACATCTATGCACTTTCTAAATACCTACAGGGACTGTAAGCCTATTCCTTCCCTGGGAAGCCTGTTGAAGTGTTTAACAACCTCTTAGGTGGAGAAATTTTTGCTAATACAAAATCTAAACCCTTTATGTTTTAATCAATTCTTCCAACTTTAGTGGTAGCAATGCTAATAGTTAGACATCACAGCAGCTTTGCCTTCTTTAATCATTATCCTCTGAGAAACTATTAAATGCTGACCCTAATATTGCTTTGGAGATTAAGAAACGAAGTCCAGTGATATGTCCAAGGGCTATGGTAAGCCTCTCATATGAAATTCATTGCCAAATAACCTTGTTTAACTTTGTCTTTCTAGGTTTTTCTTCCTAGCCCACATTATTACCAGATGAATTTATTTACAATAAAATGCAATGACTTGAATTACTATGTCATTCCTTAGCTACTCTGTTTCACATAGCTGTGAGTTACAGTGATGCAGATAAATCTTATCTTCATCATTGCTTTTCAAAACTCTGAATTAATATATCCACTTGCTATCATTTCCCACAGTGATAATGGTTTCTGAATGCAGCAGCACAGCATGAGGTTCTGCGGCAAAGCAGTACAATTTAAATGTCCTTTTAGCAAAAAAACAGAGCTTGTCACCACTATAGACAAGACTTATATTTACAAGTCTTCCATTTGTGACACCTTGTTTTGGAGAAAAGTAGCTCCTCAGAATCACATCTATATTAAACAGTAAGCTGAAAAACCTAAATTGGCAAGAGTTTGGAGAGCTGGTTTTGACAGGAAGCTAAGCAGGCTCAGGGCTGATGAGAAAAATGGAACTGAATTGGAGATGGAGCTGTAAAATTATCCATAAGACCACTCAGTGACCACATTTCACACATTGCAGGAGGATCTACCCCATTGTTGTTGCTAGATCTTTCAATTTTACAGTCTCTTTCATAATACTTCGAGTCTTCTCAAATCAACTGCGACTTACATTGTTACATCAGAATCTCTATCTTCTTACCTTCATTCAAGTAAAGGAAAAAAATTAGGGAAAAAGAAACCTACACCAAAATAACCATAAATATGTGGTGGCAACAATGGTGGCAAAATCTCAAAGATGCAAGGCTTCTCCTTAGGTTAGATAAAAAACATTACATGTCAATTTGGCCTTATTGGTACTGTCATGCTTGTCTTTCAACACAAGAATTCATTGTGTGAGAAGAGTTCTGGAATTGATTCTGTAATAACAAAAGATAAAAATATAGGTGAATTTATAATAAGGTTGTTATTGTAATGCAGGGTAAGAGGCAACGAGACCTTTTAATCTAGTGCATACTACAGACGGAGAGAACCTTTTCTTTTAGTATTTTTATTCAATGACAGTATTATTACATGAAGAAATATAAAGATGAATTATCTGATTTTTCCCTCACTTTAGTGCTGTGGCAATTGTCATGACTTCTAAATTATGTTGTAAAGTCTATGTTGGGTTTATACTTCAACTTTCATTATGTATCTTCTGCAGGAGTATTTTAAATTCAACTGAGCATTATGGAATTTGGAATCTCCTTTCACTTACCCTGCTTTCACTGGTTTGGATCTAGTATTTTTCAATGTAGACTTCTGTCATGGGTAACAGGTTTTGAAAATGTAGCAAGCCAGTGCAATTTGATTGAGGTGGGTTTTTTGGCATTTCAGTAAAATAAGAAACTAACATATTCCAAAAGTTTGACTGCAGCATATTCTTGTAATATTGTTGCCCTCAAAGAAGTCTCAGTCAAAGCAATATTCTACATCAATGTGTAGTTGGCAAACACACTTTATTTTCTCCCTATATTTTAATGAGCCCTTTGGGCACATATTGCTTTGTCAGTGACTATATTAAATTCAATTCCATAATATTTTGTTGCTAAAACCAGAAAATAAAAATGTACTGTAAAAAAACTCCCCACAGCTGCTACTGCTTCATTAGAGGCTCTACATAAATCTCTTTTAGATCAAGGATCATTGACCTGATAAAGTGCAATAGAGTTGATTGCTCTTGCTTTCCTTGTTGATGTCATAAAGGTGCATTAATTAAATAAATGCATTAAAGCTACATTTTTCTGTTGGTTAGTGTGGGCCTCACAAAATAAGACTATTCATAGTTTTGTTAGGATCAAGACCACCTAGATCAGGAGGTCATTACTTTGAATGACACAGCTGAAGGTGTTCTGCTCACGAGGGCACAGATCACGGGACAAAAAAGCAGGAGCTGTACAGCTGGATGTCTGGCTCTGAATTAACAGGCCAGAAATAGGCCAGTATGGAACACACCATGAAGGCACACATTGTTCTGGCTGGTGCTCATGCTGCTAAAGTTCATTTCTTTCATTCCTGCTCTTCAGACTTGGTTATTGCTGAGATTACAGCCTGCTCTCCTTCCTGGAGCCACTCACTGCTGCAAAACTTCTGGCTGGAGAAAGTTTTACTTCTCCAAAACTGAACTTGAAGTTAGGAGCGTGACCAATCCTATGTCTATGATTAGTCCCGGTAATGACTGAGCTTGCTAATGGGACTTCTGAGGTGAGTTAAAATTTGCTTTTAGTCAGACAAAGCAGAGTGATTTTCAGGGAGACTGGAACACTTTGACTACAGAACAAGGGTTATATAAAGCTAAATTGTAAAAAACAGTACTTAAAGAAGGTGATGAAGCACTTTTTCAAGATTAATGCTAAATCAAAACATAATCACAAAGTTAACTAAATAAGGGTTTAAAATCTAGTTCAAATATATTCCTGAATTCTTGATTTCTGTTCCATTGATTCCCCACTCAGTGTTCAGTTAGCAAATTAATTTTGGCTCAATCATAAAGAATAATTACTTACATTAAAGCTGTTTAGAGAAGTCAAAGTTAGTTTTGGGGGGAGGAACACTTAAATTTATTCAAAAAGCAGAATAATGCAAATGTAGTAAAAGGTTAATGCACTTAGGCCCATTAGAGTTGTCTAGATGTCAAAACAGAACTAAAAGAACAAACAATAAATATGTTGTCACTAAAAAAAAAAAAAGATACCGAATAAGCACAAAGCTTTTTCCCTATCTACTTAAAGGATTTCAGTTCTTTAGAGAATAATGCAATTACCTGAAAGTAATAACACTTGTTACCTAAGGTACATTTCCAGCAAAGCAAAGACCATACCAAGCACATATAGTAGTTGTAGTTGGGAGTCTGGGCTGGAAGTAGTCTAATAAAAAAAATAAAAAGTACAATAATTTTCAGTAAGTAATATTTTGGAGCGAATGTAACAATAGCATAGTTAATTCCAGTTTTTCCTTTAAAATGTAGCATAGGGTTTTACTATCTAAACCTGATTATGGTCTCTGTAAAATACGTCTCAGATACAGAAAAGGACAAAGATTTTGGTCAGCTATAGATAGGGGAGATTCATGGTAAGAGATAATTTCCATGACAATTCACATTCTTATCATCTAAAGCAGCTAAGAATGCAGGGCTTCAGAAGGCAAGATATTAGCCAAGACATGAGTATAGCACTGAGAAACAATTAATATAAACATGAATTTTGTGGAATAAAAATCTACATTTTACAAAGTGTTGAGAAGAGAGTAAAAACCAGCAGCAATGTTTTGCTTTGCACGAATGTTTTAAATTAAAAGAAAAGCCTTGCTTGGTCTTCTCAGTGAAAAGAGGATGCAATAAAAATTATCAATATATAGAAATTATACTCTTAAACAAAAGAAATTATTTCAGTACCCGTTGTTTAAATAATACTAATTATTTAAATAACATCTTTTGGGATGGAGCATATTATTTATTCAATTCATTCCAATGTATGTTCCAATTATTCTTAAAAATCCCCAATTAAAACCATTTTTCAAATATAAGAAAAGCAAAGCTAGAAGTACTTTGCTTTGGTTTTTAATGCCTTTATTATATAATAAATATGTTTTTATTAGGTTAAAACAATAGAAGTAATGAGTACAAAAAAGGGTAAAAGAAGATGCTGGTAATCAAAGGCAGCAACATAATTCACAACATAATTCAGTGTCCACTGAAGACAATAGGGTTGCAGACAATAAAAATAATGTTTTCTTTTTTATAAACATATGTCTTAGGGGTCATCCATATTCCTTTATTTGCTCTGTTTATTTTTCATAATAATAATGTGTTCTGATACCTGTATATTTTTTCTAACAAGTTAAAGTGTATGAGAGTTCATAATCTCAGAAAGATTGTGGCATTATTTATTTACTGATATTTCCTAGTATTTTAAAATATTTTTTAACTATAATTCAAACTTCCAGAGTATTTCACTTCCAAGATGACTTTTCATTACGTTGTCCTGGTGGAACTTCATTTCTTCTTTAAGAACTTCTCTTTACTTTTGTGTAATTAACTTGATTTATTCTTGTAGCATTCAAACAAGGTTGTTAAGTCCTTGATTATTGAAAGAAAAAGAAAGCAACTTTTTCTTTTCACTTTCCCCCTCTCCCCCTGCATTTAAATGCTGTCTGCTGTGAACATCTCACTGCTCTGGAAAGGTTTCCCTTGAAGCCATGAAAGAAAACTCTTCAGGCTTGAAAGACTAACAGTCACAGCTATTGTGCCTGATCTGTCAAAGCAATATCTCAATGGTGCAAAAACTTCCATCTGCATTAGAAATCCATTAGTCAGTGAACTTTAGTGGCACAGTGAGCACAATGGCTGGATGAGCTTCTGTACTACTTTGCCTGTTTTCTTTACTTCCTAATATACACATGATGGTTTAAAATATTGACAAAGCATGAATGTGCACTTTATAGAGTATATCCTCTAAAATTTGGATCAAATTAGCACACAAGGCTAAAGGTTATGATACATTATTAATGGCAACTGCAATGAAAAGACATTAAAAAAATATTAAGGGTTCCTCCGCCTGCACCCCTGAGCACAATGATGACTCAGGCTCCCCTGGAGCTCCTCAGGCTTGATTCCTGAGTGCTGTGATGAGTAATCTTGGTCATCTCTAGGGCTGGAAAGTGTTTCCCCTTCAATGCAGAATGAAACAAACTGATTTGTCTTCTTAGGATGCCTCCACTCCCTCTTGAGCTGCACAGGATGGAGGGAACAGCAAAGTGACTTTTGGAAAACATCATGGAAGTGCAAAATTAAAGTCTTTAGCATCTTAAACCTTTTAGTTAAGGTTCCACACTTTGCTGCTAATGATTGTGCATCAGGAATAGTTCATTGCTCATAAAGAAATGCTTTGACAGATGACAGATGACATAAATATTAAACATCAAATGATGAACGGGCTGGGGGCAGAGGAAGGGACAAGCAGATGATTTCCTCTTTGCATTTCCATTTCAGACCTGGATTCTAAGGAATGTGACAAAAAAAATGCAAGATTTTAGTTTTAGTTTTAGTTTTGTCCACAATGCTCCAATTTTTTCTTTTAAAACCTCCACAAACAGTCTCAATCCCTCTAAAATCCACATAGTCTTGAAAAGCTTTAAATTAATTTTCCTTTTTTTTCATACAAACATCAAATTATTTTTAAAATTGCTAAAAGAATTTGATGTTAATCATTGCTACTGAAAATGTCTTTGTAGAAATAAATGCACTAGGACAGTGACATTAAATTCCATTGACATAAGCAAAGATAAATAGGTGAGATTTCACTACCTGGTCCCTTTCACCTATGAATGGTAGATGTTTACAGGTGCAAGGACAAATGGTTATGATGAACAAATATTAAGTATAGTTCAGTCATTAGCATTTCACATCAATGTTTTTGTGGTTTATATCAGTTACATTATTAGTACAGTAATTCCATCTGCTTTAAAAAATATGTTTATTACGTATTTTACATAGTTTAGCTCTTCACATAATGTATAAATATATACGTTCTAAAAGCATATCTGGCAAGTGGCAAGTCATGTCTGTTTTGGACCAACAGAGCTCTCCAGACCATTAGATGCGTACCATGGAACTGTGGTCAACTGGATTTTAACTTGCAATGCCAAGGGAAACAAATCATTCTGTACTTTGCGACTACATCAGCCTAATTCTAGGAGACACACATTATGTGATTAAGTATTTGAATGCTGGAAAAGTGTAGAAATAATAGCTACACATGCAGGTCATTTTATTCAGGAGCTGTCACTAGAAGGGCTGACATTTCATAGACACTAGAGTGAAGAGACCGAGTACTGATCCATAAAATTAGAGCAAATGAATTGAAATTGATGGACCCCAAAAGGTTCAGTGTTTCAGCCTTAACTCTTTCCAATGACTTTTGGCTTAGAAAGTGCATTGACTTTAATACCTACTGTAAGTATGGCAGGATTTAAATTTTAATCATTCTATCCAATTCATAGTTTCATGCTGTCAAATTATGTTAGACAGTATAGCTGATGATAAATCTAAACCATTCCTTTCTTGCTTTCAGAGATGCCCTCAATGTCAATGGTTACATACAAGCAGAAGTGACAAGATTGAGCTGTGCAAGGTTATCTTTTAGACTACCTAAGAAACCGAAAACTTCCCCTGAGTCATGCTTGAAATGAAATCTCCAGTGCTCAAATTAGTAACTCCTATTCCCTTAGCTGATATAAAATTCTAACATTAACAGGAAAATAATGTGTCCAAAAAGCAATGGAGCTGGGGAAGGGTCTGGAGCATAAGTCTGATGAACAGCAGCCAAGGGAGCTACAGTTGTTTAACCTGGAGAAAAGGAAGATCAGAAGGACCTGCTCACTGTCCACAACTGCCTGAAAGGAGGGTGGAGCCAGGTGAGGTTCAGGCTCTTCTCCAAGTAACAAGACATAGAACAAGAAGAAATGTGGTATTAATACAATTTTTTTCATTAACAAGCATTGGAAAAGGTTGCCCATGGAAGTGGTGGAGTCAGAATCCCAGGAGCAGTTTAAAGGCCATGTCTATGTGGCTCTTAGGGACATGGTTTAGAGGTGGGCTTGGCAGTGCTGGAGGAATAGTTGGGCTCAGTGATTGTAAGGGTTTTCTCCAACCTAAAGGTTCCATGACATGTGCAGCAGACACCAGTGTGTATACACACACATATAAGTATATAAAAATATTTGTGTATATATTTGCTTTACAAAACCATACTGTGCTTTGGGTCAAATGAAAGGTCACACAATGGTGTGAAAAGGTTCATGCAATCAAATTTCTTAAGTCTAGTAGACATTTAGTAAATTTGAAAGTGTGATTGTCTTGTGAACTATGTATGAATTTCACACATATTTTTCCCATCTTCAACAGAAAATAGGAAATATATCTTTAAAGGATCACTGAATAAGTTGGAAAAGAATCTGGAAAGATCATCTGGTTCACCTTTTGGTGGGAAAAGGAGCTTAGGTGAGATTGCCCAACATTCTCTCCATCTTGAAAAACTCCAGTGACTCTGCCACTGTCCTGGGCAGGTTGTTCCAGGGAGTGTCTGATTTTATAGTATAAAATTACTTTCTTATTTTGAGATGAAACTCCTCCCAGTGCAACTTACAGTCATTGCTCCTTGTCTTCTCCATGTGTTCCTCATGAAGCTGCCACCCTTTAACTACTGACTGTTGGGATGAGAGGGTTAAAACCAGAAGATTTGACAAGGAGGGAATAGTTTGTCTCAAAGTGACCTTAGAGGTGAGAATGCTAAGAATATCAGTGTGGGAAAACTCCATTTATTATGTGAGCATCATCCCTTGCCTCTTTTAAGAAGTAGAATTCCTGTGTAGAGATCCCACCCTCTCACAGACACCTGGTTGAGACTCCTTCTGGGAGAGAGAGAGATCAGAACAGCACAGCCTTGAGATAAACTTCTTGGGGACTGAGCCCTCTGATGTACTGGGGCAGGTGGGGCCCCACCCTGCTGTCCCATGGGATGAGCAGACATTGATGGAGCATGTGTCCCCATTTGTCAGTGCTGCCCAGCATCACTGCTGAGGTAATCAAATAAATCTACTCTTTGCGTTTCACTGTGGCTTGGCAGTCACCCTGGCCACTGCACATGGAGATTCACACTCCAGCCTGCTGTGATGAGATGCCCCCTTGAGTCTTCTTCAGGGAGAAAAGACCTAGGACCTTCCATCTGTTCTCACAGAGTAAGTTCCCCGGGCCTTTGATCATCTTTGTGGCCTTTCTTTGGATCCTCTCCAATCCAAAATAAATTATTACTATTGGTTAAAGTAATATTTCTAAATATCTAAAGATGAATATGAAATAAAGAATAAGAAGTTATTTTTCTGAGGAAAAAAATGTACATTTTATTTAAATTAAACTTAAAATGGGATATCATAATTTTAATGAACTGGACCAAATATTTTCTAGTAAATTTGGGAAATTTGCAAACTAAATGCCTTACTAAAATGTTTCCATTCCAATTTTACCATTTTTTAAAGAGTATGTTTTAAAATCCTTGTTAGATCTCATTTATAATAAGAAAAACTCCAACTAAAACAGAACTACAAATTCACATAAATGACTGTGAGGGAAAAATTACTATTCCTTTTCACATTGAAAGGAATAAATGTACTGAAAGATAAATTGATTGTGCAGTGTCCCATGAGAAGTCTGAGAGAAGCAAGAATTGAACCTGCATTTTAGTCTATGACCTTAGCTGTAAAAATATGCAGTCTTGAAACTGTATAATTATTAATACAAATGAAAAGTTAATTACAGCTATACTCTCCTCACCACTGTCATCCTTTTGTGTCTCCATTGAGAAGGAAAATGCTAGTTGAGTCTGTCTGAGAATGTCATTCACTTTTACGGACTGTTATTTCCTCCGCGTCTTTTAAATCTAATTGTCAAACAGCTCAGTTTCCTTTGTTGGGAGCCTCAAAAGAATTTGAATGACACTATCAAGGGCAACAGCAGCAGTTTAGCTGTTGAAGTTTGTATTGTGCTGCACACTGGTGACTGAAGACTAGACTGAGACAACAAAGTGTATTCTCTTTCACATAAACCCAACTTTGATTTTACAGGTTGTTTCTTCTCGGTTCAGATACAGAAAACACAATTACATGATGACAGCTAATTGCTACACATGGTTTTGCTTTCAGCTGAGCTATTTTAACAGAGCACTGTGGATTACTTTGGGTAGAATGACCACAAGGTTAAAGGAAAGATATAGCCAGTATTGCAGTGCATCTAAAGAACACATTACAGAGCACCATGAACAACAGGAAGTGACAAGAACAAGTGCATATTTCTGTAACTTTCCTGATGGCTGACTCCAGCTGCTCTGTCTCTTGAGTGTATAAGGTTCTGTGTGTATTATAGACAGGAAAAGCACATTTAGCCCTGAGATAACAATAGATGACATTGCTATGCTGTGCAGAAATGGCTCAGTGTTATAGAATTTGAAAGAATATTAGATGGCTAGGTTTCTGAAAGTCAGGAAATAACCAGCACTCCCTGCCTTATGGCTTCTGATTTCTTCTCCTCCATGTTTACCACCCTTCTTGAAGGATTGTCACCTCAAAGAAAAGGCATCATAGACGTCTCAAGTGCCTCAATGATGCTGAAATCTATCACCCAGTTTCTTCCTTAAAGTTGAGCAGAAAAGTTATGTCTCCTTAACTGCTTCTGAAAGCACTTTATTAATTAGCTTGGGGAAGAATTAAAGGATAAGAGGGTCAGAACTGGAAGAGGTTGTACTGAAGCAAATGGAATTGTAAAATCTTCTACTCAGAGGGTGAAGAGAAATATGAACACGAATGTTGGGGGGAGCTGCCTGAAGTTCCAAGAAAATTTGATTATTTCCAGTTAGCCTCAATGGAAAACAAAGGCTGTCTACATTAACTGCTTGAAACATTAGCCATGAAATCCTTTTTGTTTGTCTTCAGTCACGGTTTGGTTCTTAGTCATTGTATCACACACGAGTTGAGAGTTTTAGCACTTATTACAAGTGTTTGTTCTATTACAATCAATGTTTTGACCATATTGTTTGTGATTTAGTGGCAGTACTAGTTGTATCTCATGGGGAAAAAGGTTGCAGAGAGTGGTTTTTGAAATAAACTTTCCTTGTAAAGGAAGCATTTTCATATCAGCCTCTATTTCTGTGGTTTAGTGTGTTCCTTATTGTAAACACAGTCTTGCACTTTAGATATTTTTCAGAAGCCAATTTCATTTATCTCCTGAATTTTTCAAATGGTCAAACAGGGTTTTAGGAAGATTCATCTTCGGATCTTTAAACAAAAACTAAAATACATATAGTGCTCCATTTTGCATTTGCTATTCAAGAAATAATTCGTTATCAGAATGGATACTAAAGGATAAAGAAAATAGTGCAAGCAAAGTGGACAGTAGGACAGTTTGTTTATTATTATTATTATTAGTAGTAGTAGTAGTATTAGTATTAGTATTAGTATTAGTATTAGTATTAGTATTAGTATTAGTATTAGTATTAGTAGTATTAGTATTATTTCTCCCATGTTTATTTATATTTAAGAGTTTTTTCCCATTGTGCATAAAATGCACTTTTTTGGACAATAAGGACCTGGTTTGTAATTTTTTTATTTGTTTCTGAGATTCCTTCAAAACCAGAAATGCAGAAAATGCATAAAATACACCATAAAGAAAAGTGGACTTGACAGTTTTTAATATCTCCACTCCTTTCCTTACTCTGGTTTAAATACTATTGTGCTGCCTATTTAGGTCTCTGAGTAAGATATAAGAGGAAATGATAGCAACTAAAGCACCTTATTTCCATAGCTGTTTGGGTTCATTAGAGCCAAACACTGATATGCACTATTACATCCATAAACATTTTGGAATTGGTGAAGAATTTACCCAACTAGCAGACAATGCATATGAGTGGTAACAAAACAATTAATGTAGACATCCCCATAAACACATCATTGCATTCTCTACTATCAGTTTCATATTCCAGAAATATTAAACCTTTATAAGCTGACTTGTTTATGTGATAAGTAACTATAATTATTTAAGTCTAAATAGTTTAAATATGTTATCAATCAAATTTCAATTCTTTGATTTAATACTAGCTATCAAATAATAATACAAATTATCAGCTGAAGATTACATCCTAAAATAAATGTTCAGAGGTTTTTTTAAGAAAACAGTCCCCCAATCCTTCTTTATGTTCCTTAACTTTTCCCTTCCATTTAAATTTGCAATGCAGATATTTTGATCTGAACAAGCCAACACCTCTGAAGGAAAAAGCTCTTAATCACTGACTCATAACCTCATAAAAATAATATTAATAACAGGTAAAGTCTGACACTTTGAAAATATTTTATTTTTGAATGACCAATTTAATTGAAATTTTACTCTTTCTGAGGTGATTTATAGTTCAACCTACAGACAGACACAAGTACCTACAATTTTGTTTGCTTGCTCTTAAATAAAAAGTATTAGAAGAGCTGACCTTTGTCATCAAAAAGATTGACTTTTGAAATTTCCTGGCCTAGTGTTTAATGGCATTCAATTTGATTACAATGAATGTTACTAAATCCAGTTAAGATAACAGACTGTAATATAAAAGGGTATTTCTGTTATTTATTTGATTCAATGCATAGTTTTTACCATAAGAGATTATGCTTTTAGGTAAATAGAGTGAAAAAATATTATCAACAGGAAGAATTTAGAAAATCAAATTTGAAAAACTAGATAGGGATTTTGTTATGTATAGAAAATATGTAGATTAATTCTTATATTTTTTAAGACATATGAAATATATCTGAAAAAAATAGACTCTCTTGAGTGGAAAACAGTTCATAAAATATTTCAAAATGAATGGCATGTGTTGTTATATTTCTCTAGACTTTGCAGAAGTCTGCTTCCTCACATGCCTGCATGTGACTTCACTGTGGCATTTTAAAGCTGCCATTTCTTAGCTACCTTAGGTCTATATAGGAGTCAGATTTTCCTTAGTAAGTGTGAACTCATCTGAACAATTCAACCTAGGAATACACTAAATACTTGGGGTACAGATTTAATGTTTCACAAAATTTTCTGTTGATTTCTTCAGAAAAGTGAAAACAGAAATTTCCCACATATTTTCACAGAAGTGGCTCTATGATTCCAAAACTCAGCCATAAGAGACTGACGTGCATGCCCATCAAGTTGCTGTAGAAAAATAAAAACTCATGGGTTTCTTATGTTACAATATATTATAATCACCAATAATTTATTCTCCATCAACGGATAAAGAATGCCTTTTAATTGATGAGATGTAATGACTGATCCAAACTAGACAAAGTGTGTTTCAAAGAATCAAAAATCATGGACTGGCCTGGCTTAGGAGGTACCTTAAAGATCATCTAGTTCTGGCCCCTCTGCCATGGGCAGGGACACCTTGCACTGGACCAAGGTGCTCAGAGCCCCATCCAACCTGGCCTTGAGCACTTCCAGGGATGGGGCAGCCACAGCTTCTGTGGGCAAACTGTGCCAGGGCCTCACACCCACAGTAAAGAATTGATTCTAACATCTAAGCTAAACCTGCTCTCATTCACTTTGAAGCCATTCCCTCTTGTTCTGTCACTCCAGGCTTTTGTAAATTGTCTCTCTCCATCTTTCTTGTGGGCTCCCTTCAGGTACTGGGAGTTCATAATTAGATGTCCCTGAAGCTTCTCTTTTGAACAAATCCCAGTTTTCTCAGTCTTAAACAAGACTCTGTAGGCAAACACTGAAGGTTTGGCCTGATTCTTCTTGGCATGCTGGATTGTTGCTGTTGGCAGTATAATGTGAAATGCAGCAACAGTTTTTGGAGCAAAATCCTGAACTAAAAACTGAGGTCTGCCCTGTGGTTTTGACCACAACTTCCCATGAAAATGTGTTAATATTAGGCTTTTGTGAGAAAGCTGGACACCGTAACTAAGTATCATTTTTCCTTCTTTTCCTCTTCATTATCCATTTTGTAATGAAAGTTATTTCCAAGTTACATACTTTTAAAACCCAACAAACCAACCACCCAACCAGAGGAGCTGGGCCACTCTACTGCAGGACATAACCTGCATACAGGAGTACAGCTGAAGGCTATAGATGCAGCAGTCGTGTATTTTATAGTGTTTTTCACTGCTGTTTTTTCTCATTGCATTGAATACTTTACACAGGATGTATTTTCACCTTACCTTCTGCACTGAAGTGTTCTGATTGGAACAAATTTGAATCTTTACTACATAAGACACTTTGTCCTTTTGGTCATTATTCAAAACCATTGCTGCTTCCACTGAGTAGGCATCCAATAGTTGCATTTCTGCAGTTCAAGCACCCCAGTTGAATATAAATTACTAAAAATAGCAGTATTTTAAGTTGTTATCTGTTGTCTTTAGGCACTAGAAAAATCTGATGTAATAAGAATTGTACTAATTTGAAGTAAATTTTATTAAACTCTACAATTGGTCACAATTGAAAATTGTATACAGACAAGCAGAGCAGTCTTGCCAGGTATTGCAACCAATAGTTCTATATGTCACATTTCTTAAGAGTCTTTTAGCTGTCTCTTGCAGTGCAAGAGGAGAATAATTTAAAGACCATGCAGTAGTTATGTGCCTGTCTCAGTTTTGGAGACAAATTTCAGGACAAAATGCCCTGGGATGAGCATTTCCTCTAGAGGGAAAGGGCTTCAATAACTCCCTTTTCTTCTGTCAATAAAAGAAATGGATACCAGGGAATGAGAGTGAAAAAAAGTATAACTGTTTATTAACAAAGCAAGATACCTGCAAAGGACAGGGGAAAAAAAATAATTCAACCTTACACTTCACCCACACCTCACTTCATGGCCAGAAGGCAAAGATGGCAGCTGCCCTTCTTCGCCTCTGGGAAGGGAGGAGAAAAAAAGAGTTCACACAGCAGCTGGGAACCTGTCAGATTTCTGTGTGGGTCTTCTCCTCACAGCAGGCGAAGTTGGTGGAGTTTAATGTCCCTTCTTTTGCTGGCTCAGTCTTTCCAGGGTTTGGACCGGCCAGAGCCACCCCACAGGCTCCCCAGGCCTAAGAGGAAAAACAAGCAAGCAAAAAAACTGTCAAAAGGATTTGCAGATTAAAAGCTTCCAGGCCAGGGGAAGGAAAAAAAAAACTTTAAAAACCCCTAAAAACCTCATTCCCCTCTGCAAAAGAAAGCCCCCCAGAAGCTTCTTGCCTAAATTAGCAAGAATTAACACAGCAAATGCAATGAAGGAACAATCTGTGTAGCGCAAACCACTCTGGAGAGAGATTGAACCCAAACTGTGCAGGAGCCCAACCCCTGGGTACATCTCAAAGATACAGCATTCATGTTCTGGGCATAAAGCAGACAGTTAGGGAATAAAGCATCATCGTAAAATCACCCCAAGACAATGCCAAGGGATTTAGATTCACCTATGTTTTGAAAGGGCCTGGAAAGACAACTGAAAACCAGAAGGAATTGGTTTGCTAAGAAAAAAAATTATATAGGGACATTCCTTCTGTTCAATAACTGCTTTCAGCCACTCATCTAAGAAAATATCCACAACTTAAGGCAAGGTTTAAAGTCAGAAAATAATTTTTTTTCAATGAAGACCTCTCTGCTGTATCTGACATCCCTGTCATTATATTGTATGAATGTTATGTGAAATAACAATTAGTCTTTTTGCCCTGTTAGTAAAACGTGTCAGTTTGAAATTAAGCAAGAATTTTTCTTCACTCTTGCACAGTTCACCCTCTGAGCTAAATCAGTGCAGTGTATTTGCCAGCTATTTAAATACCACTGATACAATGAGGGTCTTCCCTCATTTTATGAGAATTATTGCAACCAAATGGAAGAGTAGGAATTGAAAATTTGAATAGCCAAAAAAGAAAAACAAAGGGGAAAAGGGAAAAGAAATAAATATGTAGCCTAAGATCCATCCAAAATGTAGCATTGCCCATTTTGTCCCAAACACTTAGGAAAAAGAATAAGGTGTCGCATCTTACCTGAAGAAACCAAATATTAAGAATAATTTAAAGGGAAAAATTATAAACTAGAAATTTACTCTTCATTGCAATTCTGAAAGGGAATAATGAGGAAAGAAAAGCTAATCAAAGGTTAAAAAAAAAAAGGATCTAAAGGATCTTGAAGTAGTAGAGGACTCTGAGGTCAAAAGGCTGGTATTTCCAAATAAGCACCTTTTGGACCATGGACCTTTTCTTTTCTTTTCTTTTCTTTTCTTTTCTTTTCTTTTCTTTTCTTTTCTTTTCTTTTCTTTTCTTTTCTTTTCTTTTCTTTTCTTTTCTTTTCTTTTCTTTTCTTTTCTTTTCTTTTCTTTTCTTTTCTTTTCTTTTCTTTTCTTTTCTTTCTTTTCTTTTCTTTTCTTTTCTTTTCTTTTCTTTTCTTTTCTTTTCTTTTCTTTTCTTTTCTTTTCTTTTCTTTTCTTTTCTTTTCTTTTTTCTTTTCTTTTCTTTTCCTTTTTCTTTTCTTTTCTTTTCTTTTCTTTTCTTTTCTTTTCTTTTCTTTTCTTTTCTTTTCTTTTCTTTTCTTTTCTTTTCTTTTCTTTTCTTTTCTTTTCTTTTCTTTTCTTTTCTTTTCTTTTCTTTTCTTTTCTTTTCTTTTCTTTTCTTTTCTTTTCTTTTCCATTGACACAATCTGTGTGTAGGTACGGAAGCAAGGAAATTGGGAAATAGAAATAAGAAAGGGCAGAGGATGGGGGCATAGAAGAGAATCTTAGAAGTGCATTAAAGAAATTGAGACTAAATGGTTGCCAGAGTAAAGGAGAGAAAAAAAGTTGATCATTAAGTCTCTACAGTGGTAAATAAAATATATGATACACTGGTGAAGTAAAATATTTCCTTTAGATTTTTTTTTTAATTTATTGTCTCCATATATGTATGCTTTCATGAACTCTTCATCCTTTGACATCATAAAGTAACTTTAAAGAGAAATTTCTGAATTTTTTAACTACTTCATTCCTTATTTTGGTTATTTTGAGGTCAGATTAGTTCTTGTACATGTCTTGGCTTGTAAAGACAGGTGTCTGCTAAGGAAGGCAGGAACCTCCCCTGAACTGGAAAATGTAAACTCCCTCCCTCCGAATTAATTTTGAAATTAAGGGGGCTCTCAGGCAAAGATATGGGAGCAGGAATAACAGTCCTTTATTAGGGGAGATAATAAAAAGATAAAATAAACAATGCAGTAATACAAAACAACACTGACAGAGTCAGAATACGACCTGACACCCTGTGGGTCAGGGTGTTGATAGCAGTCTGATTAAATGGTGGCTGCAGTCCTGCTGGAGTGTCAGGTGTGGTTCCGTTGGAGAAGGGATCCTGTAGAAGGATGTAGTTTTCCTCTGAAGATCCAGTGGAAGAGGAAAGCTGCTCCTCTAGGAATCCAGTGGAGAAGCTGTGCTGATGTCCCAAAAATCTCAGATTATATCCAGTTAGGAATGCTTGGCTCCTCCCCCTGGGCAGAGCATTTTACAATGGGATGCTGTAATTTTATCAGTCATGCAGAGACACTCAATAGCCCATTAACAGCAAATGTCTCCCAGAGGTAGGATGGGTTGTGGAAGAGATAAAGAAAACTGCCCAATTAACAGAAGATAACTGCCCCACCTCTAACAGATGGCAAATAGAATACACACATTGCCTTGCAATCCAGGACAGTGCATTTTATAGTATTTTTTATCCATGTTATTCTTTTCTTCTCTGTAAACCCACGAGGTCTCATGCTTTCATTTACTTTCCTTATGGTCTATTATTCATTTGTATGAATTCATAATTTACTCTTGTATTCATCAAAGAGGTTGGACCAGCTGTCCAGCTGTATCAGTCTTCCTCTGCCTGCCTCCTTTTTCTACCTTTAGGGTGGTTATATTTATACAATGTCCTACAAGGGATTTCTGAAGCTCAAAAGTGTCATTGGAAGTGCAGCAGAATTAATCATAGAAGTGCTACAGTGATATATGGTAGCATTTTGCTTGAAGGTGCTAGTCACCTTGAAACAAAATAATTCATGGCTTATTATGAATTTGAAGATTCACATGGCACTTCTTCCTTTGTTTGTTTCCTTTATGTCTGCTGGGCTGAGTAGAATCAGCTGGTAGAGACTTTTATTGTGTGATAAAACTAAGGAAAGAGTTGGAGTCATTCACCAATAAACTGGTTTCAATAAACTGGAATTTTGCAGTTTATCAAATAGTTCAATTTTTAAATCTACCTGTTTCATAATAAAAGCAGCTTGTAAAACCTCTCTGTTAAGAACTGATCTCAAAACAGCACAGGATGCCTCTGTTTCCTGAAGACACTCCCCTAGACTTGCAGAATCAGAAAATCATCAAATAGCAGAAAACCATACACACACCACTTGTTTTTCACTAGGAAAAATGTAATTCTTGTCATTTCAAATGAGTATGAAAGAACAACTACTTTAAAAGAATCACAAAGGGAAAAATGCCACCTGAAACTTCAAATGCCTGAAAGGATATGAATTATTTTGTTTCAAAGTGACTGGCACCTTCAAAGTAAAAAGCTATCTTGTGTTACTACAGCACTTTTCTTGGGGGTTGGGAAGGGGGAAGGAGTCATTAAACTGCTTCTGTTTTCATGAGAAGAATGCCTAATTTGATCTTTGCAGAGACTTCCTTATAAGCATAGGGAAATGAAACGTGGTAGTTTATTGATGGCACACCTGCTCATTTTGAAATTGTTCTGTGAATTGCAACATGAACTGACATATTACCATGCTGATCATTTAATTTTGTGAAGTAATACAGCTCTGCCTAGTTGTATGCAATCTGTTCCTTTCACTTTTCATGTTATACTGGGAGATAGAAGAGATTTCTGAATGAAGATTTATGATGTTCTTGCTCCTCAGGTATTGTATTTATCCATTTTCAGACCATCATAAAGTAAGTCAATGACAGTGATGACACACTTGGAATTTTTAGAGGAAAAGAAATTACAGCCTGTCTGTTTAAAAATTTATGTCAATCACTATTTTTGCACAAGGCTGTTATTTTAAAGGCATTAGAACTTGTGGGAGTTCCAAACTTTTTTCTTAATTTTTTCCTTTTTTTTTTCTCTACTTTCTTTTCTGAAGAAGAAGGAATTCATAACAACACAAATCACATCTGAAAATTCATGAGATATACTTATTTTACCCTTATATATTGATCCTTATATCTGCCTCAGCCTTTTCCAATACAGAGTTGTTGCCGCTGCATTTTTTACAAAAATGAAAGAAAATAAGCCTAGACAAAGAAGACAGAATACTTCTGGGGAAAACATACAATTGCTAAGAATATTTATTTGCATGTACTAGGAAAATTACATGTGCTTTTAGTGGGCTGCTTGGAGTAATGGCTGCTCAGCGTTCAGAGCAAATTTTACTAGGTGAAACACCTACTTTAATAGACATAGGTTTTACCAAAATGGTTTATAAAAGGATGGATCAAATGTGCTGTGAGTTAGGGTAGGAAGACCAGGCAGTTGTGTATTTAGATGCTGCAGTTGTAATGCAATGCATTGGCACAAAGAGGTCTGTACCCAGTGAAAGTAGAAAATTCACAACAGAACTCCAGGAACAGACATGTGGGAAGTAGATGCATACAGACAGTAGCAGAGCCCAGGAGCTCCAGAAAACAAGTGGTTTTAAAAGATTTCAATTTCCCCTGTGAAGATTAAGGGAAAAGTATTATTATGTTTTGCTCAACCTTTTGCTTCTTGTTATTTCTCCTGTATTTTCTTTAGTGGTATTATATTAGACAAGCTACGCTTGACTGCTTAAAGAAAAGGTCAGGCAACCCATGGGTCTAAGGATGCTTTTGATGATATTCTTCATCTAAGATATCTTGAACTTAGGTTCCAATATCCTAAGAAAAGGGATGGCCTAGAGTGTTTACTCTAGCACTGTCTCTAACTAGTTGAGGGTTGGATTCAGCAATGTAACTTTTTTCTAATCAGAATTGGCCTCAAAAAACCCAATTAACAATAAATCTGTGTTTGCATTAAAATTCCTAATTTTACTCCATGGAGGCCTGCAGCAAATATGAATCGGTTTTATATCTCAACTCAAAAAATGAATAAATTTGTATTTTTTTGGTGGTGATATTGATATATTCTGCCAAAATACTTCTTTATGGGTCAAAATTTCTTGGCATTTGTAATGACAGATTTTTATGTGTGTTTCTGATAAAAATAGACAGCCCTCTGCTGTCTTTTTAATTTGTATTTTTTCTGTTTGAAGGATGAGTCTTGTTAGTTAATTTTGATGGGCCCCAAAAAATCACTTAGAGACATTGCTATGAATCAACCATTAGAAGACTTTGGTTCACTTTTTCTTCTTATCTCTGTGTCCAACGTTTCAGTCCCACATACAATTCAAGCTATTTCCCATTTAGCATTGCTAGTATTTGCATTTTTCCTGCAGTCTTCCTTTTCAAGAGTTCATAGTCTTGTACACCAATTCCATAATAACATTTTGTAGGGAAAATAAACAGGCTGGACTCTTGCTCACATCGATCTGATTTCCCACAGTAATACCTCAGTGTTATGTATGGCTTCTGCAGGCTGCAGACACCACTTCCCAAAGTGCAGAGGTGCATTAAAAACACCAATATCCTTCCACTGTTTGATCATTCTCTAATCTTTTATGTCCTGGTAAGAGTATCAGACATTGCACAAATACACAGTTTGACATGAATTCCATAGATGATCAAGTCTCTCTTCGTGGAACGAATCTGTGTGCCTGTTAGGGATTGTGTGAGATTGATACAGAGAAAGCCAAAAGCAGCAGACTCAGTGAGGAAGAAGCGCTGAGGCAACAGGGTTGGGGAGGAGAACTGCATGATTCCCAGGAGCCTGGTGTGATGTCAAAACTACTAAACTTTAAAGACTCTGTAGGAGATTGGACCACCCATGAGGTATCAGTGAAAAAAAGGCATAGGGAAATAGGACATGCTGGGAGCATGCTGAGACAGTCTCTGTTTTCCAGAAGCAATAAGGGAATAAAAATACAGCAGCCAAGGCCAAGTCACAGAAGCCATCCAAGGAAATACTGAAATAAAGAATATTACATGAGAAATATATAGAAATAGTATTATCCAACAAAAAATACGTATGGAGATTATTTTGTCTCTGTTATATATACTACTACTAGGCAAACTAAGATGTATACAATCCTTTGTTCTGTAGCTTCCATGCCACTAAAAATTTTACACCATTAAAGGCTTCCATGAGGAATTCCTCACAAGTGGCAGATGCAGCACAACAGATCACATTAGGTTTTCAAGAAACAGAGATTCACATTGAAGTGCACTCCAATTGGGTTATCTTGGACTGAATCTGATGGCACACCTCTGGAATTTCAATGTCCTAACAGAAAGAGATCTAATAGCAGATGTCAACTGAACAAATGCCAATGGAATCCTAGATGTCAGTTCAGTCCTCAGTTTTCATTAGTATTTTTAGTATTTTAAAAAGATTTAGATGTGTTTTCAATGGAAAATGGCAGACTATTCTACCTCAGTTCTTGCCCTAGTGCCAGAAAAATACCTTATAGTTCTCCATCAGTTGATCCAAGTGTTTGAGCATCTAAAGAAGCAGCACTTTAGAAATATATTGTCCATAATGGACTGAGTGGAAAATTCATAGATGTCTATGTTTTTTCACTAATGAAATTAAGCAAATAGTAATTTTGAAAGATTCTGCATCTACTCATAGTTTCCCCACTGCTTGGGGAGTTTTCATTTCTGCAGCACCTCTGTACCAGTTCAGCCCCCAAGAGCTGCTTGGGCTCAAAGGAACTCCAGGAGGGCTTCGAGTCCAACATCATGCCCAAAGCAGAGCCAGACAGCAAACCAGATTGCTCAGAGCTTGAACAGATAGTCCTACACAACTTCTCTGGGCAGCCTGTTCAAATGCTTCAAAGCCCTCAGGGTGGCAAAACTTTCTAGTGAGAATGACCCAATTTCAATTTATTTCCATGTTTTTTTGTCCTTTGACCATATAATACTGTAAACATTCTTCCTGGGTCTCTCTTGAAGGAGGCAGAAGGTCGGATTTCCTGAAGTTCTCCTTTCTTCAGGCTCAGTGAGTCTCAGACCCTCAGCCTCTCCTCGTAGGGCCAGTGCTCCAGCCCCAAACATCTTACATTTGTCCCCGTTTGTGAATGCCTTTCTTGTACAAGGGAAGTATGCAGGGTGCTAGGTAGACAGGGATAATCCCTCCTCTCAATTTCCCAGGACAGAGCTCAGTATCTTGGGTGGGTCATGCTCAGCTTGCTGTTAGCCCAGACCCCCAGGGCCTTTTCAGCAGAGCTGCTGCCCAGCTGAGGGTCTAAACCCATATTTAATAAAATTATTATTATTATTGTTGTTGTTGTTGTTGTTGTTGTTGTTATTAATATTCTTTTCCAGCTAGAAAATTTTTCATTTGTTCTTACTGAATTTCAGAAAATTCGCTCCTTCAGTCTGTCTAGGTCAAGGGGCATTGCATAACGAACCACACTTGCGCAATGAAATAGGAATGAATCTTAGAAGTAATTTTGCAAAAACCAGCATCGCCCAAAACCCTGAGGTTTGTTGACACTCTTTCAGATCTTGGTGTTTTACTTGAAATTCAAATTCAGAAAAGCTTATGTGGCTTTGGAACCTGCCAAGAACTCCTTTGTATTGCACATTGTTTCAGGTCAGAAGTATCTCTCAGAGACTGAGGAAGAAAACCAGTTCTTTTAAAATATCCCAGAGATAGTTTTATTAGCATTTATAATTTGGAGGAATTGAGTAGGTCTATGATTTCTGAGTGTTTGTAATAACAATGCAGGCCTTGGTTTACATCAAAGTGTGCTGGTGTCAGCGAGTTTTTATTCAAGTTTACAAAGTGCACAGCTGGCAAAAACTGTGTTTGAAACAGTCTCTTATCTTCCTTAGGAAAGACAGAACTGTGCAGAAAGCAATAGGTCTGCCAAACAACACTGATACACTGATTCCTGAATCAATTATCATCATTGCTGTCTCTTTTAGACTTTATTAGCAATGTTTTAATAGATTTACTTTTGCTGCTGCAAAACACTCCTGCAATCTGAAGTGTGAGTATATGGTCAGAAGAACTTTACTCAGCCAACAGGTAACAATGACATTTTGTGCTGTGGGAATTTGATTGAATACGTGCAGTTAATGACAGTTGCTCCACTTTTCATTTAAGAAGAAATATTACAAATCAAAAATTAGTTCGACCGACAAATGGGTGTGATGATTATTTAATTTTCTGTCCACTGCTCAGGTCTGATCCTGAAAAAAGGGAAGTGATGGGTTATATATGAATTTGCAGTTTCTTAAACTGAGCTACAAATGGAACAAACTGAACTGTTTGCCTCTGCAAACTCATGCAACCTTTAATCTGACTTTCAATGTATTAAAGGAAGCTTAAAATCTGAAGGATCTGAGTTGGTAAATTCAGAGATTTGATGCTGCAAAAAGCACTTTTCTGACTGTGCAGAGAAGGTATCTATGTCACTTCTTCTCTCAGTCTCTCTTCCCCACTCTCCCTCTTTTATCATCATACACACATAGTTTTTTTCTAGAAAAAATGAGCATTATGCAACAAATAGCAGCCACAATGTTTGGAAACCAATCTGGAGAACATTTTATTCACATTTTCAGCACAACTAGCTCCGCTGATTTTGCTGGGACAACTTGTGGCAGTGAAATATGTGGTAGTATTTCCAAGGCTCTGTACTACTGAAGCACTTGGATCCTTCAGCAAACAGAAGCAGGTGAGAATGCGTTCCAGCATGCTTGGAAGCCACTTGGGGGCACTGACATCTCTACAGGTCTTATTTAAAAAAAAAAATCTTTTCTGGGGAAGTTTATGTGTTGGGAGAGAGGAAAGGAAATATTTAGTTGGCATCCGTAAATTCACAGCAGATTGAAAAGACGCCAGAAGTAAAACACTGGCCCTACACTGCTCCTTTTATAGATCAGTACTGACTAAATACAATTATACTCACCCTATAGTGACATAAAATGAAACTCATTGGGTCTCAGGACTTTAACTTCATCATAATTTCTGTCTTTGTACAATCCCAACATTTCTCCTTGGATAATCACTGCAGCAGGAGATCTATTCTGTCTATAATATAACTGGGCCTGAAAAGCTTTTTGACTCCACACTCTATGTTCATTCTGAATGCTTTAGAAATAAATGTTTTAGAATTTGCTAAAGAAATTTATATCCTCACACATTCCTATTATTTTTTTTTTTCAATTGGTCAAATAATGTGAAAGGAAAAGTGAACACATTGACCTTAGTCTTTATTGTCTGTTTTGATTATTTTATAGTCCAGGTATTAGCTGAATATTTTATGCATTTCAATAAGTTTACATTCTGGATAAAATGAGGAAACAGAAGACAAAAAAAGATTGTTTGTATCTCTGTGGAGTTATTTTCCCCTTTTAAATGTAATTCTCTGAATAACCTTGAACACAAATAAACAGCTAGATAACAGTAATGTGAATGTGACTTAAAACATGAAACGAAATTATTTGGTTTAATGAGACTACCAAGAAGTATATATTTATATACTTCTTGGTAGTCTCATTAAACTAAAATTATTTCAGTAGGATATTGTACAGCACCTTTATCCACAGCTCCCAAAACAATTTTGCCCGTCTCGTTTGATAATTGAGTGTTTATTTGTTAACTGAGTATGTTTTAATAGTATTTAAAAAGAATTTTCACCATGGAATTTTCCAAATTTTAATTTAAAAGAAGAAAAAAGAACATTTTTAACAATTTTAAAACAGATAATCTATGAATTAACTTCTTTTTGGGTATCATTTCATACATAAACTTATTACCACAGTTAGGACAAGATTTTTAAGATGACAGGAATATTCATCCGGAAATAACTTGCTTGTTCTTATATTCTTGTATTCACTGTCAGTAAGTATACTGGAGACTAAGCTTGCAGAAAATAATATTTTTGTTAGAATATATTTAATTTAGTATTACATGCAAAGGAAGAAAATATTAGAATAATATATTTTTGGTTTTATACAGGCTAAGTGATTAAGTAAGTGAAATTATTGCAGAAATGTGTCCAATCAAAACTAGACAATATACTTTGGTTCTCAAAACCAGGTATCTGTCAGTGGACTGCAAAGCATCTGCAATGTAATGGCTTTCAGCCATTTCAGATTGAGCACCTCTCCTGTTAAGGAAGGCTGAGAGAATTGGGATTGTTTGGCTGTGGGGTGACCCAATTGTGGCCTTCCAGTACCTGAAGGGAGCTGACAAGAAAGATGGCAAGAGACTTTTTACACGAGACTGGAGTGACAAAGATGAACAGTTTCAAACTGGCAGAGAGTAGGTTCAGATTGGATGTGAGGACGAAATTCTTTACTGTGAGGGTGGTGAGGATCCGGCACAGGTTGCCCAGAGAAGCTGTGGCTGCCCCATCCCTGGGAGTGTTCAAAGCCACTTTGGATGGATCTCTAAGCAACCTGGTCCAGTGAAAGGCTTCTCTGCCCAAGGCAGGGATGTTGAAACTACATGATCTTTTAGGTCCCTTCCAACCCAAATGATTCTATGATTCTGTCTTTGTAGAATGGGGAAAATAGAGGTATTTCCTGTCCAAAGAAGCACTGTTAATCACATTTTTATCCTCATGAGGAAGAAACTTTTGATTTCAGTATTCTGCTAAAATCCCATTTAGCTTTTTACTATAGCTGAAGAACTGCTCTTTTTGTGAATAGTTATTTCTGCACTTCAACATATAATAAATTAATAGTGATTTCATGGTAATTGCCACTTTTTCTCTAGGTGTACTGGCTTCAGCAACATCTTATTGTTATTGTCAATTTTGACAAGCATGAATTTAGAAGTTACAGTAGAGGTAAAATTATAATAAGAGAAGCTAAAGAGATTTTAAATGCTCATTTTAAGACCTAGATTTTTTCTCTCTTCCTGGGAAAAGCCTTCAAAATTAATCATTAAATCTAGTGGATCAATTTTTGCTCAGTAAAATTTTTGTACAGCAAATGTAAAATAAAAGTGTTATCAAAAATTTTAACCAGTTTTATTACTAACAAAAAGTTAAATATTTGCTTCTGCTACACCTTGTATAAAAAATGGATATAAATACACATGCACAAACACATAAACATTCATACAAACACATAAATATATAAATATAATACACATGTACAGATACATAAAGCATGGATACATTCACACACATACATAAAAAGGTTTACATGTGTCAATCTTATAAATCTAAAATTATATGCTCCCTCCCCTAATTGGGTCTATAATATGTGGAAAACAAATATATACATTTTTAGACAGTGTTATTAATGAACTATGCAAATTCTAATAGCCATGTCTGCTGCAATTAATAAAATTTTTCATTAGGGAATTATTCCATACGCAGTGGAAAAAAGATGAATATTTTTACTAATTGAAATATTTCCAAAATAATGGCTTTCTGGATCATAGCTGCAGTTAAAATAGCCTTCTCTTCCATGAAATAGCAGTACTACTAATTAACATGTTTTCAAAAAGCAGACTGTTGACAGAGAGCTGCAAGAGCAGAAAAAGGTTGCTCGGTACCTGCACTCACAAGACTTGAATGTTTCATTCTTTGGGGAGGAATGTATTGCAAAGATTTCAAGCACTGGCAACTTTCCCTGCTAGGAAATTTATTCTTCAGTGACTGAAAAACATTAATTTAAATCTTTTTAATGAACTAATGGGTCATGTAAAACACCTTATACTTTAGCAAAATAATTTCTTAATCAAAGAGTGTATATTTAATTGGCTAATATTTGAATTACACTTTGTACATCAAAAGCTGATCATTAATATTACACACAGATAAGTCCCAAATAAATAGATAGGATTTAAATATTCATTACAGTTTTCTCTCTTTCTTTTTTTTTTTTTTTTGGTCATGGCACATTTTGTTGGTGTATTTTAGCCTAGCTCCTTCCCAAGGAAATGTTCATTACAAGTTCCACATCCGTGTGTTTATATACCAATAATAAATATATATTTCTTTATTACATCATTGGAATTTTGTGTATATGTACACTTGGTTCTAAATGGTGGAACAGTTATACCTCAACATCACAGAGCAATATAAGGAGAACATTGAGTTTGTAAAATGGACTGTTTTCCAGGTTTGAAAAATGATCTCATATGAATGAGATGTAGGTTCATGTTCTTTGTAAAGCTGCATCCTGAAATGGCAGGCTGTGTTATAAACCCTTCTTGTGCATTCATCCATGCTCTCCAGGAACTTTCCTGCAGGATGGTGTGCCAGAAACTCCCTCCATTTTGTAAAGGACTCTGGTGCATCGGCATTTATACAGCTGTTAAAAAATTATACAGTGAGAGAGCAGGATTTCAGCAGGTGAGATACAATGTAGGAGTCCCTTGACCGAAAAGGCCCTAAGTGGTGCTGGTATGCAAACAGCAAAAAGTACAGATTTTTTTGCCAAAAGCTCCATAACATCAGCATGTGAGAATAGTCTAGTTCAAATGTAAGTTGGTTTATTCATGTTTTTTTTTCCTCTCTGGACTAAGATGGAAAATTTAGCAAAGAGGATATGTGAACAGTGCACAAAGATATTCCCTTCCACTACTTTCTGTCCAGCACTTGGATAATGAGCAGCAGTTCACCACAAATTATGCTGGTGAGTAATTCACCTCAATTAGCACCATTCTGTGGTAATCGCCAGTAAGCCTTTAATTAGCTAATTTTTTCTACTCTAAAAACACAAATTAATTGGCCACCATTGTATGACTTTATTTCATCATCCTGTGGGGTAGGGAAACCTAAGAACAAGTTAAGCGATGTCAGATTTGCATATGGAGAACAGAAAAGGGCTCTTCTGATGGCTAGGTATGTCCCCAGAGCAGCTCAGTGCGTCCCTTGAGCAATTTCCCTTACTTCTGCAATAGTCTGTATCTGAAGGAAATCACAGGTTTAAATTTACCCCAGTTTCTCATACTATGAGAGATATATTGAAATATTTATTGAATTATCAGAGTAGTATTGAGGCAGATGAGATACTCAACAAGAAACCCTAGACCTGATAATAATTTCTAAAATGAAATTAGATTTATTTTCTTCCTGATGAATGCTCTACTTCTCTGAGACATTGAGCACCCTCCATCTCCACAGAAGCAAACGTAGATGTGCCCCTCAATGTTAATTCATCCCTTTATGTTTGCTTTAGGCTTGATGCAGGCTTTTTTCAGCTCTAACTAGGCTGGAATAATAATTGTCATCATCCTGTTATCACTGTGCTATAAATTAAGAAAACCTTGCCTGGCAGTGGGGAAGCTCAGCATATAAAGGGGGAAATGAATTGCAAGAGACCAAAGACGCAGAACTCTTGTCAAATATGTCTGAATTGATACAAGTTGTGAACTACAGCTGCTAATCCAATGAACCAGATGGTATCAATTGTCAAACCAGGTGCAGGAAATGGGGTTGTTATCCCTCCTGCAAATCAATTAGATCAGCATGAAAAATTCGTAAATGAACTTCCCACCAAACAAACAAATTGCACCGAAAACAGTCTCAGGTGCTCAGCTGAGTCATGAATGATTGGTCCTTTTGCAAGAGGCAGCTGCCATTAAAGGTCTTTATTTCTTTTATGAATAAATGTACCAGAATTTAATTTTCAACTCTAATGCATCATTGGAAGCTGCCTGATCCAACACTTCTACTGATCCATGCTAACTGCAAGTGTCAGAAAGCATGAAATATGCCATGGAACTAACTCCAGTTTCTGCCACACAATATTTCAGAAGGCCTTACATATCCCAGTGCACAAGTAAATAAGTTTCTATCTCACTTAGGAGAAAGCCAATGCCAACATGATGTTTCTATAAAATAAAGGTCCATATTGGTTAATAATGTTCTGACTAATACTTTGATATTCTTTGTAATAATGAAATCTGATCTGCCTTTTTTTGCAAAACAATACTCAATGTGCAGTGGGTTTTTTAAGAGATTATGGAGATTGCTGGGCTGCTGAAGCTGGAATGAGGCTGTTTAGTGGAAATATTTGGGATAATTCCAGGGTAGTGGTGAGAATGAAATGAAGAATTACAATAAAGTGATTCCCCCTATTTTTTCTGAGTTCTGACAGGAGGAAGTAGAAGATTTTTAATGGAAATGGCCAAGAATACACATAAATAGCTTTCCCTCAAGGGACCATTCTTAAATATGATCTGTGTTTTTTTGTCAAACAAATAACAGGAATCTTGAAATAGTTTATACACATGTTATACATACACATTTAAAGCATTAATCACATGTATATCTATTTATCTACAATAGTTACATTAAAATAATATTTTCACTTATATCTTAATTTGTTTTTCAGCAAAAAGAAAACATAGAAGCAGACTCGTGTTGCACTCTGAGCTGGAATTAAAATACATGTGAGTGATTCATAATCAAACAAACTCTCTCTACATAAGCACTTATTGAAGAAGAATGTAAACAGGGAAATGCACTGAGAGGGTTTTCTCTATATTTAAATGTATTTACACAAAATGGACTACCACTGAGTTGGACTGAAGTAAAGTACTCCCATTAAACAGGCATTCCCTAGCTAAAAGTTAAGCAAAATATTAAAAAGATTTAGCAATCAAAATAAACCTGTGCAAAGCAAGATGGTTCTCCAAAGAGGAAGAAAAAAAAATCAGGAAATCAGGTATGAAGATAGAGTATATACCTCAGAATATGTGTTGCATGATAATGAATAGGGGGAGAAAATACTGGTGGAGCTGAGCAATCTAAGACAAATATATTACAATTTCTTGCACTCATAAAGTCCCCATCGCCAGAGTCCTGTTCTGTTTTTTAAGTCTCTGCTTGTCTCACAGCCCAGAACACAAAAGACTTCGACCAAATAAGCCTGAACCAAACACTTATAATTTTGAAAATTTCATGCTGCTTAAAGTATTGATTCTTAAATGCTTCAAGGGTATGATTCTTAAATGCTCTGTATGCCTTATCCCGAGAAACTAGAAATAGTTTGCTGTTACAGGGAAATGAAGGGTGAGATATTATCAAAAAGAAAATCAAAGTCCAAAAAAGTGGCAAATCACATCACTTCAACATATAGAGGCAAATACTTCAGTGAATGTGAGATGAAAAAATTTAACCTGTATATATTTTCCATAGGGATACTTATGCAGGGCTTATAAGACAGCACTAAGTATAAAGGAGAAAATGAAATATCAGAGTGTAATTTTCAGGGATTTCTTTTACTGGATAATTCAGTATATAAATGATAACTGCTATGTAAATTGAATAATTCAAATACAGCTGTATTTTATCATGAAACCATCATTAAAAAAATAGCAGCATGACATTCAATCATACACTTGGCTTTTTAGTTAGGAACATTTTAATTATTATTTAAGGTCTGAGCAGACACACACGCATTTATTTTTCTATTATAACACCACTAAGTGTGCATATGATTTTATCATATTTCAGAATCACCAAAGAACAAAAGAAACTTTAAAAATTATATTTCTGCTATAAAAATGCTTATTGTACCTCAATAGATTTATAATTTTGTGGCAATTTTAATCAAAACCAAAAGTTTCTTTTGTTTGACATAAAAAAAATGTTCCACCTGTTTCCTGAATAAGGTATTGCTTAAAACACCAACATGGTGAAGGAAACTAAGTAAGATGTGTGTATGAGGAAAGAAATACAAGCTTTACTACTTTCATATAATAAACTGTCACTGATTGGCTCTTTAGATTCCTTGTGATTAAAGACAATATTCAGATTACTTCTAGGGAAAGTGTTCATTGATGAGAATTTGTGTTGGTTCCAGGATAGTATGGAAACTATATTCCTCTTAAATTTTCCCAAGACAAAGATAACACTGAACAATTCCTTCCCATGTCAAACTCATAACCTGAGGTGATTACTTACTGAAGTAATTTAGTGACTGAATAATTGCAACTGACTGATTTATTGATTCAATTTTAAATGTGCCCATTATTTGATCACTGTACTGTTCATATTTAATTAGCTAATAAAACTGTAGCATATTAGCTAGAAATATGTCTCATTAAGCAAATACTTGCTTGCTTATGCTTTTCTTTTATAAAATCCATAATTGTCTCATAGAACTGATTTATTTTCTGGAGTTGCTATATGTGCCACAAACTTTCAAACCACAAATAACTGTGGATAAGCATCTTCAGAATAGTTGGCTCTCTTCCCACCTAAATTCATAAACAGAGATTGAGGAAAGTATTCCCATTTAAGCATCTTTGCTATAGTGTTAATCCAAATCAGAGTTGGGTTTACTCAATGGGTAAAATGGAAAAAAAATGAGGGAGGGAGAAGAGAAGGGGGAAAAGACGGGGATGGGGAGAGGGAGGAAGGGAAGGAATGCCTCATGGCAGCCAAGTGCTTTGTGGGTTTTAAATGGTCAGTGCTAGAAATGGAAGTGAGCTACTAGGCACTTCAGAATCATCCCCCCCATTTAGGGTAGCGTGGTGTCCCAAAGTGAATGGAACACATCTCAGACATCAGAGAGAAAAGAGAGGAAGAGTGCACAGGTTTTGCATCACGGAAGTCATGCAAAGAGAAGCTGCTAGCAGTTTCCTCTTTGCCTGACAAAAAAACAGTCGGTAACTAGCTTTGAGAATTGACAAACCAAAACTAAAACTAAACAAAACAAAAAAGAGAAAGCACCTCTGTGAAGACACGTTAAAAACGAAAAATCCTTGGAATTCTCTCTTTCCCTTCCAATCAGCAAAGAAGTAACGCAGCTGGCCCAGCTCCCTGTCTCAGCTGGACCAGGCCCCAGAGGCTGAAGGGCAGAGGGAGTCCAAGCCTGGCTGCTGAGATCCCAGCTGCTCTTTCCCACAGTATGGCCTCTGAAAAAAAAATACCAGAGGTGGCTGTGCAGCCTGTGCAGAAAGCAATCTTGGCTTGGCCAAGATTCTACCACCATTGAGATTCACCCGCAACCACCGGGCAGGGAGGAGGAGAAGCCATCGGCCCTGGCCATGGTCCTGCTGTGTCCAAGCCTGGCTGCTGAGATCTTGGCCTTGCATGGCCTATCCAGACACAGCCCCAGCACAGCCACTGCAGAAACCTCCATCGTAAAACAGCTCCAGCCACAAACAATTGAGCCTGGCCGGGGTAATGTGAACATCTGCAGGCCCTGGGAGAGATATGGACTCTTTCAGTGCTTCAATCCTCCCTCAAGTGAGAGAAAAGGATAGAGTGAGAACATAGAGAAACAATATGAAGACAGCAAGGTCAGTGAAGAGGAAGTCAATTCTCAGATGGAAGGCATGAGGGGATGTCTTGATCCTAGGGCTGAAATCTTCTTGTAAAGCTATGAAGAATGGAAGTGATACATTAGATTCTTTTTCTCTATAGCGCATTGAAAAGTGTGTGGAGGTGACTTATTCAGCAAAGGCCTCCATGCTAAAGTAAGCACGTTTTGAAGTACTTGTGATCTAATGAGAAGTCTGAACAGAGAAAGAGAGTGATGAAGACCCTTTGTCCCCAGGGAGGGAAGATCTCTGTTCCCAGAGATAAAGACAATTTCAAAGATAGATAAAGAGAATCTTTGCTCTTGAACAGCTCACCTTTAAAATAGTACCCCATAAGTTGACATGGCCCACAAATACTGCTGTAGGAAGATGTGAAAGATGGGAGGGACTCCATGATTGCAGATTTTTTTCTGTGCAGCTGCTATTCGTGGAAACTAAAAGCACAAGAGAACTGTTTTCTTGTGGAGAAGTCTCCATAAAATGACAAGAGGGACTCCTCTCCCTAAGTGAACTGCAGAAAGACTATTCTAGAAGTGATAAACTGATTAAATTATTTCTATACATTGTTAGTGGGAAAAAAAGGTTGTAAGGGGAAGGAGAAGTGATCTGAAGGTTTTGTTCTGATTGTTATTATTCTTTCTTTTAGCTACTGTTAATAAAGCTTTCTTTATATCCTTTTAAAGTTTTGAGCCTGCTTTGCCTTCCTCCTGATCCTATCTCACAGAAGAAAATGGGTAAGTATATTATAGTGGGTCCACTGGTGTTTGGCCAGCACTGAAACCCACCACATTAATTGGTGCATTGGCCAGGAAATCTCGAATTGGTGAACCTAAACCACTACAAAGAGAAAAACTAACTTGAATTTAACATAATAGCCTGATTGTGCAGAATGTGGTAAACTTCAGAACCTCTGCATCATTTCACTCTCTTCCTATTCCTGATGGAAATTTCCTTTCTAGCATCTTGCTGCATTTTGAATTTGTGGCTGAATCAGCCATGATGACACACCAAAGTCCCAAAGTATTTCTGATTAGTGCTTGCACAGCTTTTGTACATCCCGCCAGCTGCATCAAATCTTTAATGGCATAATTGTCATACAGGTGTTTCCCTCAGTTAAAGACCTTGACCCTGATCCACCATCAATCTAAATCACTGCCTCTCTGACCAAGACAGGATTTCTGCACTGGTGCAAATCAGATAGAATCTCAGCCCATGAATCAAATATTTAAGGAATCATTACTTATTTCATACATGTTCAGAATTTTCTTGCAAAGCTACACTTCCAAGAAAAATCACAGTATCAAAAATTGAATTTCCACTGTGTTCTCCTGCTACAGCAGAGAGTACACTTCTATTTTGAGAGTATTAATTGGAAACATAAGATTATAACATTATTGGAACTATATAGAGAAAAAATAGTAAAAAATTCCACCTACATATTTCTAACAAATTATTAGAGATATTAATTGCTAAAATATACTCTGGGGATAGAAGTCAAAGTTTAAATTAACACCTAAAAATATGTATTTCCTATGAGGATTGTCCACAGGAAAAACACAAACAAATACAAAAGGTCAAGTTCAAGGTCCTTGAAACACCTGCTGTTATCCATATGTCCATTTAATTAGTAGAAACTGAAAGGCAAAATTATTATTGTAATGTTTACAAGAACATTAAGAAGACAAAGTAGTTACACATGCAGATACAGAAAATTAGTTTGCTGACAGTGATTTCAATAATTAAAAATCTATTACCATGAAAGATTCAATTTCATTAAAAAGTAAACAATACCAAGAAGTTTTCTTAGAATATAAATGAAAATAAATCACTTGTCATAAAGTGTCAGTGAGTGATCCACAGTCTCTTTCTTCTACTGACAACTGTACATATCCTGAAACAAAGCAATGCATGACAGAAGAAAAATATATAAATCAAGGGAATGCAATTGAACAGCAATGCTCAACATTCTCTTGTAGCTGAAGGAGTATTTCTTTGCTGTTCTGCTGCAATATTGCTTTGGTTTTTTCTTTTCTTTTTTTTTTTTTCTAATTTTATAGCATCTTTCTGCTGACTTCCTCAGATGTGAGGTGTTCAAGTGAGGACAGAAACAGCACTGCTCCACTGACTCTTGGTGAGTTTACCTTCTCTGTACTAAGTAGACTCATATTTGAAAATAATTACTTGTCTCCTTCATATTGGCTGGAATCAATAACAGTGGATGGAAGTCACAGTTTTTTGATCTTGTCTTTTCTGCTGGCTGGACACAGGAGGGAGTTTTATATCACAAAATGCTCATCTAGTCCCAATGCTGTAGTCTGTCAGAGTAAATCAAAGGCTAAAGGTGTTTGTTACCAGCAACAAGAGCACACATATTTCTAACAGATTCAAATTTCTCTGTGAGCCACTTTCAGAAATAAACCAAACTCCTCAAAATATTAAAGGTCAGATTAGGTACTTCTACTAGGTGCAACTACTTTTGACTTATTTATTTTGCTAAAGAAGTCTAACTCTGAATGCGCAGAGATACTTTTCCGTAAGTGGGTAGTTACTTATTCAAATCAACTCATAAATCTTGTACAAATCAGACAAGCAACATACATTTCTTGACAGATTCTGAACACAGTTTAGATACTGTCAATTCTAAATTTGAATAGCATTTTTTTTCTTGTGGAATGATGATTCATTTATGAAACAGTTTTGTTTAAAAACACAAAAAAAATTAGTGGGTTAATTCTTTTGTAATAAATTCCTAAGATAACAAGTCACAGTGAATAATGACTCTCTTTTGCACTTTTGGATGGTCTGTACACTGATTTCAAGTTTGCTGAAAAAATTTTTTTTTGCAGTTTTAAAAGACCACGTTGGGGGAAACTTTGTTCTTTTTTATCCCTTGCTGATTATGAATATCTCATTGGCTGTATTTGTGATCTGCAGTTTCAAACACACATTTAGTAACTGTTAATCAGGAAATTTTAGAACATCAGCTCTCATTTTTATTGGAAGTAACAGCAGTTGGTTCTGGGGCTCCAAAATTTTCAAATATATCTAAGAGCTCACCTCCCACTAAATCTATGGGTACATAAGGTTGCCATAGACCTGACAGTGGAGAGGAGGGTGAAGAGAAACTGGCTGTCTAGAGGTCTAGAGTTATAAATTATAGGATTATATTTATAAGTATCTATGTAAAGATCTGTTGCATAAGAATTCTTCATGCTTTCAAAATCTAACCCACCTCTAATTCCTGGCTATTGACACGTAGCTCTTAATTTCTTCTGACCAGAATTTTTCAATGCTTTCTAAACAAAATTCCTAGATCACAGCCACAGTCTATCTCAATTTTCAGTCCTCTTTTCTCCTTCATTCCTTAAATCTCTATTTAAACCTCCGCAGATTTTCTGAATCCCCTCTGGGCGTTCTGCCATCACCCTCTGCAATATCCTCCTGTAAGTTGCTCTGTTTGAGACCTTATACTACTCTGAAGACACAGACTCCTACTGTCTTCAGATAAAGTTCAGAAACCCAGATGTAGGTGACACCAAGAATCTGCTCACAGTAGTCTTATGAATATGAATGAAATTGAATAATTACTGGAGATGTTGCTTCTTTTCTTCCCCTCCATTTTTCTTCTTATTTCTTCTGTACCATCAGACCACTAGAGAATTTATTTAGAGACACAGATTAACGTTATATTCATTATCTTTTTCATTCAGAATTTGTGAACTTCAAATCTGTGATCATATTTCTGAAATGTGACTTTAATCTTTGTCAGATGATGTCCTTACACTAGAAGCTCTTACAATCAGCTTCATAAATGTTTTATCTCCAGTGGACCAAGTGGTGTTTGTAGCACAGTAAGTGTGTTATGGCTCCAGGCAGCTCTCTAGGCTGCTGGCTGGGCCCTCAAGCTTATGTTGGACAAGACTTGGATGATTGCTGGCCAAGACATGGAAAATTGCTGTACCTGACAGGTAACAGTGTGAGAAGGTGGCAGGAGCTCCAGACAGTGATGAAAAGGAAGGCAGATTTCATAGCTGGTTGCACAGGGAGTTGGGATCTGTCTGTGCCAGGATTCACAGGTGTTTAGGGTGGAGTCTTCGCTATGTTCAGGGGACTAAAGCCTTGCAAATCCAACAGGTCCTAAATGTCATTTATCCCATAAAATGCTGAGATTTGACTGCAGGTATAAGGACCAGAACCACAGGGAAAACCTAACTGAGCAGGTTGTGTGGGAAGGGAAGTACAGGAATATCAAAAAGAGACAGAGTACAAGAAAATGGATAAGTTACCCAAAGTACCTACACCGGGCAATGCGGTTACCACATGTGCAACATGATAAAGCAAACCCATAGTTCTGACCTCAACATAAAACACATTATCTTCTTCCTCAACCAGGAGGAAGCAAGGAGGAAGCACCTGGATAGAAGAAGGATGGAGAATTCTGGTATTGCCATGTTAGAACCACCCACCCATAGCAAAGTGTATGGGATATGTTAATCACACTGGTCTGGACCTGGGCCATAGTCTCCATTATATGTAGAAAATAAAAATATGGGTACATATGCTGGATTGTCTTTCAATTGTATATACAGTATTTTTGCTCAGCTTTTCCATCATTTCTGTGCAATGACTAGGATAACTGGTTTTGGGAAGCCTTCATTCTGACTTCATTCCATATTCCATGTGAATTATAGTACTTTAGGTGTGAATATCTTGCCTGCAGACAGAAGTCTTTGCCACATAAATATTATGTAGTTAAATAATCCTTAACTTGTAGCTTATCAATATGTTAATGCTGAGAGTGACTTGAATAAATTCAATGTAAATTCAAGGGAACATGCACAGGCAAATGTTTAGCAATATACCTGTACCTCTAATGTTTATTAAGAAGTCAAAAAAGCTTCATAAGAATAAGCTTTTAATTCTGGAGTCCTGGCTAAATTTCAGCTTATGTAATTACACTCTGCCTGCTTCTTTTTCCCTTGAATTTTTAATTAGATTCAGCATTCTTGTGCTTTTGTCCTAAGCCATTTTGGAGTGTGGCTGTGCTCTATTAACCACTGCAGCATGATAATACACCACAAATGTACTGTAGAGCTGGCTGAAGCAATTTCTTTCTATATAGCTTGTAATGTTAAAGAGTTTTGAGGTATTCCATGAAAAACAGCTCACTACAAACATATGGACACTTAACATGAAATCAGTCTAGCAAGCAAAGGTTGGCCAGCCCCTCTGGTCCTGAGCCAGACAAACACTACAACACATGGAAGATTCTCCTGGCTTTATCTCCCATGTGTAAGTATTTTGTTAGATTTGTGTTCAGAAGGATGAAATTCTGTCTGATCTGCAGTCAGGAATGCTGGTGAGGATTCTGTAGAGCCTTTGACACTAATCTCTCGTTTGGAACCCATTTCCACAATTTGGAACCCATTTCCACAATTTCTTCTCTCTCTCCTTTCAAGCCATGATGTTTCCTGCAGCAACCACACACCTTTTCAGGGAAAGAAAACAGTAGGCAATAAAGCAGATTACTGTATGTTCTCAGGGGGGAAAGGATACTGTTAATTTTCACCTCACAATCGTCTTTACAGCAAAATCAAAATGTACTTCATCATTGAAATAAAAAACAAAAATTCAAAAAACCATGGTAATCTCCGGCTGTAATAAACCTTTTGTTGCTATAAATGGGATTTGAGAGCTATGTGGTTGATATGCACAACCCTTTTTCACAGCTAATTTTATTAATTTAGGTACTGAGACTAGTTAGTGGAATTTTTCATTAACCTTGCCTTCCTTCTCTAAGTATCAGTTGTTAAAAATACCATGGATATCTTACCACAAAAATTCTAGCACACATCACTTCTACTATGGCAGATCCCTAACTGTGTTACTTTTCTCTTCATAACCTAGTAATGTAACTGGCAACTCAAAAGCATTGTGAAAATAAGATGGTTATCTGGGGAGCTGATCAATCTAAAAAATCATATACCCAAGAGGAATTTATTCCCAAGGAACAGAACTTCTCATTTTTAATGAATGTGAGGATATTCTCCGCAGGTATGGAAGGAAACCGAATGCGTACAAAGAATCCAAAATCTGGATGCTCCTCTACAAACATGTTTACCTCCTGCCTTCTCTACAGAGAAAGGTACATCAGTTTGAAAACAAATACTGCTAGGGAGCCTATATGAAATTGATTTAAAATACTAAATAATTTGTTCTCTTAATAAGAAAGCAAAATCTCATTTTTATTACAAGCAGATCACCATTAGATATAAACACTGAAAAAATATAATTTTTCTTTGAATACTATAAATACTATAAGGTGTTCTTGTGTGATGGTCATTTTAAGGCATTTGACATCAAAGGCTGAAAGACTAGAGCTGACTGAAATATTTTATGTCTTTTCAGAGAAGTGCAGAGATTGGTAACGTGAAAACCTTTAACAGGTTTGCATTGATTTTGCTTCACTGTTTGCTAGGCAACTGCTTCATTTAGTAGCTCCAATACTGATAGCACGGGTTCTGAAAAATGGCATTAAAATCAAGATATAAAGTAGTATAAACTACTTCTATACTGATGTGATGGTGCACAGGAGGCACACAATAGCAGACATGGTGTTAATGGGAATAAAATGGTTCTCTCAGCCTTTGGGGCTGAGCCTAGGTAGGAGCAATCAGTTGAATTAGGAATTAAAACATGTAGTTTCCTTTAAAAGGCAATGGGACTGCTCTTGAGAGAAGTTCTGTCTCTTGAGAAGGGGTGTGGAAAAGAAACTTCTGAATCACTGTTTCATAATAAATACATGGCTGCATTAAAAGCAAATATTTAGTCAATACTGGCATTTTATCTTCTAGTAAAAAATGGGGTGACAAATTTCTGGTATCATAATTTAAAGCAGAGATACTAAGAATTACTCCAAATTCAGGGCAACATTGGTAGAATAATCTATTTGGAAGTACTAGATAGTGTTAATTTTACTGTGCACTGTTCTGTGATATTCTCATGCATTTCCATGCAATTTTTAAAGGTGAGTTTCTATCCCTGCCTGTAGGAGAAGCTTGCTTATTGTGTAACCGTAATTTTCTTACATGGTTCTCCTTAATCAACTTCCAATGGTCCCTTGTATTGCTCTAAAATCATGCTTGTGTGAGGAGAAACAGAGGAAGCTCCTTCTCAAACAGAAAGATGATGCTCATGGCAACAATGAAGAGTCACTACAAACCCTGACAAAGCCTGGAAAATCTTGGTTCAGAAACAGAAACTCATCTCAGTGCGCCTGCTGACACCACAGAGACCCTTCTGACCAACCCAACCACAGTGGAAATGGAAACTGTGAAACAAGTAGCTCTAACCAAACCTTCCCTTGGCTGAGACAGTTATTAGTACTAACTCTTCATCTTGTTTGTGCTGTTCTTGAAGTCTTAGAGTGATCTTAAAATTAAATAAAGTTTTATGCTTGTAAATATAAAATACTTACACATTAAAAAATAATTATTATAAATATTGTTATCTACACTTATGTCTCACATCACAAAGTGATAGATTTTGTTTTCATTTTAAGAGAGAAATTTTTCTTTTTAAAAAGCCAAATACGTACACATCTAAAAGTTTAAATCCTAGAGATCTTACTCTCAAGTGCTAGGAAAAAAATATTTTTAGATTTCTTACCTAGTAAACAATGTGCAGTAATTTAAGAGAGACAATCCATTCTACTCTAGGTATTACTAAGCTGAAAACTAATATTTTCCATGCACAGCACTCAGTTAAAAAAAAAGAAGTGTGGTAAAATATAAATATCACAATTCAGACTTTTAACTCTAATTCAAAGACACAAAGTTCTCCTTATGTTACCTTAAAGCGCTGCTATGAAGATTTACTATTTCCATGTTAGTAATAACCCAGTAAATAGTAAGCCAATATTTTTTCTTTCATCAATAGGTCACAAACCAAAAGTAAAAAAACAAAACAAAACAAAACAAAACAAAAAACCCCAATAGAATATCACTAAAAAGGCTGATGGGGAAAACAATTAAAATCACAAGCTTTTAAATCAGTTTGGCCTTACTTGAAAGCTTTTGCCCAGTTCCTCAAATTGCAAACTTCTTCTTGATAGCAGCTTTAAAGTTTGTAATTTTTTACAATTACAAGTTTTGAGTGTAGAAAGTTTAAAAAAATAAAAACTAAACCAAAGAACTAACGTGTTCTGCACCTTGGGTGTAACAAGTTAATAAAAACATGATGGAAAGTTACACAAGTATGGGGGTTTTTTAGTGTGTGTTTTAATTTGGGTTTGTTTTTGTTTTGGTTTGGTTTTGGTTTTGTGTTTGTGTTTCTTTTTGTTGGTTTTTTTTTTTTTTTTGCTAGTTTGTTTTGTTTGAGTTTTTTGTGTGGTTTTATTTTTTCTGTTTTGGTTTGGTTTTTTTTGAGGGGGGCTGATGGTTGTGTGTGAATTCTTTTGATTTATCCCAGGAAGAAATGTAACTGACACAAAAATGAAAGCATATTCCAAGTACTTGCACCTTCACTACAACTATTTTATCTTCTTTAAACAAGCTGAAGTCTGTCTCATGAGTTTGAACTATATCTTTATGAACTAGAAAACATATTTTATATATAGGATGGATGTTTTCCAGTTTGCCTCCATTTCCAGGGCTGATCACCACCCCTGCTTCAGAGCAATAATTTGTTTGAAAACTTGGTGGCAGCCAAGCTATGACCACCAGAGTTCTGGGATGCTGTGGCTCACAGTAAGAGGCAGCTGTACTTTGAGCCTAATCCCAATGGTAAAATATTTTTAATTAAAATGTAAGAGTTGGATACTGCTAAGTATTAATTACTATGTTTCTAATATGCATGACAGTCATGAACAGTTTCAAAATTTTTTTTTGTTATTGTTAACTGCAAAATCCCTGAAGTTTATCCTATTTATTATCCTTCAAATGCACATAATTACACTTTTGGAATACATTAAAAAGTGCAGCGCAGAAATACAATTAAGTAATGCACTGCAGCACGCACTGCATTACAGAACACAAATACCTGGGGGAGACTTTCCTCTCTTTTCTTTTGGTTTTTTTTTTTTTTTTTCTGTTTGTGTTTGTGTTAATACTCCTGAAGAACTTAACTGAGATTTCTCACATCAAAACTTCACAAAAATAAGGGGTTTTTTACAGGGAAGAACAAATGATCAGGTGGCAGCCAAAAGAATGGTAGTCTATATTGTACAAATGAATAATTATATGTGGATTTTATTTATTGGCAGGATCTCTGGGTAATTTTTAATTTTAAATTTTCAGGTGTCCTAAAATCAAGAAACATAAAAGATGACAATGGCTATGTGCAAGTAAAATAAATATATTATAGAAGGATTCCATAAAATGAATGCTTAAAGTTTCTACTTTGATCAAATAAATACAAAAATATTAGATGTTACTTTCTTAAGTCCTAAATACATTCATCTAAGTATATTTAAGAAAAATAAGTAAATATCTTGTATTCAGAATAAACACATTAGATTTTTTTTCAAAATATGGGTGAGCGGCTACCCAACATGTGATTTGTCTCTGCAGTTTACTATAATCAGCTATTTCTGTTGCACTTTTCCATTCTTACTTTTACACTAGGTTTTTCTTCAGCATGTGCAAAGGCCAGGATTGTGGAAAGAATCCTTTCTTAAATATAAGAAATGCAAAAGGTTCCTGTCAAAATGGAATGATGATACTTCCATATAAATGGGAATAAGTACATGAAAACACAGTGGAAATTCCCATAAAAGAAGTTTTACCATAGACCCTGACTGATTTTCTTATTGTGCTTTGTTTCACTGCTCAGAAGAAAGTTAGGATACAATTTTTTCAATAAAATCTGCAAATATGGAGCCTAAATAAACAAAATAAATAGTGAAAAGTCAGTTAGCAAGAGGGGAAGCACTGACAATTCTTAAACACAATGAGTTTCTTATTTATATTTTATCCCACTTGACCCTTGACAGAACCAGATCTCCCCTTCACACATATTCTTAATGCCTTTCCATATTAATTATTCTTAAAATGATACATCTGGACAGCTTGTTAGAGATTACTTAATGCACTTGGAAGGCATATAGCAAAAGAACCAACATCCATGAATGTGCACTTCATACTCATATATTCTATTACAAATTTAATTCCAACTGAGAGAACATGAAGTCCAGCACTTTAGTTGGATAATGGAAGGAGGCCTGTGCTTTCTGACACTGTTTGCAATGTAACATACCACCTACCAGCTACACTCACCAATTATAAATATCGTTAAATTAGATAATGCACATTAATTCCTTAGCAGGTGTTTTGCAGCACTTAACTTTCCTCTCAGTACTGCCTCAGACTTGAGCAATAATTCTTCAAAGTGCCAATGTATTCTTTAAAACATTGAAACTTCTCCAGCAAGAATTGGGAAAAGTCTTTTCAATGCATATGATAACTGATTTTTTGATTACTTGGATATTTTATGCCCATATTCTGATGCGTTTGCAGATTTTATTTTCCTTTGACTGACTGTTTCCTTTCAAAAAACTCAATGAAATAGTTTTAATATCAGTGGTTTTTACATGTTTCTTCACTGTTATTGCATCCATCATGAAGCTTCATGTGGATTTCCAATCTATGCTACTAAGGTCAACAAAAGATGAATAGAGACTCAGTCCTTAGATGCAAGATTCAAAGTGTCAAATCTCAGTCTGTTGCTGGTCTCAGTCTGTTGCTGGTTTCTGTGAATTACAAAGACAAATTCCTCCACGTTGCATTTGTTTGTTTTTGTACATGGTGCAAGCTAGAAAACATTCTTGCAGGCATTCAAAAATTCCTTATGAACAGTTGCCAGATAAGTAGAAGTATCATTCATAATTGATGATCAAAATTATAAGATCACTTTCTCCCTTTTCAAGGAGACACAGTTACATCACAAAGAGAAATATTATTGTATGTGAAAAAAATATTTCTAAAGAGGATATAAGTGTTTTTCGCTGACCTTTTTCATTCAAAGTAAAACGTATGAATTTTAAAAGATAGCCTTGCAAAATAGACTTTGGAAAGGTTTGACTATATCCTAACCAAAAGCAATTAAATTGTCCTTATTGTTCTTCTGCAAAATGAATCAACTGAATTCAATTTCCAGTGAGTATTAATTCTTTTTAACATGTGTACTAAGGTAAATAGGGAGAGAAGCATACAAATACCCAAACTAGAAACTTTCCAAAATTTTTCAGCCTTATCTGACCTTGGTATTCCTTGTCCTGCTGATCGTAAGGATTAGTCAGACTTCATTTTGGCAAAGAGAATGACAAATTCTTTCTATAGCAAAGATTAATTCCTACAATTGATTGCATTGTCACTGTAAGCTGTTGCCATCCTGACCATTCCTCATATTGAGAGGCATATTTCAAGTGTTTATTTTGCAATAGAAGACCCTCCAAAACACTGTATCATCCATGAGTAATGATGCTACTTAGACTCTACAAAAAAAAGGAATCTCACCAATGTTTGATTCTGGGAAATCATACAAAAGAAAAAAGGGAAGGAAATGGTTAAATACACAAATTCATAAGGAATCTCTTCTTTCACAAACATATTTAGCATCTTACCAATCACAGATACAATTGAAATTGTAGCCTTTTCTTTAATCTTGAATAAATCCTATTGAAATAATTTGGAGTCTAAGATTATTAGCTCTCCAAATCTACATATTGTTTTGAGATCACTGAGAGGACTGCAGAAGTTTACATGGTAGCAAAACAATGTAGTCAACAGAGAGGTATTAGAATAGCGGCACAAAGAGGATATAGGGCAGTGGGGTGGAGCAGATATCTGAGCATTTACATTAGAGATTTATGCAGGTTATGTGGCTATTCTTTAGTCTATTCCTCAGTAGGATGCCTAAAAGCAGAAATGAAGTTCATATACGATGCAGATTTTGAACAAAAATTATAGAATTCCCAAATAATATCTATACTTCTGAATTTTTTGCCATTGAAAGGGATTATTAAGGCCCATTTGAATTTGATGTGAGCCTACATAGTTTCAAGCATATGAGCACTAGAAAAGCAGAGTAGAGTTGCTGTAGGAGTTGCAAAGCAATTGCAATACATCTCAGGTATCAAAAGGCAAAAAGGTTTTCATACCTTTAACAAATACCAATTGTATTTAGCTTGCTATATCAAATTTCCATTAGTTATACCCACATAATCCTACAGTGACTGGTGTTTGTTGGTACCAGCAGGGTCACACAAAAACATCCAGTGAATAATACAAACAGAACAAGTTAATAAAAAAATCATAATTTCTTCTCAATTCATGAATTGAGAAAGATATATTGACTGAATGTAAAAGATGACTGACATTCAGTGAGACCCTTAGAACCTTAATGTCCCCATGACTGCAAAGTACAGCCTTGACTGAAGGAAATATGTGTTTTACCTCTTGAAACTTTAAAGCTATCAGCAGGAGGAAGCTGGAAGGCTTTTATAAAACTCCCTTTATTCATTGAGAATACATTGTTTGTTATCTTAATGGTATCTATGAAACACTGTGAATCACTATCTATCCCTATTAAATCTACTTTCATATTTCTTCTCTCCCCTGCTCTCTCAACTCCATTTGGAGAAGTTGATGAGGCTGAATAAAGACTGTAATAACAGGATTTAATGGGTATAGCATCTGTAGGTAGACAAGGTCATAAGTGTTGGGTAAGTAGCAGCAAAGGCAAAGGAAAGAAGCGTGGTCTTAAATCAAAACCTTTCAGAAAGCTATTGTTAGTTAATACCCTCAGAAACTGCCTCACTTCTGTCTAGGGTGAAATTCTTTGTTCAAAAAGAAAAATATTAGATTGTTAGTTCTGTAATCTTTTCCCTTGTTCATTGTTTTGCTTAGATGTTAAATCTCTATAAAGGCACAGATAAGAAGACCAGCTCTGCAACTAATTTTCCGTGGTTACAGAGGAATTTATGTTTCTAAATCCTTTGGCAAAACTGTGATTTTATAGAACCATAGAACAGTTTGGCTTGGAAGGGACCTTTAAAGGTCACCCAGTCTTACCCTCCTGCAGTGAGCAGAGACATCTTCAACAGGATCAGGTTGTTCAGAGCCCCACCTGGCTTTGAATATTTTCAGGGATGGGACATCTACCACCTCTCTGGGCACTCCATTCTAGTATTCCATCATCCTCATTGTAAAAATTTTTCCAATATATCTAGTCTAAATCAGTCATCTTTTAGCTTAAAACCATTGTCCTTCTTCCTGTACAACAAGTCCTGATAAAAGGTTAATACTGTGGCTAAACAAACTTTCCACAGGAGAATGCAGCGCAGTGTGGAAGTTATTTCATGGAAGGTGTCAGCTGTAAGCAGTGTTGTCAATTTGGCATGTGACATTAAGTTTGTTTTGATACATGGATTTGAGTATCTTATATTTTAGGTGATTGAATAATCATCATTTTTACTGAGAAATAAATTTCTAGTGAATCTTTGTGGCTTTAATTTCTCAACCTGTCATATGGAAATACCAATAGAACTTACAATCCATCACATCCAAGAATGAAGCTCTCATATTTGGTCAAGTTATTTTATTGATAGTACTGCTAAACCAATAGTAATAAATTGCCCAGTTACAAATAATCAATTTTCATATATAGCCATTTTTTCTTCTCCTGCTCTTCCTTTTCTTCCTTCTCTAGCTCACAAACATTAGTCCTCATTTCTTCCTGTAAAGCATTGAACCAATGCTGTTCTTGAGCCAGACTCTTCTTTCTCCTCCCTGCTGCAGCTACTTCATCCATGTCGATCTTCCTTCTAATGATTGTTGCATTCTCACTTCCACCTCCTGGCTCTTTCCCAGATCTTTTTCCATCCCCTCACAATTTCCTCTCCTCTTTCAGCTGAGGTTGTTATGCTCCTAAATTCTGAGAAATTCAAGTTTTTGCTGTAAGTTTTGTTTTCATGTATCTCAAAAATGTAATAAAAAAGGCATATATTTGGTCAATACTCACTTAACTCAAAAGTTTGTAATTCAGCATTAGCTTTGCAGGTGAGTTCAGTGAAACCCCACTAAAAACATTGGACTATTAGCCCATCTTAGCAGTAAGAGTCATCAACACAAGGACTAAAGTGAACATATATTCATTAGAATAAAATCAGAAATAAGAATTGCAGCGAAACAGTATATGGATTCAAGGGAGAAGAGATTAAGTGAAGGGAAAAGAATTATGTTTGATGTAAGCATCAATAAGAAGGGATCAAACAAAACATTTGAATCATAACCTCCTAATAAAACATTCACTTCATTTTGAGTGTGTGCTTTGCAAACATATAATATCCCACTTGGCATTTTTGGTTGATTAATTCTCTCCAGGTGTAAGTCAGGCACTTTCACTTACACGCTTCAATACCTATATTCATCAGTCAAGGCATTACATAATTTTTTTTTCCTACCATTTTCAGCTACCAAGAGCTGGACTGAATATATGAGTATACAACAGAGGGGTAAAACATCCTCCCAGTCTGTTTATTACAGTAACTAGAGATAATACGGTAGCACTACATAATAACAATGAAACAGATCCTTTGCTGGTCTAGTGATTTCATGAGAAAGGTTGATTGCTGGCTGATGTTCTGGTTTTATATTTAATTAGTGACTCACTCACCCCTAGTGAAGACATCAACTTGCTGCAGAAAACAAATAAAAAGAGGAACAGTATTTCCAATGTACAAAGAATTAGCAAGACTACCTTCATTGAGCACCTCTGTGCTTTTGAATTTTCTGGCAGGACAGTCAGCCAAAAAATGGTGCATCCTCATGGGAGGATGTGTGACATGTGGGTGAAATCAATAGGAGATCTGAATAATCAGTCAAAAAGTTCTTTTATTTAGTTGGTGGGTTTGATTGTTTACTTTTTAGTATTGGTTTCTTTTTTTTCCTACCAGATACAAGATTTTCTTCCTCTGACAAGATATTGCTATATCCTGGTCAATTCAGATCAAAGGAAGTATTTCATATTCTTGCAGGGACACTGCAGAATGGATTTTTTTTTCCTTTTATGTCTTTTTTCCCCCTAAGACTGAGTGCAACACTACAGCCTGCTAACTTCCCAACTGCTACAAGTGTTTACTGTACAGTCCAATAAACTTCCTAAAATTCTTAAATTTGCTAGGTGTTTCAGCACTCTGAATGCTGAGGTTGAATTAACTCCCACTTGTACTACTTCATTATAAATCAGAAAATTTCACAATAAACTTCAATCAGCCACAGCACTCCAAACGTTTCTGCAGTTTAGAATGAAAACCAGTCTGAGGTACACACTGTGTATTTTGGTCTCATGTATTTCACCATTAATGATTTAACTATTAAATGTTGTCACTTTTGAAATAGAGATGGATGATCGTCTTTTCCTAATATTGACAGTGATTTCTTATCTCTACCCATTATTACTGGCAATACACTCAACAGTTAATCAGACTATTTCCTTCATCAGCATGAATATTCAAATTCTCAATAGAGCTGATTTTTTTTCAGTCAAGGACTATATGTGAAAGAGGAAAAGCAACCCAAAAATTACATAGAATCCATGATTTTAAGTTTTTATCCTTACAGTATTAGGTGTACTTCTTATTGTGAAAAAACAAATATAATTTCATTTAATTTAAACAGATGTTTTTATGTTATATTCCTTTCTGTAAGAACAGGGGAGTGAGCCATGCTCACAAAAATGATAATAGCTTAAAAAAAAAAAAATTCCAATACAGAATACACCAAGATCAAAGGAAGAAACCCTGCTATTTTCCAAAGATACCAGGGTCAAGTAACTTGCCTTGCAATGATGAACCAGCCATAGGACTCATCAGAAGACTACAGTTATTTACAAAACTGAGATGCCACCAAATGACTTGACAGCAAGAGAAGTCAAAAGGAAAAAGACTGTACTTTTTAAACACTAGATAGTTTTAATTTTAATAATTTGTGAAAATTTGGCTATGGAAGTCATAAATTTTACATTAGGAGCTTTGAAAGTGTTCTGTTTTTTTAAATCACTTTTCAGCAGTGTAAAATGTCTTGAGACAAAGAGAAGAAAGAAGTTATATTTAAGCAGCTTCCTGGAACATTAAGTGAGAGTGTCAGAAACATGGAAAGGTGACAATTTTTAGTATGTTGGGAAAAATGAAGGAATTTATATTCACATAAAGAGCTCAAGGCTTTAAGAAAAATTCACCTGTATATACCTAATAAAACACATTTGTTGTTTAAGACTTCTAAACATTTCCACAATGCTGTTGTCTATAAAAAATATCAGAACAGATGGTCATGAATGCCCCCCAAAAATGGTTAAATAAATCTATTACAGCTCTAAACTGAAGCTTATACAGCATTGTACTATGATTCTATGTGACAAATAGTTTATGCTGCTTTACTCAAATTACAAAAATAGTACCTTAGCAGAAAGCTTATTTTACACAGTTTTGTCTTTGAGGTCCTTTTTATAAAAATGAACTCAAAAGAACTATTAAGTCTTTCAATACTTAAAAAATTTTTTTTTTAAAATAAAGATGAACAGATTTGGTGCACATGATGGCATGTAATATACATATAAGTGAGATATCTAATATACAGCAGTTTAATAACTGCAGTAAATGTAGGTCTATGCTGCCATAAAAAAAGAAGACAGGAAATATTGGGGAAATTACAGGACAATCCACCCCAGCCAGTGTCCAGAGTTAGATATGCCAGTCTCTTCCTTGTTGCCTTGTAAAATAGAGTGCATCTCTTTAAGGTTATGCAGTCAGAAAATTACAAGTCAGGAAAAAGGATGCCATTTATAGCCCTGCTTGACAACTGATGGGTTCTGTTCATGTTTAATTTAATCCCTTCTGCTTCTGAATAGACTAATATGGGGATCCTAGCAAAAATAGAACTTGTCAAAACAGAACTTTCTACATCTTCAGAGAACTAGCATTGAACTAGTATCTCTTATTTAAAGCATCTTCAAAATCACACACAGCTGTTTTCCCTGTTTTGAATACTGTCAGCCTCCACTATAAGTCACCAAATAAATGACATCTTGTAATGATTTCAGTTGCTTTATTCAAAGATTAATTGGGTTTTTTTAAGAAATCACTATTGAAAACATTCTTGCTGGAGCACAACTGAGCTGTGCATGAGCTGTTCATTTGCTTTGGTCCAGAAACCAGACCTGGACAGGGTTGATGTGTGCTGGGCTCCCACTGGCACTTTGAGGCAGGATATTTATCAGATTTCTGCATCTGGACACATAGATTATATACAACTTCCTAGTCTGGTAAGAGCCAGTGGACTTCATGTCAGGAATTTCAAGAAAAATATTATTTTGCTTGCAATCCATTTCCAAAATCATATTTAAGATGATTTATGTCAACAATATGTGATCACTACTAATTATACTTTCTTATATTTTTCCTATCCTATTTTATCCTTGCACAACCGTTTTAAAACTCTTAAAAGTTGAATTATAAAAGTAGAACCTTCTAACAATTCAATTAAAGACAGACTGACTTTTTAAAGTCTGGTAAAAAAAACCAACCTGGTTCAAAAAACCTATAACTGTCTTTTTTTCTCTCTTTTTTTTTTTTTTCCTATCATACAAATTTTATCAGAATAAAATGCAGACCATACAGAGAACATACTTTCCTCATTCAACAGAATTTTTTTCCTACATTCTTCTCAAGTCATGAGTTATTTCTGACATTTCAAAATTATAAAACTAGCAGAAATGGCAGCCACTAACAAATGTCTTTCTGCGTTCTTTCCTTAGATTTATTTTATAATCCTCAGTGGTTCAGTACAGTAAGGCTTCTTTATTACATTACTCAAAAAAAGCAAAAGAATAATTTTGCACCTTCTGTAATCCTCACTAGAGAGGCTACTTTCTTTTGCCTCATACTTTTGCCAATGAAATACTCTCCTCAATGAAGGACAACTGAAAGGTGTAAAAAGGATTCCTCCCATATGAGAACTTCAAAAGCTGTCTTTTCTTAGGACAAAACTTAGCCCTTATGTGAAGATGTATATAGAATGAAATATTTTAAAACAATATCTTCCATTACAAACATTGCATTTAAATTAATTTTTCAGATAATAATACGGATGGAAGAGATTCAGTAAATTTAATCTCTTAAAAATATTTCCTCACACAGGAATTTCCATCTAACTATAATTATTTTTTCTGAATAAGAGCTACAGGATTTTGCTGCTGAACAGTTGTTTCTATTAAGGAACCACATTTTAAAGCTGTTTTTCAATCAATCCTTCATTTAGTGCTTCACATTCATGCTTAAATTACAAGCAAATGAGTAATCCCAGGGAGGCTAGTGGCATTCTAAAGATGTTTCAGATTAACTATCTGTATAAACATCTTACTCACTGAGCCCCCAAAAGTGAAATATAAAGAATTCCTTCAGAGGTTTTCAGATACCTGTATATGATTCAGAGAAATTGGAAAGCCCTGCCAATGTCCCACCTGACCAAGCATCTTCCCAAGGCAGTGATAGATACACTGAATTCCTTTCCAATTACCTTTGAAGATATGCCCATTAGCATTTACACAGCTCATTTAGAAAAGATCATGATTTAACCCAGTGTTAAATGTGAGACAATGGCAGCAGTGCTAATGTATTACAACATTTATGTGTTTTTACAGCAACTGCGGTGGTTTTATTATTTCTTGTGCTCCAGCCAGAGCCCACAGGCATTGTTCAGAATTTATTCACACCATCCAATAAACAATTGCTCTGGAATTGACTGCTCAGGAGACTTGTCTGCCCACAGGAAATCCCAGTCATCTCCCAAGAGAGGAGAGTAATGACAGTGAAAATAAAATAGCCCAGCAATGATATAGAACAGGAAGACTGAGTCAATGAGTGTTCTTTCTGAATTCTAAACAAAGTCAGATTAAATTTTAGTTTCAGAATCCCTAAGATTCATACTTGTAATTTTCTTTAGTTCTGGCTTGAGCAGATACATTCAGAGTAAATTGACAAAATAAAATTAGGTCAACTTTTTGATTTATATAAATAAGGATTGTAAATTCCCATAGAAGATGGACATGAGTGATGTTTGAGTTTGTTGGTTTTGACCAATCTAACAGTCCTCGCACCTTTACATGATCTGATTCCAATTCAAATCAGAATAACAAGAAAGAAATTGCTAAAAAACTCTCAATTTTTTGAGAGTTTTGCCATTGTGTATATAACCAATATGCATATTAAGCTACATCTATCAATATATACAGAAAAACCCCAGTTTGTTAGTGATTGTATTTCAACTTCTTACTTAAGAGAAATTTCAATATTAAATTTACAATAAAATATTTAAACAGTGGAAAAAATAGAAAATAATAAGAAACTGTTTTGTCTGAGAAGAAATATTGAAAATGCAGTTGTATATATTTTACACCACAAAATTTATATGAAGTTCAATACTTTACTAAAAGATAAATAAATTATAATGATTCTTTCATTGTTATCTATTCCATTTATTTTACACTAGTGCTCGTTTAAGTAAATAAACTGTATATAGTGAAGGCCACTGTTGTCTTAGAGGGACAGTGAGATCAATACAATCCTAAAAAGTTTCTTATACTGAAACATATGGAAACAGACCTGTTTTAGTTTTATCAAAGGGTTGAAGGATTCTCTGTAGGAGTTTGAATCCTATTCCAATCCTTTCTTAATATATTTCAGTTTTTTCTTTGTCGTTAAAATGTTGATGAATATGTTCACACATCTCTAAACACCTATTATCTAATTTACATTGCGTACTACTTTATGCACACTGCTGTGGAATCCTCTGATAACGCAGAGCTTTCCCCACCTAGCCTGATAGAGAAGAATTAACCCATGATGCTCTGCAGCACTACTGCCAATCTACATCAGATTGCCTCCCCCATTGGCCAGCTGACACTGCTAATTATTCATCACCCCAATTATTCATCACCCCAATTATTCATCCCTCATTGCCCCTACGGGTTGCTGCCCTTTGCAGACCTCTGTGCCCTCATGTCATTGGTCGCTGGTCCCATACTTAAGTCTGTGCAGACCACATGGTTTTGTCTTTGTCTCTGATCCCCTCAGTAGGCTTTGGAATAAATCTTTGCTGGAATGCATCATGCAAAGACCCTTCTTGTCTTCCCTCTGCTGAGCTGTCTGTAGCGTGTGTTGTCTGTAGCGTGTGTGTGTGCATGGACTCGAAATGGCTCTTCTTGTGGCCTTACTCTGAGCAGCTTCTGAAGGAGAAGACCTTCTCAACTTTAAAGAAGCTTGCAGCATTTCTAGCACCCTGCCATGGTGCAACACACTATGATGTGTAAAGTAGGATAGACAATTCACCTTTCTGCAGGCTGGTTCACTCCATGTGCTTCTCTAGTGAAATTAAATATTAGTGCAATGTTGTTTATCTGAGTGGTAAGGGATTTTCTGTACTTTAAAGAATTTTATTTATCTTGCTTTTTGTTTCTAAGATATCCCTAATAACACTTCAACATCCTTCAGCAATATGAAGTGTAAACATTAAACAAAGTAGTTTAGGTAGCAACAAAACATAGGTGTATAGACAGTGTGCATAACACTGCATTAAAGCTAACTGTTGTTTTCAGAGCAGTAGATTATTTCTATTATCATATACACCCACTTTATATATACCCATTATATATATAATATATAATATAATATAATATAATATAATATAATATAATATAATATAATATAATATAATATATATTATCATATATACCCATTAATATTAATAGTAGGAACAAAGGTAGGACCAGCCTTTGTTCCTTATTGGACAAAGGTGGGAAGTTAGTATTTGCAGACGAGGAGAAGGCAGAAGTGTTCAATGCCTATTTTGCCTCGGTTTTTAATGGGAAGATGACTTGCCCTCAAGACTCCAGTCCGTCTAGGCTGGTTGATGGTTTTAGGGAACAGAATGGTCCCCGCATTATCCAAGAGGAGGCTGTCATAGAACTATTGAAATGCTTGGATATTCATAAATCTATGGGACCAGATGGGATCCACCCTAGGGTAATGAGAGAGCTGGCAAATGAGATTGCAAAGCCACTCTCTATCATTTACCAACAGTCATGGATTACTGGTGAGGTTCCGGATGACTGGAAGCTGGCCAATGTGATACCCATTCACAAAAAGGGTGCAAAGGAAGATCCTGGCTATTATAGACCAGTCAGCCTGACCTCTACACCTGGCAAAATAATGGAACAGTTCATATTACGTGCCATCATGCAAAATTTGCAGGACGGCCAGGGTATCAGACCCAGCCAGCACGGATTTAGGAGGGGTAGATCATGTCTGACTAACCTGATCACCTTTTATGATCAGGTAACCCGGCTAGTGGACGCAGGGAAGGCTGTAGATGTTGTTTTTCTGGATTTCAGCATGGCCTTCGACACTGTTTCCCATAGCATACTCCTACACAAGCTAGCTGGCCGTGGTCTGGATAGGAATACCCTTTGCTGGGTTCAAAACTGGCTGGATGGCTGGGCCCAGAGAGTGGTGGTGAATGGTGTCACATCCAGCTGGCGACCAGTCACCAGTGGTGTCCCTCAGGGGTCTGTGTTGGGGCCAGTTTTGTTCAATATTTTTATTGACGATATGGATGAGGGCTTAGAGTCTTTTATTAGTAAATTCGCTGATGACACTAAATTGGGAAAGAGTGTAGATCTGCTAGAGGGATGTAGGGCTCTGCAGAGAGACTTGGAACGGTTAGACGCATGGGCAGAATCAAACGGGATGAACTTCAATAAGTCCAAGTGCCGAGTATTGCACTTTGGCCACAATAACCCCCTGTACCGATATAAGCTGGGGACGGAATGACTGGATAGTGCCCAGGTGGAAAGGGACCTGGGGGTGCTGGTTGACAGTCGATTAAATATGAGCCAGCAGTGTGCCCAGGTAGCCAAGAGGACCAATGTCATCCTGGCCAGTATCAGGAACGGTGTGGCCAGCAGGAGCAGAGAGGTCATTCTTCCCCTGTATTCGGCACTGGTGAGGCCTCACTTGGAGTATTGTATCCAGTTCTGGGCCCCTCACTTTAGGAGGGACATCGAGTTACTTGAGCATGTCCAGAGGAGGGCAACGAGACTAATAAGGGGCTTGGAACACAAGCCATATGAAGAGCGACTGAGGGAGCTGGGGTTGTTCAGCCTGGAGAAAAGGAGACTCAGGGGTGACCTCATCACTCTCTACAACTTCCTGAAGGGTGGCTGTGGTGAGCTGGGGGTCGGTCTCTTTCTCCGGGCGACAACAGATAGAACAAGAGGACACAGTCTCAAGCTGCGTCAAGCGAGATGTAAGTTAGAATTAAGAAGGAAATATTTCACAGAAAGAGTGGTCAGATACTGGAATCATTTACCCAGTGAGGTGGTGGAGTCATCATCCCTTGAAGAATTCAAAAAAAGACTGGATGTGGCACTTGCTGCCATGATCTAGTTGAACAGTTAGAACATGGGCTGGACTTGATGATCTTATAGGTCTCTTCCAGTCTTGAACTTCTGTGATTCTGTGATTCTGTGATTTTATATATACCCATTATATTATATTTATATGTATTATGTATAAATATACAAATATGAAATATAGAAATATAAATATATAATATGTAGAATAAATTATATATTATATAATATGTATATACATGTATATATATTACATATGCATATATTATTTATATATGCATTTCTATATATAAATGCAATTCGGTCCAAAAGAAAGAAAGCCAGCATATTCAAAGCAAATTTTAACCTTTGTAAAAAAATAACTTCTAAAGATAAAAATTGTAACTTTATCCATCTTATCCCCAAAGTGACTTCTGGTGTATGCAAATAGTAACCCTTCTTTTAATAGAATTTATAAGTATGTTTACACCAAACCTCTGCTCACATAAATTTTTCAAAATTATGGAAAAGAATAGGTCTTATGTTGGGAAATTTTTTTGTTATCTCATCATTTCTATTCATAAGGAAAGATCCCCACAGGATCTTCTTGAGGTCTAGAAGTTACTCTTAGTTTCCAGAAAACAAGAGTATGACCTAAGAACCTGAAGTTAATACTAACCAGAGAGTGACTGTGCAATCTTGGACTTAAGGAATGATTTGGGTAGGATTGGACCTTCAAGTTCATCTTGTTCCAACCCCCTGCCATGGGCAGGGGGAGCTTCCACTAAGCCAGGCTGCTCAGAGCTCCATCCAACTTTGACTTTGACACTTTCATGGATGGGTCACCAACAGCTTCTCTGGATATCCTATTCTGGAGAAAAATAGACAGTTCAACCAATCAAAAAAAAAATCACAAGATCTGATTATATATAAACAGGAAAATTTTGAGCAAAAAGGAAAAGATTTCCAGCTTCAAATAAACTTCAAAGGTAAATGCAAGTTCCTGTATGTAAGGCTGTATGAAAGGAGCTGATGGGACTAAACAAGTCCTCTCAACAACATTGGAATGCAGATATCTTGACTGATGGCTTGTTTTAAATAGGAGTAATAAATACAAATAATATCAGAGGTTTTTGCCTGTCCTCAGATGCCTTAACATCACTTTTCTTCATCTCCAATGCTGCTTTATTGTTAACTAATTTTTAAGACCAGCAAATTTCTCTAACTCATCAAAGTGTGTTGTGTCCTCTTCCTCCTTTACCCCAGAAGGTGTTGCAAACTGAATGATTGATGCCAAGACAGTGAAGTGTGTTTTTATTCTAAATGCCAGATTTACAAGTTCTGTGTACTTATTCATGGATACTTTCATCTCTCCATGCTAAATGGGATTATTTTACACTTCAAAGCTTGTATATCTTTCTTTGAAAAGAATACCAACAAAAAAGAAAATGAAATTCATATATCCTTTCACATATATATATGGAAAAGCTTGATGTTAAATTTCACAGAAATGTATAGCCAAGAATGACCTTATTTTAAAATGCAAATTTCAGTTGCCCATACTTTTTGTGCAAATAATTTCTAGTGTATGATTTCCAATTTTTTTTTTGACTCTGTCCTAAGCCTATTTACATATGATACTAACTGATTTTAATAATCTTCTAAGTTGATAAGCCTTAAATATAAACTGGATACTTAAAAGCATTAAACTGTTGACTAAAAGGCATGAACTACCAGCTAAGAAGCTGTCTTTTAGGTACAAATATCTGATCCATTTTGCCTGACAATTCTGTTTCATTACATCTGAAAAAATCAGTTTTGGTCAGACAAATCCTGGAGACATGCATAAGACCAAAGATATGTGTCCCAAAGACATGTTCCAAATCCATTTTTTAATCTAATAGACAAGTAGAGTCAAATATTCCATCTGTCTCTGCCTGCAGATTTTATGAATGAATTTAAAAAGCCAAAACTTAAGGATAAACTGGTTTAGAAAGTGAGGCAAGTCTATGTAAGCTTCATAGTAAGTGGGCCCTTCTACTAATTCACTAAAATATGTATTTATACAGAGGATAAACTACAAGCCAAAATTTTCAAAATGTTCCTTCACAAATATAAAAATCAAAATCACTTTACAAAAGCATTTTAAATGTCAGAAAATCAGTTCAAATTTTCACTGTAGTTGTGATTACCATGAAGAATGAGTGGGGTTGACTGAAGTTCTGCTGTTATTGAATAATGCTCTGATGTAATTAAAGAACTTGTACTGGTGGCAGACCTGAGGAAGGCATTGTATCCCTTTGGATTTGCATCAGCAGGATGAATCTGAGAGACTTCATTAGTATTAATAAACTGTGTGATCATACAGCTGGAAAAAGCAATCACCCACAGTCTCTCTTGCCATAAGCCTCATTGGATGCCCCTGAGTCATAGCAAATTTTTGAAGAGTAGAAGTGTTTGGCTGCTCATCAGACATAGTGGAATATTTAGTTATATGAAGAGCTGAGCTAGTCAGTGGCAGAATGGCAGAACAGCATTGGAAGACAGCATTCATTTGACAGTTCCTCTGTTAGATACATTTTCTCAGCCCCCTTAGAATTGTTTCTAGTCTCTCCAGAGACTTGCTAATTTGAACAAAGGAGAATGATTTCTAATTTTTTTTTAATGTAGAATATGTTTTTAACTGAAAAAAATGGTCAGGAAGAAGTTGTCCTGAGGTCCTCAGGACTCCTTTGAAACAAGAGCTGTTCTGGTTACTCTAATCCAAACTCTGTGGGGTTTTCCTACCCAACCAGAACATGCAGCCCCTGAGCTGGTCCAGGTTTTTGGGATTTGCCCACCTTCTGCCTATGACAGTGTCAGAATTTCCTCTACCAGCTGCTGAACACCAGGCACTGTACATTAAATAACCTCAGATGACAATCAGCAGCCACATTACAACATCTTATTCCTCACTACTTGGCTAAAAAAGAAGCTTACAACCAAAATTAAGTTTCTTTTCCACAGAGGTATGTTGTGTCTTTTTCAAGTGCGATCAAAATTTATAGAATATTAACCCATGTTATCATACAAATTTGTTTTAATTCAGTCATTTCCTTAAATTACAGTGGCCAAACATTTCAGTGGGGTTTCTCAATGCACCAGTGCCTCTGGGACATTTGTTTAAAGCATGCCAACAGCATCTTACAGCATGTAAGTGTCAGAGAAAATATAAGAGTGTCTACATCTTCCCTTCACAATATAGTGAAATATTGCATAACATTTTTTATGCATGGTTTCCTGCAAAGACCAGATGGGAACACAGCACATATATGTGGAGCCAAGAATGTATTGTTAAGCAAATTCACATTTTAACAGTTTAAAAGTGTGTTTTATGATATATAGAAAATTTCAACAATACCTTTTTTTTTTTTTTTTTTTTTTTTTTTTTTTTTTTTTTTTTGGTTTTAAGCCCAACCTAATATCTACCAATTTTCCCTGGTATTGTGCCTCACCCTTTCAATGCCCCCTACATTCTATACTTGACAATTTTTGCTATTTCTTACACTGATATTCTCCCTAACTCCCTGGAACCCAGCTCAGGGCAAGAGCATCCCAGCTACTCCCTGGGACCTGCATGGGCAGGGAAGCCAACAGCCTGTCACCTTTCTGCTGGTAATGGCAAATGACACCAACAGCACTGTATCTATTAAATTTGTTAATGTTTATATAATATTAAGACACTTCTGGTTCCTGTTCACAATCTTAGCGTCAAAAAAAAAAAACTATTCTTGACCTATGAATAAAAATAACAACTACATATTTTTTCATAATGTAATGACTTCTGAATATCAAATAGGGCAATTATCAATCTGATGTCTCTTAAAAATAGTTAGAATATATTAAAACTATGTTTTCAATATCAACCATTTGAGCTATATTTTTAAGAATTTATGATGTGTTTATACCTGTAGAAGAGATTGGTAGAATATTGGGGTAGAGTTTGGCCATAGAGTGTTTGCTACTAATGATAATTTAAAGTGAAAATAAAATTAATTTATATATTCCTTTGAAATTCTTCTCTGTTATAATATGAAGTAATTTAGAGACATTGTGAAATACAAATCATGCACTATGTTTTCCAGATTTGTTAGAATGAAATAACCCTGGCACTGGTAATTACAGACAAACTGATGCCTTTATGAGTCTAACAAGGGAATTGTTGAGTATTTGCTTAAGTGCCAATTAATTACCATTGATTTTACACTTTGATGACCTATTTAAAGAAACATTAATTATAACCAAGTAACCTCTTTCTTGTACTGTCACACAAGGCTAAAAGCTAAAGACCTCCTATGGAAACAAAATTAATACATTGCTAGAGTCACAACTCATGTCCAAAGGATTAGCTGTTAAAATTTCTTCTGGGACTGTCAAGATAGAATAAACATTTGCAAATAGGAAAGCAAATAAATCACATGTACCAGAAAAAGGATAGAGGATTCAATTGCATTAACAAATATAAGTTGAGGAAGATTCTTAAACAAGGCAGTCTCATTCTTTACCTTCCCACCACCACAAAGGAAGAAAAATATACTGAATACTACAAGCTCAACATGTGGACGACAAGGTTTTTGAATGATGGATTGTTTAGGTCCATACTCCCAACCTTCGCTCACAGTGCTGATACTTTCTTAGTTTGCATCTTTTTAATATGAGGATCATAAAATCATGTTTTATTGTGTGATTTTACTAGAGAACCATGACAAAATTTTCAATGCAACATGGCTCATACTTGAAAAGACCAAAACCAAATGAATATTAAGTGTTTTGCTGTCCTTAGAATGTGTACTACAACTACAACTCCCATAAATGCTAATGGTACTTACAGGCTGAAAGAAGGTTGGCTGTCCAGCAAGAATCTTTGAAAAATTAAGTGAAATTGATAGTTTGACAATCACATGAAATACATATTTGCACAGGCATATGGGCATAATGAAAGGGGAAAAAATAATTCTGAGTTAATTCAGCATACCTCCTTGGCATGTGTTATTTATGAGTTTTATTTAATTATGATATTATATTTATGCTCATTTCATGCCCATTATGGACAAAGTTTTATTATTGCCTCAGAGCAGGTAGTTTACCTTTCATATTATTGACAAGCAGAACAAATCAATGCTGAAGAATATGGAATTACAGGTCTTAAGTCTTCTGATCATGTAAAAATATCAAAAGGTATTGGTATGGTACTGGTTTGTTGGATGCCATTAAAACCTGAAGTTTAAAAAATAAGTCCCCCCAGATTTTCAGCCAAAAGAAAGCTTTAATATTTGCCCTCAGTATTTGAAAGCCTAAATATTTAAAAGCTCTTTAGTATAATTAAACTTTCATCTTAAACATAAAACAGTTTGTTTTGATAGCCACAAGAATAAAGAAAGTTGAGAAATGGCTTTAAATAACGACTTTTTAAATGTTATTGTCATATTCAAGATGCCAAAAATAAAGTAATCATAGCCTTTCTTACTGAAGTAAGTTAATGTTTATCACTACTTTTGGTGAGAACAGATTTCCTGCTCCAAAAATTATAATTTTTGCCTGCTCAAAAAGAATCAGGCTTAGAAATGCCAGTAGAATTAACATCCCCCTCAAAAATCCATTCAACAGTATACTTGTGCTAAGCTTCTAAATCAGTATGTATGAAGCTATTTCTGTTCAATTGAACATAATGAATATATTTTCATTCAAAAAAGATTAATAACTGAATATTTTGCATCAAATGGGAAAAACCTGAGGGAGCATATGGAACTAACTCACCCTCCCTATGGAGTTCCACAGTGGGTTGGGTGAAGTTCAAGGACAAACACACTGGTAATAGAGAGGGATGCAGCAGAACAGTATATTCACTACACTCCTATCCCTCAGGAATTCTTCCTTGGAAATGGTAAAATTGTTTATAATACTGGCCCATACAGGGCCAAAATAAGTGAACAACTTACCACACATTTACTATTCCCTAGTCTCCAAATTTACTATAGTAACAGTGAATGAATTGGATTTTTTTGTGTTAGAGAGTATAAGAACATATTGTTGCTTTCTAACACCTTACAGATTCTCTATTTATTTAAGGAACCTATAGTATCCCCTGGAAGAGAACAAATCAGTAATTTATCAAACAAATATCAAGCAAAAAGTGCTCTCAGAAATAGTCCCTTTTTTTCTCACCAGCATATTAGCAAGTTTCTAGGGCAGACCCAGAAGTTCCCTCATGGATCTCAAAACAGAACTGAAATAGATTTTCTGTCATCCCACCTACGCAAATCACACCCTCTACCCCCTAATTACAAAATTATCATTCTTTACATAAATGGGTCAAGCCCAACTTTAAAAGTTTTCTGTTACAGGCAATTCTCATAAAATCTCACTACTTCAGTGGTTACAAAGTTGTCCTCAGCTGTACTCATTTCCACCTTAATTTAATTAATTTAATTTTCCTCTCTTTTCATGTGTTAATAATGTCTTTTAATAAATCTTCTGTTCCCTCATCTCACCTTCCCCTTACTCAATATATAACACACACAGAACATCTTTCCCTCTTTTTGCTACAAGGTACATTTTCCAACCATAAAAAAAAACTCTTTTCTGCTTATTTCTTTTACTGTGTCTGTTCCAGTCTAAAATAGCCTTTTAGGGAAAGAATTAGCTTTTCAGAATTGCAAAAATACTTTTTTCAGGGTCTTGTAAATTGGCCAATTTGTCTTACTTTCTTCCACTCTTTGAAAGCCTGAAAATCTCTCCTCAAGTTTTGTGTATTATTATGGTCAGACTAATATGGTTTTAATTCTTTCCTATCAGTCATTATGGCCCTGTGCAGATTTGTTTTAGAATACAGGATTTGTTGTATCATGGCTTTAATAATTCAGTAACAAGTTTTGTCCAAATCCTAGAGCATCAAAGTGAAAACCTCAAACCTTGGAAAAGACCTCCAAGATCATCAAGTGCAACCTTGCCAACCAGACCATGGCACTGGGCCAATTATTTCTTAACTACTTCCAGGGATGGTGACTCCATCATCTCCCTGGGCAGCCTGTTCCAATGCTTGACTAACCTTTTAGTGAAAAAAATCTTCCTGATGTCCAACCTGAACTTCTATAAGGTCTCCCCCAAGCCTCCTTTTCTCCAGGCTAAACATCCCCATACAAATCTCTAGACTCCTCACCAGCTTTATTGCCCAGTGAATTAGTTTCTACCTCCACAGGACTGTGAATTTTTTCCTTGTCTTTCTTATTATTTTCTTTGTATTCAGAGTCCATGCATTTGTATCTTAGCATCACTGGTTTGTGTCTTGTCACTGGTTTCTGAGGTTCTAGCTTCAAAACCTTCCAAAGTTCCCAAAGTGACTATTCCATGAGAAACATATCCTCAAAAATCAAAACAGCAGCAAATACTCCATTTATTATTTTTCAAACTGATTTGGAAAGCAGGCTCTGAACGTGTGCAAAGCACCAAGCAGGTATAGAAAGTTGGAAAGGACCTAAAAGTTCATTTAGTCCCAACGCCCTTGACATAGGGACAGCATCACCTGGACCAGGTTGCTCAGAATCCCAGTCCAACCTGGCCTTGAACATTTCCAGGGATGGGGCAGCCTCTGCTTCTCTGGGCAACCTGTGCCAGTGCCTCACCACCCTCACAGGAAAGAATTTTTTTTCCCTTATGTCCAATCTAAGTCTACTCTCTGCCAGTTTGAAGCCATTCCCCCTTGTTCTGTCACTCCATGCCCTTGTAATTGCTCTCTCTCCATCCGAATTTCTTGTAGGTTCCTGTCAGGTATGCAACAAGGGCATACCTGACAGGAACCTGCAAGAACTGACTGGGATAAAATTCACCAGTAATTATTAGTTCCATCTCCACACAGTCATGTCCATATGGGTAAGATCAGCCACTCACTAACTTCAAAATTATATCTAAGCTGAAAACAGCATTAAGATAGCATGTTCATTAGTCAGGAAGCACTTTAACTTACTGTCATCCAAATTATTTTAAGTAGCTTGAAATGTATCTAATCAAAGTTAGAAGCATTTCCTCCTTTTTAATGTTAAAAGCATTACTGGCCAATATAATTGCCTAGGATTTGGAAAAAGCATAATACTCTAAGTGGAAAGCAATACTATAATAATAAAGTAAATCAAATTTGCAAAAAAATTAGAAAGTAAAATATGAATAAGAGAAAACAGTAATCTGGAAATATAAAAGCAGACAGAGAGAATGTGAAATGCATGTAGGTACAACTGAAGATGTTCAGAATTTGCCAAGAATTTCCTGATAAGAGCAAGGTGCCTTTTATGCCAATGCAGTTGAATATCCAGAAATGTCACAATGGGAAGAGATTGGAAGAACATAAACAACCTATCAGCTGTCTTTAAGTCTTGATTTTTTATGTTTCATTCTTATTTTAAGAAATTCTTGCCCATAATGGTACATCAAGGTAGCTGTTGTCAACACGAGTGACTTCCATTGCATTTTTATCTTTACTGGGGTTATATTATTACTAATTCAACTTAAAAACTCACCTTGTTATTAACCAAAACCAGTTCTATGACATAATTCAAGCATTTTTCCTGAGGAAAAATATCATATTTCTTCTTTTAAACTTTTCTAAGTGAAGTTTAATATAAAATAATACTTATAAAATAACAGAAACAAGGTAAATGCTAAAGCAGTCTCATAACTCTGAGTGCCATTTATGCCTCTGCCCTAACAGGGTCTCAAATGAAAAGTTCACATTATAGATATGTGACCCTCTGCAAAATCAATGCTGTGTGGTGAAATATGAAGCTAAAACAATTAAATGTATGTTTTAAAATGTCACTCTGATTCTACTGGTCTTTTCATAGCCTGCAATGATTCATCTTAAAATTAAAAAAAATAAAAAATATCATGTTTCTGAGTTTGAAAATCAGTCTGAACTTCATCCAAGGAGACAAATACAGCAGGAAAACACGTCATTTAATGACTATTTTATGTGATACCTTTCTAAATTCCAGGAAAAATGGAAAAATGCACATTTTTGTGCCAATTTAAAATATATATATATATCTATTTTTAACATCTGCACCATAACAAAGATATTGTAATTCAAAATATTATTGAGAGGAAATAGGGAAGGGAAGGGAAGGGAAGGGAAGGGAAGGGAAGGGAAGGGAAGGGAAGTCTTTCCAGATAAAATTTTTATTTTTGCGAACCAAAAGAAAAAAAAAATCATTTTCAGGTTTTTTTCTTTTCTTTTTTTGCCCACTGATCTCGAAGAAAATAAAAGAAGGAAGAAAAAGTGAGAAATTTAGGTATGCTTTCTCTTAAAATAAAATTTCTGTCTGTCAGACAGCCATTTTGATTACAGTCACTATCAATAACAATATAGATTATGTATACCTATTAACTATTTCAAGTATCATGTGAAATATTTATCCAACAGCTTGGTATAAATCTTTTAGATATTTTTAGAGCTACGTAAAACAACACAATTTTCCCCTTTTGATATATTTTTACAGGTTTATAAAGGAATTAATATGGAAAATGTTACTTATTCCACAAATTAAAATGCCATCAATTCAAATGTTAGGTGCTATTATTTTTGGGCTGCATTTTCAGGGAATTAATTGGTTTGGGCAGAGAGCTGAAATGGAGCAGTAAAAACATTATAAGAGATTATTTATACTACTGTGGAAAATATTTGTTTCTTAGAAAATAGGCATGGATTTTGTTCAGAATTTATCCCATAGGAAGAAGTTAACTATTATTTAGTCTTTGGATATCATTAGCACTGATTGTAAATAGTTCTTGCATTTCTGAATATAAACTACAGTGACTCTTAAGCTTTGGCCCCTCAGAATTAGCTTTTCTTTAGGTACAAGGTCAGACTGACATGATGCAATTTTACATAAACTATTGTGATAGTGGGGAAAATTTTTAAAGTAAGTAATAGTTGAGAGATAAATGTTTATTGATTATATTGATATTTTCATATTTTTAATATTTTGCTATTTTTGCTTTTTAATATTTTGCTACTTTATATTCAAAGCATTGCTTTGAATATAAGGTAACTGCATAATGTAGCTTACAAGTCCTTCAGATTCTTGGCAAGCTAAACCAGTGCCTCAGAGAGCCCCAGCACTCCTGACCCAGACCCTTTGAAGACAGAATGTATAAAGAAAACAACTGACAGCATTCTAACTTTCAAAATTAAAGGCTTTGTTCTTGGGAATGTGCTACAATGGATTCACCCAGGTACTTATAATGTATTCTTTTAACAATAGAAGACGCTAATCACAATGAATGAAATAGACTGAAGAAAACAAACAGTAATAAAAATCTGTGTGTTGAGCATTTCAGTACTACCTCGAGGGAGAGAAAGAAGTGTCAGTGGAAACACAGAAAATGAGCATACACATGCAAAATTTAGAGTTTTACCCATTCATGTGGATGAGACTGAAAAAAAAGGGGTAGGTTTTCCCATAGCACGGAAACAACTTAATTCAAACAGATGTGTCCTACTTAGGGTGTTCACTGTCTCCATCCCATATCAACAGAATTAGGCTATGAAAAACTGGTTAATTTTAAAACAAATTTACCTTTTAAAAGCAAATATTCCTGTTACTTCTCACTGAGTGTGCATGAACAGAAGTGGGCCAGTGATTTTTTTTTGTGTGCTATGGCAGAGACCCTGAGATCCTTTGAAGTGCTGAGTGATTTCCCTTTAACTCAAAAATGAGAGGGTAGAGAGACCTTGTTGTTTGCCCAGTCCTGGCTGGCTCAGGCTTTTGTTACAAAACTTTCAAACCTTTCCAGGTATCTCAAAGTACCTAATGAAATTTTGAAAAGGCTCTATACCTGAGTTCATACTTTTTATGATCTTGGGGAAAATTTTATCTTCAGTAGAGTTCTGAAAGAGATTTAATTTTGGGATTTTATAAAGCCATTTGTAAAGGATAAAGATATTATTAGTTATTTAAACTATTGTTAGGAAAATTGCCAAAGTTGTTCTAGGGTGAAAAACTGGGTCATTTCCTCCTCTTAAAAAATTATTTTGTCCAAAATCAAAGTTGCTGTTTGGTGTAGAAAATGGAACTAAAGATTGTTATTAACAGAGTATTTTAATGCAACTAGTTTGGGACACCATGTATTGTTTGTAAATTCTACCTAACAGTTAACCAGACTGCCTGAAACAACTCAAAAATTTTTCTTCGCCACATATTCACTCACTGGTTTTAAAGTTGTTGTTTTTGCAAATGTCAAAATCAGAAGAAAAAAAGTGGATAGGAGCAGAAGGATTTTTATGCCTTAACTACTGCAGAATCTGCAAAATTTAGGTAAGTATTTGATTTTTGAAGAAGAAAATCTGGGTCTTTGGTCTAACATTCCCCAAAATGTACAGTTTTAAGTTCAAAATAGAAAACATGATTTATTTTCAAAGGCTAAATGTGTAAAATGTCTCCTACTATAAGATTTGCATAGGAAAGTAATGAAACATAAGGAGACTGTGGTAGCAGCAACAGAGAGAGAAGTCTGTAATACATAAGGAGATAAAAAGGGTGGCATTGTGGTGGATACAAGCAGATTATTAAAAGAGATCAGATGGCCCAGGAACCTGAAGATTTGATAAGCAGATTTTCGTCTCTGTTTCTGGGTTCAGGATCTCACTAAATTTTTTTTTTTTTTTTTTTTTACTAACATTTTGACAATATGTTGCAGAATGAGAAAACAGGGGAGCACCTGAGCAAAAGATTCCCTCTGATTTGGTCTCATGCAGCTCCATGCAGCACTTTTGGGGAGGTGGCAGCAGGGGAATGGCTTTGTGCCACACAGCTGGGGATGAAGACCTGTGCTAAGAATAAACTATTACAAAATTAAAACAATTACATAGAGATATAACCTTCTGTGAAAGTCATAATGCTATAATGCTAGATTTTTTAATGTTATTTTCAGAGAGATAACTTAGTAAGGAAGATAAATATGTGTTCCAAATGGTGTAATTTTCTGTACATTTGGTGGAGAGCACTCACTCTCTGAGACAGGCAACATTAAAAGGTATCTTTACTGTCTAGCTATAAACCTAGTAGTCTAATAGTCATTAGACTAGAATTGCTTAATTCTAATTGTTAATTTGATGTATATCTGATTTCTCCCTCTATTATTGATAAATCTTCACCATCCTCTGCCCCCAAACCACAGACATAAGTTTCTAGGAAACTTAGCTCTTCACAGACCTAAAACCCTTAAGTACAAGTCCTGTAATAGAAAAAACAAACAAAAAATTCAGTACTGGTGAAATATGTGGCTACAAATGTTGTTACACCATGTCAAATAGGAACATTGCTTGGTGTCTGCATGCTAATCTCAAGATTAATTTTTTTATACAGTAAAAACTCTCTGAAATTCAAAGACTCTGCTTTGCCTCTTAAGGTTTTGTTCCTGAAATATACATGTGCTAATGAAAAGTAGACCATGGCTTCCTTTCCATGGTATATGATTGAGAGGCATCCCCACAATTTGATCTTGTTTAAAAAAGAGAATCAACTAAATTTTCCTGAAGAAAGTGGTATGTTCTTTGTTTCTGTCTGTATGTGTAGGAATACCTGTGGACATCATAGAATCACAGAACCACAGAATGGGTTGGAAGGGGCCTCAAACATCATCTCTTTCCAGCCCACTGCCAAAAACAGGGACATCTTCCACTGGACCAGGTTGCTCAGAGCTCCATCCAACCTGACCTTAAACACTCTGTTTATCTTCCTGTGGTTGTGTCCCTGCGTTTATACATGGGATTTATATTTAAAATTCCTCAAATGCATGTAACTGCTCTATTATTACGAAACAGATATAAGAACTCAACTATCCAATAGTTATTTTTCCAGTAATTTGCTTAAGGAAAATAAAAAAGGGCACAGTCAACAGTTACTAAACAAATAAAATATGAGCAGATCACACTAAGAATATCCAAGGACTCATCTTACAAACATAAGAACCTTTACTAGGCAAAATCAAGGAGGTCAACTATTGTGAATTAATTGCCATGGAAACAGCTGGGAAGCAAGAGGTCTCATTTCAGTACATAAACTTCACTGACATGACAGCTTAAGTACGAATGTCATATATTTAATTTCCTAGTAAGTACATTTAATTGCCAACCTTCAAGAAACTGTTTTCAGTAATTTCTTTTCAGAGAAATATTTGCATTTGTGTTTGAAAGCAACTGAATTGAATAAAGCATAGACTTTGGACTTTCAAGATTTTTTCTCTTTTTTTTTAAAGAAATAATCAGCCTGATACACTTTTTTTTGGATCAAAACATTTTCCCAGCCCACAATAATTTGTATTTTGAGATCATCATACCAGGAAGCATTGGTGTCCCTTTTAGCTTGTCATGAACACAACATATTTTAATATACTAGACTGATTAAATGTATAGGAATGACAGGAGCAAAATAATTAGAAATTCACTACTACTACAATAAACACTGGTCTTTATAGCACAGTTCTCTGTCTCCAGCAATCACAAACTACCACCATACTTACATACTTAGGAGATACTTAGGAGAAGCATTTTAGGCTGTGTTTCCATACCCACACATGCTTCAGAACCCATAAGAAATGTAGGGAGAGAAGGACTGATTCCTGGATTTCTCTGGGTCTTTGTGCAGAACCCACTGAGTCAAACAACAACAGGTTCAGCAGTTTCTGTAGGTCTTCTTTTGTACCACCTTTCCTGCACCAGGAAGAATCAAACACAGCTGCTGAAATCTTCCTCCATCAGAAATCACCACTATTTTTATTGCCTTCCTCCACAGTCATGAACACCTGGAGTGAACATCCTTTAGCAGTATCCAAAGACATGGGTTGTAGCAGCAACCTCAGTGCATGTGATTCACACCACAGAGAGAGACAGCAATTGCCACCATCAGACATTCCCTCACTTCTCTGCACAGGAGGACTCCAGGAGAAGAGGAAGAGTCACTCCCAGAACTTTGAAATGGGCAAAAAAGAATGTGTCACACACTGAGCCAATAATCCATAAACAGTTCAATTAACATCGGGTTAGCAAAACTAGGAAAACTTTAGTAATAATGTTAGTTACAATTATTTGTTTTTCAACCGACCTTCCTTATTTCCAACTCTTTCCCCTAGAATTTTGCTCACCCTTCTGATGTCCCTCTGCATCCTATACCATTAAGTATCACCCTTTCCCAAAAATTGGGGTGTAAAGTGGAATTTGTGACAATCTGTTGTTCCCCCCAAGGTCTTTGTTGTGATGAACTGTGATATTTGTGCTGGAGTTTCCTTCTTCTCAGTCTTGGACTATTTCTCACCCAGACTTCTCCCTAGCCCCTGCTCCTAGGGAAGAGGTACAGACAGATCCTAGAGCCCCTCATATTTTCAGGGCTGTTCATCCCACAAGGACTGCTTCCTGCGCTCAGGTCAGGCCAAGCACAATCCAGCCAACCTCTCAAAATTTATGGAAAGAGAGTTTCAAATTAAACTCTGACCAGCTCCAAAGTGCTCTGCAATTTGGTGAATTATTGTTTGGCATTCACCTTATCTGCCAGCTTCGTGATCCTATAAATCTGAGACTATGCCTCTTAGCCTTCTCCTCTCAGAGCAAAGATCTTTCAGTCTCACAGTTTAAAACTGTTCCATCCTTTTGATCACAATCATTGCTCTTATACTTTCCTGTATCTCCTCTCTACCTTCATAAACCCCTGAGGCCAGAACTGTAAGTGGTTCTCAAGATGTGAATTTTCATGGCATGGAATCGCAGAGAAAATATTCCAGGAAAATTTCACTGAGAGCTGAGTATTTTTTGGGTTTTCTTTTGATTTTAATTTTGTTTTTTTTTACACAATAAGAGTAAGCAAATAATGCCACAGCTAATTCAGTTTGGAACAAACTAAATATTGCACAAATTGATAGGAAAAAGGGCTGTAAATTACTTAGTCCTAAGTCCAATTTCAATAGTAGCTCCAAAGCAAGCGTCCAGCTGATATGACTATAAATTTAGCTTAAGGTGTGTGGTTTCCCAGCACACTGAAATGGCCCCATTAACACTGTGGTGACATATGGAGAAATGGACAATATTGGCAACTGCAACTACACTCACATATTTTCCCTAGCAGAGAGATGGAGCATCTGGGCTCCTGGAGAAGTGGTAAAACTTCTTCCCAATTCAACTGGCATTTTCACAAATGCCTGAACAATTGTCTCATTGTGTGCAAAACCAGATACCCTTAGGAAAACACTAGATTAATCACTATTCAAATATGATTCTAAATCATAGTAGAGTTGCAGCTGCTCACTTGCACCTATAAGGAAGAACAGGATGTTGGTGGCATAAAATACCCAAGAAAAAAACAAGACACAAAGGTCTCTGCCAGAGAAATGCATTTCTCAGCCAGAGGTCCAAAATCTATACCTGCTCTCATACTGCAATTTCTGCATTATCTACTTCTGTTGAAGTTTTACAGGTTTACCAGATTATGTAGATAAGGAGACAGCTTTCTGGGGATGATTCCTTAGAAAATGGGGTTCTTTAGTTCCTCCTTGCATCTCTTATCTCAAAGCTCAACAAAGCTCTCTGCAAGCTTTCACTTTGTTGAATTTTTTTTGAGTGCTGTCTTTGCAGAGTTTGTTTAGGAATGCAGAGGGAATTGTTCTATGCAGATTTCTAAAACTGGATGTCCTGAACCAGTAAATCTTACCCCAGTTCCACGTACATTAAGTTCATTAGTTGGCTAACACAGTTTTCTAGACTTACCTCTTTCCCTCAAATATCTTAAGATTCTTTCCCTTTACCAACATCTTCAATCTTTATTCTGTCTGCACAGGGGACAATAACAAGACCAGAAGTCATGGAAGCCAAACTCATTATCACAGAGGATTCATTGTTTTCTTTCTTTATATTCTCTGTTTTTATAGTTTTATAAATAGCTCATTGTCTTTTATGTGAGTCTGTATTTAAATGCTCCCTTCAGTAGTGCCTGTTTCAATAATATGAGTTTTTAGTGAGAGCTCTGAATGCAAACTACAACAACACAGCAAAAGAAACATTTATAATAACTCCAAGGATTCAATAGCCTTGATTTCCTGGGTGTAAAAAGTAATCATAAAACACCTGTTGCCAGATACCATTATGAATAACTGCAATATTCCTTGTACTGCCATTTTATTACTAGATTGTTTCTTGGAATAGCCCTTCAGCAACTTTCTATCAGCATCAGCACAGACTTGATTAATTTCAAGGCTGCCTGTCACAGAGTAGTTGATGGTTGAGGACACAGCTGGGCAATTGTATCTTTCTAACATTTTAATAACCAGACTTGCCATTAGATTGCATTTGGCCTTCAGTAACATTCAGTGAGAAATGTCTTTGGGGTATCTGTTTTACAGACTTATTGGAAAAAAGTTACCTTTTTATGCTTACCAGGTTGTGTAGGTTGTGCAGCACTGCTTTTGAGAGACCATTAAGATGTGACAGGATGTTCTGCAAACCATGGAGAATAAATCAACTAAAAAGTGCAAATCTATGAGAGAGAAATGTTCCTGATGAGTTTTGTGTCACATACTCTCTTACATTTTATTTTTACTAATTATTGCCTATACCTGTCAGAATAAACAGCAGGGGCAGCCAAATAGGACAGGTTTAAATGATAAAAGACCACACAGAAACTGAAAGATGCATGTATCCTGGTTTTCTTAGCTTTTATCAGAAAAAAAACTGCTTTAAGATGTAGTCACAGTTCTTCAGAAAATGAACTACATGATGAAATCTTTCATTCTGCATTGAAATTCATGCAACAGAACAACATTTCTGCACAGAAAACTAGCAAAGTATGCTCTGATTGAATATTTTTTCCACATCTTGAGACAAAAACAGTTGAAGAATGAAGATGAAGTCTAATCATATCTATAGTTCTTTGTGAGGATTGATTTCACATTGATTAGAATTTTTTTAGGTGTTAAACTATATGCAGAGAACTAAAAATTCTAAAACTCTCATAATAGGGTTGAGGAGTAGATAACCAAAGAGCTGCAGTGGGAAGAAATGGCTGGAAACATAATGAAGTTTATAACAAATTAAACTTTTTCATGACAATCATTCAAGTTGTCTTCATCCAACCTTTGTAAAAGGACATTCTTTAAAAAAATTCCCAATAACTTTTAGCCTGCAGCCTTACAAGGTGTTGCTAAACAGAACAACTGGAAATTATCTTTGACAGAGCACTGTAACTGAGATTTATTGCCTTGTCTTTATTGTATTCATGACCATCCTCATTTTTTTAGGCATTGAAAGAACACCAAAAAATAAACCTATGCAATGGAAAAAGACCTTTCCCAGAAGTGCAAGATTTTTAATTGGAAGATAAGGTGTATTGGATGGATGTACCATCCCGGTGAAAGACAAAGAGATAGCAAAGCAATAATCTTTCATCACACCCATGGCTATGACTTTTTCCCCTCTCTGGTCTGCTCATGCATTGGCTACTGATGCAGATCACGACATGAGGTTTGACACAGCACTCCTCAGAGAGTTTGTCAAGAAGTTTCTGCAATGTGAGCTGTCTATTTGTCAGCCTTTCCCCCTCTTCTCCTCATCAAGTATTCATTTTTCAGAGTAGTTATGACAGATGTAAAGAGGGAGAATATATAGGGAATATCATGTTGCTGTCACTAACGCTGGGCATCATGTCATGCCTGAGAGGATTGTACTATGCTATGTTATGAGCAAAATGCGCACCCAGGTTTTTGCTTGTAAGCTTGGTTTTTTAATAAAAATCATCAATCCTGTTTAAAAAAAATAATTATGTGAAATAGGACAGTATGCAAAATTTCTGACTTACATTAGTATTCCAGATATGGATCAGATGAGGAGTATTAACTGAAATGAAATAAAAAATTATGATATACATTTTCTCATAATGCATGAAATACTAGAGTAGAAAAGGAATTTATTGACTAGGAGTTATAGAACAAGCATAGGAAAATATTTTTCATGGCATGCACGCCTTAATTGTCTAATTCATTGCTCCAGAATCTTGCAGCTCAAAAGCACTGGACTAAATTAATTGAAGAAAAAAATATGCATCAAACACACTCCTACACAGATTAAGGATAGCCAGGAGATTGAAGAGAAAAAAAAATTAAGAGGGACAGTGTCTGAGGGATGGACTTTTATTTTTGGTTTAGAATATTGTCTCCAAGTTTCTACAGAGCAAGAGCTAAGAAGACAAGCACACACTGTTCAAGCGTATAGTGATTAAATAGACGTCACACATATGTTTGCTGTCAATAATATTTCTAGTATATTAAATTGCATATGGAAGCCACAGAAATATATTTCCAAATATTATAGTTTGGTTATTTTTTATTCATTAAAGTTATTAATAGTTATCATCTTGATTCCAACAGAATAAAACAAGAACTTTAACTTCGGTTTGGGTATCAGTATATGTTGCTGTCATAATATACAGCAGTGTAAAACAAAGTATCAAGCTAAAATATTTTTAATTATTCTACAGATATCAGTGATAATTAAAATAATGATAAAAATAATGAATATTAAAATTGGAAGTGCTCTTTTGCTTTCTCAGTTGTCTTGCTGCTGCTTAGAAGCAGATTTTTTTCAAGTGTGAATGGAGGCTAACTTCTCCTGATTGCCTGGGCATCCAAGTGCTACGGATGCTCTGGGATATTTTTTCTTTCATATCAGTTGTTGTATGATGAGGACTTCACCAAGAGCTGCATTCCCCTTTTGGAGAGCTGCATAAATTTTGGAAATACTAATCTGGCTGTATCAAGTTTAAAAGATACTTGTTAAAGCATGGAGCTCTTTAAAGTTACATATATAATGGTTTTTCCATTTGTAGCTGTGGTTTAAAAGGATGAAATAATCTTGTTATTTTCTTTGTTAAACTATTGTAGATTTTAATAATCTAATTGGTTGGATTGCTAAAAGAAAGTAGGAAACATTTTAAGTATTTCCTAGTTGCAACATGAGGTTACATTATAGAGAAAGCTATAGGGAAAACTACCAAGAACAGCATAATTTCCCCATAGGAGCATCAGTCATGTGTTCAGTTCCTCTCATGGAAGTTGTCAAAAATCATAGCAATATGAAATCTGATGTGCTATCCAGAAATTTCTGGATGATTCCTTTTTGTTTGTTCATTGCTGTATTTCTGAACAGTAAAAGACTGCACAAATGTTATTTATGTAATTTTCTTCTTCTTTCATTTTATCAGAATAGTCCCTGTAACCTAAAACTGAATGCAAAGATTATCAGTGGGCTGCTAAATACTAATTAAAATATATTGCTGTTTATCTCATCCTCCAACATTTCTTCTGCCTGTTCCGTAGTTTTAGGTTAAAGCCTTCCCAATCCTTCCATAGAAGATACAACATGGACCAATCTTAGAGATTTATTCCTGGCACTTAGGAAGAGTTTGCATAAGAAGTAGCCAGCAAAAAGAAGATATTTCCACTTTTATCCACAATTTAAAGTAAGGACACTGCAGCATCAGCCACTATACAAAATTTGTTAATTAAATTATTAAAAGAAACACATTTTTATTTACAAAGAGAATCCTTATCCTGATGGTACTTCAGGTTCTGAATTTAATTTTAAACACAGGTAAAAGAGACAGAAACAGAATACTGAAACAACACTAATTCTCAGCACTACATGTGTAGATCACGAGCTATCTGCACACATGATCTGTTTTTAATCCAGCCCTGCAACACCTACTGATGTTATTCTCTGTAAGAAAGCCAGTCAAGCCAGCCACTGAAGCAGAAAATTGTATACTTTTTTGTAAGACTAATGCCTGCAAGTGTTTACTACAAACAAACAGATGCAATCATACCTCAGGTGTTAATCAGCAGTTCTGTCATCAATGCAAGAATTCTTCACATTTGTTGTATTCACTTTTCTGCACTTTTAAATGCTATTGCCTTGGATTACTGTAAATTACAGAGATTGTTAGTAACACGCTTTGCTTTTTTCTATTCCTCTACCTGACTGATCACAACCAGTAAGAATATTAATTTTTTTGTATGTCTGAAGTTATTGCCAGAAGTCATAATGAAAGCAAGTGCCAGCATTGTGCTAGTGCTTTCTGTACTGCTTGATGCAGAAAACTTGATTAAATTGGCCTTTCCATACAATTACATTTTATATAAGTACATACTCCACTTATGTATTTGAATATATACGCTTTTTTTTTTTTCATAGCTCTTTAAGCAAACTTGCCATTGAAATAAGCCATTTCCAAAGGGTATGAAGTAGACTATCTTATTTCCCAGCAATTGCTTATTTAGTTTATTTCCTAAGGCAGATTCCTGAGGCAATAAAGGCAATCATGATTTACTTTCAACCCAGATATTGGATATTTGACATATACAATATTCTAGCTACTACCAAGCTATTTATCAAAGACATAATACTTTAGTATTACTTGCTCTGGATTGCTTTTTCCCAATAAAATTCTGTTTAATTATTATAAATAGCTAATCTAAAAGTCAACAAATAACTGGAAAGGGTGCACTGACATATGCATTATTCACACAGCATAGGCAGTAAATCTGCAACAACTATGTTAACTCTAATAATTAATTGCTTTTATTCTTAGAAAGTACTATTTTTCAAATAGGAAACTTTTACACAATACTATTGTGTAAAGTTTCCTATTTGAAATATGCACTTGTAAGAATCATCTTTATGCCAGAAATTCCTTCCTTTATAGGTTTCAGCTAATAGCTAGATAGACAAATGTTCCCATGTATTTCTGTGTGGTTACAGCTGAGGATTTCTGAAATTAAATCACTAATGTGAGGCTTAAAATAGATATGTTCTCCCATAAAAGACACCAAGAATTTTTAATATTTCTGCATTTGATATTTTCTGTTTGAAATGTTTATAAAATGATGACACAGAATTGAACGCTGCGTCTAAGGGAAAAATGGCAGCAGCTCAAAAGGTATCTACAAAAAGGTATGAATAAGCTGTGTGTTTTTCACTATATATATTTGCAGATAGAATTGGCCTTATATATTTATCTTTATATCATTTGCATTAGCCTGATCTCAAGATAATTAAGATGAGAACGGGACTTTCATTCTTAGCCAGTTGTATGGAAACAGTAAAGCCTGACACTGCAGAAAATTCCTGGGAAGCACGGAAGAACCTAGATTACACACTATCTGAGAACAGGAAAGGCATCCATTGAAAGCCTGTAAACCTTGAGGAAACTAACAAACTGATGTATTTATTACAGGCCTGCAACCAGGCTGTGTGGAAAGGACAGAACAGAGATTCTGAGTTACTGTCTTAACTCTGCAATAAACAGATTCATTTTGCTCTCAGCTTGTGAGTATCATTTTCATACTCTACAGCCAGTGTGAGAAAAAAGACTAAAGCCTGGCACATTACGGTACACTGAATTTAGCCTCTTTAATTTACATCACTCCCCTCCTTCACATTAAGGAAGGTGCCAGATAAGGTTTTTGGGTAATGCTTTGCCACTGACTCTATTTGCTTATTGTGTGGCTTTAAGAACATTTGTTTTGTTTTATGAATGCTCCAACACACACAAAATTTTAAGAATTCCTGTGGGGAAAAAATCCCTGGAGCTCCCAATCATGCCATAAAGGCCAAGAAGTATGGTGTTTGAAAACCTCTTTGTTAGGTGCTTTCCATTTAATCTGTTTGTTCTGGACTCCTTCATGCCCTTGAAACTGAATCAACAGCAACTTCTCTGGCATGGGTGACTTTACTGCTGTTTTGTTCTCCTAGCACAGCTCCAGGAGACAACTGCCCTGATGCTCTTCTCCTGGGCAGATCAAAGTTTGTACACTTTCTTTGAGACAACCTTGTCCCTCTTGCCCTCACAGAATGTATTTTTAAGGGTTCAATGACACTGTACTCTAAAATACCTTCTACTCCTGGTACAGTGTCATTGAACTGTACTCTAAGTCTCCAAATCTTACTGTAACTTTTATGGAGATTTTAAATTGGAACAAAGTGTTGACATCTATGTGTCTGCAGGATTTTAGCTGTTCAAGTACTGATATATCCTTTGGTACACAGATTTTTATTTCCATTTTACAAGTCAACCACATAAGAGCCATTGACTAAATGTTGGAGTTTTTTATTTATGTTCCATATGTACTACAGCATTTGCGGATCATATGGTTGCATTATTTCTAAACACTTTATTTCTTACAGGACATAGTTCAAGTCTTTTTAGAGGAAAAGAGAGAGATACGTACTTTGAAGAATGGGATGGCAAAAGATCTTGATTTTTTAAACTGTAATTTTTCAGTTCAAATATGATGAAGATAACAAGGGAAAAACTTAATGTGGAAATTGTGCCAGCAGTCTGGGGGAGGAATTGATGAGAATTGGGACTGTTGTCTCCTGTAAAATTTGCATGAATAAAGCTTTTTTAATTCTACAACTATTTGGCTCCAGTTAGTGATGGGATGAATGCCTAACAACAGTCAAGAAAAAGATGAAAATACTTAGACTGAGTTCACTGCTATGTCTTCAGCTAAGAAGGGATATAAGTAATACCTAAAAAAATTCATTGCTTGCCATTGTGCAGGACTAGAAAAACTGAAGAACTGCCACTTAGAATTTTTTCCTAAAACATTTTTTACAATTTTTGAATCCTGCTGTTCTATGTACTTTGTTCAATTGTGGTATAGGAAAGCCTGTATAAATTAGACTGTGAATACTGAATCTAGATGCAACTACAGCCTGTGGTCCCTAGTTATTGGATAGAAGCAAAATTCCTTGCTTATGGGGAAAATATTGCATTTATGCCTATGTTTCTACATCAAAAAGATGGACACAGCTGTGCAGCTGGAGCAGAAGTGAAACTAGAGGGCTGTTCTGGAGGGTATTCTTGGATACACATTTTGCATGTTACTTCTCATTTGCTCAAATGGAGAATGATTATGTGCCAATTTGGCACATGCTTCTTCCTCTTCCCTTTTAGCTTGAGGGTTTTGGCCATTCCGGTACATAAACATAGCCAAGATATTATCCACTCTCCACCTCTGCTGGAACACTGTTTCCTTCAAATGGAATATTTACATCTACTACTCTTCATTGGCATTTTGAATAATATGCCAGTTTACCTTTGTACCTACACACATGAAAAAATATCAGAAGGCATTTTTTTTTTCTTTTTGCAAACTCAAGAAACTAAAATTTTCTAGCAGAAGTGCCTATACTGCCTTTCCTATCTTCTGAGTAAAACAAAGGCACAATAAAAGGAAAGAAGGATTATCATGTAGTGTATTGCTGGAAAATTCTGTGTGATGATAGGATGGAATGCCATGGCATTAGGATTGACATAGCCTCCTAATGACACATATTCTGATAGTTATGGTTTCCAAATTTTTTTTTAGCTTTTTAGGTGGTGATAGAAGCATTTAATAAGCTTTTTCAATTACTATAATTTAGCACAATCAGGAAGGAAATTAAAAGCACAGGTGCCCCATCCCTGGAAATGTTCAAGACCAGGCTGGATGGAGCTTTGAGCACTCTGGTCTAGTGGAAGATGTCACTGTCCATGGCAGGGGTGTTGGAATTCAATGATCTTTAAGGTCCCTTCCAACCAGGCCGTTCCAGGATTCTATAATGTGTTGGGTACTAAAGAATGACAATTATTGTTGCCCAAGATTTTCTAATTGTTATAGATAAATTGCATCATAATCTGTACTAATAACAGACATGTATAAAGAACATAGCAGTGACCAAGTCACATATTGTCACAATGTTCTTAGTGAATATTTGAGTTGTTTATTTCCATGGCACTTCAGCTATTTTTTAAAACTAATTGAATAATTTCTCTTGATGTTAAATATCCTATAGCCTCAAGCTTTAGACTTTGTTGTGCATTTATTAAAACTCTAAGACAAAAGAAGTTCACCATTAACTACAAGCTAAAGTTAAAAGTACAAGCCCCAGTTTCAACTTACAACCATGGACAGCAGAAAGTTATTGACTCCAGGATACTGAAGGTCATTGCTCTAGAACCTGGAAAAAACTAGACCAAAATTAGCATGACTTTTTATGGATTATTTCCTTGGGATTCATTTTACATCACTTCCCATTTTTTTCTGCATGATTTAAATCAGAAATGTAATCACAGTTTATATTTTGTTGCTTGACTTCTCCAGTATGTAAAAAAATATACATTTATTATATTCTTCCTTGTACCTTATATTGATATTTCAAAAAAGATGTGAAATATGGACCCTGAATAGCAGAAATTCATCCAGCCTAAGGAAAAAGAAGTTAATGAAATTTTCCTATAGACCTGCCTATAAAACCCTACCAATATCAAGTGTTTTTCCATATAGTTAACAAATATATGCTATTTGACTGAAAAACCTGGTCCAGAAGGGATGAAAGAGATAAAATACTTAGAGCTGTATTCTGTATTAATACTTATTCTTTAAACACTAAAAAATCTCTAAGAGATAGATTCATGGCTTGAAAATAGACTTACTAATGGCTTTCCAAATATTTTCCTTCACATATCCAGTCAAATGTGATAACTTGGTTACATTTCTATGATATACACCTCCATATTAATACATTTACTCTATATTATTACTGCACCTTGGAAAAGCATAAAAGCGTTACAGGAAAGCAAAAAGTACAATTTTTCTAGTAAGTAGAAAGGAACAATATTTTCAGAATGAAGATCCTGTCAAATGTCATGCTTGTTCCATGCAGCCTTTGAAGGATCTGGCCCATTAAGTTTTAAAAAATGTGGCTCAGTATGGATTTAGTAACCAAATTACCCAGGTTTAGAAATTTTCTTTCATTTCAAAACATTTTTTGTTTGAAGAAGAAAATTACTTTGCAAAATAGATCTTTGTTGGTAACTTTAAGGGAGTTTCATGTTGATAACTTTAAGGGACTGTCATGTCACTGAGCTCTGTATCACTTATATCTCTAACATCTTTGGAAGAATGATCTTGCGTACAAAAAGATTAGAAAAGCTTTATAATAAAAAAACAAAACTAAAAGAAACCCATAGCAAAGTGGCAGTGGAAGGGGACAGTAGTCAGATATTATGACATGGTAAACTCAGACTGGGCATCAGAAGAGATTTGTAATAGTGGAACTGATTGTGCAGAAGTGAGGAACCTCCATCCATGGATGCTGTCAAGGCTCACTAGACAAAGCTACTGTTGACCTAATCCAGGTTTGGATAGATCACCTCCACAGCACTCAGTCAACTTTTGTGTAACTCTACTGCTACTACATTTATAATAATTTTAGGTCTTTCCTTCATAGCTGCGTACTGCTTGTTGTATTTAATTTCCTTTTAGAGTCAATGGCAATAAATGGCTCTACAAAATAAGATCACAGAATACTCTGAGTTGGATGGGACCCACAAGGCTCATTAAGTCCAAACCTAAAGTGAAAGGCTCATTTGTGGATTGAACCCATAACCTTGGCATGATTAACACTACACTCTGACTCTCACATATAGCTAATTTCTTTCAGCTATGTAATTTAACAAGGTTTGAACTGTACACTAGACTATACTGACTGCAAATATATCTTAGAGTGAGAACTTAGGAGCTGATGGTATGTTTATGAAACTTATTCAGTGATTGCTTCAGGTAAATTCCACAAGCAGTCTGGAAGGGGATGGAGCTTTAATTCCATCCTGTTGAGAGTTCTTCATAATGAGCTTCACTCTAATTTTTGGTGTAAGGTTAATAATATCAGCAAGATAATGCAGAAATAATACATCTCTCAAAAAAAAAGAACATTTTCTTTCTTTCTCTTTTCTTTCTACTGTTTGTAGGAAACAGTTGAGTTTCCTACAGACTTTTGAGAAGTTCCAGCCTGAGAGATGAAATAAGAAATATTCCTTAGCCCATTGTCTTTGTCTCTAGTATCCAAAAATATATGCATACCTTGATGTGGGTTTCATCTCCATTTCTGTACACCCAAATTGACAAAACTAACCTGCTAGATTTGAAAAGTAAGAAATCAAAAAACCTTACTTGGTCATCTGCAGAGGGAATAGAACAACATTAGCAACTTTTATTTTTTAGCTAGTAGAAGTATTAAAGAGACTCAACAAAGAACTTGAAAATAATAAATCCCCCAACCTTTACCTGAAATTTGTTTACCTGTTCTATCATCTTACTGACATTCATTTAATTTAGCTTTGCTCCAAAGTTCTTATTCTAGGTCAGGTTGAATTGCCTTGGTTTATTGTTTAGTTTTTCAAAAGCCTGTTGTATGTGTAGAAGCTTTAAAGGCCCTTTGATGACAATGTGCAAGTTAGGCAATTGAATGAGCTAACAGCTTGCACTTCAGAGGCAGGTTTTCTAGAATAAGCATACACAACTGTGGAATTGAAAGAAACAATTATGGATACAGCTGGTTACCAGAAAGCACAGTAGGTCATTATGTCTGCAAATGAAGGGCATTCAATTGAAAATATATGACCGAAAAATAAAGAACAATTAAGAAGCTATGCTTTTCTATAACAACTTAGTTAAAGATGATGAATCTGAAGCTGATGGGACTCTGCTGCTTAAGAGGACAGATTCTGCACTGATACAGCTTAGTTGTGCCTGTCAATATTTAGTTGATTATTTTTACTATTGCTAATAGCAAAGGATTGCTGAATTCTTCATGTTCGTGTCTTCAGAACATGATAGTCATCTGCAAATACTATCACAATTGGTTGAGATACATGCTGGTGTTTTCAATTGTATTCTGCTTTACAGTGAGCTTGTTATCGTAAACTTTAATGATCAGGTTGTGCTGAATTATTTAATCAATAGTAACTTTAGTTGCCATGGTGCATTCAGTATACTACTGATATTTACTTTATTTTGCTTGGAATGCTATTCTTGTACTTCAGTCTCTCTGTGTTCACCTTCTCTTGTCTCCCTTTGCATAAAAAAGAGCTAAATAATTACAGAAATGGGTAATTTATATGTGAAAGATAACATCTCTATTGTCTTCTCATTGGGATTTGAGGCAGACTGAGTTAAGGAGACATGCACTTCAATCTTGTTTTTCTCCACCATATTAAAATGGTAGCTATTATAGACCTGTTTCCTTCCTTTTTTAGCAGTCACTGATCTTTGACATATCTTTTAAATTTCACCACTTGTCTAGAATTCTCCGAATTGCTGTCCTTTTGGAAGCTTCCTTAATTTTTAAAGTCCTATTTTAACAAGTTTTTTGTTTTTAAAATAATTCAATCTGCATGAGTAATTGATCCGTCTAAAATTCATTCCTGCATTCTCTGACATGCTTCTGTTACTGACAGGATACATTGTATAGCTGTATTTTTTTACTTCATGTTTTCTTCATCTATTTAAAACTATACCTTCTCTAGTCTTTATAGTGCTCACTCTGATCTGAGAAAATTTGATACAATTTCTTATTTTAAATGATCAGGTAAGAGACTGGTATCTCACACAGAGAAGATGAATTTCTTAGTGAACTAGTCTGGATTGAAATACATTTAGTGTCTTTCTTCACTAATCTCCATTTTCTACCAAAAATGTATTAACCAAAGAATGAGAAACAAAATCTCTAGGAACTTCATGGGAAGATTGGATTGAGTCCTGAAAAAAACCCTCTCAGAATATGAGTACATTTTATAGCTGCAGTAGGTGTTAACAAGATATCTTTCAAAACTCCTAAAATGCACATCTTTTAGATTTCTTTGTACTTGCTAACATTGATTTTAACCACCCATTGAAAGTTGCACTCCTTATGGGAAAAAAAAAAAAAAAGAAAGAACTGTCTAAATAACTGTACAGTTCCTGATTATCCAAGATTTAGGTACAACTAATTAGGATAATGGGAGTGCTATGAGGTTGGAATCCCACAAAACTGTGAAGACTCAGTCAGCAAACAGCTGGATAAAAATTAACATTTAAATTGCTGCTGGATAAAAATCACATTTAAAAAAATCAGGTTTGCTGTGACAATGGTCACAGGGGTCTTATGTTGAAGGAAGAGACGAGGATTTGAGTCCATATTTCAGAAGGCTTGATTTACTATTTTATGATATATATTACATTAAAACTACACTAAATAAAAGAAAAGGTTGAGATACATGCTGGTGTTATATACAGAATAGGAGAAAAGGTTCTCAGAAGGCTTGCTAAGCTAAGAACAGAAAGGAAAGAATGATAACAAAGGTTTGTGGCTCAGACTCTCTGTCCAAGCCAGCTGTGCTGTGATTGGCCATTAATTTCAAACATCCACATGAGACCAATCCCAGACGCACCTGTTGCATTCCACAGCAGCTGATAATCATTGTTTACACATTGTCCCTGAGGCCTCTCAGATTCTCAGGAGGAAAAAAACCCAAGGAAAGGATTTTCATTAAAATATGTCTGTGACAGTTTGCTTATTTTATTATGTTTCAGCTTTGTGCCTCTTCATAATTCCTGATGGTACCATCAACAAAAGGACTGAAGGCAAAACTGAAGGTCAGTTTGTTTTTACAAATACAACTATCTAAAATTAATGCAAAAATTCTCACAAGGAAATCTAATCCCCATTCCACTACAAAGCTAATCTCAAATGTACATACCTGCATAGATCTTTGAGCTACTTTACTCATGTCAGCTGTATTTAAACATATAGAGACAACTGTCATGAACATGGCCCATGTATAAATGATTCAAAAGGCTTGTAGAATTAGATTTTATGCACATCTTTAAGAATTTTTTCCATTGAAATCTTACAGTTTAGTACTCTTTATTTTGAGGAAATCTATTAATTCTCCTGTGTTGAAAGGCTGTGGTGGAAAACCTGTGCTCTAAACAGAATATATTGACAGTAACTAGAAGAACATTGCAACATGTACACAACAGGAAAAAAAGTCCTTTTTCTTTTCCTCTTATTTTATATGGAGCCTGTATGACTAACATTACTCAGACTACCCACGGTTACCCAAAACAGGGATCAAGAAATAAACAATTAGATCTTTTTCCACTGACAGAATCAATTTCCCATTTACTTTCTGGAAAACTAATTTTCTTCTGCAAATAGCCTTTCAACAACTACCTTGGCCAACAAGGATTTCTTCTGAGGCCTGCTATTACATGGTTTTAACTTTGTTCCCTCTGTTCTCTGCTTGGGATTTCTGGCAGACATCACAAGCTAACAGCCAAGTAGATCAGAATTTCATAAATATGGAAAGCAAATACTTTGTGCAAGCACAGATATGTGGCTTTAACACACTGAGATATTTTTTAATCTCTTTTTGCTAGAGATTACTCCACTGGTCTTCTGGGAAGTCTGGCAGCTCATTTGAGAATGCTCACATGTGCTGTAGTTAAAAGAGGTTTCTGGAGGCTGAAGTACCAAGATCCATTTCACTGCACAATTAAAACACTCCAAAGGTGAGGATTTCAGGAGACAATTGTTCTGATACAGAACTAAGGACTGACAAGACAATTATGAATGACTACCCTCATTTTCTGCAGTCTGCCGGATGTTGGGTTTCATCCATGCTGTAAGAAGTTTGTGCTAGGTTGTAGGAGTGTTTTATGCCTTGATCTGAGGATATCAGGATATCAAACATATATAGGCATTTCCCATGGTTAACTGGTTAATGTCTTCAAGCCTCTGGATTTTTTTTGGTTTGGTTGCTTGCTTTGTTTTGGTTTGATTTCCTTCTAATAATTAAATGTGTCTCACTTTAACTTCTGAAAAATGACTCAATGTTTTTACTCTGGAAGATATTTTGGTACTTAGAACATGTCACTTTTTAATCCTTTTTAAGTTTTTTTTTTTTGTTCCAAGCAAGTTGAAAACTGTCTAGAGATTTTTTTCAGCTTTCAAATAACTAGTGTAGTTTTTCTTTTCACATCCATCAGGATTTCTTCTCTCTTCAAATTTAGAGACACAAATTCTACACATTTTGTTAATATCTCAGGCAAATACCTTAATGAAGTAACCTGATTGGTCTTGTCTAGTTAATTTCACTCTTCTGTTGTATATACAAGTGCAGTTAAAAAAACTTTATGGCAACATCACAATAAGAACTTATATAATTTAAATCATTCTTTTCAGAAGTAATTTTTAGAAATATTCATTTCTATAATGTTCTCTTATTTTATAAGGATAGTCCTCATATGTTTACAGTGTATTAACTTTCATTTCATGTAAAATCCTACATAATCTGATTATATTTTCACATTGAAAATTGTTTTATGAAAGCTGTCACTTATTAGTACTTGATTTAGTAAATATGACTTCTACTTACTGACACTCTTTTTTTAACACATCAGCTCAGGAATATTTATCAATCAGGGAATGTGATTCTTTGATTCTTTCCAACTAGGCAAATAGATCATTACTAATGCCTAAAATGCAAGGAATCGCTGGAACAGCATTCTGGTTTGATAGCCCATTAGAATTCATCACTATGACATATTCCAGGTGTCTGATTATTTTAAAAAACAGCTCCTACTTTAGTAAGCTATGCTTTTTAAGAGATTTTAGATTCCTAATGGTGAAAACATGAATTTACTTGTTTTTTCAAGGATCTTTGGCATATTTAGTTCCTCATGTTTTAATGTTTTACCAATCTAAATTTGAGTAACATAAGCTTGCTTAAATGCTATCTATTCACACAGTTTAACAGGGATCTCTTTATCTTCACTTGGCTTGAGTCCATCATTCTGATTTCTATATTTCTAATAACTCAGTGGATAGTATGGAAACACCCCCTCAGAAGGAAATGTCATCTTCCTATCATTCTAATTTTGGATGTGCTTTCATATATACAACTTTATGTGAAAAAATAACAAAACTATTTGGAAAATTTACACACTATAACATCTAAAATTGACAATATTTTTCAGCACTCTTTAATCTGCAAAAAATACAGAAAAAAATATTGCTCGTCTTGAGACAAGTGAGGTGTTAATATCCTGCTGTGAACTGTTGTGAATCTCTGTGATGCCTCTGTGCATAGACTGCTAAAATATGTGAAATTATTGTTTTTTCAAGGTTTTAAGTGCTTCTATCAAACTTTGTGATTGCAGTTACTCAAAAACTCAGAAGCCCTCCTACTTGCATATCATAAAGCATCTATTCTACATCTTGTCTGATGTGCTTTTTGTGTTATACAGGGAGCATGAAGATACATTTGCTCAAGGCCTGTGGAGTTATCCCAGTTGTAATAGTCTATATTGCTACCCTAGTATTTTGCCATCGTTTTCAAACTTTGTAACAATATTTGGAAAGAAAGAAGAGTACATTTTCCATGACAAGTTTGTTGGAGAAATCATCTACCATGTTTTTGAATCTTATTAAGTCAAAAAAGTTTTGAAAAGTGAGATGTTGCTGATAAAATTTATACCTTTGTTTCCTGGTGCTGCCATGGGTAACCAATAACCAGTCATGGGTTGGAGGATGAGGGCAGTGAGCCCCTGGCACCTGGGCTGTCCCAGATTCTGGCTCCCACCTTGGAGCAGACCCCACCTCTCCTCTTCCCTGCTAGTTTGTGTTCAGTGACATGCTTCTGCTGTCACCTGTATTAATGAAGCTGAACACAAAAACAAGTGCAAAATGCTTTGTGCTTCAATCAAATGTATTTCAGTGCACAGAATAGGATTTCTTCATCTATTAAAATAAAAGTACCTAAAAATACAGAGAATATTCTATCATTTTGCAATCATAAACATTTTGAAACAAACTGAACAAGGTCAAACACAATATTTTACATTCTTTTTAGTTAATATTTTTCTTTGAAATGATCAGTTTTCTCATTAAATTAATTGAAAAATATAATATTTCTTTTGTAGAAAAGTGCATACTTCTAAAAGGCTGTGCATTAGACCTTACTTAACTAAAAATAATTTTAATGCCCACAGCATTAGAACCCACTGCAGTGAAGAGCAGTGATTTTCTGAGGTAGTAAAGACAGTCAAAAGAACAGTCAAAGCAATCAGAGAAAATGATACATATTGTAGACTGATAGCAACCAAGAACAATGTGGATCGTCTTCATTACAAAACAATGTAGGGAGACTTAATTCTGAATAGTTTTATTTGTTGAGATTTGCAAGAGAATGAGTAGGTTGCAAGGTTTTTTCTCACTCATCTACAACTATCACCTTTTGAAAACAAATAATGATAAATATGTCTTGTTTAAATGGTTCTACTATCTCTGTTTAAATTGAAAACATATATGGGAAATAACCCAATGTTCCCTAAATTCTGTTTTAAAAGACGGCTTGCTTGCTAGTTCAAGATGGTGCTTTTCTTGTAACACTTCTGAAAAACAGATTTAGTAACTCTTTTAATCTGCTATTTCTATGTTCTCTCTTCCATATGGTCTCATGCATCCATTGCTTTTGTCCTGCTCAGAACTCCCATGCATTTCACTTCTGATCTCAGGCTCAAAAACATTTTTAAATATCATACCCAGAACAATACTGTCCCTACAGAGTGTCTTCCTCTACAGCTAGCAAATAACAGTATATCATTTTTATCTCCGAATAAATCAGATTTATACTCTGCATTCTGGAATTTAAATTCAAAACAGGGAGAGTTATTTTTGGCGAGCTGGAAAAAAATAGAAGCACTCTGGAGGGATCCAGTTTACATTAGCCACTGAACTATTTTGGAAATACTCCAGATTTAGGGGAGCTCTAAGATACAGAAATGAATCTTCATCTCCATTGCTTGTGTTCTCTCAAGAAAAGCAGCAAAAAAATCCCTCAGTCAAGAGCACACATCTTCTCTGAACAGAATAGAAAGTGCTATGGATAAAAAACATGTTTGTGACAGAGATGGACTTGAAGCCTAAAGCATGGAAGGAATATTTGATCCATACATTTTATAACACAAAAGCAAGGACTGAAATCCTGCCCTACTGATAGCAATGTCAAAACTCTCATTTTCCTTTAATATCCAGGTTTTTACATGAAAGGCTTTTAAGAAGGAAAAATATATGTGTTTAGGTTCTCTTTTGGGGGCACTGGAACAACATTGCCAGTAATTTCCCAGCAACATTTTTAACTTAAGTCCTTGCTGCAAGGTTAACATTTGAATCCGAGAAGGTAGGGGTTTGTTCAGTTTGCATTTGAATTTGTCTATTTTGCATTTTGTCTTTTAAAGACAGATCTGCATGCTGCAGAGCTTTACACACACTTAGCATTTTGAGAAAAAAACTGTGGTTCTGACTCATTTCTCACAACGGAGTGGCCCTCTCCCTTCAGCATCAAGCTCTTCTGGGGTCCTTGCCTTCAGCTTCATTCCATGCCTTCTGCATTCATGGAAGAAGCTGGTGAGCATTTCAATGAGTCATTTTCAGTTTTAGGAACAGGATAGAGGCAGAAGCAGCTCTTGAAATATTTTCCTTTCCTAAGCTCTCACAGCTCCATGGTGGGCATTACCTGTTGCTGTCACAGATGCACAAGAACATGAATGTCAAGGTGCTGGGAGCAGGACACCTGTAGAAAAAACATAATTGATCAAAAAGTTATCTCAGTTATCCAGCCACATTAGACCATGAAGCCATTTTCTCTAATCTCTTTTCTTATTCTTAGTACACAAACTGAAGAATAAAGCCAAGACATTTATTAGTATGTGTGCTAACATGCTAATAACATTCTCTGAACAGAGAGAGAGACATAATTCTTTCTCCAAGGATTTTCCTGGGGAAGGCAGTAAGAAGCTCAGAGAAGAAGAGAAAACAATTCTTATCTCTACTTGCTGCTCCTGTTGTTTGGCACATGTAGAATGTGTTATGGAGATTGTTTACCAAAAGTGATTTGGTTATTGGACACCAGTGAAGGTTGTTTTGTTTCCTTAGCCAATTGGGACAAAGCTGCGTCATGGCTGTCTCCAGACAGTCACAGGTTTTTCTTTAGTATTCTTTAGTATAGTATCTCTTTAGTAAGTAATTTAGTACAGTATTAGTGTAATATAATATAACTTAATAAAGCAATTGTTCAGCCTCCTGAATCATGGAGTCAGAGCACATTATTCCCTACGCTGGGGTTGCCTGTTTCTACTATAAGCATGCTGTCATTTTATACTCTATATTCTTAAATCCATTCAAATTGAAATATTATAAGAAGAGTAATATAACTACGCTGGAATTCTGTCCTATGAAAGAGACATCAGGCAATGGCTTCACTCAATGAGGCACACCAGCACACATTGAGTGGGATGCATGAGAACTGGCATCCTCTATAAACAACATTTCTCCCTTTATGTTTCAAAAGAATTTTCTCCAAGTCTACAACATGCACAGAGACTGTTTTCACCCCTTTATCATGTGGTTTTATTTCTCATTATGTTCTCTATGTAGAACTTAATCTTCTATACCTCATGCATTGTCTTTTTAATACTTTTCTTTGAATGATGTAAGACTCTGACAGATTTCCTTCAAAATGTTTGTTTATATGCTTGGTTGAACCTTGTCATCTACTTACCAGCCAGTAAAAGTTTTCTTTTGTTTCTTCTGTTGTTCATTTTATGAACAGAGATGACAAACATAATTTTAAATTGCTGTGCTGTTCATTGTATCTTGAGAAGTACAAAATTAAGACTTGAGCATAAGAGAAAAGCTTGACAAAAGAATAAACAATCCATGATTTTGCCATTTTTGCTATAATTATTCAAATGATTTGACTTGGTCTTTCAATTGAATTAATTCAGGGCTGTTATTTTCCTTTCACAGAGAACAAATTCCATGGTTATTTACTAATGCAATACACTATACATACACAAAGGGGAAAATGCCATTGAAATAGCACTGTGTACTACTTTATAAGCAAAATACATGTGAATTAGACACCTTTGAAAGTTCTGTTGTTAACACTTGTGTATCATAATTTCCCCAGGAAGCAACTGAGAAGTTAACATAAAAATGTTCCAAGTTATATAAATGCACGACACAAAACCAAACTTAAGTAAAGGAGACACATGAAATCTATAGTAAACTGCTCTTTTTTGTGAAATCACTAAGCTGCTCCAATTACATTCTTTCCCATTGTGCTGATATGTGTTGACTATTGTTCTAAATTTTCTTCATATTAAGCAGAACTCCAGAAAAAAAAGAGTAGAAGTTTGCTTCAACAGCCTGTTGTTGCACCCTGAAGCCAAGGTTAAAAAGAATAATACTCCCATTTTAAATTTTCAGGAATAACCTGTTGTAGTGTAGAGGTTTTGGTTCACCAATTTAAGATTTCTCTAATTTTAGATTTTCTCAACCAATGTGTTGGTGAATGTGGTGGGTTTTCAGAGTTGGCCAATCACTCGTGTACTCACTTCCTGCTGTGAGGTAGGAAGATAGGATTAGGAGAAAGGCAAAGCAGGCTCAAAACTTTAAAAGTGTAAAAAAAAATTTTATTAACAGTAACTAAAAGGGAAAAAAAGTAATAGGAATCAAAACAAACCTTTCAGAACACTTCTCCTCACCTTGCAATTTTTTTTTTTTCTGACAATGTAAAGAATCAAAACCTAAAATTTCTAGTCAGTTTTCTACTTCTAAAATAATCTTTCTTCAGTTAGGGAGAGAAATCCCTCTTGGTAATGTTATGGAAACTTCTCCACATAGAGGAAAAAAACCAATTCTCTCATGGTTTTCAATTTTTATGACTAGTAGCCACCAAAGGAAATTATGAAGTCCTTCTCATTTTCTAGAAACTTTCTCACAGCTTGTCCATGGGCTATGTTGACTTATGGGGTATTGTTTTAAAGATGAGCTGTTCAAAGGTAAAAGTTCTCATTACTTATTTCTAAAATTATTTTCATCTTTCAGAACAGAGATTGTTTCCTCCTGGGGGCACAGGACTACTCTTTTCTCATTCTCTGTTTAAACTTCTCATGGACCACAGCTACTTTAACATCTTCTTACTTGGAGGCATGGAGGCCTTTTCTTGATATCAGTTTGAACCCTTCATCTCTCCATAGTTTCATGCTTTATAGGGAAAAAGAATCTTTTTTTCTCCACAGCTTACAAGAGGATTTCAGCTCCAGGATCAAGGCATCTCCTCATCCTTCTTATCTGAGACTTCCTTCACTGACATTGGTATCCTCATGTTGCTCCTTTACATGCTGGCATCTTGTCCCTTTCTCTCTCTCAAAGGAGGATTGAAGCCCTGAAAGAGTTACCATCTCACCTAGGGCCTGCAGATGGCCACCCGGTGCCAGAGGTGGGAACTTTGGCTGGGGCTGTGTCAGGATCAGCCTCATGGCTGGTCTTTAATTTTCTCCACATTCAATTCCAGCTGCAGGGCCACTCTGCACAGGCTGCAGGGCTGTCCCTGCTCTCAGCCACTTCATCTCGTGTGGTGGCCGTGCTGGGGGAAGGGGACCTGGTGGCAAGATCTCCACAGCCATGGCCCGGTCCTGCTCCAGCCAGGGCTCCACAGCCTTCCCCGCCTTCCTGCCTGGCAGCTGCTGGGGCCTGGCCCGGGCAGGACAGGGCTTGGTGCCCCTGGGCCCCCAGAGAGGGGCCTGGCCCCATGGCAGAGCCTGCCTGGCCTGGCCCATGGCACGCCCTCCCCTGCCTGGCAGCTGCTGGGGCCTGGCCCGGGCAGGACAGGGCTTGGTGCCCCTGGGCCCCCAGAGAGGGGCCTGGCTCTTGCCCTGACAGGGCCGCCTGGTTCGGCCTGGCTGAGCCGGGGGCTGGTGAGCCTGTAATCTATCTCCAGGCCAGAAGCAAAAGAGGAACTTCTTGGATTTGATTTCTTTCATCTTTAACATATGTGTTTCACAGAGGCGTGTCCAGCTTCCTAGTGGCTGGAAGCTTTGCATCGCTTCTCAAAATGTCTCTCATGCCAAATCATGACACCTGTGAAAAATGCCAATCATTTGCACTTAACATTTTAAAAGTATAATAATAATAAAATGGCTATAAAATAATAATATAATTCAGAGTAATAATAATATGGACAATTGAGATTAGGACAATATGAGACAATAGCAACAAAGAGTTATGGATGGTCCAGGTACCTTTTTCTGGGCAAAATAAGCCTGGAAAGGACACATGTTAACAGAGGATTAACTCTTAGAAAGAATAACCTGTTGCATATTCATGTACTTCATACATGATGCGTAAATTCCATTCTGTCTGGTCAGTGTCAGCTTGTTCTTATTAATCCTAACGGCATCTTCAGGGCTGAGTGAGGTGGGAAGAAGTTCATTTCTTCTGATAATGGAAGTAATAAATTCTCTTTCTCTGAAAGATTTAGGTTTCCTGTGGCTGCTATCTCAGTGTGAGTCCTTTCTTTAAAAAAGGTATCTTACATAGCAGAGTTTCTATTTTAATATTTTGTTATGACCTAAAACTACATTTAACCGGCTACTTAAGAAAACTAATACAGCATAACTTTCGAACATAATACATATGATATTAATTTTAATATTTGAGACAAGCCAATCACAAAATTTGTATTTTTCACAACACCTGTTTTCTTTGTGGAAAGCTTGTTTGAGAAGGGTAAGTCTGCACTGTGTGCTACACAGAGTACTTTTTAGAGAAGAAAGCCAAAAGCTGATATTTAGATATTTCATTTTCAGATCCTGAGAACTTAATTGTAAAATCACATAAAACATGTAGTATATGTGTCACTAAGGAGGTAATTCAGTGAAAGGAAGCACTAAGTGAAATCCATTTCGCTACAAATAAACTATCAAAATTGGCTGCTGTCACCATCATATTTTCTGGAAAAATGCCTTCGCCCAGGATTCTTCTCCTGGGAAACTGAGAAGCCTCAAAGAAAAAGGAAAACAATAATGATCTGATTTGCTTCTCCTGTGTTTTGTTTCTTTGTTTGGAGATGAGTTTGCAGATTGTTTATCCAACAGGTGCTTGTTTCATTGGTTTCATGTGAATTGTTTGACTTATTGACCAATCAGGGTCAAACTGTGTCAAGACTCTGGAAAGAGTCAGAAATTTTCATTATTATCTTTTTAGCCTTCTGTAAGTAGCCATTCTGTATTCTTTAGTATAGTTTAGTTTAGTATTCTTTAATATAATATCAGAAAATAATAAATTAGCCTTATAAGAACATATAGTCAGATTCATCACTCCTTCCTTCCATTGGGCACCCTGCAAATACAATAGGCCACTATTTTGGTTTTATGTACAAATGAAAAGTGACAGAGAGAGGGACACACCTGCATGGAGATAAGATGCATCTCTTAGTGTATCAGTGATTCTGCCCTCCTGCCCATCCACATTTTTTGTCCTTTCCTGTGGAAAGCAAGGGAATAGAAGGATGGGAAAAAAACTTCATATTTAGCTGGCTTTTCTCCCATGGTTAGTGCAATATGCTTGGGAATTTGAGGCTTTGAACTGCTCTAAGATGCCCTTTTTCACTCTGGTTACAAGCAACCTGAGGCAAGCCAATGAGTTCTGCATCAATCCTGAATTATTATTGTGGATACAACAGTTAAGATCCCTGTGCCTCAACCAACTTCAATACAAAAGCAAATATCCATATGTATTTCATATTTACAGGAAAGATATGAAATGCATACACATTGAAAATATTTGAATTTATATTAAATTTATATTAAATATATACATATTAATGTCTTTCATATGTATAGGCAAATATGTGGTTCTCAGGGGATGTGTGTATTGGAGTGCAAACATTCACCTTTGTGAAATGTTGCCACTTAAGACAATTTCATTTAGTTTATCTCTGCACAGGTAAAGCATTGGTAATAATATTCATGATAATTAGCTTTATCTTCCTTGAATATTGCTGTTGCTCTGTAGGGAAGAACATTCTTAAAAGCTGACATTCAAAGGCTTCCTTTCTGTTTTTCATTACCTTTTTAATTAACTATTATTTAAGTGTCTAAATATTTTATTAGGAAAAAATGAAAATTAAAAATCTCCATAATTTATTTTTAAAACTACTTCCAAATCAAAAGAGATGATCAGATATGGCTCTTTAGCTCTGAGGTTACCTCCAGGCTATCAATACAAAAGAGCATCTTTCAGTGATTTGAGTCCAAATTCATCTCCCCTGAATTAGTTAGCCAACAGACAGATAGATGGTTCCCCAAATTAACCAGATGCCTTTAAATAGCAAAGAAACACCCTGAGGCCAGGTACATAAATTCCCCATTTTGTCCCATACAGCAGTATGTGGGATATTAGACATTCATCCTGAATGATCCAGCTCCCTTTTATCTTTACTTGGGCAGGTAGAGAACACAAATATTGCAAGTTGCTCTCATGCAGGCCCACAAGATGCTCTTTTCCTGCCCATCTGTGCTTTTTTACAGCAATTCAAAACTTTTTCCCAACTATTACAGTGTTCTTTGCAAGGGCAATTTTTGTTTTCTAATCGAAGGAATGGAAAAGGATTGGTCGTTCAGGTGCAGACAGCAAGGAATGACATGTACTGAGTTAATTCCCAGACCTAGGAGATCATGTTCCTAAACACACTCCTTTTACAGTTATCCTTTTCACTCCTGATTTTGCATTAAGAGGCAATAGTCCCAAATTTGGGTATTAAACGTTTATCTTGTGTGTTTGCTACAAGAAAACTCTAATGAAGGGATGGTTCTCCAGAAAGGATAAAGCTATTGGGAAGTTACAAGATCAGCGGCACCCTGTAGGTTCCTGGGTTTTGAGGCAGCAGCCACATGCTGCTCTCCATACTCCTCAGATCCACCACTTCAACCTGAGACAGGAAAGATCACAAGTCTTGTGTACTCTCTCAGCAATATAACAGTTGATGTTATGAATGTTCCATCCTTCCATTTATGAGGAATTCCATAATTCATGCCTTGGTACCATTCAAGTGCTCTCAAGCACCTAGACAAATTCAGCTGTGGTAACAGACAACAACTTATCCCTGGAAAAGGTCTCAAATCCCATGACCGAGAACATCAATCTGAACATCAAATAAGAAAAACTCTATTCCAGCAAAACTGAGCAAAACTTTCAAATATGTACTGATGCAGAACGTCTTTAGGTAGGATAATGCCCACTTTGCTACTTCTGGGAAGGCTTGTGTCCCTTATCCCTTTTGCCAACACAGTCTGCCTGACATTCATATCTCATATGCAATGGAGGAGATATCTGGGAATTCCAACCCGAGAAGGCCAAGTGCAGCTATTGATTCACTCCACTTTGGGATGGATAAAGCACAGTTCTGAAATAAGAGTGAGCATTTTTATCTCCTTATCCTTGCTTGTCCGGTCTCTATACAGTTGGACATCCCTCCAATGAGGCAAAAACTTAACCCCCAATATTTCTATCCAAACTTGCTCCTCTTTGCCTGTCATCACCTGCATGCTCTGTCTAAACCAGACCTCTACATAAATTTATTAGAAGAAAATTATTTTAGTTTTTTTTCTTTCCTCCACCCACATATATTTTGAAAATTTCTAAACCACATCAACTCTTCAAACCATTGGTATAAAATCACTGCTTAAAGAAATCTTTGAGAAAAGATTCTTTCCTTAAGATTTTTCTGATTTTTTTCTATCACTCCCCAATTTACAACCTGAACTCAGGTAATCTGAGAAGTTTACTTATTAGTAGAAAAAATATAAAACCTGTGGAAATTTAGGTTCTGAACCTTCTCTATGTCTATGGAGAGATTGATATGTGGGATGGTTCTTCCAATGGCTTCAATAAGTGTACATCTGACTTCAAGTCCTGTAGCCACCATATATCATAGGGGTAGTTGGGGTCAAATGCTTTGCATGGAGTTTTAAAAATTCTAACAAAATTTTTGTGTGAACTGAAAGAAAACAAGAACTTTGCAAGAGAACAGCAGTGCTTACGCCCAGAAAGTACAACTAAAATGTGTCTAACCTTTCAAAAGGTCTCTTGGGGGTAGAAGACAAAAATTAATGACCTTCAAAGTGGATGTAAAAAGACTTGTTTTTCTGGAAAAACTTTGTGGAAGCTGCCTAGTTAAAAAAACAAACAAACAACCCCCTTCCCCCCCAAAAAAATACCCAAACAAACAAAAGAGAACCAAAGCAAAAAAAACCCAAAAACAAATGAACCAAACCAAAAAACCCAAACCAAACAAAACAAAAAAACCAAACCAAATGAAAAGCAAAAACCCAAAAAACAAAAACCAATTAAATTCTTTTTTTCTGTGAAACAACTGTACTTCAAAGTGAGTATCTCCATGGGCATTCCTTATAATTATGGACATTTTCTGGTTGCTGCTGGGTTGGTCGCTGCAAGCAATATGGATTCTTCACAAGCTTTCACATAAAACAGTGTTAGGTAGGTTAGAAAGTATTTTTGGAATGAATACAAACTCTCTGTATACCCACAAAGATTAAGAAAATATTAAAATCAAAATTAGCTCAGGAGTAGGTTAATCAGCTACAACAAATGTGATGAGTATTTACTTTTGCTTTCTTTGAATGTTGCTCAGTTTCGAACCAGAATTAATTTACAATAGGTACAAAACCCAGGAAAAAGTAGAAAAATAAATGCCAGCATAATTTTAAAATGAAGCTTTGCGAGCCTTGAGAATTGAAAAGAGTTGTATTTCTAGAAATACATCCTGTTTTCCTAAATTTTTACATGAATTATCCAAAAAACTTCATTTCCACCTTTCTTTACATACTTCATTCAGACTAGGCTAGGAGCTGGGTAGGCCACTTTGTAGAAGTTTTGGTCCTGCGCCAAGAAAAAAAACCGTTTCTGGATGATGTTGAGGAAGGGGGAACTTGGTAGTCTTGAGAGAAGAGGATGTGTACTAAAGAATGATGTGCATGCGCACTGCTCAAAAATCCCAAAAGACTGAGGGTGCCAACCAAGCACATGCTGTTTCTCCTGGTATTTTAAAGTCTGGACTTGCCAAAACTCAATGCACTCTTCATAATCACATGGCATGCATGTGATAGCCAAAGGACACCTGCCTCCTGAAAAAGAAAGGGATGATTTCTATCATAAGTGATTGCCCACAGCAATATGAGTTTGTTCTGCCTTTCATGTTTTTTTATTGTCATCAAATGGAACCAGAGAATGTCAATCTCCTGAAGGATAAAATGGGATTAAGGTACTGCTCTTCTCCATCAGCTAAAGGATTTGGGATTGCAGTGAAAGTTAAATGAGTCCAAAGTACAGCTATTATCTGTATCATATACCCGGAAATTAATTGAGGAAAAATGACATTGAAATTCATTTAAAAATTACAAAAAAATATGATAAGGCCTTCTTATGATGAGATTGGTGAAAGTGACAGAGAGAAAATAACACCTGTTAGAACTGCAAATCTTGCATCACCAGTCATATTACTCTGGCCAAAATAGTATTTTTGTAGTCCTGAATTCTGAACAGCAAAATATCACCATCACAATGCCTGACTGGGGAGACTATATAAAAATAAAATAAAATTTCAGGCAAAATTATAGCAATACAAATTAAAATGTATTGTCCTCTTTCATGGCCAAAGGCAATAAAGCATCACTTTAAGGGGCATTTAGGAGAACAAACAGTTAGGTAATGTAATTTCAAATGAATAGGAGCAAGAAGAATTACTGCAACTCATTCTAATCTCCATTTTTAAAAATAAAAGTGTGGCATTAATTCTTATATTTTTATTTACTAATTATTTTAAAACTGCAGAACCAGTGTACCCATGTTTCTGTCATAGTACAAAAACATCAATATTATTATAACTTCTCTGAGTGACATGCTTAGAATGGAGTATGTGTTAATAAGCTTTTTATTAAGCGTATGGTAATTAGCATATGATTTTTACATGGAACTCCATCAGTCTTGCAGCCATTTTCCCTGTGAAAAAATATTCTTTAGGACATGGCTGGGAGAGGAATTTGGAAAAGACAGTCTGTAGATTTTTTAAAAACCTGTTATTACTCCATTATATTTTTAAGAGTACTTTTTCTGGGTTGGTTTATTATTTTCTTCTCTTTTCTGTACACATATGAAGCAGTATTTGCAGAAAACCAAATGATGCAAGACAAGCTACTTTCCAGTTTTATGGTACATTGCTCCTCTCCAGATTTTCTGCCCACAGTGTTTCCTATTAAAAACCTCCCTCTCTAGAGGAAAATGTAGAAGGCAAATGCCCATTAAAATTTTGCTGCCTGCTCTATCAAGTAGAGTAATTTAATTGCATCAAGTGACTATCTAACTGATGCACTAAAATTATAAAGCTCCAGTACACCCTCCATTTTACAAACATCTATGTTGTTAATCACACACCCTGAATAAGATGGCCTCTATATGTCTTTGCAAGATTTCTACACTTTTTGCCATTTTGCATTACATGAGATTGCACCAAAGTTTGGACATTGTTCAATTTTTCAGAATTTGAATAATTTTTTGTTTTTGCATTGTTTTATCGATAGAAGTCCACTGTTTTCTTTTATTACTTAACAGTTAATATCAAAGAAATATTCAATAAATGCTCTTTTGTGAGGGAACTGAAATGAACAGAAAAGATAACATTTGCTGTGTGACACTGAATATTGTCACATTTCTTATGTGTACAATATTCAGCATGAGATCAAGAACTGCCCACATTAGGTATAACTAATCTAATACTTCTGCACTTTTAACTGTTAGTTCACTATGTGCTGCAGGTCTTGGTTGACTTTAATTTTACACCAATACTGCATCAGGAGGGTCTATAGCCTGTTTGCTCTAGCAGAGCAATCTCCAGTGCTGAAGGTGTAGCTCACTCCCATTCTTTTGAACACCAGGTGCCTGAATCCCGCCTTACAGACAGAGCAATGGCAAAGCTAGGAACCCATAGGACATTTTCTACATAGAAGATATGTCACTCCTAAAGATCTAGTCAGTGAATGACAGCATCACTCTCATGGTTAAAATTCAAGCAAGATCTTAAAATCTGCACTTTATTGGTAGTTATGATCAAGTCTATGTAGTACTACAATTAACATAACAAGCCTCAGAAATTTAAAAACACTGAGATGAGAAAAACATACAGAGTAAAATTTGTCTTGTACCAATATTTAATCAAAATCAATACACCCACACCAATTTTTACCGGTCTAGATTTAACCCTCTGTTAACATTGAGATGCTACAGCTTAACCAGTGCTAAGTAGGACCCTGCCTTTCCCACTTATAAAGAGATTATCTCTCTCCAGGTTGTACCATCATAAGAATGGACCTCTGTAAACATTGACACATAACTAATTGGAAGTCATGATTTTAGCCTTCTAACAGTCTTCTATAAAGCCAAGCAAAATAATGTCAGCCAGTGAAGTGCAACTTTTCTTTCATTTTCAAACCAAAGCAATTGTTTGTAAAACAAAATTTGTATGCATCACAGCAGTGGAGAGAAGTGTTTTTGAAAGGGTGAATTTTATCTGCTGGGAAAATATTTTTCCATGGAAAGCATTTTCTAGGTTATTTACAGTGCTTTTGCTTCAAAGCAGAACAAAATAAAAATGCTGAAGAGCTCATTATATTTCCAAAATAGACTTCTTGAAGATGGGAGAAGTAGGGGGAAGGAATATAATGTGATTCTATAAAAAAATTACAGGGAGATGTTAAAAAATTTAGAGCAAAATTCTCAGTAGCAATAACAAAATTCACTCTCATCTCCAGCATAAGATTTGGGAGCAGGAGGAAGAAGGGTAATTATTATGCCCAGCTACAAAGAAGGCTGTCATGGTCTAAAATATTCAGATCTCATAGAAGTACTTAGCTCTTAGTCACTCCTCATCACAAAACATCTGTTATTCATGATTCTGCCTCATGATTTAGAAGCCAAATGGTTAGTAGGAGATTTAAGTACAGCCACTTGGATCTGGCTGACTAAATTTGAAAATTACTTCTGAAATTATACATGTTTATTCTGAGACCATTCTTGTTATAACTCATTAATATACACAGTTGTCTGTTCTTCAGAAAATCTGAGTGATGTATAAAGAGTTTTGCAGAAGGTGGAAAACCCTTTTTCCTTAAGGTTTTATTTAAAGGAGTAGTAGAATTCTGGTTCCTAAAAAGACAAATTTCAAGTATTGGAAAATGCACAATGTAAAGGATGACCAGCACCATGGATGCTCCAGCAGGCTGTGATTGTTCTCAACCACCCTCTTCAACCCTCCTTCACAACCTCTCCTTCTCCCCATCTCTTTCTCCCCCCTGGGCTTCCCTGGCCACAGGAGCACACCTGATCATTAATTTTATGCTTCTCTGCAAGCAGTGGTGGAGAACTTTCTCTGGAGTTTGGCAGGGAGGGAAGTGATACTGGGAGCATAATCTCAACAGAGCCACGCTAAGCACAACATTCCCAAATCGTGGCCCTACACTTACCACTGCACTGCCACTTTGAGTACTCCCTGCAGCCCCAGGAAATTCCTCTGGACTGCACGGAGCTCCCTTCAGCAGCACTCCCTTCAGAGGCATGCTGTGACTCTGCCAGCACCTTGGAGAAGAGGCGGAAGGAAATCCAAAGACCACTGCACCAACTAGCTCTCAGGAAAAGAGTTAATTGGTGACTTGTTGCACCCCAAATTAGCAGCCTATGAGAGGCTTCTCAGGGAGCATTCAGCACTGTGCCCATTTACCACTCCTTCTCTTTTGCATGTCCTTTGTACTTTTCATAAAAATTAAGAATTGGGAGAGAGGGTTTTCCAGAGGAATATTACACAGAAAGACAGTTACAGGATGGTCAGACTGTCCAGAGACTGCTGGTACACACATCCTGGCAAGAACATTGTATAAAATGACCCTTAATTTAAAATTAACACCATGGACATCCACATGTTTTTCTCCACCAGAACATCTCTGCACAAGTGATAAGGTTGCAAGGGACATTGACAGACTGGAGAGTGGGTCTGTGTGGACGTCAAGAATTTCAACAAGGCTAAATGCAAGGTTCTACTCCTTGTAGAAGGTCAGGGCAATCCATGTCCTGACCACAGATGTCCACAGATTGGGTAGACATGTCCACAGATTGGGTAGAAAGCGATTGGGAGCACTGAGGAGGAGGACATGGGGGTGTTGGTTGATGAAAAACTCAACATGAACCAGCAGTGCGTGCTCATAGCCCAGAAAGCCAAACAAATCTTGGGCTGCATCCAAGCCCTGTAGCCAGCAGGTCAAAGGAGGAGATTCTACCCCTCTGCTCTGCTGAGAGAACCTACATGCTGTGCTGCATCTGGGGCTGAGGTCCCAGAATCTGAAGGACATGAAACTACTGGAGCAATTCCAAAGAAAGGCATGAATTTGATAAGGAGATTGGAGCACCTTCCAGGCTGAAATTTGGGGCAATTCAGCCTGGAGAGGAGAAGGTTTTGTAGAGACCTCAAAGAACAATCCAGTATCTGAAGGGACCTACAGGGAAGCTGGAGATGGACTCAGTAACTGTAGGGAATAATGGCTTCAGACTGAAAGAAGGGAAATTTAAGTTAGATATTAGGAAAAAAGTCTTTATTTTGTGTGTGGTAAAGTACTGGAATAGGCTGTCCAGAGAAGATGTAGCTGCCGCATCCCTGGAAGTGTTCAAGGCCACTTTACATGGATGTCTAAGCAACCTAGTAGAGAGTGTCCCTGCCCATTTCAGGGGTTTGAAACTAGATGGTCTTTGAGGTTTCTTCCAACTTAAAGCATCCCATGATTTTATGATTCTGTTGTCTAACTGTAGATTTTTTACTTCATGGTCTCTCACCACAAGACAGATGGAAAGAAAAATTATCTTATTATGTGCAAAATATACTGTCATTGCTATTTATCTCCACACTGCAAGAGGAAATACCACAGAATGAGTTTTTGTAGTGAGGAGAGATTTAAATAAATATAAATGGCAGGGAGTGTGCCCAGTTATTTGGACCAAAAGGTGAGCTGCATGCTCAGGGGATGTAAATCAACATTTCAGGTTAAATATTCACTTCTCAGATCCACCAATCTGATCCAGAGAGGGGATAAGTTTCCGAACTGGTTATTATTTATTTAAAGTAAATCACTGGTTATCAATTCATGTGTATCTAACAGAGGACTGCATAATTTATTTTAATCTCATCTGCATAATAAATCTTGATCTCTCTGTATCTGAATTTCTTTGTTGTAATGGTTTTCTTTTCTGTTGAAGCTGTAAAATATTTGGAACAAGGATGTTTTTATAAGCTGGATATGCACATATCTACAAGTACTTTGGCATTTTACATATTTTTAAATCAAAAACTCTGATGTGAAAAATAAAAATGTATTAGAATATATTAAAAGAGGTTCTGTTTTCCAGATGCAAGCTCAGTGTAAGAAATATCTTCTGAATACTGAGTTTATCCCAACCATGCATAACATCACTTTTTTAGGACTTGGGAATACAGAGAAAATTAAATAGGTCATCAAATGCTGTTATTTTCAGCATTCACCCTGAAACTCCAAAATACATTTTCCTCAAAAGAATTTTTCAAAATAAGAAAATATGAAATCAAAGAAAATAGCCTCCTGAGACTACAAAATGAATTAATAATGCTCATATTGCATCAGTTGTCTGAGATGGCCTGATTTTATACCAGCACTTCTTAAGACTGCTTTAACTAAGTAAACACCAGCGAAGATTAATTTACAAGATAGAATAAAATTATTCATCAAAAACATACGGTGAAGCGTTACTTATGAACTCTCCTAAAGTCAACAGTGATTACGAGCATCTGACATAAATTATGAATGCAACATCATGTTGCCAATCTGAAAGTTTAGTATGTAAAAGTGCATCTAGAAATAGCTTGAGAGCTATCTCTCTGTGTGAATAAACTTTATATATCAGTATGCCTTCTGGCTAGGAGCCAAAAGTCATAGGTTGGAAGAATCATTCAATTTCATTGTCTAAGAACTGATGTTACTTAGTCATCTTCCCATGATTAGGTGAAAGAGAAAACCCAGCAGAATACCGCAGCAACAGTGGGTAATAATGAATAGAAATTTAAACTCAGTGAAGTGTTTAGCAGTTAAACTGCAGTACAACCGTGGAGTAGAATAACTTTCTGGAGTAAAGGAACTAGTACATAAGAAGATAAAAACCTTTGGGTTGTTTCTATTTCTTTCAGGTTTTGGGGTTTTTGGGGTTTTTTGCTATTCTTGCAGTTTATTTTGGTTTTTTGTTTTGATTTGTTTCCCTTTCACTCACACATTATTAAGGAAAGAGCAGATTATCTTCAATTAATGTTCAGAAAATCTGGCACAGTGAATACTTTTACCAGAAGCACAAAATCCTACACAACTGACCACTGCAAGCTGTTGCAGAAGATCAGAGCTCAGTGTAATAAAAAGAGTGTGCAGCAATGAGACCAGGATATTCTCTGTTCACTTCCTGTGCTATAATAAGCACTGGATATCTCTCTCAGTCAGACATAATAATTTTTACTTTTATAAAAATAGTGTTTTCAGAATGGCTTTTTCACCTTTTTTCATGAAGGATATTCATCTTTCTGGACAGGAAAGAGATATGAAACTCATTCAATACTAAATATCAGAAGATATTAAGCGTTAAGATAAGATATTGGGGGAAAAAAGATGTCTTTTCTGAAATTGTTGCTGGGCATTGGAACAATTCTACCTGGGAAACGGTGGAATCATCATCCCTGGAAGTGCCCAAAAAGAGTGTGGATAGGGACATGGTTTATCAACGAACTTGGTGGCACTAAATTAATAGTTGGTCTTGATCTTTGTGGCCTTTTCCAACCTAACAGAATTCAGGTTCCTTAGTTCTGCTTTCTTCCTGTCCCCACTCACCTCTTATCTACATCCAAAGCAATTCAAATTTAAGAGGTCACTGCTGAATATATCCCAGACACTTGAATTTCTGTCTGTGTACTCTGAGCAGGACCCTTCCTGTCAATGGCCTTCAGAAAATAGTTTATAATACAAGCTAAAAGCTAATTTTCTGTCAACTGTGTTGGAGTAAAATTCTTGTGACTGGCAAAGAGAAGTCAAGAATTAGTTGGTGGACTAAGTAAAATAATAGTCTGCTGAATGCACAAGTTACTATAAATCCAATTATGATTTCATTAACATTCACATGCCAAATTAATCCAGGAAAGTCTCATTAATTATACCTTCAAAGTTGTTTCACAAAAAGTCTTGTTGACAATTACCTGTTTCCTCTCACAACCAGCTCCTACTGAAGGTGGCAAAGTATTGCTACACACAGCAGATTTAGGTCCCCTCAGAGCTATAGTAACACCTCTGATTTCAGTTTAGACGTCACTAAGAATGGCACAATTTAAGCTCCTATGTAATATTTTATATGGAACACTGAGGCTGCTGCTTAGCACTTCTGAAATCCTTCTGCCCCCAGTTCTTGAGTAGAAACTGTAATATTTTCAGTAGCAAACCTCTCAACAGCATGTTGTTGTGTTCCACTGTAATCCCCAGCTTTAGCCTCACACTCTCTAAGACTGAGTGCTCATACAACATTTCTGTTATCTCAGGAATGAACCTTCTCTCACCAACATGATAGATTTCATAGCTCATTTTCTGCCCCTGTGGTAGTGTACACTGGGGAGATAAGAAATATGTTCAAATTCAATTATTTGATTATGATCTGATTAAACAGACATCAAAATACAAACAAGATCTAAATATAATTTTCCAGAACAATCATAATACAGTTGGTTTGTTCCCATGTGCATCAACTAAAAAAATTAAATCCACTAAATCCACAAGGTTTTTGCTGTTTATTTTTATGGTATTTTGTATTTTACAAAGAAAAATAATCCATCTCCTACACATACTGCACTGATAAGACTCAATTAAATTTCATGACTAGCTCTTTAATTTGCAGAGCAAATGTAACTAAGTTAGTTCAGGAAAAATACACACCTTATGAATCTTTGTGGACCTCAGGAATTCTACCAGAGCAGAAGTTAAAAAAAAAAAAAAAAAAAAAAAAAACAAAAAACATAAAAGCTGATTTTTCATTTCAGTAAAGACAGGGATGAACACAGCTTGCTAATACATTATAAATCTCTGACTCAATGTCCTGATAGAGAATGTCTGATTTTGTCCCTTACTGGCTGCTCAAGAGCCATATTATAAATCTTGCAAATATCCCTGGGTTAATTTTGGCTATGTACTTGCTCCCCCTCCCTTCTAAACTGTACCTGTGTAAAGCACAAAGGGAGAAGAAATAGATTATGTGCTCTCTAAAGTGTAATCTTAACTTATTCAGAAAGGTCTGTGCAAAGTCAAACAGCTTTATAGATATCTTTTGTTAGGCAAAAGAGTAGTGCTGCCCATCTCACAGATCCCCAAGCAATTAGGTATCCTACGGGGAATAAAATTTCATCACTGTGGAAGGTATGAGTTGTCTCAAAGTTTGTTGTGGCTTAGGCCCAGCTGGGAATTAAGCATCAAAGAGCTGTTTGCTCAACCCCCCTCCCAATTAACAAAAACCCAAAACATCACTGTGCTATCAACACCATACTCATTCCTAATCCAAAAGACAGCACTGCAACAGCTACTGAGAAGAAATTCACCCTAGATTAAGCCAGGTATTATTTTCACATGTCCCTAGATGTGTTTCTAGGAAGCAGGTATGATTTTTCCATATATGTCTAGACTTCTCAATTTTTTCAGAAAACTTCTAAAATATATTTTTGATTAGGCCACTGTTTTTGCAAATGAGTAAAAATTCAGTATTAAAATAGGTCTTGAGCCTCTCACTGCTTTGTTACTTGCACGCTGATCTTATGCAATGAGATGGAATGATTAACTCAGCATCACATACTATTTCACAGAGGTACGTGATTTATTGCTAATACATTTTGTTATCCACATGATATCAGATACAATGCTCAATAAATTCATTGCAAACTGAAAGGCATAATCTTAGACCCTGAGCAGTCGTTTCATCTGTAAGTGGGTACAAGTAGGATCAAGTGAGAGTTTGGGAATTACGTTTTTCTATTTTTTTTCTATTATACATATTAAAATACACTGTGAAGATCTACAAAATGGTTCGTCTTTCTCCTTGCCATCTTTCAAATTTGCCTTTTGTAGATTATGGAAAAAATGCACAAGCAAGACAACCATTAACAGTTTAAGAAGTATCTTACACCAATAATTGCAGCAACAGGAAGGGGTTGCTGGTCTGCTTACTTCAGCTAAAAAACAACTTCACAGGCACTTTGTAGACAGAGCACCTATGACTTGTAGCTAAAACACGGGCTGTTTCCAGGCCACTGTCGCACCAAATGGAAATATTTCACAGGCATAGAGGATTGCCCGCTCTGAGTGTTAAACTTGCCAGTGTTTCTAGCATTTTTACTCACTGAACTGGTTAAGGCTATGAAAGTAGTTTGGAAACAGAATAAGCAGTAAAAGTCCTCTATCAGGGTCAACATCATTCATGAGAAAAACCCATTGTTTGCCTCTACCAGTAACATTGGAAAGGCCTGTTGCTACTTTCCTTGTCAGAACAGTAATTAATAATCCTTGTCATTAACCACATCAGTCTTAGCAATTGCCACATAAGAGACCAACTCTGGGACCCAGAACTTGGGTCCAGCTCTTGTATTGGTGGAGAGTGTGATAGATGAGTAATGCGATGATTGACTCTCACAATTAACAGACAAATATCACGTATATAGATTAAGAACAGTTTTATAGATTTATAGTTACATTTTACCCCCTAGCGTGGTTATCAAGGGACAGCCGGGTTGGGACATCTGTGAGGGCTGGCTTGTCACCATGGTGACATCTGACCTCCAATCAGGGTCTGAGGAAGTGAACTCCACCACTGGACAGCAAAGAAGGGGTCAATGGACAGAACTTTGGGAGAGGTTAAAGGGTTAAAAAGGGAAAAATCTCCATTGTAAAGGGGCTGAGCACATGGCGGGGAAAATCTTTTGCTCCCAGCACTGTAGCCTTTTTTCTTTTTTTAGTCTTCTGTTGTATTTTTGGTAAGGTTTAATAAACCCTGCTAAATTACGAAAAGTGAGTAGCCATTTCTCACAGAGAGCTATGGCCATAGGAATAAGAGATCCCAGAACTGCAAAGCCCAAAACGTTTGGAACTTTCACTCTTTTGCTTTTAGAGTCATTATCTATCACATTGTAATTCAGTATACAGGTTCATTTGCTTTTGAAATGGAGTCATAAGGAGTTTTTTATATCTTGAATTCAAAGGAGTTCCATCCAATTTAAGAAGCACCTCAGACTTGCAAAAACTGATACTGAGTTCCTGCTGGAAGACATGGGACTGAGTGAAAAGATGGCACCATTCTAAAATCAATTTGTCCAATTAAGACTTAAGAGGAAGTGCAAAACAAAAATTGATAGAGTTGAGTAAAAGTAAAGTCGGGTAACTGCTTTTCAAAGACCAACATATAATAATAGTGATATTTTAGTTAAAAATATTAATCTGAGTTCTCTGTACTTGTTCGTTTCCATATAACACCTTCATCTACAATCTCTCAGTACTCTCCCTTTGTCAGACTGAATTCAGAACAGATGACTCACATCCTGCATTAGGAACAGCCTTTATTGTAAAAGAGGATATTTTCACTAGTGAGGGGTAAAGATTTTTATCCTTAATCTTTGTGTAAGATTGAGTCAAACAATACTTACTAGCTTTAACAATACGAATCCCACCTGAAACCTCATCCTAGACCAGCATGAAGTTCTGGTGATTTAATCCTACACACATAGCTCGTTAATATTTGGTTTGACCATCATGTTGTTTTATTGTTGCTATCTTATTGTATTTCATATTTCTAGAGTCCCATACTCTTGTTATGATATTCTTAAAGTCCATACCTTCTAGCTAGTTTTCTACCATGCAGCTCCTCTCTGCTGTGCAGTTCCTCATAGCTTCACAAGGGCTCATCCTGGGCTCTCAACCCACCCCTTTTATCCCAGTAATCTTTGCAAGCCACAGCTGCTGCCCAACTAAGGACTTCACAGCTGTGGCTCATTTAGAGCAACTAGGACCCACTTATCCAATACATAGATTTTGTAGGGACTCTCACTACATTGTTTTATTGATGATGCAGTAATTTTAAGCTCAATAGCATGTTCTTTTTTATTTCTTAAAAATATTTATTCTTTAAATAAAGCACATAAACAAATATAAATTTCTAATGTGTGAGAAATGTGTGAGAATAAAGCACATAAACAAATATAAATTCTCTAATATTTGAGCTCTGAGGACTAGGGTGAGTTAAGTGGGTTATATGATTGCTATTTAGCTTTCTTCCTAAATTAAGTCACCGTTCTTCATAGCTGGGTTTTAGATGATTGGACATTCAGACTGCTACAGGCTGAGTTCTAAATATCTCAAGGGAATGAATGCCCTGTGCTTCCCCTTCTCATCTCTTATGTTGCAAAACAAAGAAATATAAATTCTGTTTAATAAGGGAAAAAAAAAAGCTTGAAGAAAATTTGCTTATATTTGGGAAGGAATAGGAAGAGAAAGAAAAAGAAATTGTATCCCAGCCTAACTGGTACACAAAGAAGAGCACGCTGACAATGAGTTGAAGACCTATGTTCAGAAACCTTACCTGTGTCAAGCAGACTTCTCCCTCAGATTCTTGTGATAAATAAATTAATGGAAGGTGGAGGTGTGGAAGACATTTTAAGATTTATACTTGTCATTTTAAATGATGATCTAGCTATAATTGTCAGTAATAACCATAGAAACTTAAAGAAGGTAAGCTAAGTTAGTTTAAATTAATAAATAAATAAATCTTAACAGGATTTCAATATTCCATGCTCTTCATTGCCTCTGAAATGTCAAGAAGATTCAAAAATCACTACAGAAGATTAATAAAGAATTGTGTAATCAATAAACTTAGATCCATAATTGTCACTAAACATTCTTCCACTTCTCAAAAGTAATGCTAGGTTCTGGAATGAACATTTTTTTTTCTTGAAGAATATATGGCTTAATATAGCCCTTTTCATAGCTTAAAAAGTAATTTTCTCTGTTTTTCCCATTGTCTATGTAATATTTTTTCCTCTGATCAGATTGTAAAGGTAGTCCACATTAGCTAAATGACCAAGAAGGGGGCATATTTGTAACTTGCTTATTTGCATTCTGATCAATAGCAAAAAAAAAAAAAATAGGGAGAATATATAAAGGGAGGTATGAGGACATGGCAACAGAGCCAAGTTGTTTGCAGTTTTAAAAAGATTCAGGGACAAAAAGAAGGGACTTTTAACAAAGTGTTCTATAAAATAAAGAAATATTTATGAATTTTCTCATTTAAAATCATAATGACATGTTGGATGGAGTGAGTACTTTAGACATATCCCAGGATCTACAGAAATCAGATAATTAACTTTTCTGACAAACAGGATATATTATTATGGTGTTTTGGGGACAAAATTCTAGCTTCAAAGACTACTTTTATGTGATCCAATGCAGCCTGTCCAGAGCAATAAAACTACATGTGAACAGCAATGTAGAAATGTCCAAAGGAAAAGAAGGACCAAGGCACTTACGGTATAAGTTTATGTTGTTACCTCGTGTAACAACATAAAAAAAACCCATTAAAAAGCATTAAAAGAAAACATTAAAAAAAGCAAACAACAAAATCCAACTCAAAATTTAAAAAAACACCCTAGGAACAAACAAACAAAAAAACCCCACCGACATGATAAATTTGATGCTTCCAGAAATACATATTAAGCAGAATAGAAGATCAAAAAATGGGCGGAAAAATTATTAAAGAGATGAGGAAACCTTTGGGAGGGAACTAGGGAAATATTTAGCTGCTGGAAGAGTTGAGGACCAGGGGAGGAGCTGGAAGATGAAATCAGGGTGCCTGGTAAAGTGAGGTTAAATCCACTAGCAACAATAAAAAATCAAAAGACAAAAAATAAATTAAATGGCAGAGCAAGTTAATGAAATAGCAGCAGTGAATTAAAAACAGGCCAAAATCCAAAAGGCAGCAATGGAAAAGTTAATCAAATGGCAACAGTCAGGTGAAAAGTGGCAGAGTTAATTAATGGCAGCACAACTCAGACAAATAGTCAAATGGCAGGGAAAGATTAAAAACTGGCAATGCTCATCAGCAGCAGATGACATTTGATGACAGAGACTGTGTGGAGAATCTAGAAGGTGGATTTTGTTCAAGCGCTGCAAGGTCCTTTTGGAGGAGGTTAGGAAGGGCCTTCCCTGGAGCCCAGCACAGGTTGGAGGAGGCAGATTTAGCCTGCTCAAGAGATAAGGCACAAACAGCTCTCTTGTGGGGATTTGGTGCTTATTTCCTCAGGGAACAGGTGGAGTGAGATTTGGAACTCCCTCTCCTGGAAAATGCTTTAGGAGGAAATGCACTTGAGAGTATCTCCTTCTGAATGCTGGCTCTACCTGACTTTTTGCTAAAATATCCAGACCACTCGTTAGAGGAATAAAAATAACACCAAACAGCATTGCCAATTTTGGAAAAAACAGTTCTGAGAAACAAGCACATTCCTAAATTTCTCCTTATTTTTTTACCTGGCTACTAATGTATAACCTTCCCAATCACCTGTGAGACCACAATTTCCACAAGTGTGATAGGTAAAAAATTTTGGAAGCCTTTTTGAAGGCTGAATACTCTAAACCTACTGTATCATTCCTATCAGCATGTTTCTAACTTCAGCATAAACCATTAAGCAGCTTGTGAGCAATTACTTACTTAAAAAAACACATTTGTTTTTTCTCAGGCTGTTGTATTACATTTCCATTCATTGTTTTTCATGTTTTCCACCAACCTGCTTGAAACCATAAGCTGCAAAAGCAAAGCCAACAGAGCTGGTTATTACACTAACACTGGGTTGCAGTCAAGCAGAATATTATTGCTCATCTCATGTTTTTTCAGCTTTCTACTAGAATGTGAGACAAAATATAAGATGATGTTTTAAAAAAGGATACTCACAGTAATATACTGGCAAAATACATTAACTTCCATTCTCTGTGACTAATTTTGGGTTTCCCACACACCAAGAATTGCAGAAAACCAAAGAGAAAAGGGAACATGGGAAAAAGGTATCTGAATTTTCTATCTAGTGACATCCCACGGTGAATCTTTTATAACACTGTTTATGAAAATTGGTAGCTTCTCCTATAGGAAAACAAACCTTCCAAAAAAGAAACAAAATTAGATATAGAACAAAAAATATAGGACAGGCAGTGGGAGCTGGGGCTGTTAAGCCTTGAGAAGAGACAAGTGAGATGGGACCTCATCAGTGCGTGCACGGAGGGGTCAGAGCAGGGACCAGGCTCTGCTAGGTGGTGCCCAGCAATGGGACAAGAAGCAAGGAGCAGAAACAGATTCACAGGAAGTTCCACCAGAACATGAGGAAGAAATTCTTCACTGTGCAATGGCCAAGAACTGGAACAGATCACACAGAGAGGATGTGGAGTCTCCCTCACAGGACATAGCCTAGAATCATCTCGATGCCATCCTGTACCATGTGCTCTGGGATGATCCTGCTTGAGCAGAGAGATGGGACCAGATGACCCACTGTGGTCCCTTCCAGCCCGACCCATTCTGTGCTGGGATTCTGGGATTCTCTGATAGTGTACAGCTAAAATAAAGGTCAGCATCCTTAGTAGAGTGAAGCACCATGACCACCATTTCCATCACAGATTGTGTCCTCCAGTATTTCCTACTCAGGGGGTCAATCTCACCCATAAACCCATCAGTCAATCAATACCTTCACAGGCTCACTGCAGTGGTCTTCTATTTCTAGAAGAAGAACATACTCATCTACCACATGCAGATTAATAAAATCTGGTCTAGGTATAACGAATATTGTTGTAAACTATCCTCATTCAAGGTGACATGTTTGAAAAATATAAGATAAGAGGAGACGGGTGGTTGAGGGTTGGGATTGGCTTCAGAACAGCCAGTAAAGACACACTTGTTAAGAGCACACCAGAAAAACTTTAGAAAACATTAGCAAAGCTTATTAAGTTATCAGAATAGTGGAGATAAAACAGTTTAAAAGGTGCATCATAATCACATGCCTAATATGCCTTTTCCAAGGTTCAGGATAACATTGAACACCGCTCTGTCAGCAGGAATCTTTACATTAAATCTTGTCCAGAGATTAAGAGGAGACTGAAGGAATTTTAAAGTTACACGTTCATATCAGATAATGATATTTGTGCAAAAGCACAGCTTGAGCTACCCATCCTTTAACTTTAAAGGAAAAAAGTTTTAAAGGGTTACAGTGTAGGCATGCTGGAAAATTAAAAGAAGCAAAAATTATTAGCTTCATGTCATTATGACTAACAAATGCTACAGCTACCACAAAGACAAAAAGTATGTCTTAGGTACTCTAAAATGTGTCTAACATTAAAAAGAAAACCATAAAAATTAAGATATGGAAATATTGCTTTCTTTAGCATAAAAATATCAGCCATGTTTTTTTACTTAAAAAATAAGTCAGAGCTATTCTTCTCAAACAGTTGTTTACACACAAGCAAAAAGTGGCAATTTGTTTAGGTAAAATACCTGTGTAAATTATCTGTATAATTGAATTATCTATTATTTTCTTAAAACCAGCATGTATTTGCTGCAATACTAACTACCTCTCATTAAACAGAGAGAAAATGCTTTAGACATTCCTGGGAAGAGTGTTCAAAATACTATGCTAATAAAAAGAAGACCTACACCTACAAGAGGTGAATACATCACCTCTAGTTTTGTGCCAGTAAAAATGAACTTGAAGCTAATGTTTCAACATTCAGAAGCTTCAAGGAAGGGAGGAAGGAACACTTACTCACCTGGATGCAGATGCTCCAGTGGAGCAAACTGTCCTAGCTACTCAATGGCATGAGAACAATGTGTACAGCTGAAGAGCTTTGGAGGTAAATACTGGGGGGAGAAAGAAAAAAGCACTGCTGAAGACACAGATTTCCCATGACCTTGCAGCATATTTACATAAAGACAACACTTAAAAGCTTAAAGATGCTGTTTTTCAAAATAACTAATGTATGAAATAGTCACATATAAAGGAAAAAACCTTTAATGCTTGGCCATGGGCTGGAATCTACCACCTCTAGTGGAAAATGGGAATGAAAAGATGTTCTGAGTAAAATTAACCCTTGCATATCATCCAAAGCCCTACTGTTTAATGCAGTGTTCACAGTGTTTTTTCATCAACTTAGGCTGACTCATAGATTACATCTGAATCTCTGGGTATTCTTTACCCATTGTCTGTGCCAGAGAAATGGCTGCATGGAATATGGTTGCGAAACTGGAAATGCCTTCATGGCGAATTTTGAGGGTTCCCTTAAGTAAGTAGGGAGACAGAAAAGCATAAAGCCATAAAGCTCAGCCAAGATGTACTCTTTATAAAGACCAATGTAAATGTAATGAGAAAGTTCAGAAATTATCACAGGAGCCTCTCCATGTGCAGGTCTGAGAGCAGCAGGCAGTAAAGCTCATAATGGACTTTCCATCCAGCAGGAAAGTCACAAGAAAAAACCTACAACACAAGGCTGAAAAAGGCACAGAAGATGGATGTTTGGCCTTTATTTCATTTTCTCAGTCCCAAAGTCACTATTTTTAGTGTACCAGTAAAGTCTTGCCTTATCTACACATATTTACTATGAAATTGGTTGTATATGCTGATGTTCATGAGTGTAATATAAAGTATTCAAAAGCTCCACAAAAAAGGCTATTTTAATTCTGTTTGCTTTATACTACTCCAAGTAATAAAAGTACTATTATTGATAATACTAGATGTGATAGTAGCAGGGGGATTTTTAAAAACAATTTCTGGATTTTTTTTGTATGCCACATATGTCCCTGAACAATAAACTACTAAATGCTTTGGTCGAGCTAAAAACCTGATTGACTTTAAAGGAAAATAATGAGATATATCCTGAAAGTCAAAAATTAGAACCTCTTAATTAGAAGTCTAATATACTAACTACACTAAGGAGAAAATAAAGTCAGTCTAGGAATTTTGTCAAAGGATGAATGGTCTCTAAACTGTGCCTGTAACTTTTAGTACTGCTTCTTATTACAATAAAGTAGTTTTAGACATAGATTTTATTATTCTTGCTTGTTTCACCTTTCAAACTCATGAAGTGAAAAGTGCCGTGAAACCAGTTCTCAGTAAGATGATGGCACTTTCACTCCAGTCTTAAACAGTGAAACTTGCTGCATAAACTCAGAAGCCTGAAATTGTAATACACATATTTTCATCTTTACCCACAACTTGGTTCCATTTGTGCCAATATGAGCTGGACACATCCTGGAAGTGATTACTTGCATTTTCCTCTCTGTTAAAATGAGAGGATGTCCACTTATTTTACATGCTTACTTAGAGAATGAAGTAATGGAAAAGGTACATTTGAAATACATTTATCCTATAAGGTATTTTTCATATGCAAGAGGAGAAAGTCTAGAGCGCAATAGGAATATATAATAAAACTCTTATTTTCCTCATTTTAGTTACCTCTTCTGAAATTCTTCGGGAAAGAGCAAAGTGCCGAAAGGAAAAGGAAAATGTATGTAACAGTACATTGAAAGAAAATTGCGTTTATTGTCAGTTAACAAAAAATATGTAATCTCTTCATGGTTGCCTTATCTAACTCTAACTAAGCTGGAACCCTTAGTGCCTTCTCATTTTAGAAGAATAATCCAATTTTTCCATCAATATTTTTTACTACTTATTCCTTTGCTCCTTTAGAGCCAACCTTCAATCATTCAAGTACAAATTGTTAAAAAACAAATGTGACAAGAGAATAGGTCTACAAGAAATTGGCAGCTGAAAGTTTCTTTCCTGACTTGCCACAAAGAAACTTAGAATTTCTAGAATGTGGGACTTCCATCTGATTACAGAAAAATCATGTAGGAGCAGCAGATACAGAGTATTTTGGTCAGAGAAACCTGTGTTTGGTTCTCAGGTGGCAGCCTGAAGCTGAGGCAGCTCCATCCCTCTCCACTCTCCTACTGCAGATAAATTATCATTGCAGCAGTCACATACCCTTAACTCTAGTTAAAAGTCTATGTTTTTTGGTTCAGTGAGTATTCAGTTATACATAATACATGAGTAGAGCTGTAGGAGAGAAGAACACAGGCACATGTGTAATGAGGAAATACTCAAGCATGCAGAATTGGCTGAAGGACTGCTGTGAGCACCCACACCTTCTCTGCAGTCCGATGGAGAGGAGTGCAGCTACCAAAGGCAGACCACAGCAGCCGGTATGTGTGCTGTAGTCTCTGAGCCCCTTCTCTACACCTCCTGGGAACAAATTCTGGGCTTTTCAAAGGGGTATCATAGTTCTTAAAGACCTCCAAGTTCTTAAAGACCTTCAGATGGGCCTCATTTGGGAGAGCTGTGACAGAGGCCATGACTGCTGGTGAGCTCCAGCAGCAGCCAGGACTGCTGAGGACTGTCTGTGTGCACTGTAATTTTGGAACAGCAACTTCCCCTGCCACTCCAGCGACCCAGCCACCAGAGACCTTGGCTCAGCTGAGCTCCCAAGGGAGAATGCAGCTCTGCAGGTGTAGAACTGCAGAAGTGCATGAGCATAGAGCTGGAGAGAATCCTGCAAAGAGCAACTAGGATGATAAAGGGTGTTGAAGCGTCTGATATATGAAGGGACACTGTGACTTTTGGGACTGATTAGTCTGGAGAAGAATAGTCCTCAAGGAGAATTTTATCCATGCGAGGACAGTCAAACACTAGAATACATTACCCAGAGACATTGTGGAGTCTCCAAGGATGAACACAGTTCTGGGCAAGGTACTCTGCCTGCCTCTGCTCTGAGCAGGATGTTGGACCAGCTGATATCCTGATGTGCATTCTTCCTTCATCTACTCCATGACTGCAAGAGACTCAGAGAGCTTCCATTACTTCAAACTTTGGTCTGCTCTAGCACTCATGTAGAACTCCTGTCAGCATCACAGTGATTGTTTGCAGGTTTTCTCTTCAGCCAAAAAAGTAGAAAATTATAATATTTGTTATGAAAAAAAGGAGAAAGCTATGTGACAGCCAGCCAAATTTCTATGGAATTACAGTAATCTTCTTTGCATGAGGTGTTGGATAAGGATTTTTGAAAGTGCATGGCCTGCTGAGCTAGAGTTGGTGCAGCGATGACTGGCCGGAGACCCTGTGACCTGGCTAGCTGAGAAGGTGGCCAACAGTCCCACTGCAGCAGGGGGTGTCAGCCCCGGTGGCAAGGCCCCAGGGCTGGCAGCTTCAAGCACCCCTCGGCAGTAATAGCCTTGGGCTGTGCCTGCAGGACGAGGTCTCGGGGTAGAGCTGCTGAATAGGGCGGAGCAGAAAAGAGCCGGACACTCTCTGGGGTCAAACGAGTTTAATGTCCCGGGGGGCGACCAGCAGGGAGTGACCGCGCCAGAAAAAAAAGTTGGGCATGGGATTATAAAGGGAGGTGGTAACTGGAGGTGGGATTTACAAAAAACCAATCAGGGGAAGTCAGGGGACGTGCTTAACATAATAGACTGTAAGGGAGAACTAATCGATACATTATAAAGGAGGGGCCCCGGGACCTCAGCCAATCACTACTCCCACTGAGAGGAACATTCTGGAAGACTGGGAGTGGTGGGGAGTGATTGACTGGGCCCAGGGAGGAGGGAAAATAATACATATTAGGAGATACAGGGTGGGGAAATTACATGACATGGGGGCAACCATAGCAACTAAGTAATAGACAGAAACTAGGGTGGGGAAAACTGGGAGGACAGAACCATCGTAACAAAGGGGGGGAAGAAACAGAACATACCAACACACCACAACATCTCCCCGTTTTTTGTTAAATAAAATTGAAAAGAACGGAAAAATCTGTACTAAAAGGTTCAAAAGGCTGGATTCCGGGGCTGATCAGTCCAGGCGTCTTCTTCTTCGAAACACAGCTCCTGGTGGTATAAGGGAGGCGCAGCGAGCTCTTCTTCATCTGCGGTTTCCTCTGCCTCCGAAGGATAGGTGTCTCCCTCTGCAGATTCTCCCGCTACCACCTGGTTGACACTTGGAGCTGTGATCTTATTAACAAGTCTTTGGACCAGCCCACGGACCAGCGAAAAGCAAATCAAAAGTAAAAATAAAACTAAAACAACTTTCATAACCGATTCTAGAACAGAACTGGCCCAACTGCCCAAGCCCCAGCCCTTAAAAATGTCCCTCAGCCAATCTGATGTTTCTTGCTCCATCCGATGGACTTGGTCTTTCATCTTCAGGATGGTGTGTCTGACGTTCTCAGCTCTTGATGACAAATTCATGCAGCAGAGGCCCTCAAACTCCTCACATTGATGATGATGGAGCAGCAATAGGAAATCTATTGCTGCCCTGTTCTGGAGTGTCGCCTTCCTTGTTATTTCCTCGTCTGTGAGGAGGTCGTATATAGCAGCCGAAGTCAAATTGGCTTGCTTAACCACCCAACACTCTAGGCGGCCCAATTCACCTAGAGACTTCGCCACTGATACCCACGGCAACAGAATGGTAAAAGCGACGGTTTTGGAATGGGACCAATGTGTAATTTCATCATCACAGCCTTCTGGGAGATCTTTAAGATCTCTTTTGGACCTGGCCAATTCTGCTGTGATGTTAGTCTTCTTCCAATTCACAATTTGAGTCATGTTGGGGGTAAACAGCGTCAGCTTGCCTAATGTGCACGGCCCTCCGATCAGACCAGAGGGGATGCCTGCCCACGCTCGGTCGCCACAAATTAAGAATGCTCCCCTGGGAAGGGCGTATGGGGTGCGGCCCGTGGTGGTGGGGCCGCTGATCTTTAAAATGGCCTTGCACCACTGGTAGGCTTGATATTCAGCTTTATTCTGTTGCACCACCTCACTGCCCTTCTCAATAGAGGAAAAGGTATACTCAAATTGAAAACAAATAGAGGAATTGGCGGAACCGAGCAGGTGGAGTTCAGTGGGCTCGGAGGGCAAAGGATCCAGCTTTACCACTCCGTCTCTCCAAGCGTTGCTGGAATCAAAACTAGGAAGGATAGTAAGACTCCGTGCCAAAATCGGGGAAAGGGCTGACTGAAAAGCGGAGGGGAATTCACCTGGAGAGAAAGGGATCCCCACAAGGCACGACGACATCGGGTCCTCTGCTGATGCTGCGTCAAGGCAGATATGATCTTGCCCTAACGCCTGAGCCAAGGTACGCCAGACATTCACCTTTGGCTGAGGGACGATCCACGCTGCCCAGGGTGGAAGGAGGAGGCAGAAAATCAGGAGATGTAAAGGAGCGCTTGGGCGCTGCCACAGTTGAGGGCTGAGCTGGGCCATTCTGGCGTGGTGTGGGCCAGGCAAAGGGAGACAAACTGAAAAAACAAAACAAGCATGGTTATAACTTAAATATTTTCTTAAAGAGATGGTTCTGTCTCAAAAAGTAAATTAAGTTCGGGGGAAGAATCTGAGACAGGGGAGGAAGGTCGGGAATCAAGAACGACTCGAAAAGGGGCGCGAATCAATGGTGGAGAGGAAAGGGACCCGGTCGGAGGGAACCTGTGGAGAAAATAAAGGTGAGAGAAAGTGAGAGGTTTCCTCCTCCGCCGCCAACATGCCTCCTGCACCTGTGGCACAGTCTCGGATGTTTTTGCCTGCTTGGGGAGGAAGGGCTTGACCCATTTTGATGGTATCCATTTCGGCCCTGAGGGAGTGGACACGCAAGCGTATCCCCTCCCCCAGGTAACCAGGTCATATGGCCCTTCCATCCGCCAGGTCTCCGGATCCCTTATCAGAACCGGAGGCCTGGCCTTCGGCTGCAGCTGTTGGTGACTGCCGAAGTGCCGGACAACTGGAGGATTCAGGTTGTCAAAAGAACAGTTTAGGAAGTTTAAGGTGTACAAAGCTCTCGACAACCGGACGTGGGGGGTCTCCACCTTCACTGCCGCACGTTGTTTCTCCAAGATCCTTTTCAGGCTCTGGTGGGCCCTCTCCACCATGGCTTGGCCTGTCGGGGAATAGGGGATGCCGGTCTTATGCTCTATTCCCCATTGTTGCAGGAAGCTCCGCAGCTCCTTGGAGGTATACGCTGGGCCGTTGTCAGTTTTTAAAGCCCTAGGGATGCCCAGGACAGCGAATGCCAGAAGCAAGTGCTTCTGGACATCCGCCGCCCTCTCACCTGTGTGGGCAGAGGCAAAGATAGCTCCTGAGAAGGTATCGATGGAGACATGGACGTAACACAACCTCCCAAAGGATGGGATGTGTGTCACGTCCATCTGCCACACTTCACAGCTCGCCAAGCCCCTGGGGTTTGCCCCAGCTGCGATGGTAGGCATTTGATGGGCTTGGCATTGGGGACATGTGGCCACAATCGCCTTGGCCTGATCCTGCGTGAGATGGAATTGCCTGACCAGGCCTGGTGCATTTTGGTGAAAGAGCTGATGGCTGATCTTAGCCTGGCCAAACACATCTGGGAGCGGGCCCACCGTGACAGCAGCCGCAGCCAAAGAATCAGCCCGACGGTTGCCCTCAGCGATGAACCCTGGCAGATCAGTGTGTGATCTTACATGCATTATAAAAAACGGATGCTCTCGGTGGGAGACTAATTCTACGAGTTTTGAGAGCAAATTAAACAATTTTTGGTTAGAGACCTCCTGCAGAACTGCTGATTCCGCTCTAGATACTACACCAGCCACATATGCGGAATCTGTGACCAAATTGAAGGGACCAGGAAACCTCTCAAATGCTCGGACGACTGCGTCTAATTCAGCTACTTGTGGAGAGGCCTCCACAATGGCAACATCAGCCTTCCACCGCTGAGTCTGAGGATCCCTCCAAGTCATTACAGACTTGTGGGATGCCCCGGACGCGTCGGTAAATATTGTCAGAGCATCTAGAGGCTTCTTACTCTGAATTCCCTTGATTGATAATTTAAACTCCGAATTAAAAAGTTTATGGGCCGGCCGATCGACCGCAACGCGGCCAGTGTAGCTGTCTAATGCGAATTGAAGCATTTCATTGGTTTCCAGCAGTTCATTAAAGGTCTTTAATTTGAGTTGGCCCGAAACCAATTGAATTGGAAGGTGAATGCATGCAAAATCACAGCCTGCCAGCTCCCTGATCCGAGATCTTGCCTTTCGGATCAGTTCGGCCATCAGCTCTTGTGGCCTTGTCATCCTTTTGGACCTGTGGTGGCTGAGGAACACCCACTCTATGATTAAGAGGGGGTCGCCCAGACCCTGGTCCTTTAAACTCTTGTCCCACTGATGGATCAAGCCGTGAAGATGTGGCAGCTTCCCCAGAATAATGAATTTAAATGGCAGGCCCGGATGGTAGCGGTGGGCCTGCCTGGCCGAAATGATTTTCTGAACCTTCTCCAGGGCTACCTGAACCTCTGGGGTGAGTTCCCTAGGAGAACTCAGCTCCTCTCCCCCTTTCAATAAATTGAAAAGGGGGGCTAGGTCTTCTGTTGGTATACCTAACCAGGGTCTCACCCAATTTAAAGACCCACACAGTTGGTGAACATCCGCTAGGGTCTGGACTTTCGTCCGGATGGCCAATTTCTGCGGAACAATGGTCCGCTTGGTGATTTCAAGGCCCAGGTACCTCCAAGGTGGCATCCTTTGAATTTTTTCTGCTTGGAGCTCGAACCCTGCAGCAACCAACGCACTGGTTGTCAGGTCAAGCGCATGGGCAAGTAGATCATCTGTTGGGGCACAGATGAGGATGTCATCCATATAGTGATGTAACAGGACGACATCCCCGAGGGCTGTACGGACAGGAGACAGCAGCGAAGCAACATACCACTGGCAGATCACAGGACTATTCTTTAATCCTTGCGGAAGAACTCTCCAGTGATAGCGCTTGGCCGGGGACTCACGGTTGATGGAGGGAACCGTGAACGCAAAACGCGGGGCATCATCAGGATGCAGAGGAATTTGGAAAAAACAATCTTTTATGTCGATTATAGCCAAATTCCAATTTTGGGGGAGCATTGTAGGGGATGGCATCCCTGGTTGGAGGGGACCCATGTCAATTATTTGTTCATTAATTTGGCGGAGATCGGTCAGGAGCCGCCACTTGTCTTTATTAGGTTTTTTGATAACAAACACTGGGGAGTTCCAAGGTGACATGGTCTCCACCAGGTTGCCTTTGAGCAGCTGCTCCTGAACGAGCTCATTGAGCGCCTTCAATTTTTGTTTATTAAGTGGCCACTGCACTACCTGTACTGGCTCATCTGATCGCCAGTCCAGCTTCCAGGTAGGGCGCGCCTCAGTGGCCACTGCCCGAAAAACCTGGGGAGCCTTTGGGAGGTCAATTCTGGCTCCCCATTGGGCTAGCAGGTCCCTTCCCCACAGGGGCTCGGTGTAATCTAAAACAAATGGGCGTACAGAAGCCAATTGCCCATCTGGCCCCGTAATTTGTACAATGCTCTTTGACTGCTTCGCCAATTTTAGACCCCCTACACCTTGTATGTGTCCGGCTGCGTTTTGCAAATCCCAATGTGACGGCCAATCCCTAGAGGGAATGATCGTCACATCTGCCCCTGTGTCCAGTAACCCCCGCACGATTTTACGGTCTGAGCCCAGGGACAGTTGACATGTCAGCCTGGGCTTTTCTCTTCCCACAACTTGGGCCCAAGCAACCGTTGGAGGTGAGGACCCCTTAGATGACTGGGAATCCTGTACCTCCTCCGGCACTGGAATGGCTTGGGCGATGATTTGGCCCTTGGGGAGAGAAAGCGGGGGCTGGACGCAGTACAGCCCTAATGCAAATCTGTCCCGGTCAGTTGTTACTAACCCCGGGACTATGTGAAGATTGAATGGTGTGTGTTTGGTGTCCCCAACAATGATCCACCTGCTACGTCCAAGTCTCCTCCAGCTGCCGGGATGTTGAATGTCGGCAGTCACCAGGTGGAAATCAGTGTCCAGGAGATGTATTTCGCGGGTCAGCTGCAGCCTAAAGGGAGAAAACGAAGAGGTGGTGGTTAAAGCAGGTTGAGGCTGAAGCCAACAGGTACAGTAAGTCAAGTCCGGTAAGGAAAAGTCAAGTCCAGTAGAGGCATGTGGCGGGCTTCTCCCTGTTCCCTCCTCCCTGCCTGGTGCAACCTTGCCCGCCTTATTTGTATCATGGCGCAGGGAGGGGCTGCGCTCGCTTTCTAGTTTTTTTGTTGTTTTACTTCCTGCTTCCCAGCAGGACACTCCTTCCTTTTAAATGTTAAAAATTCTTGCCGCAGTGGGCAGTCAGGCATCCAGTGCCCCGTTTTTCCACATAGATGACACGGGTGGGTCTCTGGATGTCTCCTTGCAGCTCCTGGGGTAGACGTTCCAGCTGCTGCCGCGCTGTAATCCTCCTCATCGGCGCTGGAGGTCGACGCGAACGCCACTGAGTTCCTCTTGTTCTTCAGCTTGGAGTCAGGCGCTCCTGGCAGTGGGACTTCTCGTGCCACGACCTCCATCATTTGCTCGATGGTAGGTCGTGGACTACGGGGGAGGGTTCGGATGGCTCTCCGGCATTCAGAGTTTGCGTTCTTGAACGCCATCCGCCGCAACAGGTTTTCTCTTTCTCCCTCCTCGGAAGCTTGAGTCTCCACGTATCTGTAAAGTCTTTCTAAAAAACGTAAATAGGACTCGTGTGGCCCCTGCTGGGGCTCTTCCTCGTCTTGCTGAGAGAAGACCGCTGGGAGCTTGAAAAAGGCCCTCTCTGCAGCCCGACAGGACTCGGTGATCTGCGTCGGGAAGAGCACCCGCGCCTGAATCGCCCCACTGGCCCATGCCCCTGTACCCACCAGATGATTCGTGGATATCAGTTGGCCATCTGCGTCATGTGCAGTCGCTTGGTTCTCCCAGAGAGCTGGGAGAACTTCCGCGACTTCCCTCCCCCACTCTACCGCCCAGGCCCTAAACTCCATAGGTCCTAAAAGGCTGGAAAAGAGAGCTCTCAGGTCAGCAGGGATCAGATCTCCCGGTGCAAGGGCCGAACAGAGAAGTCCCCGGAAATACTCCGATTCCCGGGAGTACTCTCTCTGGGCCTTGCACAGATCTTTGATCCGATCTTGTGCAATTGGCACCCACTGAGCCTGGGAGCTCCCCTCCCCGCTCAGGCGGTAGGTAACCGGGGCGGCTTCAAAAACAGGGGCTCGCCCTGGCTTCCAGTTACCCACACCCCCCCCCCCCGGAACACAAAGCGTGGGAACCGGAAGGGAAGGCGTGGGAACCGGAAAGGAGGGAGGCAGAGGCGGGGCCTGGCATCTGGGAGGGGCCAGCTGATGGGCATGGTGGAACTGGAGGTGGCAGCTGGGTTTTCTCCGCCTCCAAAGTGGAGTCCGGAGGCGGGGCGGAGACAGGAGGCAGGGTGAAGTAGGAGCTATTGAGGGGTGGAGCGCAGGGAGGAACAGAGGGTGGAGGCAGGGGAGGAAAGGGTGGATCTTGGGATAGGAAAGGATTTGACTGAGGGGTGAAGGGATTATGGGAAGGAGAAGAAAAATCGGCGGGAAAATGCACGTGGCCGCCCCCATCTTGGGCTCCATAGGAGCCATCTTGTGGAGGCGGTGGGACATTAACCGGGGGGACATTAAACAGAACACTCTTGGGAACGTCAACCGGGTACTGGGGAGGTTGGAAAAAGGGGTAGGAAAACCTGCTCCGAGGAGTCTGGCCAGGATCTCCTCGGAGTCCTCCTTTTGGAGGGCCAGGTCGGACCGATCGAGAGGGGGCAGAGGGAAGATGGAGCCTCTGCTGTGGGTTGGCCTTGAGGACCCCCCTCAAGGGCTCCGACCGAGGGACACGGGGTGAGGTAGACGGGGTAGGGACAACAGAACCGGGGGAACTGGGATTCAACCGCGACACTGATGAATTTTTTCGCAGTTCCCTCTGCTGAGACAACAATTGCAAAACTTTACCCGCCCAGTAAGCGGCCGGGTAAAGCTTTGCCTCCCCAGAGCTGACCTCTTGATCTAATTTTGCTAAAACAGCTTTCCAATAGAGAGGGTCTCTAATTTGCTCTGGGGTAGTGTTGGGGAACTGAGAAAAAATCCACTTTACTAAACTCTTTAAAGCAACCTTCGGGGGATCTAAACCTCCCCCAAGCAACAAACTTCTAACCTGGTGAAAGGCTCTTTTTAGAGGGGAGCTCTGACGCGCACCCATCGCGTAAATTAAAAGAAAACGACAGAGAAAGTAAAGAAAAGAGCACTCCTCTGATGACACTGACTGCCTAAACCGAAGTAAAAAAAAACAACTAAAACAAGAACTGCCCGTCCGCCCGCTCCCACGCTGCCGCTTGCCTAGAAGACTGGTCCCAGAGCAGGCATGAGCCCCCAACAGCAAGACAGCAGGAAAGTGAAGGAAAAGAGGGGTTGGGAGCTGTCCCCAAAGCAGGGCTCAGGTCCCGGGAAGATTAAAAAGGTGGGAGGGAAGACCCCCAAGGCAGGGGCTTACCAATCAGACGAACGGCGAAAAGAAGATCCGGTAGAGGCAGAACTCCGCCCTCGGAGCTCTCCTTGGGTGAGAGGAGTTGTAGCTCCGGGTCCACCGGGAGCGCTGCTCCTATAATGGAGCCTGCTGCGACCGGTGGTAGATTAGTGTCCAGAGGTCCGATGACCTCGTCCACGGGGTCCGAGCAAGGGCCACGCGGTGGGCGCCAATCTGCAGCGATGACTGGCCGGAGACCCTGTGACCTGGCTAGCTGAGAAGGTGGCCAACAGTCCCACTGCAGCAGGGGGTGTCAGCCCCGGTGGCAAGGCCCCAGGGCTGGCAGCTTCAAGCACCCCTCGGCAGTAATAGCCTTGGGCTGTGCCTGCAGGACGAGGTCTCGGGGTAGAGCTGCTGAATAGGGCGGAGCAGAAAAGAGCCGGACACTCTCTGGGGTCAAACGAGTTTAATGTCCCGGGGGGCGACCAGCAGGGAGTGACCGCGCCAGAAAAAAAAGTTGGGCATGGGATTATAAAGGGAGGTGGTAACTGGAGGTGGGATTTACAAAAAACCAATCAGGGGAAGTCAGGGGACGTGCTTAACATAATAGACTGTAAGGGAGAACTAATCGATACATTATAAAGGAGGGGCCCCGGGACCTCAGCCAATCACTACTCCCACTGAGAGGAACATTCTGGAAGACTGGGAGTGGTGGGGAGTGATTGACTGGGCCCAGGGAGGAGGGAAAATAATACATATTAGGAGATACAGGGTGGGGAAATTACATGACATGGGGGCAACCATAGCAACTAAGTAATAGACAGAAACTAGGGTGGGGAAAACTGGGAGGACAGAACCATCGTAACAAAGGGGGGGAAGAAACAGAACATACCAACACACCACAACAAGTTGGGCCTGAGCTTACTTCTGTGAGCATCCATCCTGTCAGTCTGAGGTAGGTCCTGGTGCAAATGACCTGTTAACACTGCCAAGATATTCTCTGGGAGGGAAGGATTTTTTTGCAGAAGGAATTCTTATAGTAAACAAGTGTGAATGAAGCAGAGAGGACGCAAAGGAGAGAGCTTTAACAGAAATACAGAGCAAAGAAAATTAACAGTATGGACACACTCTGTCATAGAAAAGAGATTGCTGAAATGGATGCACAGAGACAGCTAAGCCACTTTCAGTTCCCGTGGGCCATAAAGGTTTACACAAACCAGTGTGATTTCAGACAGGTCAAGCTATCATGACAAAGATTCAGGGAATGAAGCTCTTTCCATCACTTGTAGTTAACCTTATAGCTGAAAATCCCCATGGCCACTCCCTGTAACCACCTAAATGCAGATCAGGAAGAAACACCCTTGGAACCCAAGATGCTCTGCCAGGGAAAACACCAAAGTACAGTTCGCACAGTGAGCTCTAAAACACAGATTTTATGGCAAGAAGTAAATGGTGTGACCAGTTGGAGGCCTAGAAGCAGAACACATCATAGATCAGCTTGTGCCTTTGGGGAGAGCTGGTTACCCAAGACATCAAGAAGGTAAAACGTTTAGGATAGTGAAGGCATGATTGAATGTGCAAAAATAAAAGGGTGCTGTTACTACTATTTGATAGTCATGGATCTAAATCTTACAACATGTTAATGTAGCCTCATGTATCATTTTCAGTATTGCATAAATATCTCCATTACCATATTTTGAAAACTCTATTCACTTTTTTTTTTTTTTTTTTTTTTTTTTTTTTTTTTGTGTGAATCAGGTAACACAAATCACAATATAAGTTCTTTAAAATTTATTCTAGTCTTGGGGTAGTATATTCAGGAACTCATTCCCATTGCTACAGCATGGTTTGACCTATGAATTCCTACACTGTGCTTTTTCACATCTCTTCAGAAGTGTTCCTTCACTCACTCTGTCACATTGAAAATCCATCAATTCCTTAGCCCTCCACTCAGCTGCCTTCCTGAGAGTTCATAGGTTTGCTACAGAAAATATTTCTTTCCCCTCATTTCTTTGTGTTTGTAATTTTATATTTCTCTGCTGAAATTGATGATTTTATGACATTTAATCTATTTAGTTTTATTTTCACCTTCCCTGTCTATCATTAACCCAACTCCACAGATTGCTTTTTGTCTTTCTAAATCATCTCCCTTGTTATTATACAGTATTTTTGGATTTCTTTTGCAATCTTTTATCTTCCTTTATTTCTCCAGCTCTTTCTTTTGCACCCAAATTACATTTTTTATTTTAAAATAGTTTAAAAAGAGAAAAGTTTTAATTCTGAGTTGCCTATTTCCAATGAAACTTTCCTTTTAGCCTATTGTAATGTATTTAATTCTTTACTACTTGAAGGCTGCTTTTTGTCCCCCATAATAACCTGTTTACCCAAGAACAACAATCAGTTAAATATCACAATATCTAGAGTGGAATATTGTGTTGCAGAGAAATAAACTGTCAAGTATGCTGATCACGTCGGTACTGAAATGCCAAGTCTTTCATAAACACTTCCAGTGAAAACCTGCACAATCTGGACTTTAAAATACAATTTAACAATACACAAGGGATTTATATTAGAAACTTAGCTTGTGCTCAAGTGGAAATCAAAAATATTTTTTTCCTTTTCAAAATATGTTATTTTTGATATAGAATTTAGAACATAAGAGAACTGCATTATAAAATAACCACTTAACAATAAATTGGTTTTGAGAGTCTGTAAAAACATAGTTACAAATGAACTACATACATTTTTAAAACATTTTTTCAAGTAAAATGAAAATAGGTTTTCACAGGTAGAACTAACACAATATATAATACATATATTAACATTTGTCATTACTGATGGATATCAGCAAGACCATTTGATAAGTGGTGGGATAAATTGAACTAGAGTTCAAATAAAACTCTTTAAAGTTAAAAAAAAAAAAAAAACAACAAAAAACCCTTATTTTACTTGTGACATGAATGCAGTGATGCTTGTATGTATGGAAAAAACCTTACTCTTGATTCTGGAGCTGTGCTAAAACACTCATTAGAATACAGTGGTTAGCAGGAGATTATTTCCTATAGTGAAATATATTCCTATATTCCTTTCAGTGATCATTTACCTCTGCATTTTTAAGAACAGTGATAGTGTCTATTCTAATTAACCATCTTTTTTCATATTTAATTTATAATACAGATGTTTGTGATCTGGCTTCCCCAGCAGGTATTAAGGTCCATTCCTAAAATTTAGGTGTGAGCATATAATATATATAAAATATATTGTATGCTCATTGGAAATATACTGGAAACTTCATTAAGAACTTCAGGTTTAAAACAGGATGTATCTGCCTCATATACTATTAATGTCACCTCAAAAATCAATCTTAATTAATGCCAAGCTATATTCCTGAATATTTTTTTATTCTTATGTGTGCCAAGTTACCCAGGTCCTTCACAGCAGACTGTGAGTCATTAAGAGGACAACACTGAGATAATCATACCATACCATAGCGTCAGTGCTTTTTTATTAACATTTTGTCAAACACATTATCATGCTTATCTTTTCAAAACTTTGTGCCAATTTTTGCTCTTATTATTTGTAAATCATGCTCAGATTGTTATTCAGCCTTTGACATTTTTGAACTATGGAATTAGATAACCATCACATTGTTTCAGATGTGTCCGTACTTCCTTTCTGAAATTTCTGTATCATGGTTGCATTAACAATGTGATTAAATAACACGTCGACACGTTGGACCTTTTGCATTATTAATCATTTGTTGAGCTATGATCTGTCACCATTGCCTAGTGGGAGCTTCCAAACCACCTCATTTGATCAGCTTTATCAATTTGCTGCTGCAGGTTAACATTGCTGTGCTGGTGAAAAGTAGACAATTGCAAAGTATATAGTTTTACCCCAAATCCTCTGTTGTAAATTTGCATACAGACTCAAGCACATACGCATGCATATATGTATAAATATCTGCATATCCACAGCAGGAATGGAATAGGCCTCTTGAAAATTTAGCATACTTGTACAGCAGAACAAGTATGTTCTGATTTCCTACCAATCTCCCTTTGCTAAACATGGCAGGATTGCTTTCTGCAGTGTTGCTGTGTTTTTCCACCCTATTCTGGTCTATTTTGGCTGTCAGTGGTGGGCAATGCTCATGTACCACCATATACAACACCCATATCATTGTTAGTTGGTGCAGGCAAGATGAAGATTCAGTGCTGTTGTAAGAACAGCATATTGACATACCTATATTGTTAGTCTTAAAAAAAAAAAAAAAGGTAAAGTATCTCTGTAGCAATCTAATGTTGACAGTATGCAATTGCCAGTTGTATGAGTTCCCTCTATTTAATCTGGTACCATAAAGTTCTCTTAAAGAGAAAAACTTGAGATATCCATCTTGAATTACTTTTTCACACCTTGTCTTTGGCACTTTAGCTGTTGTCCTCCGTGTAGACTTATTACTTTGCACAGAGTTCCATCTTTTGTTTCCATTTTTTGGGTGTGACCTGTTTAAAGCTTACAGAATGATGTAACCAGCCTCAAAGATAAGCATTTGATACAGTTTATTAGGGTCTCTAGAACTCAGATTTGCTCAAGGCTGAAGCTTTACCCTCACTAAACATTTGTTCTGAACAGAGGTCATCCTGATCTCCTCAAAATCAGAATAAAAATAATTAAGAAGTTATATTTTAAAGGGAAATGAAAATCACTTCTAGGAGATTATGTAATCATATATACAGCAATAGAAATAAACTTCTATTTTCCCTTCCTAATCCTGCATATAGAGTGCTACTTGGGTAAAGGCAGGTTAAACAGGTACTTTTCTGTACTTATTGGTATAAAACCAGGGCTCTTCCCTGATATGAAAAAATTGAAAATAGCTATCTCTTTGTAATTACTCTTTGAAAAGCTACTTCAGTAGTTTTCTGATGAGATGAGCAGAAGGTTTCCAGAAAAAAACAAAACCAAAACCTTCTCCCATGGCATCCCCTATAGCATCCTTGTGTGTGCCTGTGTGAGCGAGTGAACATGAGAACTCTCTCATGTAAAAATTGTTTTAGAGCACTCCAAAGGCTGTTGGCAAGCTGCAGCGAAGAGAGATGACCAACAAATATCTCCAGAGAACTGGAAATTCTAAACTGTGAACAGTGCAAGGTGCCTCATGTTAAGAGAACACAAATGAAGAGTAAGATTAGCTACCTAGTGTGAGCCAGATGTCTAAGAGTAAAACTAATTGCATCTTTATTTTTTTTTAACAGATGATTATAGCCAGAGAAAATTCCTCCTTTGTACCTAAGAGGAGAACTCAAAATCCTCTGGATGTTCATGTGCATAATTTAAAGAGAGTCTGTAGACAGTGTTTATGCTACTTGTGAAAAACAGACAGTACACCTGCTGGCAGATTTTTGGTTAATTAAATTACTAAGTGATTCTTGCAATACTTTATTATCAATTATTGTCCATTTTGATCAAAAACTGCTATCAAGAACTATTAAGACTTTAGCTCTACAAAGAGACAAGAAAAAAAGGAGGAAATTTAATAGCTCTGTAAAATTCTCTTGAACCATATTTTAAATGGAACTAAAGATATGTTCTCTAAAAGTACACTACATAAGCACTCAGATCAGCAGGTACCAATTAGTGAAGAAACTCAGCAATTGTGTCTGATCTTTGGCTGAGTTCTGCTTGCCCTTGTGCTCCCTTTTATGCTCATACACCAGTTTTCACTAATTGTTCAATCTCTCCCTACCATTCATTTGCAACTCTTCTAGTTGTTGGTAGAGCAATCAAGGTATTGCAAAAAGCTGTAAGCTCATTTTTTTGACAGAAATGTACATGAGGAGAAAAAGGCAAGTGCTTAAAAACAGTTTGTCATAGAAGACAGCTAAGGTTACACTTCTTCCTGTCTCTAAATTGTGCAATGGAAGGGTTTGAGATACAGTTATCTAAATTACCTTAATTCTAAATTCTACAGTTTTCCACCTTTGAAGTGTGTAAAATTCCTATTTAGTTTATAAAATATATATACATATATAAATGTGCACAAACTCGTGCATATATACATATATATGTAAGAATTCACATGAGAATGTTTCACAAGATATTCAAACATACTAATTTGCCCTCCTCTTTAGATTTGAAATAATTAGATATTTCCTGTACTGATCACTGTGAGCTGCTAATGACTTTTTAAAAGAGCAGTTGTAACCAGCAGAGTTAATCACATAGCATATTCTGGTTTTATAATATTAGGGTAAGATGTTGAACAAACCTATATACTTAATACTATATTCCCTCAAAGCTCAAAAAATTAGAGAAAATAAAATGTTCAGGTGAAAACCGAAAAAGTTAGAAAAGCAGAAATGTAACTAGATGCTCATAAAGAGCATTTATGGGTTTATTGTGTGACCTCATTTAATCTCTCCAACTAAGTTTGTTCTATGCATTCAGCATTAGCAATTCCATGTTTATTTTCCTTCCTAATTGTAAACTTTTAAAAGTTTTATCTTTTCACCTCTACTAGTATTTAATATTTTTCATCATGTTGCTACCACAAAGAGATTTTAAAGTCATTGGGGAGAGATCACAAACATGATTTTTCTGTGTAAATGTCTTCTGTCCACTGTAAACTAGTGGTTCTCTAAGCACATTTGTTCCACAAAATAAACACCTGTTAGTTCTTCACACACTGTAAAAAACAAATTTCAAAATTTATCATCAATCCCTCAAAAATATGTTTCATAAAAATTTCTGGTAGCTGAATACAATTTTCTCCAAATATTCTTAAAAAAAACAAATTTCAGGAAGCCTCAGGATATTTCGGTGTCACTGACTCATAACACATATGAAGAGGAGTAGCAGAATAATTACTGGAAAGCCAAGGAATTCAACAGTTTATGCAAGAGTCCAAGGTTACCATTACATCTAGGTGGAGCTTCATGCTGGATGTCCTTATTTCTCTTAACCCTTCAATAATTTTCCTCTAATTTTAACCTTCTCAGACCCTTGCTAACCTCCTTTGTTTGATAGTTTCTGAAATATCAGAAACCATATTCCCTTTCCAAATTCTACATTTCACATCAAAGCTGTATTCTGAATAATATCTCCTCTGTTGTACTAACAAACCCTCTCTTTAATTTATATTATGAACTCTTTGAACTAGAAATAAACTCAGTGGTCTGAGTTTTGTGGTGACTTGCAGCCACAGCTGTAAAAATGCAGGGACAATTTTGGGCACAGGACACAGAGGTGCAGGGAGGTGCAGCAAGATGCCCTGCAGTCCCTGAGTTCATCTCTATCAGCTGAGCCATCACTGCACAGAACCAACCCTTTGGCCATGGAAAAATAAGAAACTACTCTCCCTACAGCCACATACACACACAGAGCTATCTTAAGGGCATGATACATAAATCAGCATCTCAGGAGCATTTTTTACCAAAGTAATAACACTTATTAACTGGAAATTGTGCATTTTTGCAGTTTCTGTATTTATCAAAATCACTCCATTCAACTGGGATATTTCCACCTATGTTATCTAAACCAACACTTCAGATTTAAGCAGTATCTATGACAATTAAACTAAAAAAACTCAAACAACTATTTCCAACCTACCAGACTGCCCAGTAAAGGATACAGAATTAATATTAGTTAACCTTTTCTTTTAGCACATTATTTCAGACATTAAAAATATTTGAGACATTAATAATTCAATAGTAAAACAGAACTGAATAACAGTTAAAAATAAGTACACAAATGAAACCTTGCATATCTCATTTGGCCTATTTATAATTTCTGCAGATTTTAAATAGCAGTCAATACAGCAATTAAAGGAAAGGAGAGGGTTTCACAAAGAGATAATATTTAGCAACAGCCAAGGCTGAAAAATCCCTGCTTCATTTCTCCAGTTAGACCAGTAATAAATCTTTTCTGTAAATCCTGCATATTTTGATTTACATTTTCAGAAAATTAAAACATTGAACTCTAGCAAGAGTTTTCTTAAGGAAAATACATAGTGTATATTTTATGTATGTTAGCAGATTAATATTTGCTATTTTCTTAACTGTTCTCTTTACGTGTGGTTTGCATTATGACATTTGTTTACATGTATGTAATTATTGTGAGCATGCAGTAAAATATTGTGTAAAGAAACAGTGGCTCTCAGTGCTTTGGTACTAAAAACCAAACAAACAAACAAACAAACAAACAAAAAAACCCAATTAAATATCTTTTAATGAGGAAACCCAAACTGCATCTTTTAATGAAAAATATGTACTTAAATAACATTCAAGGTGAAATGACCCACAATTTCCCTGTAGGCAGGGAAGATTACAAAGCAGAGCCTCCCTCCAGCAGCTGCACACCCCCTTTGCAGTGGGGAGTCCAGCACTGCAGCCAGCCCTCAGATGACTTTAATGACTTCTGGGCAGAGGGGAAGGATCACCTCCCTGGATCTGCTTGCAACGCTCATGATGCAGCCCAGAGTAGTCTTTGTATCAGATAATGTTGACCATTGTCTTGAAAAAATTAGTCATTAGCAACAAGCACTGTTGTTAATGACTAATTAACACTATAAATAGCATTATGCATTTACAAGTAAAGGCTGACATATTAAAATAATAAAAAATTCTATCTTAAAAACTAATATCTATCTTAAAAACAAAAGTTTTCACGCACTTTTTTATTTCGATATTATATTGAATGAATATTGAGGATTTTGACAGATCAGTGAATGAAGAAAGATTTGAAATTGAGGATAAATATACTTTTTTATTTTTGATCTAAAAATTATATAATTTATTGGTTTACTTCCTCAGAGCCACCTTTCACAAGGAAGATATTAACATAGTGCTGAAATTGTCTGTGTGTAGTACAAACTATTCCTGGTTCCCAGAATCCAAAAAAAATAAAAGTAGTCTTCTATTTTATGCTTCTCTCATTATTGTGCTGGTTTTTTAAACTTATTTTCCATGAAATTAAACATCTCTAAAGAAACATAATATTGACCTCACTGTCAGGACAATCTTTAAGTGTGGACTTTCCTACAAGTCACAGATGTCCCTAAAGCTCTCTCAGTGCCTTGCCTTTGCTGCCTCTCAGTGTGATCCTTCCCACATCTGTTCCTTGGCTTCCCAGTTACCCTGGCACAGATTTTGCCCAGAAACTATGGAAATTAAGAGAAGGTTCTGTGTCACAAAGAGGACAGCTGAGAAATCTGAGAATGTGCCAAACAAAGCACTAATGACAAGTACAGTGAATTTGTATCAGTGTGAAGTTAATTATCTCAACTGGGACATGCAACTAATCAGCAGGACTACCTGCCCATTCAACTGTAGTTGCATGGCTTTTCCAAATTAACCCATGGAGCCTTTCCAGAACTTACTTGGATCTTTGTGGGAGGACCACAGAGAATCATGCTGGACTGCCAAGGTGTGCCTCAGCGTCCCTCAATGGAATGCTGTGAAAAAATCAGAAGGAAGGTGCTTCACACCCATAATGAATTATTACAATTTATTTTGATTTTAAGAAGAAGCTTTTCACAGCACATTCTTGCACTGTTGCTGGTCTGAATTTCCTGTTCAATCAGCTTCTATTATATCTTCATTTACAAAGTATCTGATGCAGCATGCCCTGATTAAGTACTTATGCTTTAGAAATCAGATTTTTCCATATTTTATAAAAGTCAACTACTACTATGCATATGTCTGAGCTTCAAAAAACTAGACTGAAATTTCACTGGAACAATTGCCTTGAAATTTGGGAAAAAATCCTCTACAGATTTCGCCTATATAAGTCTGTGCCAAGGCTTAGATTTTATGAAGCCAAACAAATGGCTGGGCAGTGGATGTTGGAATCAAAGCAAGTCCTCTGTGACCTTCAAACTTTTGAGCATAAGGTTTTGACAAAAAATTCACTGCCACAAAATACATGCAAAAAAGCCAGGCATATGTGCACATGCACAAACTGAAACTCTAAATATTATTAAACTCCTAGCTACTATTTCTTTCCTTAAAATTGAAAAAAAAGAAGAATTAATTTGAGAAGTATAATTATTATATGCCAGCTACTCAACACTTCTCACATTTCTTCAACTCTGTTGTGGGCTTTTTTTGGTTTTGGGGTTTTTTTTGGTAGGTATATACCTGGCCAATTGTCTTTCCTGGTTGTGCTAATTGGTGTCATTCTGCTGCTCTGTTCTAATTCCTAAATCATCCATGTTTGAATCCAATCTGTTTTCTCTGTGCTGTTTCCTATCAGCTGTAACATGCAGAACCAGAAAAACAATCATGTAAAGAGTTTAACCTATTTGTAAGTAAAACACCTAGTTTGAATTACCAGTTCCATTTTTATCTAAACTCTGTGACCTGGAGCAGCTGTTATGGCAACAACACACACCCATTAGGTTGGGTTGTTTGGTTTTTTTTCAGAGACAGCTTATTTTAAAATAAAATATGCACTGGGTGTTTTATTTGTAGTGACTGCTATGATTTGTGCTTTAATGGAGGTAACTCCAGCTGCAGCAGACATATTGTGCGATTGATAGTGAATGATGCCATCTTATTACCAACAGCAGAAATGTTATCTGGCTTCATGCTACATGAAATAGTTGCTTGGGAGAATCAGATTTTTCACCCTTAACAATTTGCATCTATGATACTATTTATTCCATGTATGTGTTACGAATTCACAACATTTACAGAGGATATTGAAAAAGAAAAATAGCAATCACATAAGAGAATAATTGACAATCTGGCATTTTCAAAAAATATAATTTTAAGATACTTATGGACAGGGTAGTAATATTTCAGTATAACTGGCCTAATAATTTTTAAATAAAATATTTTTACAACATTTCAGGTACATATCAGGGCACATAACAAGAACTCAGAAAGAAAATAAATATATTTACAATAGAAAACCTTTTGAAAGGTTTTTAAAGTCCTTTTATCTTAAGTGCAAACTACTCTTATTATCATATTCACTGCTGTTATTTGCCAGATTTTTATCAGCAATCACATCCATCTGAGACACTTCAGCCTTCCAGACAAATAACTTTTTCTGTTTCTCACATGCTCAAAAAATATTTATAAAAAAATCACCACAAGTTCTACCACTTCTCATAATCTACCAAATGCTGCAACATCCTAATCCCAGCAATGTCTTGTTTACAAATGGAGGGAACTCATCTAAACTGAACCAGCTGCTAGGCTCTAGATCTGTTTGTTTCATTTACTGTAAATGAGTCTTCCTTTTATAAGGTATTAGACTGCCTTCCCTTCTTTAGTGTTTATTTCCCAAAGAAAAATGAACTGGAGGCTCAGCAGTTTAATATGTGAAGAGAACCTGGGGCTCTTTCTACCTAGATTTAATGAAACAAGTAGGAGCCATAAGATATTACATTTTATTGCTTAGTTGCCTGACTGATTAATTGACCATTATTTTCCTAATGATTATTTTCCATATCTCCCATTAACAGCATAATTGCTGAACTGCCTTATGGCTTCTATTTTCCTCATCTACTGCCCTTTCACTGAAACCTGTACACTTGTACCTCTCTAATGAATTTTTTGTCGCCTTCATAAACAGAAATCCTTTATTTTACTATTTCATTATTCTTTTTTTTTGTCTCCAAACTGCTTCTGCTTTTCTCATCCTGTTTCTGTTTTCTATTTCCATTCAGTAGAAGTTAATTCAATGATGACTCCTTCTACACAGTTTTTAATTTCACCTACATGTTGCTTCTGTGTGGATCAACAGGCTATCCTAAGTAAAAAAAGTTATACTAAAAAAGGTGTAAAAAACAGCTGTAAAAGTCCTTAGCTAGCTAATGTAAGTAAGCTGATATCAACTGCATAATTAATAAAAAATTAGGAAAAGGAGGATTTATGGCTCGAATTAATGCAATGATTAGCAAGACAAGAAGCTGGGAGATTCTGTGTATGAGGTCACTAAAAGTTCACTCCAGCTGTGCTTTGATGGCGTTTTCTGTTCTTAGTTCCAGACATCCATGTACAGACTGGCAGAGCCAAGAACTTGTTTTAATGGGTGTAAGGCAGCCTGCTGTATTTTCTATCCTTCACAAATCCTGCCAATTTGAAAAAGGCACTAAAATAAAATAAAATACTCCTATCATGTTCGAGGAGGAGAACATGAGTTTCTAGACAGCTTGTGCATGAGGAACTGTCTACAGATTGTCAGAAAATCTACCATGAAACAGTTAAACTGGCATCCTAGAGGCAGCAAATGCTCACTTTAAGCAAGCATTGAATCCCATGCATATTAAACCTCAGAGTTTAATACACTTTCCACTGCTTCTCTTTTAGGTGCTATGTATGACTAATTTCATCATGTTTTTCTCTCTATAGGCAGGTAGACAAACATAACTCAGTCTAACATGAAGTCTGTTCTCTAACATTCAGTCCTGTTCTGTGATTTTTATTTTTATTGAAGTCTTTTTGCAGAAATTATTGCAGATCAGAAGTCCTGAGGATTGAAAAAGTCATAGCAAGTTACACAGCTGGAATATAGCCACTCCAATTTTTTTGTTTACAAAGTCCTATTACCCATAATTTTATCCCTTAGATCTCTTATTGCATAAACAGGTGTCTGACAGCCAACTTAGATGGTTTATGAGATCTTTGTACTCCCATAACACCATGATAAATCTCATCAGAGCAAAATACCTGTTTACCAACTTGAACTGAGCAAACATTCTAAATTTTCCTTCTGAGCCTGCATGTGCTAGTTCCAGATATGGTTTTAAAGGAACAAAAAAAGAGAGCATAACTTTTATTGTCCTCACAAACCTGCCCACCAACCACAAGGGAAATTAATTCACCTGCAGAAAATACTTATTTTGTTCCACTCTGCCTACCTGAGATTGTTGAGTGAATTGAGAGAGACAGGCTTTGCTGAGAATTGCAATATGCCACTAGGAAGCTTATTTGCAGAGAGCAGGCATTTTATGCATCCAACAATGTTTTTGAATTTAAAAACACAAGCAGTTTTAGTCTGTAACAAATTGAGCATGGTTCAGATCTGAAAGAGTTTTGGTTGAAAAGCCTACGCACATTTTGTCACTTATAATAATAAAATGGAGCAGTTACTCATATATTGTGGATGCTTACATCATAGAAAGAAAATTTTATCAGCATCTTGACCATCATGTAGTAGCCAGGTGGAAGATTTTTATTCCTACACTTCATAAATTATTTCAAAATATGATTCACAAGTAAAATGTGGATGCTACCAATTGTGGCTGCATTTCCACTCCCATTGCATCCTCTGTAACACCATGGAGTCAAAATCCTCACCACGCTGTGCTATCCTACAGAAACTTCCAGTCCCCAGCCTGATGGGAGTATCCATATTAAGACATATTAAGACACTCTCCAGTGATTTTCTGGCTGTGAGACCCCAAAGGCTGGTGCAGCCTGCTAGCTACACACCTGTTGCTTCTTATCACAACTTCTTCTGCACGGTGAGCTTTTTTGAGAACAAAAAAAAAGCAGAGTATGTAGCCCACACATGCACTGTGCTGGCCTGGTTATCACAGCCATTAGGTTGCTCTCCCATTCTGGGGAAACCACTGCAAGACACCCTTTCAGTGCTGCCCTCCATGAGTGGCCACCTTGAAGCTATCATACCCATGTGATCTCTGAGCAGTCTCAGATTAGCCACAAAGTGAACACCAAGAGATCACTTCAGCCCCAACAGAACATCGGTGGGACACTTCTGAGGCAGCCTCTAAGATCAGGCACAGTGCTGCCAGGCTCAGGAAACCTTGCCTGCCTGCATAAGAAACCAGGCAGGTTTGCTGGACAAAGTGCCAGTCCAGCAGAACATGTCCATGAGATCAATAAGGAAATCCCCAAAGAGATTGACCAGGTAAAACAGAAGACCTGTCTGATGAGTTCATGAATCAGAAACTGTTTTGAAGAAAGCTCACATGGAGGAGGAGGAGAATGGGGCAGAGAGTAGGTCTGCACCATGCAGCTCTCCTTTTGGACTGATGCTGTTCCAGAGACATTTTCAAAAGTCTTCAGCAAGTGACTGAGGAGGGGGAAGACCACTATGTGCCCTGTGCAGCCTCCAAGCCCAAATCCTGATCCATGGCTCCCTAGAGAAGCTTTAGCTCTTGACATTTGCTCTTATGCATGGAGATGGACAAACCCCCAGCCCAGCCCATGGGGAGACAAGCATGTGCAGCACTAGAGATCTCTTTCATCTGTGCAGGGACAACATCTTGGCTGAGGGCTTGTACAGCTCTCTGAAGGCACCTGCCTTTAGCAGCAGGACATAACAATCCTTTGAGTTAGAATCACAGAATCAAGAATGCTGAGGTGGAAGGGACTCACAAGAATCACATCCACCTCTTAAGCTGCCATCACCTCGCAGTCCCTCTCCACCTCCTTTTGGCTCCCTGCTGGCTGGCATTCTTCCAGGATTCAGGGATGTGAGAGGTGCACAAGGGTCACACAGAGTAATCCAAGGCACATTTCAGCTGTACTTTACCTTTGTGTGAACCACTCTGTCTGGGACCAGATGTCTTGCCAGGGCAGCTACAGAAGACAACAGCCAGAGCCAATACAGAGCCCTGAAGAGGCTGGATTTGACCTGTCTTTTGAGTCTCCATTCCTACACTTTTACCAACAGATTTTTTATCATTATTCTAGTGGTTCTGAAACAACTTTCCAAATAGACTTAATGATTTAAGCAGAAAGTATTTGAACAGTTTATTTGTGTTACTATTTTTTTTCCTCCAGCTCTTACTACCAGAATGTGAGTGGTAATACAAACGTCCTGGTTTTTTTCATTTTTTTAACGTGTGTACCAATGTTTAACATTGCTAGAAAAAATGTTCTATAATGGAATAATACCACAAATAATTTTCCTTTTACTAAGATGAGCTGACTCAAAATTTCAGCCTAATTCTAACACAATTTTTCTACAACTATCCCTGTGCTCTCACAACAGAGGATTTTGGAAATGAACTACACAGTATCTATGTGGCATTGACAGCTTTGCTGCTAAACTCTGGAGAGACCCAGCTGCTGTTCACAGGCAAAATTGCTGCACAGCAGAGCCTGGATAAATATCTCTACCGGATGTGATCTGCCATTTTGCTTATAACCAGTAAAGTTCAAATTAGACAGAGAGGTAGCCCTTAATTATTTAACAATTAAGGCCCTTTATTAATAATAATAAATATTCAGCAGGAAGGTCAGTGAAAGTATGATCACAATACACAGCAAGAATGTATCTGTCCTAGCAATGACATGTGACTCTTCTGTTTCTTTTCAAATTCTTTTTCCAGTTTGTCTGGAATAAAAATGGATAATGTAAGATGAATAATAGAGAAGGCAAGAGGGAAGGCACATCATAAAGCTCATCAGAATCCAATAAAACCGACAGCATATGAAGAGTGCATTAGGTTAGAATTTAAAGATAAAAATGATTGCAAGGAAAGAAGAAAATGGTAATCTTCATTTGCAATTCCAGACTTGGAAAGTGGAAATTTTAAGACAATATATTGCTGAAATACTCCAGATGCTTTGGAGACTTCTGACAAGAAAACTTATGAATATCATAAAAGGTAGATGTCAGGTTTTACCAGTACACACTGAACTGCCTATGATATATAAGAAAATAGAAACCCAGGAATCTTCTAGGACTTTGCAAAATTCTAATAAAAATCTTCATATTGATGTGCATGGAGAAGGGCTATAAAAACGGTATGTGTTGCTGATGTGCACAAATCTAACTGCAAATTCTCAAGACAGCCAGGTCTAAAAAAGAGATAGTAATTAAATCCTTGTAACAGAGATGGAACAAGATAAAGAGATTAACCACTGTCATCTCGTGACTGGTACCAACCAGACACATCCAAAATGAGCACATTCATAAGTAGAATTCAAGGAGTGTTGGGAAGGGCTGGAAAAATGATGCTATTGCATCCCCATCCTCTCTGAGCAGACTGCCCATAAGGGCAATTTTGTGCCTGATAACTTGGCAGATGTACATACCTCCAGGTACTGGTCGTTTTGAGAATGAGTGTAAGACTGAAGTCATTTACAGCAGTAAAAAAATGCAGAGAATTCATCAAATTCTAGCTGTACATATATACTCATACATATATCTATATATGCATGTGGTATGCATAATTTATTAAACAATTCAGTATTTATTCATTCAGTTATAACTTGTAGGATGAAATGATTCATTAAACTAAAGGGCCAATCCCAGTATTAAAGCATTGAAGAAAGCCAAAGTTTATAGGCTGGGTTAATCCTATCCTGAAAGGCAGTTCTAAAATAGTCAAAAGCAATTTCAGCTGTTCCAGCACACAACTGAATACCTCATTATATCTTTTAGTACCACAATGCAGGCATCTAAATTTAGACATCTAAATGTAGCAAAACAATTCAAATGCATAAAGACATCTATGTAGAGCCATTCTTGATCATAGAATACCTGAAAACACTTGCTCAGAGCTACCTTATGTGAAAAAATATCTATGGGAGGTATCAAGAGGGCATCTTAGGGTTGAAGGGTACCTTAGGATCTCTAAGATGCTGCTAGATGCCCAATTTTAAGTATTTGAGTTATTATGTATGGACAACATTTATCTCTGAATAGGTAAATAACTAATGTCATTTGGGAGTTTGTGGAGGGGTTGGAGACATCCAGGCAGAGTAGACTGATGACTAACACATTTTTTTTGATTCTGGTCTTCATCAGTTGGGCTCCTCACAATAAAAAAGCAGATTTTCAGGTACTTGAATCCTGCTTTGTTCATCTGGATTTATACTGAGTGTATGCAGACAGAGTCAATGCGCTTCTGGAAATCACAACAAGAATTTTTTTCCTTTTTTTCTTCTTTCATTGTGCATATGCTGCTACCTGGCTGATACAAGAGGGCAAGCATTTCTGAAGGACCTAGGTGTTATCTGACAGTTTCTTGTATGTTCATAAATTTCTAGGAAATAAGACATAAAAGGTCTCAAGCAAACACACAAAGCTTCTCACCCATGCTTAGACACCTGGATTTATTTACCTTCACCCTCAGACTGGCCTGTGCCTGAGTAGGGTAAGGACAGCCTGATGAAAGAGAAGTGGCAGATGCCTCCCTTTGATAACTTTTGAGGTCCTGCTTGGGAGAGTTCAGGAGTTCACATTGTTAGATGCCAAAAAGCAAACAGCTGCAGAACAGGGATAAAGCACAGTGGGCAATACATGGATTTATCGAGGCCAAGATAGAGAACCCAGGCCTTCTGTCCATGGAAAAATTTCCTTCTGTCCAAGGAAATTCTGTGTAAAAGCATGCAAGTATATTTGAAGCCTTTAAATTTATGTTTGGGAGATGCTAAGAGTTAGTAGGGAATGTGTACAGGTTTAATGTAAAAATTGCTATTCCATGGGTTGTAACAATGTCTGTGGTACATGAAGTTTTTATTTTGCCTGTGCCAAGACCCTATAAAATGAAGTATTTTCCTGAGTTAGTATTGTCTATCATAAAACTAGTATTTTGGCCTAATATTTTTCATCAATTATACTAACAAATATTTTTTAAAACAAATATTACTTTGAAAACTGTTAAATTGCCATACCCCCCATAGTTAGGAGCATAGCTGTGGGAAGACAACATGACTTCAGACATTTCCAGTACCTGTATGCTCCTTTTTACATTTGGTCAGTTGACCACAGAGTAAAATGAAGAAATGAAGCCAATTTACCAATTTATTCCCAAAGCATGAACTTCTATGGACTGGAGCAAGATGGTAAAAGAAACATAGTAAATATTATTTTTACACTTTGACTCCATAAACTCCTATTTAGATGCAGAAGAGAGATTTTGAAAAGTAACCTCTGCCAAGTTCAGGACATCAGATGCCAGACTGGAAAATTGCCTGGTTGATCTGTGGCATTTGCAAGCAATGAAGGGAAAGGCCATTGCATCAAGTGAATGAGGACAGAACTAGAAAGAAAATAATTTGTGGGTACTTTATTGAATTATGATATGTATAATGACTGTGGAAATTGGATTTCTCTAAACCTGCTGTTCTTGAATTTGTAACTTTAACATTCTTTCAGTATGTTTGTTGAAAAATACTGCTGCAAAATATTAATCAGAACAAATTATGATTGAAAATACTTGTTCATAAAAACAGTTTTTTATGGATTTGCAGAACAGATATATTCCACACAATAAGATTTCTCCAAAATGAAAAAGATATTTCAAGAGCAAAATCCAATATGCATTCTAAGAAAATATTTACATTTGCTTTTTTCATTATTTTTTAATGCTGTCTTTTGACATATTAGCGATGGCACATACTCTGACAGGCTACAGAGTGAGATTATATTATAATAAAATGAAAAAAAAACATATAATGTACAAAATATTAGAGAAATCAATAATTTTGTTCACATTTGGATAGTCAAAAGAAGATTGTGACCCTGGTGCCTTGCTAAACATAATGGAAATGTGTCTTTAAGGAAATCTTTATGGACAGATGACAGAGATTTTCAGTAGCCCATATTTTTTTCTTGTTTTCCTTTCAGTGAAGAAAATAGAATGCTTAGTATTTGGAGATTTTATCTTCAGCTGGAGGAAACAAGGTATATTAAGTAATCATAATATGTGTTCATAGTTATTCTGTTGTCTGGACAGATGTTTTTCAAAATTGATTTTTCTGCAAAACCAGTAACATCAGAGGAAAGCATTTATTCTGAATTTGAATATATTTTTTCCTAAATTTAGAATTTTTGTGGTTTTTATGGTGCAGAAACACACCATACATTTATTTTCTCTTTTATGCAGTGGCATAACTCAAAGTAGAATCAACATATGCCCAATTCCTGTGTATCCCTGACAGTTTGGGAAACATATTTGTGAAGTGGTCTTGACTTCTGCAGCTTCAGATAATAAAACACTCACATATTTCAAGTGAGAATAAATAGAACTGTGGTGCAAGACTTCAAAATTTGAACCAACTGCCTTGATAGTCTCTTTAGAGTACAATTCTCCTGTCATTATAAAAGACTGTTTAGGACATGACTGCCAGCATATTCCCAAGTAACATCCCACAAATACTTACAAAAAGCTCTTTGATTAAATTGGGGATTAATTAAAAAGAATGAAAAACTGGAAAATAACATATCCAAATAAAGTAAATATTATAACAGCAAAGTCTACAGGCAACATGGGCATGCAACAGATTTTGTAAATTGTTACAGCCAGTAAAATATGCAGCTTGCAAATGTTCACTTGTTAAAAAGCGTCACCCACCTTTAAAAGCCAATGTTGCAGAATAAAGATAATAATCAAAAACTCCACAACTGTGATAATAACTATGGAGTGATTTTATTATTTCATACATATCAAACACTTGATCTTGCAAGTTGTATCTGAAGATATAAACAGATTGAGAGGACAATCTCATACCTACTGAAAGTTTCCCTGGGGTTCAGCACCTTCCTTAGAAAGGGACCATGGATAGGTAGTAATAGTTTATTAGGGTGATCCCATCCAGCTCCAGGAAAACTCAGAACTAAATATCACTAAACATCACTCACTACTAAATATCAGCTACAAACTGAATATCACTACAAACTCACTACTAAATATCAGCCATAGTAGCTTTAGTCTTACATTAAAATTACATGAGTAAATATAGAAAGAGAAGAGTATTTCCCTTGTACAGCAGCCTAAAAGGGATAGAATTTCCTGAGGAATAAGGAAATATACAGGTTGGTGTGGGAATCAAGACCACTTTCCTCAAAGGTATGTAAAAAGAGGAAGAAGGTAAGATTTGTTTAGTCAGACTGCAGCACGAGAAAGAGGTCTCTCTCATGTCTCTACATTGAGTTTAACATGGTTATTATGTGGAAAAGTGTACAAATTATCATTATGTGCAGCTGCAAGATCAATATGGTTTGCTGCTCATCAATCTCAAAACACATCCCCCACATCACGACTTAAGAACACGTGTTCGTTTACAGTCATGGAAAAATTATAGGTATTAGGAATTTCATCTTCAATGAATTTAATTAATATAGGCTCTACTAAATATTTAAATTTTTACTGATAAAAGATTTTCCTGTTAAATGTGTTTGATTAATCTTTTTTAGCTACTCATTTTTACAGGTGAGTTGTTGTTATCATGTATGAATCAATTGTTTTTCAATATGTACTTCCAATCATTAACCACATGCAGTAAGTCAGTGAGAACAGCATGGGTTTGGGGGAATTTTTTTTCATAATGGGTTGTAAAAGATGATGTTTGAAATCTATTTTCTTACAATTATATTTTGTCATTCAGTCTTCTGTCTCCTCCATTTTCCACTTACAGATTCCTTTGGTCTTATAATGTAAAGTTTATTTGGTAACAGTTCTAAGATCAATAATAGAGCTTGTACAAGATGACACATTTCACAATAATTCTATTAAATAACTTCTATGATTCTTCTGGGGGAAAAAAAAGAAAATGTGAATCTGTCTAAGAGAACATGTACATTTTATTTAATCACAGATTATGTCAGGAAAGAGAAATGCAATGGAATTGATAGCGGGCAATCATTTCCACATAGGGAAACTGGAACTTTGCGCTACATAGAATGATGATATTCTTTATGGAGTAGAGACAAAAAATTGTTTCCTGGGCTGCATCCAAAGCCTGTGGGCAGCAGGGGAGGGAGGGGACTCTGCTCTTCACCCACCTGCAGTGCTGCATCCAGCTCTGGGTCCTTCAACACAAGAAGGATGCGAACCTGTTGGAGCCAGTCTAGAGGAGGTCTCAGAAAATTATCAGAGGGATGGAACATCTCTGATGTGGAGAAAAGCTGGGAGAGTTGGGGTTGTTCAGCCTCTTCAGAAGAGAAAGCTCCAGCGAGACCTTCACTACCTTCCTGTACTTAAAGGGGCTACAAAAGGACTGAATGGTACTTTTTGCAAGGACCTGGAGTGATAGGACTTCCCCAAGAGGGAATGGGTCAGACTGAGAAAAGGTCTGGATATGATATTTGGAAGAAATTCTTCACTGTGGGGGTGATCAGACACTGGGAGAAGTTACCTGGAGAAGCTGTGGATGCTTAATCCCTGGAAGTGTTCAAGGCCAGGTTGGATGGGGCTCTGAGCAACCTGGTCTAGTGGAAGGTGTCCCTGCCCATTGGCAGACCAATACAGACCACTCTATGATTCTATGATCTTATGAAGGTCAGTAAAATCCTTGAGTGATTTCCTGGTTTCTAGTTAAACCAGAGAGGTCTCTGATTCCTACAGAATTCCAAATAATAAGTCAAAACACACAGTCTCAACAGCTAGCATGCCAAAACCTGAAAGAACTGAAACCTTAAAGGTATTTCAGGAAATATTGTCAAAGTTTTATGTTTAGAATTAATACTTATAAGCAGTGAAATTCACTGGTTTCAGATGCCCACATAAGTCTGTTGCCTGGAAATAACAGGTTTAATATAAAACTGAAAGCATGACAAAGATCATTGGCAATGTTCACTCCACTACCTACTAGATGATGACATTTAACAACAGCTGAGCCATCAGCTAAGTATGAATGGAAATTAATTTTATTGACTTGCAAACAAATTGCTTAGGAACATCCATTTTTCAGATCAAACACTGCTAACGAATTATGTCTCACTGTAAAAAACATCAAATAAAAAGTAATACACAATTACAGTGCATGTAATTGTATTTCATTGCACAATATTTCAAACTACTTGTAAAATAATTTGAATTATTTGGCTGGTTTATTAATCACTAATCTCAAATCTTTAGAACTAGGCAAGCTGGGACAATCACAGTGATCAAACAGAAAGACATAGATTTAGAATACTATTACTTCAGTTTTGACATGAATTTTGATAAAAGGATAATTGAGTGCCACAAGTAAAACATACTGATATTTGAGTTATATTTTAAAAAATATCAAATCTACCTTTGTTTCCTTTTCAGCAATCTGCTCATGGATGTAGCACTAATGAAGATGACATTATATGACTTATTGAGAGATAACAAAAATATGACAGTTTCTCAGAATTAATGATACATGTGTATTCTAAAAAGACTCACTGATATACCAAAACCATCTGATGATGAAGATTCTTCAGCTCAGAGTTCTTGACTTTTTAACAACTGACATTATTTTCAACACATCAATCTTTCAACAAGATTTCTTCCCAAAGTGAAAATGGCAGTTGAATAATACTTCTCTGTGATTTTTTTCTTCCAAAAGGGGTCTTTGTCATCATATACCTACTTAAGAGTTATTTGTGAGTGAATTTTTCTGAATGCTTGAATAGAAGTACTATTTCTGCAAATATTTCATTGCTATTTCTGAAAATATTTCATTGAAACACCAAAAAAAAAGATTCATACCCCACCAACACATGAAGGAATTTTGCTTCCATTAATATTCTTCTTCTTCTTCTTCTTCTTCTTCTTCTTCTTCTTCTTCTTCTTCTTCTTCTTCTTCTTCTTCTTCTTCTTGTTATTATTATTATTATTTCTTTTTAGTAAAGCAGCTTCTGAGGAATAAAATCACAAGACCTGAATTCTGATGTGACTCTGTGGTTGTTTATTCTGTGCATTAGGCAAATGAAGCTGTCTGGCTGCTGCTGTGTATACTTACATTTAACTTCAATTAAAGGTAGAGATTAGAGCTAGTTTCCACAATCAGGCTGATTTGTAATTAAGTATGAAAGTGTTATATATACAGTATTTATGATACTCTGTAGGCAAAAAAATTAGAAAAGGTTCTTTATAACAAGAAAACATCTATAGGCTCAGTTCAGGGTGGGGCTGATAGGAGAGGATAAGGATACATCCAGTGACAAATAAATCATCTTCTACATTTTCCTCCTGAATGTCTTAAAAGTACCATTTTAACAGGCCACATCCACAAAATACTTTTTTCCTTCCACAGCTAAACTGCTGCTAAAGTGCAGCATCAGTTTCAAATACGTTGCTTATTAACATTAGGCTGTAATCCATAAATGTCTGATATTGCAATCCATAAATGTCTGATATTGCAAGACTCTAAACACCACTTCCTCCATTCTAAATATTTAACCAAAACCTCACTTACAGTATGATTCAAAACACAAAGCGTTACTACTATTAAATATAAAAATATTTTTAGTCCTTAGCCAACCTTGTGTTGCAATATTTAACAAAAATAATGCATCAATCAGTGTATCCATAAGCCTGCAGTAATATGAATTCCAACCATCAAGATAGATCATAGCTCTGTATCAATCTAAGTTAAATAAAACCCCAGTTCATTACTATAGCAACCTCTGAAATGGCTGAAGTGCAAAATTGTAGGAAAAATGTTATAATTTTACTACTGGGAAAAGAAATTTATGAAGTTTACTAAAAATGTTTTTGCATATCATGTTTCTTTTAGTCACTTTTCATTAGTTTCTGTGGCACAAAAAATATGTGACTGAAACATTTTGGGTTTTTGGTTTGTTTTCTTTTGGGTTTTATGCCATTTTGGGGTGCATTTTGTTTTGAGGAGCTTTTGTTTGTTTGTTTTAATATTATTGCTTAATGTTCTTCTTATCTATTTTAGGAATAATTGTTTGTAGGGTTTTTTGCATTGAAAACTCCCAATTGTTTCCCTGAATGAAATTAATACAGAATATAGCCTAGGTTTAGAAAAATATATGAAAACAAGACAAGTGAAAAGTAAAAAGTAAAATAAAACAAAAAAAGTTTAAAAGTGTATGGTGAAGAGCAGGTATGAACTGTATTTATCAAAATTCAAGGTGACGCAAGGATTCCCATCAGTCATGGATCAAATTATTTGCTTGTACTGCAGGCAATAGGCACGAGGTGTTACAGGGACAGAATTTCTGTTTTTAAGGTGCAAGAAATGTCACAAAAACTCCCTTCCCACCTTTAACTTTTAATGGAGTGAAAGAAAAAAACAAGAGCAAGAAATATCTTTTGCATTTCTGACACTTCTGTAATTCCAGTACTGCCACTCTATAGTCTGGACAAAGCTTGATAACTCAGCAGTTCTTCTGTAATAGTCTTTGCTTATATCTTCTCTTAGAGAACAATATAATAAACAATATACATTACAAAAGGCAGTGAACCACTTACATTAAATGTAGCTCAAATATGCCTTCTTCAGAAAGATATTTATATCGGTGAGAGCTATAAACTCTATGGGATTTTTTTCTTATTTGGGTTTTTTTCCTCCTTTGTCTCCATTTTCTTTCTTTTGCCTGTGCTATGATGTATAAAAAAGGATAAAATAGGACAAAATAATAAAATATTAATAAAGTAAAGGTACTGAGAAAAAAATAAAAGCATTTTTTTCCCATAATTTCCTCTTCACTAGCCTGGGGACACTGCATACAAGCAGCCAAGAACTTGTGAGAAAGTCCTGCCCTTTGTGCCTAATTTAACTACACCGATGTACCTAATTTAACTACACATAGGCTCATGTTTTGCAGCTTTCTGGCCCTTTTGTTATTCAATGACATACAGGAAGAAAGAGCACTTTTCATTATCTCATTACTACACTACACATCAGTTATATCTATCCATGTAACCCAACATAAGGTTCTAAAATAGCAAAATATAAATGCCAGCTAAATGTTAGTAAAATTGTAGAGTTTATCTATTCATTTTTTTAAGTTATAATATCCATCAGGTAACTAGAATAACAAAGCTTTTATACTCTACTGTACAAAAAAATAACCCTTGATGAATGATTTGCAAAGGAAAGCAACTAACCAGAAGATCAAAAACATCATTAAAGCCTCAGGCAGATGATAACCCAAACAAAACCATATTGGCTGCAGCCCTGTGCGGTTCGCCTTTTAAAGCAGCACAGTTTGTGTGTTTGGCTTTTGAATATTCAAAATAAACTTCTTGCATTTTGATCTAGTGAAGAGAATTTACATTTAGAAACAAGGGACAGAAGTGCCACCTTTTCAGGGAGCATCGCAGGATAGAGCTGAGCAGGGACGTCATACTATCCCCAAATAATTTTGGTTGGAAAACATCTGTGAGGTCATTGAGTCCAACCTTTGACCAAACACCACCTTGTCAACCAGTGGCTGAGTCACTGAGTGCCATGTCCAGTGGTGTTTTGAGAACCTCTAGGTATGGTGACTACCACCTCCCTGGACAGCCCACTTAGTGTTTGACAGCCCTTTCAGCAAAGAAATTCTTCTTGGTGTCCAACCTGACCCTCCCATGGTGTAGCTTGAGACTGTGTCCTCTTGTCTGGTCTCTGGTTGCCTGGGAGAAGAACCCAATCCCACCTGGCTCCATCCTGCTCTCAGGGAGTTGTACAGAGTGAGAAGGTGCCCCTGACCCTCCCTTCCTCCAGACTGAGCCCCCTCAGCTCCCTCAGCTGCTCCTCAATAAATGTATTCTCCAGACCTTTCCCCAGCTCTGTTGCCCTTTTATGGACATGCTCCAGCACCTCCATGACGTTCTGGAAGTGAGTAGCCCACAATTGGACACATCCAACATTCAAAATCAGGGTGCCCCAGGCAGGGCAGGGTCCTGCTCTCAATCTCCAGCCAGAGAGGGTAAGCAGAGCCAATGCAGGGCAGAGCCAGCAGCCCTGGGGGTGTCAGGGAATGGGATGGAGCCAGAAGTTCCACTAAAAGATAAAGTCCTCAAGCTGGGACTGGAGGCAAGACACTGGTGTGGTTCACATCCTACTAGGACCAAGACAAGGCATGACCTGATAGGAATATGGGGCAAATGGGCCCTGGGCAGGTGCCAGAGGCACTGTGGGGCAGGGCTCCCTGTGCTCTCCTGGCCCTGCCACGTGCACTCCTGTTACTGAGAGAAATTATTCTCTAACAAATAAAACACAGGACAGGCAGGTCCAAAGCAAGGTTTGTTTGGGAACAGAGGCTGGACAGCAGCACATGGGTTGCAAACACACTTATTATTTTTGTCAAAAGAAAAGTTGGAAAAAAGATGAAACATAGTGATTCCCACCAAACTAACAGTTGCGATTTCTGAGAATACAGCAATTTCAGAAAATCCTTTAGGCAACAAATCAGATGGCGTTGAAAGAGACATATAGATAACACTTTCCAGTCAAAACCTTAAAACCCCCTCACAATTATTTGGATTATAGAAAGGGAAACTGATAAGTAGTTTAGGTAGGTTCAAGTAGTTTATGTAGGTTCAAGGACAAGTGAAACTAGTTGAGTACTAATGAACATCCTTTCTAGTGAAGAAGCGGAAAAAAAAAATGGTAGCCAATGTACTTCAACATAGCAAAACTCAGGATAGGGAAAAGGGCCCAACATTCAAACCCATTGAAACATATCAGGATCCTGTATATATGACACGAATGAAGTAAATCTCTTGAAAATATAATTAAAAACATCTAAAACCCCAAAAGTTTAAACTTCTCTAAACTTTTAATATCTAAAAATATAGACTATACATAATGAACGACAGAATAGTACAAAAGGTTTTGGCTGCACCCAGCAGACATGACCTCCACAGTTTACTTCTGTATGAATAAATAATTAAAATTTCCTAAATTCAGAATAATAAAGACTTTCCACTAGGCCAGCTATCTAAGCCCATGGGTAAAAGCTCTTGGGTTATTTTTATGTTTGTTTTTTCCAATTGGTAGGGAAATATTTTAAGTATAAATCAAGAAATTATACAAAAATACCCTTGTATCTTTCTGTTCTTCCCTTCCCTAACAGCTGCAGATAGAGACAGAGGAACAGTCACTTAACTGGTTTTCTCCTCATGGTTTTCACTCACTATAAACTGTACAAGAATGTTATCATTTAATGTACTGCCCCAAGATTTATGAAAAAGCATAGACCTTTTCCTTCTCACTATAAGATGCATCTCTATTATGAATGTCCTTCTTATTAGTCTTAACACATATCATGCATTAATAATATAAAGATGTCTTGAAAGAGAACAGCAATAAGTATTGCAAAACACATCACCATCAAAAGTCAGGTCTTTAGCAAGACATGACAGTAGATCTTGCCCCATTTCCAAAGTCTGTAAGGGATTCCTCATGTAGTGGGTCTAATGCTGGCTAAATGCCCATGCACTTACAAGAAATTATTTACTCATTTCCTGCTGTGAGATGTGGATTAGGAGGAGGAGGGCAAAACAGGCTCAAAATTTTAAAGGGTATAATAAAAAACTTTATTAACAGAATTTAAAGAAAAATGATAAGAAAATCAGAATAAACCTTCAGAACACTTCTCCTAGACCCACACCCTCCTTTATTTTCAGCTGACAACATAAAGAGACAAAACTTGGGACTTTCAGTCAGTTTATCACCTTTAAAACAGTCTTTCTTCAGTCTGCCTAGGGAGAGGGGCCTCTCTTGCCATGCCATGGAGACTTTACCACAAGAAACAGTTCTCTTGTGGCTTCAATGTCACAGTGAATCAGCCCCCCAGAAAAGGAAAATCTGTTCACAGTGTGAAAGTTTCTCCCATGCCTTGCAGCTTTCCTAAAGCTGCTTTCATGGGCCACGTCAACTTATGGGGTATTATTTTAAGAATGAGCTGTTTCAGCACAAAAACAAAAGTTCTCTTCTTTTATCTCTGTGAACAGAGGTTTTTCTTCTTCTATCCCTGGGGCAAAGTTTCTCATCTCTCTTATCTCTCTCTGTTCAAACTTCTCATTGGATCACAGCCTCTGAGCATCCAGATGCTCCAGCATGAGTGTGTCTTTCTCATGGGCTGCGGGTGAATGCTGCACCCCCCCATGCATTCCATGAGTTACAGGGAATATTCACCATAGTCTTGCAAAAGAAATTGAGCTCAAGACATCTCCTCAATCCCCTCCCATCTAGAATTTGACTCCTTTATTGACTTCAGTGTCCCATGTTGTTTTCTCTACATGTCTTTTCCTGACTCAGAAGAGAATATGTGTTCATAGGTTCATTTGCTGTCAAGCTTTATCAATTGAAACAGTTTTATAGAGTTCTGCAACTTTTAAAAGCTGATCTTGTCCAGGCTCTGCAATCAAGGAATTGCTGTGTCTCTGGCTGCTGATCATGTGGTCCCTGCTGGCACTGTGTGAGTCACACTGGCTGCCAGCACCACCCCTGTGCCTTTGCTTCATGCTGAGTGCCAAAAAAAGTGCTTCTGTCCTCAGCATAGCTGGCTAAAAGCAGCTAAGCAAACAAAGTCCATTGTGAATCATGACAAGACAGCTGTGGATTTGCAGCACTGCCACAGTCGCACCAATTTCGGCTGCGGAGTCGTGACTGTGTGGTCACTCCCGATCTGGGATGGCAGCAGCTACTCTTGGCCTCGGAGCGGCCCTCAACACCAACCATGGGGCCACTGGGGCACTGGTCCTGGAGTAAAGTTCATTTGCAAGGCATGCTAAAATAGTTGTGGCCACACGGCGCTGCCCCAGCATTACAGCACTCCCCTGGGCACCCAGTCACATACTGCTGTCCAGGTCACACGGTGCTACCTCGGCCATGTGGCACTGCCCTGGCCACGCCGACCTCAGCTGAGCAGTCCCAGCAGTGTGGTTGCTCATGGCATTGGGATAGTCCTGGTGACATGGCCTGGCATGGCCTGGTGATGGCAGAAATCAGCCGAGCTGCATGTGGCTGGGTCAGGCCAGGCTGGGCTGGGTCTGTCTGGCCCAGGCTCGCATGGCCCCATGTGGGGCTGGATTGGCCACTGACATCTTCAAAAGCCAAAAGCCAACAGAGAGATTCCCAGGGTTTGCTTATTTTTACATGTGTCTTCACAGAAGTGTGTTCAACTCTTTTTAGTTTAACCAGGTGTCAATCTTCAAAGCTAGGCAGCTGATTGTCTCTTCAAAACTAGGCAGCTGATTTACTCTACCAGGTGCCCCCAGGGTGCCACCTACTACTCCCCCCAACTGAAAACCAGACTTTATTCTGAGGACATCTCAGAAATTCCTGAGGCCACAGTAGCAAAGCTCTGACTCTATATCTGATGGCTGTCTGTGCTGATCCAATTCATGATTTTCTGACCGGTAATGCTGATAAAGATCACAGACATGCTGTTAGTGGCAACAATAAACTGTTGAAAAGTTCATAAATATTAATAGATGTTACTTGTCTGCAAGACAGCTATTTCCTTTCAGGCTTGATTCCTGTTAGCTCAGCGGTTTTAGGAGTTGCAGCAGATTTTAACAGCCCCTCTGATCTCTAGATTGTTTTTGTGGTTGGTTGTTTGCTGTGCCTCTCAAAAATCTTGCTTCTCTGTACACAATCCTATCCACTCTGCTTGTCATCTGCCTTCCTACTGTGAAATCTGGAAGTTATTTTTCCCTTGATGCGTTCAGTTCCATCTCGGTGAGAACAGCAACTCTTCCATTCATAGGATTCTCCATGATCAAATCAGCATTAATTTTAAAGAGGAATATAATAAATAAATTCCATAGTGCATGACATAACAGGACAACTGATGCTTCTTTTACAATAGTCAAATAGTAAGATAGATTGATTAGTAATATTTTAATCCTGGGGAGCCTCAGGGAAAATGCTCATTTTCCACAGAATCATATGATGGGAAGGAGGGGTCAGGTTGGAAGGGACCACAGTGGCTCAGCTGGTACAACCTCCCTGCTCAGGCACAGAATGGCATCCAGATGGTTCTGGAATATTCCCCGTAATGGAGACTCCAGACTCTCTTGGGGTAATACAAGTTGTAATTGTAATGGAAATAAGAGACAGAAAATTCCAACAATTTTTTCCTTAGAACATTTATTCCTGAAGAGAAAATTGTTATAGGAAAAATATCTTTACTTACCCCTAGAACCCTTACTCTATGTTCCCACTCTTTGCCTCTCCCTGGATATCAAATCCACTTTTTATCAAACTGTTACATTTACTAGTGGTGGTTTTGTTCATCACAGAAGAAAATATTTGTCAGGATTAAGAGGCAGAGGTGGGAGTACAATAAAACCTGTACAGACTGACATGCTTTTAGCCAGGCAGCAAATAAAATAGAGTTTGGAAATTTCGCACTTACTGCTACTGAAATTCTTCAAAGTATTCACTAGCAATACTTAAAATAATAAGTAGTAAAAACAGCAATTTTGACAAAAAATCATTTGGAAGCTTTCAGCAGCTGGGACATTTTAAGGACTTTTGGGAAAAAAATATTAAAGTACATTTGAGTTCTTTCAATTCAATGTAACTTTTTTTACAACCTCTCACTGATGCCTCATAATATTTAGTCAACACTGCCTAGAGACTTAATGACTGAGACATTGTGCTTTGCTACAAAACAAACAAGCAAATAAATAAATATTTTTTAATGATAACAAGTATTAAATATTGCAGAAGTTACTTTATATGGTTCACAAATAGTACAGTTTCTAAAGAGAGTAATGTAATGCTTGTATATTTAGGCCATTTCCAACTGACAAAATTCAAAGGCCTATGACAATAGGAACAGGTTGTAGTAATACACATCTCCAGTTTAAATGTTAAACTCATTAGCAGAAGTTCTTGATATTTGTTTAGATATTTGCTTACTATTGGTTTTGCTTAATATTTGCTTGGTTGTGGTATTGAGTTTGTTTATCTTGGTAAGAAGAGAAACCCTATTTCCCTAAAATCAAGTGTGAAAATTTCTAAGGATCCTGCTCTAACATTAAAAGAACTTACAGTATGTTTATATAAAAAGAATCATTATCCATAATGAAGTGAGAAAGGTCAGATTTTACTGTTAACTGATGGATATGTTGGCTTAGTTAGTCATGAGACTGGCCAACAAAAAAGTGCGTAATGTGTAACAGAACTGAGCTTTTCATGTTTCCTTTCTAGTCCCCTATAAACCCTTAGTTGGATTATTTAGCTGCTAATAATTGGTATTAGCCACAGGATATGTATCACAGGGGATTTTCAGATTTACCCATCCATAAATGTCAGGCTATTAATAATTCTGCAGATAACTCCTTGTATTGGATATCACCTGTGTTGAACACAATATAAGGAACTGAAAGGTCAGCACACTTTGTGCGCCTGTGCACGGATAGATAGGCACATCTGCGTAAATGCAGTATTCGCTGAATATCATACAGAATACTTTAATGGTCTCATATTTTTAAATAAGAAATTATATTGCTCTTGCTGAGAACAAGAGAACACAATTTCAAGACCTGAGGTCTCCATTAAAGAAAACTATAATAATTTTTGGCACAATGAAACATTTTTTAAACTTTTCTGAGAAACTGAGACATATCAGCTTTAAATTACCTATAAATTGCAAGGCTGTAATTTTCTGCGCTCATACCTTTTATTCTTCCCTGGCTCTGGCAGACTAATCTCCTGATAATATTTTAATAGATAGATATCCAAGTCAGATCTTAACAAAAAGTCAAAATCGGCATTGTAATTCAGACTCATTATATTTTAAACCCCTGGAGCCTTTAATTAGCTATTTATCTTTCCTGGCTAGCTCTATTCTACTTTTGTTTACATTTCAATGAGTTCAGAAAAAAATAGAGTTGGTACAGTTACACTTTTAATATTATACCAATTGTACTAGACAGCATTTCAAAATTCAAATACAACACATGAAGCAAGCTGGAGACAGAAGTGAAGAAACCACAGATGTGAAAATGAAGTTTGAGAGGTCTCCTACATTTGTTTTATCCAGTTTCTCATTATTTTATTTGCAATATTTAGTTCTTGAACTCTGAAGTCTTAATGAAATAGCTATTTAATGAAAAGGGTAAAATATTAATGCTGTAATTCACACGAGTAAATGAAAGTCACATGTAGGGCATTTGGTGGCTCCAACAGACAGAGTAAAACACCTGTCACCCAGAGCATTTTTCTTGCCTTCCTGGATACAATTTGCTAGTGGGTTAGCAAATATAGGTGGGACCTAGAATGGTGATTTTGCTGGTTTTATATCCAGTAGTGTACTGCACCCATCTTTGGTTATTTGGCCACTTACCCCATTCTTACATGTGTAGATCACAGAGCTCCTGCTTACATCCCGGGCCTTCCCTGCCTAAATACTACAGGGATTTTTAAATGAGTTTCAGTCTTCTTTACTATGTTTTTATGTAGTTACATGCTAACATGAATGATTCTGTTTTATTTAGGAAGAGATTTATTTGTAGTGGTTCATTGAATCTTTGTACACTTTCTTTTCTGTGTTTTAGTTATGCAATTTCTACTTACAAGTGCAGGGGTTTAATTTTAACACCACCTCCATTCTCTCCCATTAGATGTGTTTCTGTGGTCACAAACAATCATGAATCTCTGCCTTGGGAGAAAAAGGAGAGCAGACATGCAGCATCTGGGACTCACTGTGAACACACATAATGCTAAGGCTTTGAAGAGGTTATTAACAGGCCAAGGAAAGTGATCCTGCCCTTCATGTGCCCTGGTGAGGCACATCTGGAATGCTATGTCCAGTTTTGGCCTCCTCAGGAAAAGAAAGACTGGAAGATACTGAAGAGCTACTGAAGAAGGCCTGTATAGTCTGGAGAAAAGAAGATTGGGAGGACCTCTTCAATGTCTAAAATAATTTAAGGGTGCTTGTCAGGAGAATGGGGCCAGGCTCATCAGTGGTCCCAAACAATGGGACAAGGGACAATGGGTAGACACTGAGCTGCGCTCATGAGGAAGAACTTTACTGTGAGGGTGACTGCAGTGGGTTTAGTGCTGGCCAAACATCAGTGCATCCACTAGAATATACTTCCTCATTTTCTGCTGCAAGCTAGGATTAGGAGAAGAGCAAAGCAGGCTCAAATATTTAAAGGCTATAAAGAAAACTTTGTTAACAGAACTAAAAGAAAGAACAATAAGAATCAGAACAAAACTTTCAGGACACTTCTCCCTCACACCTTCTTTTCTTTCTCACTGACAAGGTAAAGTGACAAAACTTGGGACTTTCAGTCGGCTTGCCACCTCTAGAATAGTTTTTCTTCTTTGGGAGAGGAGTCTGTTTCCATGCCATGGAGAGTTCTCCACAAGAAACAGTTCTCTCCTGGCTTCAAGGTCACAGCAAATCAGCTGCCCAGGAAAATGGAAATCTGATCACTGTGTGAAACTCCCTCCCCTCGATTTACAGCTTTCCCCACAACTATTTTTGAGGGTTCAATCTTTAGCTAAAGATGTACACTTCTAAGGATGAGCTGTTCAAAAGCAAAGGTTCTCTTCAGCTATCTATGAGATCATCTTCATCTCTGGGAACAGAAACTTTCTTTTTCCTTCCCTGGAGGTAAAGAGCCTTCATCACTCTTATCTCTCTCTACTCAAGCTTCTCATTTGGATCACAACTGCTTCAACATCTGCTTTACTTCAGCATGGATGCCTTTGCTCATGTCTACAGTTTGAACACTCCATTCCCCCATGCTTTTACATGAATTACAAGAATATTCTAGTATATCATAATCCATCACCATGGCCTTACAAAAAAATTTCAGCCCAAGACTAAGGCATCTCCTCATTCTCCTCTGTCTGGCTCTTTCTCTCCTCACCAAAAATCAATTAATTCCAAACCAGCATGGTGACAGAACACCAGAACAGGCTGCTGAGAGAAGTTGTGCAGTCTCCTTTGCTGGTGATATTCCAGACCTGTGCAGTCTGCTGTAGGTGAGCAGCTGGGCTGGAGTAGATGATCTCAGAGATCCTTTCCCCAGGAATTCTGTGATTCTGTGATTCTGTGAATGAATTATTGTGTTCCTAAAGGACTCAATCAACTGTTTTGGTCTGTTAAGGGATGCAGAGCTACAGGAGTTCTTATGTTTTCAAAATCTAATTCCTTCTATTTATCCTTGGATTTCTTATCCTTATGTTCTGTATTAAGATTGAAAAATCTTCAGTATTTGTGAGACATATTCAACTTGCTGGGGAAGAAAACTTTTAAGGAAAATATGTTTGAAATTAGTTTCATGGAGATTAGCTATTCCCTTGAAGATACTTGGGGAAATTTAAATACTTAAGAAACATTTAGAAGTGTAATCTTTACTCGACTTTACTCCCCCATCTAGTACCCTATTTATACACCTATTTAGATTTACTTTGAGTACTTTATAAACCTTGCCATATTCTTTTCATTATGAAAATGATTGTTTTGTACTATAATTTTACAAGTTTATTTTCTCTTGCATGAATTTGAATCCTGTAACAGAATGAATCAGTGTTATAGTCTACTTTCTTGCCCTTTTGCACTTTGCTTTCCGCTGAATGTCAGTGAACTCATACTAGAAAATTAAACAAGCATTGCCTTTAGAAGTAAAAATTTTCAGCCATGGTCAAGAAATTACAGGTTTTATATTATTACAGACTTGACATGAAAGATTATGGCTCTCTGCTTTTTCACCTCACCCCATTTGTAGGGTTCATAGAACAGCTTATAGAGCAGCAATGGAACACAATAAACTTAAATACATTAACTTCTCCACTTCCTTAAATAAAAGTTCTACTAGGTATTTAGAGAGGTCAAGGCAACATTTTCATTCTTCTGATCTCTTGACGGATCCTGTTTTCTTCCTTCCTACTGAGTTATCTGCAAATGTATTTGGTACACTTTTCCCTTCAACTCAAATTCTTGGTCCTGAGATAAGTAGGGCCAGGAGTTCCGAATTCCAATTCTGTTCCCTGTCACCACTTTCCCCCCTCCTTGAAGGATTCCACGCCTTGATGCAGAGGAAGAGGATATTCAATTTTGCTGGGCAAGGTATCCTGTCCTCTCTGGCAGCCTGGAATTTTCACACGGCGATTCTACCATGGGTCCAACTTTCTACATGGAGCTAGTTGGCCATGGATGTGTTCCCCTCTAAGGACCTGTTGTTTTCACTTTTTATTGGTTCCCAATTCAAATAATTTGCCAAAGCTGCCAACGGTCACATAGAATCAGGCAAATGTCTTTTCCACTGTATACAAGAGAATAAATCCTGGTCTGATTCCATATCTGACTTTACTTAGAGCAGGATGTTTGACTAGAATCTTAAAAAGGTCTCTTCTTGCTTAATTATTCTGGATTTCTGTCTTTATTTTCCTTTCAAAGGTAGTATTTTTATTTTCCTTTCAAAGGTAGTAGTTTTATTTTTTCAAAAACTAATTACAGGAAAAACTATACATACTGAAAGGCCTTTTCTTGTAATGATATTAATACAAAAATACAAATAGCTTATAATTTTTTTTTAATTACTAGGATGTTTATACAAAAAAAAATACTAATTTTCCTGGCTACATACAAACCGAGGACTTTGGTACTAATATCAAACTTATATAAAGTAAAAATGCGAAATTAAAACCAATGTTGCTACAGTACTGCTTATTTATCAGTAACTGCAGTAAAATGTTTGCATAATGCAAAAATCACACAAATAGTTCTCATAATTAATTTATCCTCTTCTTTCCATCTCAGTATGATATGGGCAGAGCTGATGAAATGCAAACAGACATGTTCTGAGAAAGCACAAAAAAAGTCAAATTTCATATTCAAGGAGTGGATTTCAGCACTTTTGTCAGCCTATAGCTGCAGCTAAAATTGTGTTCTAAATAATAGATCTGTTTTGCCACCACAGACAACAGTGTCCTAGTTGCAGTGAAGGACACCATCCACTTTCAGAGGACAAAGGATAGTGAACAGGGCCGGTTTAAGGCCTCAGAACCCAGTTTCAGTGGAGGTTGACACCACATCTCATTTTTTACAGTCCTCCCCTGTCTTGAACCAGCCTCTCTTGAGACTTCTGGACCTTCACTAAGTCAAAGAAGAAACTTAGCATTGCCGGATTCTGGACACTTTCAGAGGAGGGAAGCAGGATTCTGAATTAGAATGAGGTTATTTCAATGAATTCCTCATTTTAATTTCTTTCATACTTTCTTCCCTGTCGCATGCATCTGCAGAAGATGCCTTTGCAAGAGGCTGTCCTTCCAAGACATTATCTCTGCAATAATTCTGATGTTTTGTCTTCTGTCTTTTCCTTTGAGAACTTACCCTCTGCAGGGGTGCTCCTCCCTAACTTCTCACATGTTCACCTCTGAGACTTGCAAAATTCACAGACAAAGTCCACAGCAACAAATAAACTAGTTTTCAAAATGGAAGGAAGGGAGGAAATAATGCTTCTTCAGTTGTTTTTGTTGGTTTTGTTCACAAGGTTAGGTGGGGTTAGGTTTTGGACATATTTTTGTTGGGGTTTTTTTAACATGGTTTTGTTCTAGACTGTCCTTTGGTCTTAAATCCTTTACTTTCCAAGGCAGTCCAGCAAATGCTTGTTCCTTTGTTTTATTCTATGACTGAATTAGCAGTGATAGTACAGGAATCTCTTATTATTTGCAGCTCTGCTCTTCATATGCAAAGGTTTTCAATGACTATTCACTTCTTCAGTGCTCAATCTCAATTGAAATCTCTGAGGAAAACAGTATCTTTTCAAACCCCTCTCTAATTTTTTTCTTTTGTTCAATGCTAACTTTCATTCTATAATTACTTCGCTTGGAAATCATTCTTCATTAGCTGCTATAAAAGATGAAAATCAAAGCAGTATTACATCAGAAAAAATGACAGCAAGGAATTAAGGAGAATTTTTTTTTAAATCTAGGGGTATGGGTATAGCCCTTTTAGAGCAGAGTTTTCTCATTAGTTCATGCTTAGAGTTGCCTTTCAAACCTTCACAGATGTCTGAACAGAGAAGAGATACTAAAATAATAGCAATATATATATATATTACTCAGCTTTTAATAGAACCTGAGATGTATTGTTCCACTTGGGAATGAACCATGTTTCTTAATTTATTTATCTTAGGAAGCATGTTTTTCATACAATTTAGCAATCTTCTCTTCAATTTCTTCTTGTAATCCATGTCTTCTAAGAAGACAAGAAGTCCTTTCTTTTCAGCCTTCCATAAGTGAATTTCCAGAAAAGTGAAAATTTTTTAAATATTTTTTTATCTTCTCTAGACTGTTGTAGTCGTCCACAAGCTTTACTTGAGAATAAATATTTTCATGTATCCAAAGGTAACCCACTTTTAAATATCAGATAAATATATTTTCTATGTTACAGAAACCAGACATTTTCTCAGTCATCATTTTTAAAATTACACTACTGTCTGACATACTGCTAGCTAGAGAGAGAAAATGTATTTGTTCAAATTTATTTTAATATGATTCTATGGTTCAAGAGACTGCTTCAGTGAGTCTCACACGCAACAGCTCTGCAAAAATGCTAACCTAAATCTTCAAAGTTCTGTTTTAAAATCTTATAATAGTCTAGATACTTCTGCATCCTCAGGAAGAGGAGTTCTGTAAAGGCTTTTAAAGCTGCCAAAGCTGTATGCACAGAAAGTCACTGCAGGCTAGAAATACTCTGCATACACAGAAAGACAGCTGCAGCCACTGCCTCATATTGCCCCAATGCTTCCTGGAAAGAAAATGAAATTCCCATTAAAACTGTCTTTCCTGCTAGACCAATAATGTTTTTCTGCAAAGATTTATATTCTAGGTTAATATAACATAAAAAGGATATTACTCTTTAGGAAAAAAAAAAAAAAGACAAAAAAAAAGAAAATGAAAAAAAATTCTGTAGGTAAATCACATGTGCTTACATTATTCATTATTTCTGTCATTAACAGCAATCTTGTTTCCATGACTTCAAAACTGGTTATAGTAACAATTATTTGAATTTGAGTGGATGTCAAATCGTGAGAGGCCTCCAAAATACATAGCTGTGATATTTCTGCTAGACTGCATGAGAAATGGGTGATCAACCATTTTGTTTGCCATCTATTTTGGAAGAAGAAAAACAGATTTGCAATGATGTTTTACACTTTCATAGGTAATGATGTGCATTTAATTTCTACAGTACTGTGGTGATCATTGCTGTATGATCTAAACTGACAGTTTAATTTCTTTTCAAAGTTTTAAAAAATTCCATTATCATGTTGCCATGCTTCTGCACTTATAACTGCAAATTTAAATGCAGGGAAAGCAATCCAGCTTTGCCAGTAATGACTAAATAACATTATATGACATTTCAGTAGAATTAAAAAACAATTTTTAAAGCATTTCTTAACATCCGAGTTAAGAAGAGGGAAAAGCATGAAGTCCCCTGCCCCTAGACAGAGTTCTAAGTTTTTTGTGTGGAAGTAGCACTGACCACAGGTCAACTACTTAACACTAAAGAAGTAGTAGATAAATTCTCTCCTAGGTGGCACCTAAGAGGATGTTGCCCTTAGGCTTGTACATTTATTCAGTTAATCAAACTTAGATATTTCCTGCAGCATCCTTGTAGAAGAGCCAGTAGCTCCTAACACAGCAGTCTTGACCTCTTGAGTATTTCCTTCAAAGTTAGGGAATGATGACCAAATGCCAGTGAAGGAGTCACATCGGCACCGCTTCTTCCCTCATGTAAAGCCTTGGCTAAATACAGCCCTGACTCACTAAGTGAAACCAATGAAAAGGTTGGTTTGGAAACAAACACCGAGATCCTTGGAGCTGAAGTGCGAACAGGAGGCGTGTGGGTGTGCTCGTGTTTGTTAGTGGTTTGCCAGCTTGTAGTCTCCTGCTGAGTCAATGGCAAGGTTTTACAGACTTTTCAGGGATTCATAGCTCCTTGCAGAAAAAACAGTTGCTTTTTAAAATCTAAGTGCCTCTGTTTCTGCCTAAAGTACTCAATGACTTACTGGCACAGAAATTAACTGCCTTTCCTGATTTATTACCAGCTCCTTATTCCACTGTGGTTCACTATTCCTTCATGAAAACACAATACAAGCCCATAACTTTAGAAACAAGTTTCATTTCATTTTGCTGGTCAACAGTACCTTCAATTATAAATTAGCATAGTTAACCTAATTTTTAACATCTTTTTGGTGGATCTAGTACATTTTGGTGTTTTTCCCTACCTTCTGAATATATTACCCAGAGAACAGTGTGTCAAAGAAATAACAAAATATAATACTTATAAATTCTTTTACAAGAGATCAGCTCTATTACAAGAATTCTCAATAGAAAGAAGGGATCAGATAAGCCATATTTATGTCAAGGAATAAAGATTCTCCTGGAGCACACAGATAGCTCAGAACATTACTGAAAGCCTGACTTATAAAATATAATAATTTTTTCAGTTCATGCCACAGACCCACTCCACAGCTAGCTGAAAAACAAGTCAGATTCTTCTGGCATAGACCTTATAAAAAATAGAAGTATGTGGAAATGTTATTACACAGAAACTATCAGACAGATATATGATGTAGTGCACTTTTACACTGTGTATCCACGTCTAGTTTGAGCAATGAAACACGTTTAACTTTCATATAAATGACACAGGTTATTAAGTTTTTTGTGGGAGAGTTTAACAGTAGATCAGTACTAACAAAGGACAAGTTTTTAGTGCCAGATGCTGTTGCCTTGAGCAACACAGCCAAAAATATCCACCCATTTTGCTAAACAGAGTGAGCAAGCAGACAGCTCTTTTGGATGAATAGAATATTCAAACTACAAACAGTTTAATTTAAAACAAAATGTTAAAAAATAAAGGCACTGAATTGATTTTGAATCTCAGTCATTCTGCTTTTACGTTAATTTGTAGTTTACATCCAAAAGTACTACTTATGGTTTCATAATTGCATTTTTCTGGTGTTGCTTTGCTTCTTACGAAGGCTGCCTACACTTGCACACAAGGAAAAAAAGCAAACTGACCTTGACAGGTGAAAAAGGAATAGCGATGACTCATATCTTCTAAATGTACAAGATGAGAACAAATTTCCTTTGCTAGAATTAGAGTATTTCCGCTTACCATTACCAGGTAGAATTTATAATGAATAGGAAGTGATACATTGTGGGATTTTATTTCTTTTATAACTTTTATTAAATATTTAAAAGTGTGATTTGAATCAGAATAATGGGTGAAACCTTCAGTGTCCTGCAATTTTCTCTTGCCTTTATTGCAAATATTGAATATGTAATTGATGCAAGTAAAGTCAAAGTTTGGATAATAAACAAATTTGACCTTTAAGGAAGAAGTTATCATCTTTTATGATAAGTCTTATTGTTTGGTAGTTTTAAATTTGGTGTGGTTTTGCATTCTTGTTACATCGAGTATTTTTATACTCCTTATTCTCAAAATATGAAAAATATCCTTTATTTTTTAACAGAGTTATGAAGATATAGATATATTAATGTACTATTATACTTCAGCTTCAAGGAAAGCATTTCTTTCTGTTATAGAGATAGAGATGAAATAACTGTCCTTGAAATTATATACACTCGGTTATCTAAATTGCCTATTCTGAATGTATTTTTAAAATTATAGATATTTTCTGCACTTAGAATGTAATTTCCAATAGGTCACCTTGCATAGCTCTATTCCCTCGTGCTTTAGCCCTCTTTATCTCCCTTTCAGCTCCTTGAAGTAGAATCTATATTGATTTTGAATTAATTGCCAAGCTACCAGAAGGCTTAATGGATGATTTTAGATGTAAACATTTAGATGTAAACATTTTAGATTAAATTCTGAATATTGTTACTCACATTACAGCCTTGTTTCTGTGATCTTTTCTCATGCTGAATAATGTTATCTCCCAAAAGATACTAATGACTTCAGTATGACTATTTTCAAAAAAGCTCCTACACATACAAAATGGGATCAATATCTTGTCATTTAAAAGAAATTCTTCTTATTTCTATTTTAAGGGACTGGAGCATCTCTCTTATGAGGAAAGGCTGAGGAGGTTGGACCTTTTCAGTCTGAAGAAGGGACAAGTGAGGGGGCAGCTCATCAGTGTCTGTCAGTGCCTGCAGGGAGGGGTCAGAGCAGGGACCAGGCTCTGCTCAGTGGTGCCAGCAATGGGACAAGGGGCAGTGGGCAGGAATTGATGCACGGGAAGTTCCACCTGAGCATGAGGAAGAAATTCTTCACTGTGCAGTGACCAAACACTGGAACAGATCACACACAGGGTGTGGAGTCTCCTTCACAGGAGATATTCCAGACCCATCTGGATGCAATCCTGGGCCATGGGCTCTGGGAAGACCCTACTTAAGCAGGGGTTGGACCAGATGACCCACTGTGACCCACTGATTCCAGCCTCGACCATTTTTGTGATTCTGCGGTGTGAGAATATAAGTGTTCTCTCTGTCTTACTAAAGAGATAAAGACACAAGAAAATACAAAGTACTTTTGGTATATATGCAACTTTTGGTCTATATCATTGCATAGAAATATTTGATAGCTACACTCGTTCTCAAGGATAGATTAATTGTTGTTTAAAAACAAATCTCTTCTTCCTGAAACAATTTTTTGCCCCTAATAGTTATAGAGAATAAAGTAATCAAAAGCCTTTCTTCTGATTCATAAAGAGAGAAGTGGATTCAAGGAGGCATTGAGAATGAGTCCTGACAGACTGAGGAGCCCCTGTATTGCCTGCCCTTTGATAGGGCACCCAGTGCAACCTGTATTTTTCACTGAGACTAAATAGACAGTTTATCTGAACAGCAGTACCTGCTTTCTGAGAAAAGAACCTGTAGGTAACATCTGTCATTGGAAGTGTTGACAAGTATTGCTGATAAAGGGTTTATTTCCAGGTTATACCACATCTGTTAGTTTTTTCCTGGTTTGGACTGAAACAACTTTTTAAAGGAATTAAGTGAACACAACAAAAAATGTCTACGTGACGGTAAATATGAAAACAAACTAACAGTGTAATATTTGTCCACTTTCCAAAAGCGATGAAGAAAGCAATGAAATTTTAATCCTGTTTAATGAATTTCACTTGAAATCTTCTGACATAAAAGGGACAAATAGTGCAGTTGATACATAAAACTTTTGGAAAACACTTCACTGAGTTGAATTCAGTGTGGTGAATTGCAGCTTTGGAACTTTGTTGAATTTCACCTTGAATGTTAATATTTAGATGAATGAGATTTACGTGCAAGGAGCAAAACAAGACATGACGCCAGTAAGGTGACTTAAAGAAAAAGTCGAAACTACTTAGAAATAGTTTCTCCATTATTTTCTATTTGCCATGTTATCAGCAATTAAATACTGCTCTATCCACAAACAACTTCAAAAACTGGGAGACTTGACAAATCAAATTAAAACAGATGATAGATCAAGGTTAGATGACTTATTTGAAGGATGGAGTTTTGCATCTTGGTTAAAGGAGCTTTGCAAAATAAGTTTATATGCATTAATTGTTATAGTGAGTGTTAGTGATAGTGCCTTGTGTACTTCACTGTGCACTGCAAATGACAAACAAGACCATCAAAGAAGTTTTTTCCATTCAAGAGACAGGGGGAAATGTGGGAAATGGATTTGTTGAGAATTCTCAAAGCCTGACAGAAGGCCCACATAGTATGCATCTGTATGCAAACCTTGAGATAAGAAATGCTGACTTTGAAATGCCATGGAATAGGACAGACATTGTTGAGAGAGAAATGGAACTACAAACAAGTTTCAAAGGATGGCCTTGCAAATAAGACTAGATACTTTGGAGAAATAGAACTATGAAAGATGCATTGTAGTAGGAGACACAAGGGGTAGTTTTAGATGATTTGCTTTAAGGCATATACAGCATCGTGGGGCAAAAAGCTGATAGGCTAAGAAACACTTATAGTGTATTGTAATTAGGAGATAATTGGCTTCTGATTGTGATAGTGTGAAATATCACATCTGTATGGTCTCACCTTCACATGAGACTAAAAATGGAATAAAAATTTTCAAAAGGCCTCTCAGTTGCCCCATCTCTGGGTCAGAAAAGGGCATAATCCCACACTGTAACTTGAAGTTTATATTTTCCCCTTATGTAAGGATGGTGGGCAAAAAATATCATGGCTGTTTCAGCAATGTCAAGCCTTTTGAGTCTGGAATTCTTTCATGTGGTTACTTAAAACTCATTTCTTTCTCTACTTGTCAGTTATTTTCCCATGAATCTATAAGTTTGAATAAAGATACACCACACCTGATATAGGGACTTCAATGTGGATGTCACGTTTTTTTCTATTTAAAACACTACACTCCCCAGTAAGAAGGGGTGGGGAAAGGGGACCACATGAAAATGAGAGTAAATTTCTGTTACTAGGGATCACGGTATGTCTTTTCCTCCCAGCCCAGACTCATCCTTCCCACCATCAAGGCTGATAGCACTTAGGCCTTTAAATTACTAATCTAACAAATGCTGTTCATCCAGGACCAGTGTGAGAGGAAAGGGGACAGTAAACCCTATTATTTAGCTAGTATTATTTGTCAGCTGTGTTTTGGACAGTTTCATGTCTCTCTTACAAGGATCACCAGCAAGTTTTTATCATTATACATTAAAATCAAACATTAATTGAGACAGCACAGGATGGTTGTAGAACAAAGACTTTTTGTACCTGTAGCAATAAAACTGTACCCTTGGAGCCACAAATTTACATTCAGTGGGGATATTTCATTTATATAGCAGTGCTTTCTGTTTCAGTGGGTTTTGCCTGCAAGGGATGTAAATTTCTTTCATCTCTTCAAGAGTTGCATAACTCTTCTGAAAGAAGGTATCCTGAACATAAATAAGGCTTCCAAGTGCCTAAAATGTCTCTTAATTTTTAACTATATCATGTGCTTCTCTCGATAACAAAATCTAAAAGACACAATGGAAAATCTGATTTTTTCTTGCTACTTTTCTTTCATGTACTCACATGTTTATTTTATATACTTAATCACAGGGCTGTTTTCTGAAAGTGATGGAACCACATAATTTTTTATAGTGTAGATTTGTATTTATGCACCCAATTGTGAAACAACTCATTCATTAAGATTCATTAAGGTCACCTTCTTAATTTATCTAAATTAAATAAGTCTGATCAAAGAGACATGACTTTTTTTGCACATGGTAGGAAGGGCTTGCATGTTTCTAAGTCACCATGAACAGATTTTATCTTTTAGCATGTTATCAGATATTACCCTGGAAGTTTGTTAGTTGAATGGCTTCTGTTCAGAATTGCCTCAGTTTACTTACCTGGACAGGGACTCTTGTATAGCAGTTCCAGGAAATCTGAATAGTCTAATTTGATACAGATACTCACAACTGAAAGTTGTAGAAGTTTTGTCTGAATAAGTATGGTAAAATTAGGATTTTTTTTATTTTTCATCTTACCAGAAGAGAATGCTAAAGTCTGAAGGTTAAAGTCGTGCATGTAACAAAGAAACAGTCCAGAAGGAGAGTTATTATTTTACATAACATTGTCATGCTCCTTGATTGCCCTTATCTTACAGGACTACAGGCAGGTGTAGGTTCAGAAGAGAAACCTCAAAAGAATTTGAATTGAAATATTTTAATATTGTTTTAAAGATGTAAATTTACAACTGACAATGAGCAGGTGCTGATGTTAATTACTATACCATAAAATATTGCTTTTCAACCATTTTTGGGACTTAAAAAGCGGTAATAAATTCAGAAGTACAAACCACTGAACAGCTGTAATAGGAGATACTAGAGGGGAAATGAAAACACAGGCAGGGTATATCTTTATTCCATGCCAGTGACGCATGGAAAAATAACTGACAAGTAGTTATTATCATGTTACAGAAGAGAAAGAAATTATGATTAAATAACCACATATTTTATATTGGCAAGGAAAAAAAAATGAGAAATTATGTGCACTTATCACTACACACAGTAGTTTACAATTAATGCTCTAATAATCCAGACACTATCTGAATTGCCTCTAGCCCCTCTAAACAAAATATATATACACACTGGACAGCGAATGGGGGATTCTGCCCCTCTGCCCCCTGTGCTGAGAGCCCACCTGCAGGGCTGCATCCAGCTCTGGGCTCCCAGCACAGCAAGGACAGGGACCTGCTGCAGCCAGCCCAGAGCAGGCACCGAGGGCATCAGAGGGATGGAGCAGCTCTGCGGGGAGGAAAGGCTGGGAGAACTGGGGTTGTTTTCAGGCTGGAGAAGAAAAGGCTTTGAGATGACCTAATTGTGGCCTTTCAGTACCTCAAGGGAGCCCAAAGAAAGATGAAGAGAGGCTCTTTACAAGGGTCTGGAGTGACAGAACAAGGGGGAATGGCTTCAAACTGAAAAAGAGTATGTTTAAATTAAAAATTGGAAAAATTCTTCCCTGTGAGAGTGGTGGTGATCTGGATCAGGATTCCCAGAGATTCTGTGGATGCTTAATTCCTGTAAGTGTTCACCAGGTTGTATGTAACTCTGAGCAAGCTGGTCTAGTGAAAGGTGTCTCTTCCCATGGCAGGGCATTGGAACTAAAGGATATTTAAGGTCCCTTCAAACACAAATAATTTTATGATTCTCTATTTAATCATCTCTCATATATAAAACAGCAAGACAGAACACTTAAATGTTAAACTGACAGAGTAGAGCTACTACTGAGGAGCTCTGCACTGATGACTATATTCACTACAAACCACACAACCCAGACACAACCCAGAAGATGCAGAAATATTCTAATCAGAGGAGCACACTGGTATAGATTTTAGATAAAAATGTCAAGTACCATTATTCTTTGGCTAATAACAAACCACAAACATCTAGACATACCAGAGGATGAATGTGTCCAATTATTTCTTTGTTTAGATTTCTCTTTTCCTTTATTTTTTTATGCAGTGTCTGAGCAGATTGGTGCATTCTGAAAGGTGTCTCATAATGCCCAAGCATGGGATGCAGAGAGTCTGAAGACTCAAATTGAAGAATGCCTTCTCATTCCATAATATTTCCATAGAATACTTATTATATTGAATTATTATAGTAGTCTAATATATGATTCAACAAACTTTAATAAAGCAAACACCTTAAGTTATTAGGATAGGAATTTTGCCTATGTTAAAAAGACTGTGCAAGTATTCTTAATCCCAGGTGAAAGAATGCTTCATTTATTGTCTTATTTTATGTTGCATGAACTGGAACAAAGCTGATTTAGATCTGGATATCTCAAAACACCAGCCAAGAGACATCCATGAATGAACTGGCCTGTCTGAGTATACATTTTGTCTGCTCTCCTGCCTATCCAAATCATGCTGTCTTCACTGAAACTCAACAACAACCAAAAGCAATGCAAGCTGTAGACTTTCCAACAAACCTGTTCCAAGGTACTGAGCTCCCTAATGCAGAAGATGTCAAAAAGATTAAGTCACATTCTTGTGTTTTAACACAGAAGTGGCTTCTGTCCTTGCAGAGAAAGCCTTGAGTTGGACTGAGATGTGGTCCCTTGCTGCTGAGAGCACACAGCATGTCAAACACTCTCAATTTGCACAGCAATTTAGTAGAGAAGGACAAGCTGTAAAACCAAAGATCAACAAATCTGATATGAAACCAAATTTCATGCTGAAGGTTCTCAGGTGTTTTTAGCAGCACTGCAAAATGAGAAATATGATTTGAAAGAAATTTGAGTCTGAATAACTACTGCAACTTTACTAATCAAAAAAAGGATTTTGGCTGTGGTAGATGCTGCAGTGTAAGCCTAGGTAGGACCTGTATTTTAAAATACACTTGTTCCTCATAATTTGAAGCCTCCTAGACCCACAAGTTTGCCCTTCAGTGGTACCTCCTGGACTTGTCCCACTGCTCCTATGGACCAGTGGTTAGCAAACAGGACAGCTGCACAATGCCCAAGGGCAAGAGAATACAGTGATCCTGACCAGGAAGTCTAAGAAACAGCTTTTAATATTTCCCTTCACAGACCCTGAGTGTTTTCCTTACTGAGACTGCAGTAAACCAAGTAATCAAAAATGTGTGATGAAATACAGTTTCCATTCTGTCTGTCCTTGAGGCACAATCAGTCTTGCTTTCCCGTCTCTGAGATGGCTAACAAAGAACCTTTGTGTTCAAAAGACACATGGATTTCCACATGAACAATGCTAACTAAATGACTATTTTAAATGCATGAGTGGTGTGATATCCTGGGACTTTGCAAAAAAACAACAAGATATCTCATCACATATAACTGTCATGGCAAGCTTCACTTTCAACTAGAGAAGTGCTGCTGCTTCGGAAGAATAGACAAAAGGAGCCCCTTAATGCAAATTACTGCCTTATCATTCAGTGGGAGGTTTTCTAGCTGAAAATCTGTGTGATAAAATGTTACATAAAAATAATGTGGGAATACTAAAATGACAGAATGTTCAATATTGTGTAATTTCTACCTAGAGAGTCATCAAAGCATTCTGTTGTGCTGCTTGTAAAGATCAGCTTTCTTTTTCAGCACTTAGGCACTACAAATGGCGAGGGCAAATAAGTGAGAGTTCAGATAAAATTCTGTAATGAATGGGTCATTTCATGGAGATTCCCTAAGGTGCTGCCCACTACAAATAACACTCTTAAGATGAGAATAAAAAACCACCATGTTAAAAACCATCTCTCACAATCCTGAAGAGCAGCTGTGTGTCAAACAACAAAAAAAAACCACCCTCAGTATTTTCCTCAAAATATTATAGATTTTGTTTAGCCAGCAATTTCAGCAAAGGACGATGTTGTTTTTAAAATATCTTTACTTGCTGATCTTTTCTAGATATATTTTTCTCTTGACTTGAAGGCTGCTCCTGTGGTAAGCATCAAATATGAAATTCTGGTTTAACTGAAGTTAAGAGAAACTTTGATCTTCACCTTATAAAAAGGTAAATATTGAGCTAAAACATAAAAGCATGAAAAATTGCCAGTGATACTGTGCTTGCTGTTCCACAGCATTTGCACTGAATGAAAGATTACTTCAAATAAACAGAAGCTCAGTTACTTGAAATGTACCCCTCCCTTGACACCAAATGAGAATGACTACTTAAAGAATGTACATCAGAATCTTCATAATATATACTCAAGAAATCAAAAAGAAAACAATTTAGAAAGAATTGTGTGCATTCTAGTTTTAACTCCTCATGAGTGCAACTGGACCATTCATTGTAACTAGAATACAGGGTATTTTTGGCATTTTATGTAGTAGGAATGAAGACAAATGCTGACAATCAATGTTCATTATAAATAGCTGTGACTAAGATAACAACAATATGATTAAAATTATTTTATAAGAGTCACATTATTATTTCACTGAGATAAAATATTCTGAAGCAGGTTAATAAATGTAAACATTTATCTAAATTAATTTCATTCTCTGCTTCTCAAAGCACTATGAAAACTTCAGTAACATTTATCTTCTTTATTCTCAAGTACATAACTGATGGGAAAAAAATTGTTTCTTTATTACTGAGACTGGAATGTACTCATACTGTAAAAGAAACTAGCTATGGATGAGAAGGTGTCTTTCATGATTTCAGCAAGGAAAATTTATGGAAGACAGAATAACAAAATAAAGAGAATTGGAAGTTAAAGAAGAAGCAAAATTGTTAGAAATTTGATAGATACATAAAATAAAAAAACCCTGAGTGCTTTTATGACATGGTCAAACCATGTATTTTTAAAAGACTTAAAAATACACAGAACTCATAAAGCATATTATGTTATGAATGTTGTGGATCAACAGATAATGAGTAAAGTGACATTTTTAATGTTTAATGAAAATCTGTAAGTGGTTGTTGATGGCCTTCAAAAGATCCCCTTTGACATTACCTACCACTGAATGAGATTCTTAAGGTGATAAGACAGGCAGTAATTCTAAGCAGAGAACAAAAAATGATACTGTTGGAATACTGCTTAGTAGCTCCTCGACTGCTGTCCTGCCCTGAGGAAAATACAGGTTGAAGAGGAAAAAGTGTTTCCTTTTCACACCAGAGTATTAACTCTTATGTTAGTTCAAGTCAGGAACAAGTTGATGTAAGTAAAAGCAACCTTGTGGAAACTTTCCAGTACAGTCATCCTATCCAGCTCCAAAAATCTGTATTACATGTAAGGCATTTTGCAGTATCAGGATGATAAAAGAAGTAGTTGAGTTCTTGGTAAAGTATGACAAAACCATTTTCAATATAATATAAATTGATATAAAATATACATTTCAATATAATTTAGATTGATGTGGGAGTGGGGAGAATACTGCTGTGCACTTTGAGCCCTGTGTGTGTAACAAGAAGAATTATGAATACTTCTTTAACTTGTTGAGTAAAAATACTTAATTCTTTGAATAAAGATTTAATGGAGTTGGGATTTTAACTTTGCACATTCTATCAGAGAACCAGAGGGGTCTGCAGCAGGCAGTATCTTCATTTTTGCATGGAGAGAGGCAAAATATCGTGAGATAAATGGTTACAGACGCAAGAGAATTCAAGGACATCACAGAGATAAGCCTTAGTCCTTCCATTTCCTCAAGACACATCACCAGACTACACTGCTTTTTAAGGGCAGTTGATGGCATAATGTACAGAATATAGTGACAAGTGCACTGAAGGATGAGGTGCCATGGAGTCTCTCCACAGTTGGCATTCATTAATAAGAAATTGACTATATTTATTGAACACTTATTATTTATGACATATCTTACTTGTGGATTCAACAAGTGAAGGACAAAAATATAAAAATGGGACAAAATTATTTGAAAATGTAGCCTGTGTTGTAATGCAATTGTTCTTAGAACATCACTAAGAAAACTGGCATTTAAAGGGAACAGCTATGTTGGCCAAGTACTTACCCAGGGAGGAAAAATGAAAATCTAAGAAAGCCCTTTTCTCCTTCTTCCTCTTCCTACCCTTGGCAATACATCAGAATGTAAGTGAAATCTGTTATAAACTACAAATTAAGAAATAAAAATTTTAAAAAAGAACACCCCCTCCAAAAGATAAAAAACCCAAACAAACAGAGAGACGAAACCAACTAAGCAAACACAAATAAGAAAAAGTGAAATAAATTGGAGGGGGAAAAATTACAAATTAATAATTCTCCAAATTACAACATCTGATCTGGTAATCACAATGATTTTCAGTTTTGTTGCTCAACAGGTGAGTTTGAGTTGATGGAAAGTGCTGACCAGAAAGCTCCCCAACAGTAAGATGCCAGATTGATTCAGGGAAAAGAAGGAACAACTCAGTAGTTGGTCAGAGGTGCAGTGTGAGAGAGAACAGCTTGGGGCTAACAAATCTGTCAAAACAGACAAGACACACAAGTGAAAAAGCTCATGGATAGAAGATGAAAGCAATCCCAAAGGAAATATTAGTGCTAAAGCCCAGCAGAACAAGGTAACACAGAGAGCAAATACAGATTTTTGCACTCCTACTGGGACTCCTTCTCGAGCAAAAATGCTCCTAGACTGAGGCTGTTAACATCACCTGGCTACTTCTCATGGAATAAGGGAATCCATCCTCAAGTACACAAAATCCACAATCCCAGTGCTCCTTAAAAACTGGAGAAATGGACTGAAATGGTATCAAAATAACTTATAGACAGATACTTGGGTATCAAAACAAAGTCCCACCTATTAGGCCATTTACTAATCTATCCTTTTAAAGCTGTTTTTATGTAAATTATTCAACACAAATAGAGATGGGGAGAAACATATAGAGAATAAAAGTATGCAAGTTAAGACTATGCTCCCCTTTGACTTCCTCATCCAAAAGTATACAAGAGAAACACTCTTACTAACTTCATGCAGAAATACACAAAAGCCAAAAGACAAAGACATCCTTTCCTGGGTCATAGGTTGTGGTTTCAAGCCCTTATTTTCATACTGTTTCTTTTGGTGTCTTTTTGAGAGAAAAAAGGAACTGATTAACGACATAAAACCAAGGATTTCTTTGTGACCTATTTAAAACCATAACAATACATATAATTTAACTAGACTTATAATTATCATTGAAGTGCAATGGTTCAAAGGAGTACAAGAACATAGTTAATAATAACTTTGAAATTTTATTGCAAAAAAACCTTAGGACAATTTACCTCTTTCCTATTGGTTTTTTTTTCCCTACACTCCCTAAGCCACTTGGGGTGTCAGAATGAGAATCTGGGGATGCCATAATGAGTCACTATTATCCCCAGGTCTGACTGGGACACTTGTGATGGTACTACTGAGGTCTCTTCCTTATATCTTTGTAAATTCTGTCTGTATGTTTTCCCTTGTTTGTACTTTTCCTGGGTATGCTTAGTTCAAAGGGTTTTCATTCTTCCATGAAAAAGAAAAAACAAATATAAGTAGAAGTCACAGAATCAGTCATATAATCATAGAATGGTCTCAGTTGGAAGAGTCCTTTAAGACCATCCACTTCCAGCCCCCTGCTATGGATGGGTAGGGCTGCCTTCCACTAGACCAGGTTGCTCAGAGCTCCAACCAGCCTGGCCATAAACACTTCCAGGGACGAGGCAGCCAGAGCTTCTCTGGGTAACCTGTCAGTGTCTCTCTATTCTCATTATAAGGTATTTCTTCACGACACCTAATCTAAATCTACTCTCTGTCGGTTTGAAACCATTGCCTCTTGTCCTGTCACTCCAGGCCCTTGTAAATAATCCCTATCCATCTTTCCTATGAGCTCCCTTCAAGTAATGGAGGCTACAATTTGGCCACCCCAAACTTTTCCTTTTCAAGACTGGACAATCCCAATTCTCCCAGCCTTTCCTAACAGCTGAATTCAAGTTCCTTAGTTCTGTCTTCTTACTGTTTTATATGCTTAAGACTGCTATTGAACCCAAGCTTTTAGTAATTCTAAGAAATGTTGTACCTTTTCCTCTTAGAAGATGATAGATAGATAGATAGATAGATAGATAGATAGATAGATAGATAGATAGATACATGCATACATACATACACACATACATACATAGATGGATATATACATAGATAGATGGATAGATGACAGAGTGTAAATATCCAGAGAAAAGTGTGAAATTACTTGAAAATTCAAAAATATTTATGCACACAGAAGATTGTTGAATTTAAGCATCTTCCTTTCCTTCTTTCTGGTACTTCTAACTCTATTGGACTCATTACCTTGATAGACACTCGATCTTCTCTATCCTTTCCCCTAATTATGGCCCTCCTCTCTTCTCCCTGAAGTTTCCATCATTCTGTCTTTCTGCTGTCTCTAGCAGGATACCTGAAAAACCTTTCTGTGCTTACGCACACTATAGCATTTTCAACTTGCTACCTAAAATCAGCCAAGTTGAAAGATAAAGTTTTGTTATGTTTCTACAAAGGCTGTGAAAGAAGAAAGCCAGGAAGGGCAAGGAAGTCTCACTGGGCATGGTGCTGAATAACAAGCTCAAGCATTATTAGAGTTTAGAGAATCTTTAAAAAAAAGGACACTACAAGTGGTTCGATCCCAGAAAAGAATTTATTCAGAGCTCACAAAATTTGGGAAAATAAAAGGCAATAAAACTTTCTTCACCCAGATGGTGTGAGCTACTTCTTTCATGCCATTCCTTTCTTGGAAGCAAGGAAAGACTAAAATATAGCCTTATGTGATAGCCTTATGATAAAGCTATAACAGCTTTATCTTAATCCATATATATTTTAGCAGGCTTAGTTTTGCATTGTTTGTCCATATTTTCATTATATAGCACAAAACCCTCTCCGAACCCCATGAAATTACCAATTTAAAAATGAAGTATGCATCATTCAAATTTTTACCACATCAATTTCCACTGAAATATTTTCCAGGAGATGAAGCTTGTACTGTCCTTTGTCTTCTGTCCTTTGAAACCACAGTTACTTAAATTTTAAGTATCAGATTTTTAATATCTCTTACAATCTGTGACAGGTGTTTTATTACCTCAACCTTTTCAATATTCTGAGTGTTGGTTGCTCTGTCTTTCCTTTCCTTGCAGTTTAGAGCCTCACTAAATTGTGTGAAAAAAGGTGCTGGTCAACAAGCCAAACCACAAAATATGAAAGATGAAAGAGAAAAGGTCAAAACTTTCAAAATCCACCATCCTGTGTTATGCATTTCAGGAGTTTTAGTAAACTCAGAAAGAGTCCTTTGTTTTATGGAATTTAAAATAATAAATAATTATTAATTTTTTTAAAAGGTAAGCTGAGTCTACTTTGTTGATTTTTCAATTAAAATAAAAAAAGTAAAGTTCCTTTTCTTTTGTTCATCAAAATAATGCTCCTTCTCACCAAAGATAAAAAAATTTCATTTTCAATAATTTGTCATCAAAGCAAAGAAAATGAAGGGCTGGTTTTGTAAAACTGAAAAATGAGTTTCCACTGGTGATTCCATCTCTTGTTCCATTATTGGACATAAACTGGATCCATTTGCCAAGTGTATGGGAGATCCAAGTTTCATGTCTGTCATTTGTTTGACAAGACACTGTCTTCCAAAATAAGCATATTCTGACTTCAGAGCAGGGAACAGTTTTAGTCCAATTTTATTACAGCTTTCAAGTATGTACATTCTTGTTAGGTCAAAGCCAAAATGTCATTTAGATGCCTTGTAGGGATATGGTGTTAGAGATGTCATTGAAGTGATCCTTGTCCATGCTTCAGTAAGTAACTTCTTTTTTTTTTTTGTTCAAAATAGCTTGACATTGGAACAGACTGCTCAGGGAAGTGGTGGTCACCATCCCTGGAGGTGTTCAAGAACTGGACAAGGCACTCAGTGCCAAGTCAATGTTGACACGGTGGTGATCAGTCACAGGTTAGACTTGATGATCTTTGACATCCTTTCCAACCCAAATGATTCTGTTATCCTTTAAATAAGACTGAAACCATTCATCCCACTGAGAAATAACCTACAAGCCTGTAACAATCCTTTTCCACTTTGTTAAAGAATTTTCTTGGTCTGCTGGTTGTCTGAAATGGAGAAAATAATCAGGAAAAGGATGTCTACATGTCAGTTCCTTCCATGTCTTGTTTCCTAGGCTCAAACTGGTGGGCCCTGAAAAGGCAGGATCAGGGCAGAGAGGACCCATGTCCTCATCACAGATTAGAGTGGAGTTTTACACACAGCTCTGGACATTACCTGCCCTATGAGGATACTTTGGGGTTTGTCCTTTCCATCCTGTTCTCTCGTCCCTGCAGCCCACAGTGAATAGCCCGGTCAAATCTGTGCATAGATTGGTGTCTTGGGGGAAACTTCCTTCTTTGGTAAGGGAAGAAACAACAAGGTTCACAGTAGACATCTGGATAGCTACAGGAAGACTCTTGGAAAATAATACATTTTGTTTACGGAATGGCATTCACCTGCAAAACGGCAAAGCATAAAATATAAATTATTTCTTCTATAAATCTCTTTTTCTTCACTAATTGAAAGACTAAAAATGATGTAGAGTGTTGTCATCTTCTGATAACTTTCTCATAAAATTGTTATCTCTTAGCAATGGAGCCCTCTCTCATCGCAAATTGCATTTTGGTAGCAGCAAGGAATTGAGTCTGCATTTTTTTTACCCATTCTTCAGCTACATACAAGGACAAGCATAGTGCTGTTGAAGAAGCACAGTTTCAGCATAACAATCCAAATTCATCCATGCTTAACATCCCCCTGACTTGGAGTGACAGTTTTCAGCTCTGAACAGATGCTCCCACTCAACATAGCAGCATGAGGTAAAAGTATAGCCAGCTCTCATAAATCTCATTTCTGAGAAAAAAAAATTAAAGTTTATCAAATACCTGAATCATGCTTGAAAATTTAATATAGTAATAACCCTTTTTTCCCCCTAACTTTTAACTTAGTATTTTAAAAAATAGTATACAGCAGATAATCTCTTTGGAATTAGGGAGGGGTTTTTTAAGGTACTGTAGTCTGATTTAAGTATATGTTTCATAACATTAATTAAAAAAAATCAAAACTCGCATCTTGAGACCACTAAAATGTATAAGATAAGTAATTGTATAAAGTAAGTAGGCTTGAACCTGTCTACAAAGCCTGGACTTAGGTGATATTTTTGTTGCTTGGTTACCGCCACCAATGGGTAAATAATGAATTACCCTACAAATCTCTAAGAAATAGTATTATTGCTACCTCCCATTAAATAATTACATAACATCTGTTTCACTCCATAGGTTTTGCCTTACAACGTTACTCAGAGTAGTTATATCAGCAGCTACAAAATGCAGAGGTACCCCAGGTGCCTGTAATGTGCTGCAGGAGGTCACCTCTGTATCCATGAGGTCCTGCACATGCAGTTCATCTGTCTGCCAGGTAAGAAGAGGTTATCTGCTGCTGCACAGAACTGTATTGATTTTAGAAAGCAAGCAGAACTCAAACTGCATGGGCATATCAGAGAATCATGGAACTATAGAGACCTTGAAAATCATCTCATTCCAATGCCCCTACTGCGGGCAGTGCACCTACTAGACCAGAGCTTCATCCAACCTGGCATTGAACACTACCAGGGATTAAGCATCCACAGTATCTCTGGGAAAGCTGTTCCAGTGCCTCATCACTCTCACAGGAAGAATTTCTTCTTCCTGTCTAGTCCAACACTACTCTCTGTCAGTTTGAAGACATTGCTCCTTGTCCTGTCACTCCCTTGTAAATAGTCTCTCTCTATCCTTCCTGTGACCGCCTTCAGGTACTGGAAGGCCACCCCAAAGCCTTCTATTTTCCAGGCTGAACAATCCCAGTTCTCCCAGCCTTTCCTCCCCGCAGAGCTGTTCCACCCCTCTGATGCCCTCGGTGCCTGCTCTGGGCTGGCTGCAGCAGGTCCCTGTCCTTGCTGTGCTGGGAGCCCAGAGCTGGATGCAGCCCTGCAGGTGGGCTCTCAGCACAGGGGGCAGAGGGGCAGAATCCCCTCCCTGCCCTGCTGCCCACGGGCTCTGGGTGAGCCCAGCACACGGGGGGCTCTGGGTGAGCCCAGCTGGGGCACATCCAGCCCCTCACCCTCCAACTCCAGTTTATTACCAACTCCACCAATACCTATTCTTTTATTGTAGTCAAGACTTAAAGTATCCTTTCAATATCATCAGAGCGCATGTAACTAACAGGCACGGTATGCGCCTTTTGGCTATTTGTATGAATGATGTTAAAAACATGTAAATCAATTTTTCTGGAGAAATTAACCATCAAAATTGGCTAAGAGAAATGCAAGTTGGGTAGACAGCTAGTTTTGCGTGGCGTCTGTGGAGCTCTTCCAGATTTTTCTTTTAGGAAATGTATGATTATAATTTAAAAATAAAACAAGTGGTATTTTCTGTCACAGATTATGCCTGCCAAACACAAAGCTTGAATAAAAGTGACATTTATGTACACTGAATGTTTACAAAGTTCTTGATGTGCTCCTTGTGTAATTATCTCTCAGTATTGCATTCTGACATGCAGGGAAGGTGAGAACAGCTGTTCTTTTTATAGCCAACTGCTATTTTTTCTGTTATATACTTTCACCATTTTTATGCATTCACATATCCACATGCACAGATATATGGACTCAGAAATGCACACATCTGTACTTTTGCAGATAGATGTCGATAGCTGGGTAGTTGAATGAGCCTTCCCTGTGCTTCACAGTCTGTCAGTAAATACTGACACTCCTGGTGAATGGCTGCCTGAATTGGAATGAAATTAAGTGCTGGAGGTAGCAAAGTTTAAAGAAAAATATTTTCTACAGGAAAAAAATTAGGAGAAATCCACAGGATAAACCATTGGATTTTTCCTGGTTTTTTTTGTTTGTTTGTTTATTTGTTTAATCTGCATTCTGCATACTTTGTAAACCACATTTACTGTCTTACTGAATTCTATTTCCTCTTGCAGATTACTCGGGAAGCAGAAATCTGGATTCAGCCATTTCACTTGCACCAAGGAACCATTTCTCCATGTACCATTGATCACTGTTGGAACATTTCATTAATCATGTGGGGAAGGGTATCAGACATGGTCTACAGCAAACCTGGAGTATTACACTAGATCAAGCAAATAAATCCTCATTTAAGAAAGAGAAACCTCCTTGTGATTAGCTCGTTGAATAAAAGGACTGATTGGGTTCATCAGTTTACTCTGGTCACTTATCATAACTGAGACACGTGAAATATTTTAAATTATATATATATAAATTATAAATGTAAATATAAATATAAATATAAATATAAATATAAATATAAATATAAATATAAATATAAATATAAATATAAATCCTAGTTGCATCTGTCCAGCACAGAACCAGTCTGCCCTTTCAGCTGATAAACAATTCCAGGCATAATGCTGGTAGGGGAAAAGGAGGCCCTGGTAACTGCTTTTTCCTTTCCCATACCACATATAAAGGACACCCATGGCAAAAGTAAACAGGGACAGACCCTGAGTTCCCTCCATTAAAATTCTCCATCAGTAAAAAGGATAACATAGTAAAATTATAGAAAATTATATTTTATCTCTAACACAATAGAAAAATACACAAATCAGCTAAAAAATACATATGTGGGTAAAAGATATTTATATCAAGTACAGTAATTTACGGAAGTTACTCTGATAAGTGGTATAATCCATTAATTGTCATATTATTCTTGCTTGTTTGCAACAAAAGGGATTGGCGGGTATTGGTTAAGAGTGGCCACAATTAAATGCTCTCTTTTTTTTGATTTAGCCTACTTCTATAATTTTCTGGTAATTCATTTTCCCAATCAAATCAAAGCTTCATTTCAGTTTTCCAGGTCTTTCTACTGAGTTCTAAAAGACAATCTTGGTATTCTTGCTACATCAAAATATAGAGTTGATAAGTGTGCAGTTAGTCCTGTGATTGTCCATAATCATGTTAGAATAATATTTGTAGTGCTTTCCTGAAAAAAAAAAAATTAGTGTAGAAAAAACCAAGCCTCCCTCAAAATTCAAACTAGCTAAAAGAAAATATGAGGGTAATAAAAAATAAAAAATTGAGCGCAAAGCAGCTTTTGAAGAGACATAATATAAAATGTAGTTGTAATAAGTTTCATCCTTGACAAAGTTTCCAATCTCATCCACAGAGCTTCTAATGAGCTTAGGAAGACATGCTTTAAGCTAATATTGCTGTTATAGAGAAGTTTCTTATATGGCATCTGTTTTTAAGGGTCATTCAACAATATTTGCTAAAAGGAAAACTGAAAATATTTATTCATAAATAGATATTTTCCAGACCAGCTTTAATGACATTTAACCACCTACTTATGTGCAGTCACCCATAACAAGTATATTGTTTCTATATACTGTAATTACAGTACAAGATAAAGGTCTCATACGTGCAACTAACCACTTAGTAAATGATAGGCTGTGCTGATAATTACAGACATTGCTCAAATCACAAAATGAAATCTTTTCTAAGTTTCCTAATAATCTTCCCTGTAGGCAGCTCTCCTATTATGCCTGAATTCTATAAAAGCCTTAAGAAATTGTCATAATGCAGAAATATTTGTTTGAATAGTTCCTGCTGCCAGCAGCAAGCTACAATTTATCACATTTTGGGATACACAGGATGTCATTAATTCAACTTTTGTTCCTAAGTGCTTATTTATTCCAATCTGTAGTCACAGAGGTTTGGTCTAAATAGCACTGATAGCACCTTTTGGACTTACTGATGATATTGAGAGACAGTTAATCCAAACTTTTGCTCTGTAAGTCACTTCTGCAGATGTTACTAAACCAATGCTCAGTTATCAGTGGTAAAAGGTATGGGAGCATTCTAATCCATCTCTGTCAGTGTCTAAAAAGCAGATTTTAATGGAAGATTCGACTTGTTTCAACAAGCTTCAGGTCACAAAATCCCCTCAGAAGATAAAACACTGGTGTAGATAGAACTGATGGGAAACACAAACTGGATTTGAGCAACAAAAATCATTCTGAAGAGAGATGGTGCTTTTAAATGCTATCTGCTTTTGCCTGAGGTTTTTGAACCTGTCAATTCCTCTGAAAGTGTGCTGATATCTGTGTTCCTGTGTAATCTCTGACTACTGTATTCCTGCATCATCTAAGTATATTAAAATTGAAATATCTATCTGAAAAGTTTACAACGCTTTTAGAGATATGCAAGCAATATTTTGATATTATAATATCAATTAATATATAATAATATTCAATATCATGAACTCAAATAAAGTATACGGCTTACATGTCTTGCTCTTGTCCAAACCAATGCTTTGAGTGACTGCAGCTTTTCCTACACTGTGCTTAGAAAGCTTTAGTAGACCTCATATCTGAAGCTCTGAAATATATGTATATATATGTGTATCATAACTGAAATATCTGTAGACATTCTCCCATTACTCTAGCAGGAAAATCTCTCCATTTATTAACCTGTATAAGTTTGCCATTTTGGAATAAAATGGAAGTGCTGACTGAACTCTTTATTTATTTAAAATACTTCCTTTCCATTACCAATATTTAGAATCCCAGTAACACCCAAAGGCTGAGTAGATTTTCATCGACGGTTGCTGCTTTGAAGACTTTGAAATCTTTTAGTTTTCAGTTCTTCAGACACAAAAAGGACATTAAGTTACATCAGTAAGAGGTTATGCAATAATGTATTGGTTTTCTCATTTTCTGTGGAAGTTCTGATTCTGAAAATATAGTGCACAACATTTTCCTTTGCAAAACCTTATCTCATTACATTTTAAAATTTCTTCCAGAAATAATCAGCAGAATAGCTGACAAATTTGGATTATCCCAACACTTTTCTATTTGATCTCAAGGCAGTCAGCCTCTGCTTGATGCTCATGTCCTTCTCCTGAAAGAAATATTGAAATAAATTCAAAGTTTCAAATAGGAAAAAGTCCAATCAAAATGGAAACAAAAATGTTTTCCTAAATGTTTAGAAGTTACAACAGAGATCAGATAGAGACCTTAAGGAATAAAGGCATCATTTTACTTTCTAATATTATTTAAAATGAAGCGAGGTTGAAGAAGATGATACCTGGGTGCCTCCTTTTGGATCTTGTTTTTTTTTTTCATTGGAAGAGCTTTCTCAGTAAACAGCATCTTTTTCAGTATGGGGTCTGCTGCCACCTCCAACCTGGTCTCAGAAGTACTTGCCTTTCCTCCTTGAATAAAAAAGATCAAAGAAATTTTCTATTTTACCTCCATTCCTCCCTATATTCTTTCTTTTCTCCTCCCACATATTAGTCTAGATAGAAAAAAAAATCAGCATTTCTAGTCCTAATGAACTCTTTTTGTGTCTCTAATCACCTTATGCAATCTATCAGCTACTTGAAGGGACAGGCAAAGAGAAAAGACAATTATTCTACAGACAGGTGAAAGCTGACATTTTATTTCTGTACAAAGAATAAGGGGAATTTTCCTATGTCATAAAGATTCCAACCATATCTTCCAACTTAACCTGAAAATCCACTAATCCAAGGAGAATTGTGGCATGAATTGACCTGCCTAGAAGATATTTTTTTAAACAGTGGTGATTTTAAAAGTATATATTTAAGAGAACTAAAATGAACATGAGTGTTCAAACACAATATTAAAAAAAAATACCAAGAAGTGAGGAACGCATATTAAAGGGAAAATGTTTGGAGAACTTAAATGTGCAAAAAATGTAACACATTGTGCCTTCCAGAGGATTTACCACAAGACTCATTATTATTTGTACTTTTCTGAAAAGATCACTTCCCTGAAGTTATAGGGCAATATAAGAATTTCAGATTTAATTATTTATTATGCTTTTAGATAATAAAGAAAAGCTTTGAAGCTGAAGAATAAAAACCAGAAGGAAGATATCTAGAACGTAAAATTTATTGTAATGAAGCAATTTTATCTAATTTGAACACTTTATTTTTTTTTCTTTTGAGGACTAATGCATGAATCATGAAATCTGGGTGTTAGCAATGCTGCGTTATGGATAAATAAATATTCATGGTTTCTTAGCATACATTGTCACAATCCTCTTGTTATATCATGGGTAATACTAGGGGTTCATGATTTATTGTGAAGTGAGATGACTGAGCTCCAAAAAGTAACACATTGTTTGAGGAATGACATCTAGATCTTTTCAACTTTGTTAAACATTTTTCAGAAATGTAAACAAAATTTCTTATTTTACAAGTGAAGAGCTTGTACAGGGCAAAAAGATTGTGAAAATTTGAGATAAGAAAAATTCAGTTGTCAATAAATATGATTACGTAAGGTATGTATGCGTTAGTTTACAGCCCAACTAACTTCTTCCAACTACTACCAGTGTGAATGATTTAAAACAAATGGTACAAAAATTCTTTATATATTTATAATCTGAGACATGCATAGAAAAAGGCACATCTACAACAGTCCCGCAAAATCATTACATGTTAATCATTACATCTCTATTGCTGCAAGGTTTTGAATAAACGTGGTAAAACTAAAAATCTAGAAGTTCAGTAATAGCTTGTCAAAGAGTAATTGTGGGTAAAATGTTAATACCTCTCCTTCGTTCTCTTTTATGTTGAATGAATTATTCATTTTTCATTTATTAGCTAACTCTGCATATTTGATGCTTTTTAGAGATTAGTAATTACTTTGAGCAACTTGAAGAATTTACACTGGATTTGTATGATTTTTTATCACGCTGACGGTTTAAACACTCTCTCATATAAAATACAGCAATTACTATTGCCTTGTCTGTGAGAAGGTTGTAAAAACATGTCTCATTAATTTTATGAGGTCATCTAATTGATGCAAGAACCTAGCAGAAATTCTGGTGAGCAGATGGAAAGCAAGCAGCTCCCTGTGAGGAATTCACCTGCAGCATCCACTGTGCAATGTCCCATCTTTGGCATCACTGTTTCTTTCACATGTGCTCATAACACAAACTGCAATGTTGAAGGGAGAAAAGGAAAAGTGCTGAAATCTCAGTGGAGAGCTGTCACCAAGTTTCACTGGCCTGGAAATGATTGTATATGAGTACATCAGTTCTACCTTGTGTCAGCACTTTGTGTCAGCACTAGCAAGGCAATGCAAACATAGAATGGAGAGAGGAACATTTGCATCAAGGCACAAACAGAGTTGTCTTACACTGATGTTTTTTAAATTATATTATAGAAGGCTTTGATGTTTCTTACTTACTCCTTGGCACTGGTGAGAATTGTCCATGAACATCCATTGAAATAAAATGCTCAGTATGTGAACTATATATTGTTCTAAGTGAAATAAAATATATCAAAATAGCACATATTCATCTTCATATATGTCGATATAGCACACATATATGTCAATATAGCACACATATATATCAATATAGAACAAATTCATCTTCAAATTTCAACGACCGGGGAACATGATGTTGCATTTAAAATGATATGAAAAGACAAATTCATGTTATGATAACCTTCCTTTAAAGAAAATTATGGAATAATAGGTTTTATGATCCTTGCTCAGATTGTGAGTCTTTAGTCAAAAGGGTCAGGCACAATCTCCCCTCTTGACAGTGTGTTAAAGCATTTAAAAAGATGTTTTTCCTCTACTCCCATTAGTTTGGGGCAGTAGTTTTTGTATCACAGTACAGGATTATTCATTAAGCTTTCCACTTATACTGAAAAACATGTCAATCAAATACGAGAGCAATCAAATCAATCAAACGGATTGCACAAAATGAAGTTTCTTTAAGTTTTCATTCACAGTTGTATCAAGCTACATGATTTTATGTGATATAATGAAAACATTGAAATAGAACTTTTGCAAAAAGCTACCATCAGAACTAATTTTCTGCATAAAATCTAAACAGCTTTTTCTTTATTGACATTTTCCTCAACTTTCTAGTAAGAAAAAGAATTTGAAGTCAAAGCCAAAGACATTTCCATAGACTAAAAGAAGAATGATTTATATTATATGTGAGAAAGAAATTCTGCACTATAAGAGTTGTGAGGCACTGGAATAGCTTTCCTAGAGAAGTTGTGGATGCCTCATCTGTGGAAATGCTCAAGGCCAGGTGGGATGGGGCTTTAAACAAGCTGATTTATTGGGTGGCAGACCTGCCCATAGCAGAGGGTTGGAACTAGGTGATCCTTAAGGCCCCTTCTAACCCAAAGCATCCCATGTAATTATGAAAGACCATTATATGTTCTTACACATAATAATGTTGCTTGCAACAAAGCTGTGCCAGATATTGAAAATTATGACAGACAACACCCTGGCCCTGTTAAAATACTTGTTGTTTAAATAAATGTCTGAAAAACAAAACTAAATAAAGATGCGCTATGCTACACGAGAACGTGGAGTATTTAAAACTGGGAGAAATGATAACAATATAGCTAAGCAAGAATCTTAGGTCATGTTCTATGAGCAGCAAAGAGACAAGATTATTTTCAGTATGCAATGTCAATATTTTTAATAACCCCAGAATTTCTCCCTATCTCTTTCACCTTGCACAGCACTGCTAAATTTTCCTCTGATCTTTAGCTGATGTAATATGGGTAAATACTTCCTGTCAACAGAATTATTATAATGATTAATACCAAAGCAAAATTTTAGTTCTTTTTAAAGTGATCAGTACAAGCGGTTGACATTTGCTGAGTCTGTGCACTTGATAGTCAATTGCATATTTATGAGCATCTTATATGCTTAATGTTACAGCAGAAAAATACAAGAGGCTCTTGAAATATCTTTACTCCTCCTCCAAGTGACATTCATAGAGAACTGAAAAAAACCCTCATAAAAGAAACAGTCTTCAAAGCATGCTGAAAGCTCATAAAATGGGTAGGACAAGAGCCACAACTGCAATTTAAAAGTATCAAAAGGACAAGTCAAGTTTTTACTGCTATATACATGTTTACATATCTCACTGCAGCAAAATCATAGTTCCCCTCTGAAATGTATAACACCAACTCTTCACATGCCTTACACTTTCCATTTATTCACCATTTCTGGTGACGACCAGAACTACAGAGAAACATTAAATGTGTTTGTGAAAGTTTCTGTCACAGTCAGAAAAGACTTTTCTTTCTGCACAGAATGGACAAGCCAATTGAAAAGGATAGAAGTTATTCTAACCGCTGCTAGGCAGTGGCCAAATACTAGAAATTCTGATGTTTCAAGGCATATGGAGAGTAGGTCGGCTGGATCATTACCACAGAGAGTAATTTCTCTCTTTTTGTGGATATAGCTCTAGTCACTACTCAAACCCAGAGAAAATAGTGCTAGAGAGCAATAATGCAGTCAGAAGCATTGCTTTTACTGTAAACTATTGCCTGTATTAGCAAATTCTCTTTCAGAAACAGGACAAAACATTCAGTCCAGTAAAACAGCTCAACATTTTTGTTCATAAAGGCTGTGCTTTATAATCTTTGTTTCTTATTTAAGCCTTCTGTTATAATTCCATTTGTTGATTCCTTAGACAATAGACAACATGTTAAGGTTATAAGTGCAAAAGGGAGTAAACCAGAGGTAGAACAAGAACTAATGATACCAATTGCAGTGTTCCTGTAACTTGAAGCAGGAAAAAAATCTATACCCACAAACTGAATTCTGCACATCTTCATTCTGTAATGAAGATGCCAATGTTGATGGCTATACAACTGGAAGCAGTGTCATTGAGTAGATGGGTTTTGCTTTGATTTCTACTTTAAGACTAGAACAACTGAAAAAAACCCCAAAACGTCAATATGTCTGTAACAAGGGACAGGCAGGCATAATTACTCCTGAAAACTGCTCTTGCCCTGCTAACAGGCTTTAGGACAAAGAGCTGGTATCTGGTTTATCTGGTTTCATCTGGGATAGAGGTCTTTTTGGTCCTAGTAGCTGGAACAGTGCTGTGGTTTGCATTTGGTATTAAAACAATAACACACTGATGTAGCTATTGGTAAGTAGTGCTTGTCAAGGACTTTTCAGCTTCCCATGCTCCAGGGAGCTGGGAGGGAACAGAGCCAGGGCATCTGACTTAAACTGGCCAAAGGAATATTCCATACCATAAAATTTCATGCTCAGTATATAAACTGAGCATTGGTCAGTGGGTGGCAAGCAACTCTACTGTCCATCACTTTTCTTCTTGGACTTTATTGCCCTGTTTCTCCTTTTCATTAAAATTATTTTTATCTTTGTTATTATTATCATCAATGACGTTATTTCCTTCAATTACTAAAACTGTTCTTATCTCAACCCACAGGTTTTAATTTCTTTTTCCCTGTTGTCCTCAGGGACAGGGGGGTGCGGGAAGTGAGAAAGCAGCTGTGTCACACTGTTAAATCTCTATCTGTTATTGCAGGAAACTCTACAGAGCAGATAGGCTGCAAAATCCATAAAAAAAAAATACTATGACTTCACACTATTAGATGGTCTGCACACATCTGCCATCCCATTACCCACAGTATCTTTGTTGTCCTCTGGTAGCAAGGAAAAGATAGTGTCTTTTGTTCAAATGGAAGAAATAGAAACACAAAGGGTAAAAAATCCATTCAAGTAGGTCAGTGGAACACTAGGAAACCAAAACAAGTTTTACAATATTGAGACTTCCCACAGAAAAAACTTTTCTCTCCCCATAGACAGGGGGACAGGGTTAGTGTCTTCTGATGACACAGCAATATCTGTCAAAACAGACACAAAACTATTTTCCCTCAAGAATTCAAGCTTTAGGCAATAGCTAAACTGAGAGCTTTGCCCTTCAAGAGACAGTGAAAACCTGCCTGAAATTAAGATTTCTCGTGCATTCTTGTGCTAATTTCACCTGAGGGCCTGTAATGAATTCCATCATTGCCGAGGACCATACCTAAAGGCTTCAGATCTATCTAGTGAAGAGAAGACCTGGAGCAGCCTGCAAACTCAGCACAAATGCATCACAAAGACAGTTAAAGTTCAGCTTACCTCACATGCAAGAGCATGCCTCCCTGTGCAGAAATTAATCAGCCTTTTTTCAGTATCCCTAATTATAATATATAGAGAACAGCCACGCTTACTCAGTTCATACATTAAATATTTACAATATCCTAAGGTTTGCTATTGTTTTAGGCTACTTTCCACTTATTTCTTCCTATTTCTTTCTCCCCAGGTCTTTTTTTTCTCAGTGCTGTAGCAAAGTGAAATTCACAATAGCCATAATTGAGTTAGTATTATTCAACCAATTTTTTATACACCCACATCACCTTCAAATCTTCAGGAGTTCACTGCTGCTTCCCAGCCAACAACAAAGGTTTTGCATCCACTACTGCTTCTGTAATGGGATTGAAATTATTTCCAGCATCCTCCTATCAAAATTCTCATGCCAGGCTTTAATTATACTCCAATCTTCTTGTATATCCACCCCTTTGCAGCAGCCCCTTGCACAATGCTTTGCATTCACCCTTGCACCCTGTGTTCTGCCTCTACTGTTTTGAATACAGAATTTTAAAGACCTTAATTTCCATTTCTTAAATTCAAGCGTAAGGTTTTTCTTCTGAAAAAGTATGTGTTAACTTCTGATGTTTTTAAGTTCCTGAAGCCTACTCATTTGCAACCTGATAAAACAATTCCACAATGTCTGGACATATCTAAAAACTTATAATGAAGGGTAACTGCTTGGCAAACTATTTCAAAATAATTATGCTTTATGAATGCACAAGAACTGAATACAATTTTAATTTTATGAAAGAAAGAAATAACAACAACCAAACTCAATCCAAACCCACAAAAACCTCCAAATATAGAAGGAATAGAAATCACTTTCTTTCATCGAAAAGGGGACACCAGATCACACATATTCACACATGTTCACAGGACAAAGGTCATTATTTCTCCTTCCTGTGTTAATTTTAATTAGAAACATCAATTATTTTGGGAAATAAATATTTTTAAAACTCCCTTTAAAATACATGCAGTTCTATGATTCTTTAATTTTTTGGAAACATTCAACATATAACAGAGTAAATGGCAGGAGACAAATTCATGACTGCATATGGTTCTGGGTACTTGCAACTGAGCTAGAAGAAATATAGGCTAATATTTTTTATTCTTTGACAATAACAGTTGAGCTTGCTTTTATTTTCAAATGAAAATATATTTGAAATTATTTTTCAAAACAAATGTAAGCATTGGACAGAACTGGAAATATGCAAATAGATTCCAAGGCAGCAGTGCATGAACACTGGAAGCTTTTCTTTGTTTCAATGTTCAATAAAAATGCTAAATAGGGCAATTTTTTTACAAAGGGATGGAAACTGAACACGTATATATCTATGTGTGAACATGGATGTGCACTACATTGAATGAAAGCCTGAAAATGTTATTGAGAGCTTTTGCCCTCATCTTTAGACCTGCAGTTTATTAAGATGATATACAATTATTTTGCAGAATTTTAAATAAAGGAATATGAACTGCTTTGGCATAATTACTCATTGCCAGGAACAATAATATTCATCTTAAGTCTATCAGAGTTCCTTACAGTGGCCTCAAAAAAATTAATGGAATAGACTTTACTTGCCATTACTGCCTTAAATTAAAGTCACTGTGTGTCACAGATTACATTTAAAGCCTACTTCTTCAGCTATTTATCTGCCCCATACTCTGTTGACTGTCTGCAAAGCGTATTTTTCTGAGAATAGAGCAAATTATTACCCTTTTGCTGCGAATTTAAAACTTTTCAGTATATAGATGTATATATATTTTATTTTTTTCTCCCTAAGAACACATCCTTTTTGTTTTGGGGTTTGTTTTTTTGTTGCCTAAAAAAAAAAAAACAAACTGAAAAGAAAAAAAAAGAAGAAGGAAAAAAGCCACCTAACAACAACAAAACAAAACATATAAACAAACAGAACCAAACATAAACAAACTCCACACAGAAAAAATTCAAGCAAAACCAACATAACTCTTTTCCCCAGGGATAGGATTTATTCCAGTATATATATTCTCACTTTGTATCCCTCAGATTCAGTGTTATCGTGAAAACTATTCCCTATTGTTGAACCCAAAATGTGGTTTATTTCCCTCAAAAACATCACAGCAGAAAGTCCTACAAGAAGTTCCTACACAAATCTGCAGACCCATCGTCTGTGAAGCCTCATCCTCAGAGACTCCACATTTCCTTTAACCCTGAACAGACCAAAGCCTGTTTTGACTCCATGGTCTTTAAGGGCCCTATTTGATGCTATTCTTTTGAGTCAAACCTTCTACCTACAAACTTCCCTATAACAGGCACAGGTGGGCAATTGCCACCTGGGTTGTTGCCATGTCCCTCCATCTCCCAGCTCTGCCTTGGTGGGATGTTGCCCTCCTCCAATCTCCTGCTTATTCACGACTGCACAAAGTCTGCCTACAATCCCTGAATATTTCAAAGCCTCCAAAACCATGATTTCTCCTGGGTGATATCCCAACACATTCAGCTGAACTGATGCACTTCACAGAAGAGAGCAGTGACAAGCCAGGCATCAAGTATGCCCAACAAACAAACAAGTTTTTTCAGAAAGACTCATGCCAAAAGCCATACATTAACAGAGAAGCATAGACAGATTCAGAGCATGTATTCATCCCGTAGAACATTCAAAATCTGAAGAAACATTCTATTCATACTTTCAGGATATCTTCTAAATATGGGTTTTTCTTCTTCTAAACTTGTCTGAAGAGATTTGCATATGATCAACCTCTCGCTGCTTCAGAAGAACAGAAGAAAGATTACTGAAGAAGCTACACTTTAATGTCTAAAGTCATTTAATTAATTTACAAAATAATCCAGTGAGCACCCACTGAAGATCAAATTGTTTATCTCTCCTGATGCCGTGTATACAATGGAAACAGCTTATGAGCACTCCTTTGAAGAAAAATGTCAATCTTAAAAGGAATTTATGAACATTTAAAGTATATTCATAGTGCTCAAAAAATTTTTACACTAAGTCAGCTATCCAAAGATTATCCACAAAAGAATGTTTTCCAAGTAAGATGTTTCATACACTCCAGACATAAATGTATGTAGATTTCTTTCAATAGAATCCCACTTCACAATCAAAAGCAAGCCTGACTTCTGGCAAAGTAAATGTTGGGTAAGTAATATCTACTGGAATTTTTTTCAAACAAGATTAATCAAATAATTTTTTTTCCAGTTCTTAGTAATACATGACCTTCTTGAGCCACTGAAGGACGTTAATGTAAACTATAAACATCTATTCTATTTTGAAATAAATGAATCTATGTGGGTTGGAGACACGTTTATGTAATTTTATTTCCACTTTGATGTTTTAGAAGGGAATTATTCACAGCAAAAAGACACTTTAAAGTCACATAAAACATTTTTCTGGATATGTGGGTGTGTCCGGAAGACAAAAAAACCAGCGTATTCTTCACAGTCTTCAAAAGAAAATCACTTTGGTAGAAAAGCTACTGGAAACAATTTTGTGCAGCAATAAATTTTAATTTATTATGATTTCTGAATTTTGTCATTCTATGAAATTAGCATAGATTTATCACAGCTTTTTTTTTTTTTTTTTTGTGCAGGAAATCTGAAACCATTGTAGTTTTAGTATTCTGCATCAAAATAACAGTGGATAATAAAGCCTTAACTTTATTAAAAGTAAAATAGATGGGGATATTATTCTACTACAAGACGTGACTCTCCCTTGTCCCCCAGAATCCTCAGCTAATGTTATTGATATAACTCTGTGCCTTCTGTTCCTCTGGATAACTTCACTCCCCATTTCTTTGCTACCTGAATCAAACTTTTTCCTGAGGAAATAAAATGTTGAAATTGGAAAATACAAATGGTTTAAAAAGATATTTTGCATCTTCACAAGTAATATTTCTCTAATTTCACTTCCCAGAAATTGTGCATTGGGCCAAAGACAGACAGCGTGTCTAAAATGTCAATAGTTAAAATCAATAAATTAAGAAAAACAAAAAGCAAAAAAAAACCAAAAAACTCAACCAACCAACCAAAACCCCCAATTTTCTCTTGAAGAGAATTTCAACCAAAGAGCTCCAGTCATCATTTAAACTTGGAGAATATCTAGCATTCAATTAAATTTTCTAATCTATAATATTAATTTACTAATAAGTAAAAAAACCTTAAAGGCTACATTAAAATGTTGGTTTTGGGACAGTGAAAAGCAAAATTTCAAGATGGCTTATTTATATTGTTGTGACATAAAGTTACAAAAGAATTTGAAAATGGCATTTATGAACAGTCTTCCATGAAGGCTTCAACGGAGAGGACACAGGGACTGGCAGTATATTCTGCTTTAGTTATTTGCTAAGAGTTGCCTGTAAAGAGACAAGGAATGTGAAAAATCATGGAAGATTTTCAAGAAGTTTGGAAATGGCCTAACACAAGAGTCAGAACCCATGAAGAAAATAGCTACTGTACCAGGATAGTGAAAAAACCAACATACAGCTCCCCTCATTCCTACAGTGATGATAACTGTAGGATAATGCCACCATTAAATCCCTATTTTCTAGGTGAGTAGTACTTCTTCCACTTTTCCCCCAATTTAACCTCATTAAGATCCTGACTATGGAATAATGATAATATATACAAATTCTTCTCCAACCTTTCATCCAGAGACAGCTCCAAATTAATGCCCATGAATCATCACAGCTTTGTCTACAGCAAGTTACTCCAGACTCTAAAGACATTTCAAATAGTTGTCTTTCTTTTTAATTTAACACCTTTTTCTTACTTTTCTCATGATGAATTTATTGTTGAGTGTCACCCATAACATAAAGAAATGCTTATCTCTGAATTAGTCAAGAAAAAGATAGATGAGCACACGAACACATGCTGTTCAGTGGTATTTGTGTGATAAATGAAATTTCTTTCAAAGTCATGCTTTGAATTAAGGCACAGCTATTCCTGATCAATCTCTAAAATTACCTGAGCGGAGTAATTTGAGAGGTGGGGATCAGTCTCTTCTTCCAGGTAGCAAGTGACAGGAGAGAGGCAAAGGCCTCAAGTTGCACCAGGGGGCATTTAGGTTGGTAATTAGGACAAATTTCTTCACTGAAAGAGTAGTCAAACACTGGAACAGGCTTCCCAATGAAGTGGGATATCAACCATCATTGGAGGGGTTTAAAAGCTCCATAGATGTGACATCTGGGACATGGTTTGCTGGGTAGACTTGGCAGTGTTGGGGGAACAGAGGGGCTTGATGATTTTAAAGGTTTTTTCCAACCTAAACTATTTTGTGATACTATGACAGAAAAGGAAAATACCACTGCCACAACCACCACCAGAGTGCAGTCAGGACACCAGGAGAGGGAGAAGAGCAGAGCCACATCCATTTGCCTGAATGCTCTGACAGGCACTCACTGCTGTCTGCAGGCCAGGCAAATCTGGGGACATGGTCCTGTCATTTTGCCTTGAACACAACATTAGGTTTAATTCATAAAAGCAAATTCATATGTAGGAAAATTTTAAAAGGAGTAATTTTTAAAATACAGTTTCCCATCTCTGTCTTCCTACATCTGCTTGGGTGCTGCCTAAGTGGCTGAGCTCCTGGCAGCAACTCTGCTCTGAACCAGTCCCTTCTCTCTTCTCTGGTGGCTTTGATTGAAAACCATTGGGACTGGAATTACTGTAATCAGCTGTGAACAGAGGCACGTGGTAAGGGATGGCAGAGACTCCAGCAGAAAGGTACAGCTGTCTCCATTTCCAGTCAAGGTAGGCAAACCTCTCCAAAATACCCTCCCTTATCTGCTATAAGGGATAGGAGATTTGATGCAATGCAACAGACCCTGAAGTTTTACTACACCTACCCAGCGTACACCACCTACTCACTGTTCTGTCATGGGCAGTTTGACAGGTGGCTGATGGCAGGTCACTTTGGCAAAAGCTTGCCAGAGCAATTCCACAAGACCAATGTGGACTCAAAATTATAAAACAAAGAAAACCTCAAACCATCAAAATTGTTGCATCACAAATACAGACTAGGGAAAATACTTCAGTGCAATCAGCCCGAAGTGGTCACTTCTTTGTTCACTTCTGCAGCGAAAACTGCAAACCATTTAAAAAGTGAGCAGTAAGAAAAGTTCAAGCAGCATTAAAAAATGCCAATGAAAGTCATTGTTACAACTATTCTGTAAAAACAAGAGAAAGTAGAGAGGAAAGTACAGGCAAGCCTCAGGGAAATACAAAAGTTACTTGTAGAGTGATAGTTGCATACAGTTGTATTATCCGTAGGAATAAAAGATATAGTATCTCTAAAGCTCTTAAGCAGTCATGAAAATAGAATTCATGTTTTAAGTATTCATTGAAAAAACAGATAAACTTATACTATCCCATTGGGCTTAGTTCTATATTAAAAAGGAGAAATATCAGCTTCCATTAGTGCCATAAATAGAAATAATCAACTGTCAAAATACTGAAAATAATAAAATAAAATCAGTTTAATGAAGCTCTGTAAGTAAGGAAACTAAGTTTATGGTAACCTATTGTGAATATGGAGAGAATGCTACTGAGACAATTCAAGCTGTCTAAGCAAAAGAAGTTATCTTGATATAAATCCTTTATTAATTTCCAAAAGTGAGCTGTTTTAATATACTTTGGATTAGTTTGGTAGGTTCAATAGATAGAGAAAATGTCAATTTACCCAAGTGAAATCCTTTCAGGAGATGAATCTATTCAACTAAACTACTATCAAACAGACTTCTGAGCTCACAAGTGGAACTTTTAACAGAAGAGATCAGCCAAAAACAGCTGAGCTCATGGGGGAGATGAGAGAGCCAAGTTTTAGCTATGGACTTTGAATTTAGCTCTCCCAATACAAGGAAGCATCAGAGCAACTGTCTACACTGCTGAGATAATCTACTTTTAGCAAATCAACATTTATTTTTATACAGAATTGAATCTGAACCTATGATTTGAGCTTGCTGCCTACACCTGTGCTCTCAAAGTACACAGGAATGCCTTTTGTCCCCATTCCTATCCAAAAAGAAGAATGAAGCTATCACCGCAGAACATTTTTGTTTGTACAAACTTCTTGATCTTAATTTAAAAAATCCTGAAAAAAAATAGCAAAAGGATTTCTTTCTCTGGGAAAGCAAATGGAAAACTTCTGACATACAAGATATATAGAAAGTTGTCACAAAGAATTGCTCACATTTTAGAAAACACCACTGTATTTACTTTGTATTTCAGTACAAGAAAAAATACCATGGCATATTTGGACCACAGCACACCATAATTCCTCAGTCTGAAGATGAACATCAGCTAAAATATGGTCTCTGAATCTCTGGGCACCAAGATCCATTTCTAAAATGGATTAAGAAATTACTGTAGAGAAAAGGAATGGAGAACGACTATTGTCATGAGTGTTCCTCAGGAAAGCTATTTAGAAAATAGGTTTATATATTCAGCTACAAATACAGCAAATTCCCCATTTCCTACTTTGCTTCTCCTTGTACCAATGATGTTTTTACTCCACGGCACTCAAATGTATTTGAAATTATGATTGCTCACGCACAAGAAGAAACATAAAATCTTGTGGCTTTATTTGTCACAATGGCTGTATTCATTGCTGTCTATCCAGGTCTATTGCCTATTATTTCACTGGGATGAAATCTGCAAGAGGGGAGCTGTTACTGAAATGCCCGTCATTCCAAAATAATAATTCTTTTTATGGAAACAAATTAATTTACATGTATTGATCCATTTAAGTATATGTTAGCAAGTATTATATTGCTATGATAGAGACAATAAGGCATATTTCTCTTAACAGAATTCAAATCTTTCTAAACAAGCCAGCTTTGCTATACCTGTACCTTCAATTTCACACTTCAGCAGATGGTCTATTAGACTCAGCTGTTTCCTCCACTGTTCTTTAGAAGAGTAAACAAAAAGTGCACCCTAGAACTGATGTTTGCAAATGCTTTCTATAAAATAGAGAACATAAGCCTATTCCAATGCTAATAAAATATAAATGTAGAAATATTAAATAAATTTGTATTGGAACAGAAATAAAGCACAGGTACGATAGGCCCAGGGTCCAAATAGCTGGGAAAAAAAAAAAAAAACCAACACAACAAAACCAGCAACAAAACAAACAAAAAACCCCTACACAGAATCCTCACAGGGAAACTTATTATTTTCTAAAAATAAAGTAATAATAAAAATATATATGCAGATGAGACTTTTTGCAGTTTAATACCCTGTAGACATTAAAAACATATGATAGAAAAATAATTAGGATAGCTGTTTTTCCTTCAAACCTTTTTGACCAGGACTCTGATTAGTGCAACTGAGCTTTTTGTAGGTCTTTAAAAACAACTACCTGTATTTACACATCTGGTGTTTAATAAAGTAATTTGTCTGATTATCTTAGGTACAGGTAAGAAGGTAGCACTTTATGTCAGGATGCCCATCTACCTTCCAGAGATAATGAATTCTTAGGAAACACAGTAAAATGGTTCAGGGGTCACTGAGTCATCAGGGTACCTCCTCATATGGGAGAGACCAAAGAAGAAGCAAAATAAGTAGAATAGGATGTCCATAGGTAAAAAATTAATTAAAATGTCCCGCAAAAGAAAGAGGTGAAAAATTAAAATTCTAAATTAGAATCAAAGCCTTCTGCCATGAAAAATCACAGCACAAGGATTTAATCCCCAGATAGGCAAGTGGCAAGTTCTTTCCCCTGAATAGTGAGGAGTCACAAAAGGGGACTGAACACAGCTTCATTTGATATTTCTGGGTTAGACATCACCCAAACAGTAGAGAAAGTATTTTATTTTGAAAAAAAGAAAATATCAAATGGTCTGAGACAGCACAACCAATCAATTTGCTATGCTCATTTTGGAAATTAGTGTGGCTAAACCACAGACTGAAACTGTGGGCTTCTGGCATGCTGGTTTTCAATTTTGCTAATATTTGAGTTGAAAACACATTTGGCAGGAACTTTTTACCAAAGTCCACACATAGCATTTCACAAGGAATCAAAGCAGCTTCTTCTAAACAAATATATTCCTCCTATGCTTTGAAGCATACTGTAATTGCAGAAGCTTATACTCATTTCACTTTAAATTTATCCTTGTTCTTTCACGCTTGGATTGTAAAAGATAACTTTCCTTCTTGGGTTTTGACTAACTCTCAGCATTAACTTTAAAGAAAATTATGTTCCACTCAGATGCCTCCTGTTTTGGAAAGAGGAAGTGGTGGGGAAAGTTGTAAGCAGTAAGCACCCCTTTGATCTGAGCTCTCAGCCTCAACAGGCCTCTGTGTAAACTGGACAGGGATGTTGACTGATGTAGCACTGGGATTATCTTCTAAGTGTTTGCTGAAAAAGCACTTAAAAATCACTTTGAGGTGCTTAAAAATATTTTTAAGTGGTGAAACAGAGCCAAGCTAATGAAGAGAAGCCTTGTAGTTAAGTAAAACTAATTTCTGCTTCTCTTTTCATTCCCAAACTGCACCAAATAAGTAGATCCTTCACTAAATACAGATATTTCACCACTTGCTTATTACCCAGGCTGTGCTCACAAAATTAGTCAGCTTTACTTTATCCTCATTTTAGACACTTTTGTGAGTCATTTTAGTTTAATGAGATTTAGCAAAACCAATGTCAAATTGTAGCAAGGAAATTCACAAACAACATATCACTCACTGGTAATGTACTATGATGTTTAGTTGTTTATTGATAAGAGCACGTGTGAACTGAGGTAGCCATGCCATAAGAGTGGTTCCTGATTCAAGAAGTCTTCGAGCACCTTCTGAAGTAGCAAGTTTGCAAGTAAATTGGACATTTTAAACACATTTCTTATTTATTTGAAATTGAAATACAGATTGAAAGATTAAGAAAACTTCCCAAGACCTTTCTCTGTTATCTTTTGGATTCCTCTATGCCTTAAGTAAATCTAATCTGCATAAATTTATGCTCAAGCTGAATGTCAGGGGATATATAAATTTTCTTTCAGCTGTGGGATGAATGAATAGGATACTTTGACACACACAAAGACAATACTTCTCTCAGTAGCATCCAGAAAGGTCCATGTGTTCTTAATTGACATGCAAAAGACACTGCAGATAATTTTGGTGATACAAGAAATACATATACACATGTATCTGTCCATACTGTCCTGTCTCAAGATTCTCTTCCATACAAACATTCCACAAACATCCTCTACAAAGGTTGCAGCGACCCTTGGAAATTCTAAGAAATACCAAGTGAAAATTATACAAGAAGATTCAACTTTAGAAAGTAGTTTAGGCAGCGAGGCTGTCCATGCTTTTTTAATATCCAAATGAAAAGCAAAGCTGTTGAAAAGTTTGGACAACAAAAAGGCTGTGCAATCAAAAATCTCTCTTCTGTTTTGATATCCAAGAGAAAATCCTATTTTGGCACAGGTTGAATAGTTTTATACTGCTAAGGAAGTATAGGTCAACAAAAGCCCCTCCCCTGCTTGAATTCCCTCAACTGCAATCTGAAGTTCAATCCCTTGTGAAAACTAATGAAAGTGGGCACTCATAAGAGGAAAAAAAGACTTTCAAAAATAGGAAACAATAGCTAGGGAGGGGAAAATGCATAGAGCTTTTGTGAGGGCTACTTTAGAATGTAAAACAAGACCTCATTTGAGGGCAAACATAGCTGCAGTCAAGTAGGTGTGTTCTTGTGTGTGCTCATGTGTGAAATAAGTGGTGAATTTTTGCTCAGAGATACAACCTCCTCTTGATACATCCCTGGTCCTAAATTGTCTCACTTTTTAATTTCATCCCAATATGCACCAGGAACCCTTTGCAATTTCATCTCGCTCTTCCCACAAGCAGTTCCCATTACCATACCTTATAAATTAATTAGGAAATTACTGTCCATTAAACTTATGTCAGACTGTTATGTTACCCCAGAAGTTATGTCAGCATCAGTTTTCACTTCATTAATACTACTACACTTTTTCAAGCCCAAAGACTGTATATTTTGAAATGTCAGCATGCTGGGGTCTTTGAAAATTTGTTGCATTTTCCACATATGGAAAATGTTCAATACTTTACAAGTGATTATCTTTCAAGAGAGAAGACGTTCTTTTTATTTTAATGATATGCCCAGAGGTTTTTGAACCCAGTGTGCTTTAGGAAGTGATTCACAGTGTCCTAGAGGACACCTTTAATTAGCTTTTAATTTCAATCAGTGAATTAGCTGATGAGCATAAAATGGCAAATAACCGTGCTACATCCCATCACCTATGGATCTGTAAAAACTGGATGTTGTTCTACACATTACAGACTACCCTGATTTCTTTAATTTTCAATCATAATTTCCCCTTCAGCTCTGCATTATATTACAACATGACTCTCTTTAGGTATAGCTTGAGAAACCTTCTGAAAAGACCAACCATTAAATAAAATGTTTTCCACAATAATGGCTACTTTAAAGCCTTACATCTGATCCAAATTACATATAGACTTACTCTACAGTAATAAAATGCAGCTGTTTTGCAGTTCTACGCAGTCTGATCTCAAAATAAAGATTAAAATACCATTCTTTTCTAGAATGAACATGGTAGAATAAGGCAAGTGGGAGTGGGATGTTGTTTGACAAATAGAGTGAGTAAAAGAAAGGCACTTTCAGCTTCATTATTTATATTGAAATTAGAATGGTTCAAGGATCCAGGTTACGACTGTCCTCTGCACGAAAGTAATTTTAAGATTTTTAAAAGCTTTCTCTTTTTTCCAATCTTCTGCTAACATCATTTAACAACAACGAAATATCAATTTGATGGTAATATATGTAAATATTTCTTTGCTTATCTCACTTAACTCCCATAAACAATTTTCAGTTATTGCAATAAAAATCAAATTGAAATTTGAAAAAAAATTAAGCAATAAACCAAAACCTGCCAATATAGCTGTAATTTAATAATAATAATTTTAATTATTTATAAAACTGCTATTGAGGATTGACTCTTCCAGGAATGATTGCATAAAGATATTTTTATTTGCTAATATAAAAGGAATCTAAATCTGAAGGAACAGAACACAATTTCCTTGGGTGAATTTTTAGCAGGACCTAGAAGGAAATTAATTCTGCAATTCTTATTATTGTTAATGGGAGTTACTCAGCCAAATCGTCATGCATGAGTCATAATTAATATGCAACCCTTATGGTTTTTCTGCATAATATTGTAAATTAATTTCCACAAACAAATTCCCAGCAGTCATTTAGTACAGTAGATGTGATTCTGATTCTCGAAGGTCCCTTCATTCACTCCAGTGTAAGCCTGAACGTGTGACCACATTAAAAGGAGCTAAGACCTGCCTGAACTTCTTAATTAAATACTCACCCTGATGTAACTCAACTAGCTTAAACAAACTAGCCCAAATTTACACCAGTAAGAACGAAACCAGAATCAGACCCCCACTTCTACAAACCAATTCCTTCTTTAACTCATCCACTGTGAAATTTCCACATCAGTAACTTTCAGATGGGATCTACAAACACTTCACCTTGACCCACCAGCAACCTTTCCAGCATGGAATTCAGTTCTGCTGGATAGTATTTATTCTGGTCAGATCCTTTCGATGTTTCTCTGAAATTTGAGGCTGGTACACATTACTTCAGCAAGAATATACTTTTATATATGAAGAATTGAAGAAAATTATTTTCTTTTGTTCCTCTCTTTAACTTCACTTGCAAGAAAACAGCAATCCAATACAATTCAGCACTGCTTCCATCATTCACTTTTGCATCAGGCTTCTTTATTGTCTTAGCATCTGTTTTTCAGGGAACTGCTGAGTTCAGCACAGTGAATACCTTTGTACAGATGTAAATTTTTAGCTTACTTGCGTGCATCACATAACACACAACTGGGAAAAAAGCTACCTCTAATTACATAAAATGGGAGGTCATAGCTACTTGCAACAGTATGTGGGGAATTTATTTAACCCCATTTTATGGCAGACATTTCCATTTTGATACTTTCTCCTCTGAATGGTGACAGAGATGATGAATCATACTGGATGAGCCTTCTCACTGTGTTGCATAAACACATCTTGCTCTGCTCCTGAGGACTCCAGACCAGAGAATATAGGGCTTTATCACACCTGCTGATGACTTCTCTGTGTTGAAGTGGCTTTGTGCCAAATGCCTCCCTAATTAGCACACACAGAACATAGACTGGTTTGGATTGAAGGAGATCATCCAGTTGTAATCCCCCTGCCATGGTCAGGGACACTTTCCACTAGACCAGCCTGCTGAACTCCATCCAACCTTTCCTTGAACCCTTCCAAGGATTGGGCATCCACAACTTCTATGGAAAACCTGTTCCAGTGTCTCACCACCCTCTCAGGAAAGATTTTTTCCCTAATATTTAATCGAAACCTACTATTTTTAAGTTTGAAGCCCAATCTTTCTTGTCCTGTCACTACTTGCTCTTGTCTATAGTTTCTCTCCATCTTTCTTGTGGGCTCCATTTAGGTGCTGGAAGGCCACAGTTGGGTCATGTCTGCATCTTCTCCAGGCTAAATGATCCAATTGTCTCAGATTTCCCGCATAGAAGAGGTGTTCCACCCCTCTGATCATCTTGGTGGTATTATCTGGACTCCAACAGTCCATGTCCTTCCTGCACTGGGGACTCCAAAATGTGTGGAAAAGTACTTTCAGCATAAGTCACAAATCTAGCCAAACCAGTTCAAGATCTTTAGGATATGGTACCATACTATAGTTCCCCACCAAATTAATTTTGTTTGTTTTGAGCTTAGTTTCAGGCAGAGGCAAATCAACAACTTGAGCTTTGACCTCGTTTTTGCCTTACTGTCTTAAAAGTCTGCAGGCTGCAATTCCACCTGGCAAGATCCTGATCCTCCTAAGCTCATTCACTGCTCAGTTCCTGTGCCATCACACCTGGTTTGCACAGACCAGTGGGTGCTGTCCATATGCCAGTCTGGTGCTTCTGCCAGAGGCTTCTACTCCTCCTCACTGCTACTAAAAAGACATCCAGTAATTGCTAGCTTAGACTTAGATATTTAGGTAATGAATCCCACCATCCTGGGAGGCCTGCTACTCAGCCAGAGGTGATAAAAAATCTTAGTTTAAAGCGCTTGAGAGGATTTTTTTTATTCTCATATTATCATTACAAGAGAATGCTTTTTTGTTCTAATATTATCAATTTGTACTATAGAAAGTAAGTTTATAAAGTGTTTGGATGATGTTAGTCTGGGGAAAACTTGAAATGAGCTCAGAGCTTATCAGCTTATGGCTCTGGTTAAAGAGTGGCTCTTGGGAGAACTGTAATTATGCATGCACAGTGCTGCAGTTGTGTTAATAATAAATCTTGCCTCACTCGAGGGTCACCATGGAACCACCTCCCTGTATCTGCATCCACAGCCCTGGTAATTTTCAACCCAGATGAGCTATCCATGGATCATGAGAGCTGTCTGCATTTTTATGCCAGGACAATCCCTATATCCAGCTTACAGATCTCTTACTCATTGTCTCTGATACATCTGTGTCATGCATTCCCTGTAAGATTTTGCCACCCAATATCTACCCTATTTGTGATTTCTAGGAAAAAGAAGGAATGAGAAAGATACCAGATCAAAGTCTGTAAAAATATAGAAGCAATAAATTTCTGTAATTGTCCTGGAAAATATAAAGTGTGCAATTACTGGCAGAGACAGGATAATATTGGTACCTGAAACTACACAGAGTGTTCGGTAAAACCTTAACTCTAAAGAAGTCTGGATTTCAGTCTTTTGGACTGTGAAAGTATAACTGCTTATCTCTGGAGCTGCTCTTGTAAGTAAAAACCACTAAACATTTTTTAGCAAAAAGTATTTTCACTTGAAATAGTACGACAATTTTTGTTTTGCTGTCTTGCACATTACTGAAAAAATAACCACAGAATCCCTCAAATCCCATATGCCATACTGTGCTGGTTTGGCACTGCCTGGCTTTTGGTAGCAGGGCAGTCACAGAGGTGACTTCTGCGAGAAGCTGCTGGAAGCTTCCACCACGTCCAGCAGAGCCAATCCCTGATGGCTCTGAAGATGGACATGCTCCTGGCCAAGCCAGGGCCAATTAGAGAGGTAATGCCTCTGTGATGACATATTTAAGAAGAAAATCAAAACAAAGTTACAGATTTTTTTCTAGTTAGAGAAGAGTAGGAAGTGAGACTATGTAAGGGAAACATGGAAACACCAAGCTCAGTGGAGAAGGAAGGGCAGGAGCTGCTCCAGGCACCAGAGATGAGATTCCCCTGCAGGCCATGGTGAGAACATGGTGAAGCAGCTGTGTCTGTGCAGGCCACGGGGATCCACAGGGAATGCAGAGATCCACCCACAGCCCATATAGGAGATGCCCACGCTGGAGCGAGTGGATGCCTGGAGGAGGCTGTGATCCTGTGGGAGGCCTGGTGGAGAGAGGGGGCCCTGCTCCCAGGCTGGAGCAGCCTGTCCTTGGAGGGCTGCACGCCGTGGAAGAGTGACCCACGCTGCTGCAGTTTTGGGACAACTGTGTGCCTGCGGGAGGGACTCAGATTGCAGCAGTTTCAGGAGGTGTGGTGCTCGTGAGATTGGAACCGCTTGGGAGAAGTTCACAGGGAACTGTCTCCTGTGGGAAGGGACCCCACAGTCTCACAGGGGAAAGACTTCACGCCCTGAGCAGTGGAAAATTGTCACTGCCATATTTTCTGGAAAAATCCCTTCGCCAGGATTTCTTTTCCTGGTAAGCTGAGAAGCCTCAGAGAAAAATTAAAACAATAAGTATCTGATTGCTTCTCCTGTGTTTTGCTGCTTTTGAATGTGGTTGGAGATTGTTTACCAACATGTGAATTGTTTTTACTTAATGACCAATCATGGCTAGCTGTGTCAAGGTTCTAGAGAGTTATGGGTTTTTCATTAGCATCTTGTTAAGCCTTCTGTAAGTGTCCTTTCTCTATTCTTTAATATAGTTTTAGTATAACATTCTTTTCTATAATATAATATAATATAATATAATATAATATAATATAATATAATAACTAAATAAAATAATAAATTAGCCTTCTAAGAACATGGAGTGAGATTCATAATTTCCTTCCTGCCACAGGGGACTCTGAAAATACCCCAGAAAATCATCTTGGTGACAAACTGAGCAAACTCTCACCCCACTCTGTCCCTGCATGGTCAGTGGGAAGGAGGGAGGAGTTGGGGGAAGAAAAGGTGTTTCTAAGGGCTTATTTTACTTCTCAATATCCTCCTCTGATTTTGTAAGTAATAAATTCACTTTGTACCCCTAAGTTGAGCCTAACTTGCCCCAGTGTTTGTTTGGAGTGTTTTCTCCCAGTCCTTAACTCATGAACCTTTGTTAATTCTTTTCTCTCCTTTGCCCAGATGTGGCAGGAGAGGGTGAGCGACAGACTTTCATGGGTGTCTGGTGCTTGGCCAGTGTCAAACACATACAAACACTGAAGAATATTAATTTTAAAAGGAAAGAAGATATATCTAAATTCACAAATAAAATGTCTTATGGAAGAAAAAGTCCAAAACCTTGTTAAACCTATGTAAAAAACTTAGATCTCAAATTACTCAAAGATTCAGTGAACTGATCAATTCTCAGAAGCTCATTCCCTAAAAAATTAAAATAGAGTATTTTTTTAAACATTTTTTAGGTTCCTAAATATCTGTAAGATATTTAGATACCAAATAAAAATGGCAAGATATTTTTTAAAAGTTGGAAGAAAGTTATAAGTGAGAGCCAATTGTTATAAATTGGCAAGAAGTGATTAAAAAGCAGCAAGATTCCACTTCCAGTGTGTCCTCTAAATACAAGTCAGGGTACAGGATACCTGAATTTCAGCTACAGCATTATGCACAACACATGGATGCAACAGCAGGTCCCAATACAAAACTTCAATCATCTTTTAAAATTACAGAGTACATGTCACATGTTCAAAAAAAAAACCAACTTTTTTTAAAATTAGAAGAAAAATATTAAATGATGTTGGCATTATCAAATGAAAGATATGCCCAAATGAAACTCATTTGTTTCATCTCTTCTATAATATAATTTGTATAACATCAATATATACAACCAATTATTTGGTTTAGTTGAATAATGGAATAGCATCTATCATAACTAAACTACAAAAGCAACCCTCATCCTGCCAACTGTGTGCACAGACATCCTTCCCCTACTTAATAAGTCAAGAAAAATCTGCAAATATACCCTCACATAAAACCATGATTGCTCTCAAACGGTTGATACTGGGAAACATAATTGATATCCTCAATTGATTCAGGTATATTCCATGGGAATATCATGTCCCTTTTCTACATTCATATATTTTTGATTGTTTATGAAGAGGGGATAGTAAAAATTTCTCCATTTCAGAGGTAATTGAATGCTTTAGTTTCACTTGCTTTTTAATCTGTTTTCTGTGGCAGTGTGTCTGGGAAAAACCCCCAGCCCCAAAATCCTCCATGTCAAAGAAAAACCCTGAGGCTGAAAGCCTCTGCTGTCAGGAGCAGTCCTATGGAAAAGCAAAGTGGATTTTTGCTGGTGCAAGGATATGTCTTAGGGCCTTACTATGAACCCTGGATGCACATCTATGGCTGTACAAATACTTTTAAGGATTAAGCTGTAACTTCAAACTTGCCTAATCAACAGCAATTCAAGCAGAAATATAATGGAAAAATCATTAAAACAGTAATTTTGCTGACACGGACTTCTATTAAAAGCATCTTAAATTGGAATGGCTGCACACAGAAAATGCTTTTCCCCCAAAAACAACTGTAAGTGATTAGTCTATAAAAAGATTAATTTCTCCTAGAATAGAAAATCAAACCAAGAACAGTTTTGTTCAGGCATCTGCTCGCAATGGAAAACATATTTTAGCTCTGGCCAAATGCTGAAATAATATTTTTATTCTGGAAGTATTTTGCTATTTTATGTTCCCCTCATTTTAGTTTTGTGGATTTCATGCTGTAGCCACAACAGTGTTATTAACACTACTAACTTTTTTGTGTTACTTAATAAGGAAACCTATGGTTTCAAATTAAACATCACCACCAGAATTAGTATTTGCATAGTCATTGTGGAGAAGTGATTAGACTAATCAAAACTCCTTGATTAAAGAATGTTTCCCAAGTGTCTGTCCCTGATAATTACTATGCAACCACTACAGTCTAGGAGATAAAACTGAAGGCCTTTGTGCACATGCTGTAATGTTTTTTAATACAGAAATTATATTTTTAAAAATTTTTTCTATTTTATATATATATTTATATGTAGCTGATGCAATTCCAGATGTAGCAGCTGATACTTTTTTGTAGATAGAAAATCTTGCAAAATTTACTGTGGAATCACAAATGTCAACAAAACCACAAAAATTTTTAGTTTGGTTTTCTTAAGACAAAAGCAGAAGACAATGTGACTGTACATCTTTGGGAGCAGAGCCTGCATTTCAGCGCCCACTCTGAAGATTTTGAACATACTTTACAATAGATAAAACACATAAAGAGCCTTTAGAATCATTCCCCGGATTCTTCTTCTCCTTTGAAAATGTGAAACATGGATAAAAAAAATTGAAGGTGAGTTACCTCATAACTGTGTGTTGAAAGCAGTGGGAAATGATCTGAGGCAAAAATGGTCTTCACATGCTTCAGCTACATTTTTGAAGCAGAATAATACCCACTGCAGGGAAGGTGTGCTCACTTATGATGGGTGCACACAGGTGTCAGATTGGGTTTCTCCAAGCATAAGGTAGCAGATTTATTTTGGGTCAGAATTTATGGCTTTCAATATGGTTTAAATGTAAAGTAGGCACTGTGCTATTCAGCCATGAACACGACACAAGAACATCCACAAATGGCAAGGTCAGACACAAAATGTTAAGTAACTTTGCAATTTTACCAGCAAAATCTGTGCTCAAGAACTGAGACTTTCATTCCTTTACTTAGAAAATGAAGCACCCAATGTACTCAACTTGCCCAAGGTCAGAGCACAGACTCCCAGGTCAAGGGAGGTTTTTACCACTGTGATCTCTTATCTCACCAGACCAGAGTTTAAGAGCATCCTTAACACAGAATGTAATTGCTGTATATTTTATTTAAACTGCTATATAGGATAGTAACAGTCCCTTTTTACAGCCTATAGAAAATATATGCACTACAATCTCCTTTTTTTTTCTCCACTCCCAGTGTTTGAATTATTCATGTGAGTAGTAATTGGAAGGATGATTAAATTAAACCACGTGGAAGAAGCTGTATATAAATTTCGCTATGTTTTTACAGTCATATTTAATATCAAAGCAAAATACACATAAATCATAAACCAAGCTCATGTCTGTGAAGAAAAACAAACAAACAAATAAATAAATAAATGAAAATTTCGATTCCTAATTCATCCTTGTGTAAAAGTCTGCTTCACAAACAACATATGTTTGGTATTGTTGTTTCTTTAAACAAGTTAAATTGTCTAAACAGATCTGTTGAGACTGCAGCTAAGAATAGGCCTCCTTACTTCCATTTCTTTTCAAATTTTTTAGTCTCAATACTTAGTTTCATGTTTAAAATGTTCTTGCTTGTGGTCCACTGATAGTGAAAAATTAAATTCTATTAGCATGAAATTTAATTTCATGCATTACTTAGTAAATATTAAAAACAATATCTACTATCTACTTTCTTCAAAAGGATTGCATCTTGTTATCACAGAAGTTACAGGACATTATAATGACTTAAAAATTTAATATAAAAGTATCAAATTTAGAATTTATCCCAGAATTAGTGATAGGGTCCTTCACTTTTACAATGCCTGGAACAGGGAACCTTGATCCATGTAGTTTAAGTAAATAAAACCAAGAAAGCACAGGATCCAGGATCTCTTAAATCCTGTATTACAGATGGTGCCTCTTTGGTACCACAGAGCTACTCGAGACACAAACAGAGCTATATTTAGTTCTTCCTCCTGCAAATCCCCAGTCTAAAAACCACAGCTGCTTCATGAGTCATCAATTGCAGACAATAAATAAAGAGAATGTCAGGATATTTTAATTGATAACTTGCAAATCTGCTTATATTATAGCTCTTTCCTACAAAAAAAAACCCACTCAATTATTCTATGACAATCCTAATCCCAAACCTGTGATTAAGTCATCATAAACCACACAGTCTGCGCTTTGAAACACTTTATTCTGAGTTTCTTTCCCTTTGTGTTTTGTTTTTTTTTTTTTTTTTTTTTATCGTTTTAATTGAAAACTTAACCCCAAAATAATTGAGTATAAGGCTGCCATTATTTTTATCAGGGTCATAACTCCAGAAACTGAACCACTCTTTTTACTGCATAATTATCAATCTTGAACAAGGAAACATACTTCCTGTTCTTGTGAAATGCTGAAAAATAATACTGTCAAATCCCATCAGAATTAATATTAAGTGAAGTCAAAAGAAGCTATGTCAATATTTGCATACAAGGAATGCTCTGCCATTCACAAGAGTTCTCACACAGTGAAGAGCAAAAATGATGAAAAACCCCCAAACCTTAAAATAAATAGAACATTAGAACAAAAGACTGCAAAGGAAATTTCACTAAAGGAATACAGAAAACTTAGTCGAATCACATTCAGAAGCCTGAGATTCAATCAGTGCTCTAAATATTCAGGGTAGTTGATACACTGTGTGCATGGCAGTAGGTATTTTTTTTTATTTATTTTGTTTGTTTGTTTTTTGGTTTTTTGTCTTTTTTTTATTTTTTATTTTTTTATTAAATGTAGATTTAGAAAACAATATTTATACAGGAAGAAACACATTTTTAGGTGTACCTGAAAACATAATCTTCTACTGATGCAACATTTCTGTAATCCCAGCTATTTAAGTAATCCAATTTGCTCTTTCCATGTAGGTCTAGGCTAGTCAAACAACAAGTTTTCTTTCCCAAGCAATTATTAATTTCATAAGTTCTTCGGTGGTGAAATGTTTTAGAATCAGATATTCAGTAATTCAGATTTGCAAACAGAATCCTGTACAACAAGATGAAAGTGTAAGACATGCCCACAATGAATACAAAAATGTTTAAACCATAATCACTGACAGTGGTTGTAGTTCCTTGATTCATCTCTTTCTATCTCCTCAACATATTTTTATATTTTATAGTACTACATGAAAGAAATGTTCCACTTCCCATTAAAGCAAGCAAACAAAAAGATTTAACAGCTATTTGAGCTGATCTGATCAACTAACTGGTGTCTGGTAATGCACCTTCATCGATTTATACACATGTGATTGCTTATAAATATTTTCTTCATTGATGTATTAAAGCTGCCCCAAAAGAAACAGAAATGTCAGCTTAATATTCATTTGCAGGATGCTCTTCTGAAACCTGACCTCTGCAGCGTTTTAATAGCATTATTGCAGTATTGACAGCCTAAAGAGTTGCCTTTTCTAATTTGAAAAAAAATCTATTCAGAAAGGAATATTAATGCACGGCCCAACTTTGATGTGAGAATCTAAATGAAGGGAGATATGCCGGCAGGGTAAGCACTCTAACTATAAAGAGTTATTATTTGCTATGAGTGCATTCAGTTTAGAAAATGAGGGAAGACAAAAGCCTAGATGTGCAGGATTTATCTACTGAATATTCTTGAAGAGTAGATCAGATTATTCAAACGTGTGGTACAGCTTTAGAGTGGGACCTGGGCACCTGCAGATGCCTTCCATGCGACCAGGTTGCTCAAAGCTGCATCCAACCTGGCCTGGAACATCTCCAGGGAGGAAGTCTCACATTCATGATTTCTGAAAAATCTCTTCACCCAGGATTTTTCTCCTGGGAAGCTGAAAAGCCTCACAGAAAAAGGAAAATAATATTATCTCATTTGCTTCTTCTCTGTTTTTCTTGTCTGGAATGTGTTTGGAGATTGTTTACCAACAGGTGATTGTTTCATTGGTTTGTGCTGTGGATTATTTTGACTCATTGGCCAACTGGGGCCAAGCTGTGTCAGGACTCTGGAGAGAGAGTAATCAGTTTTCATTATTATCTTTTTAGCCTTCTATAAATATTCTTTCTATATTCTTTACCATAGTTTAGTATTTTTTAATAAATATAGTATCATAAAATAAATTAGCCTTCTGAGAACATGGAGTCAGATTCATCATTCCTTCCTTCATCAGGGCACCCTGCAAATACAATAAGGGAGCATCTATAGCTTCTCTGGGAAGCCTCTTTGAGTGCCTCACAACCCTCACAGCAGAGAATTTCTTCATCATATCTAATCTAAACCTACCATCTTTCCATTTAAAGACATTCACCTTTGTCCTGTCATTACATGTCCTTGTAAATAGTCTCTTACCATCTTTCTTTTGGGCTCTTCTGTGTACTGGAAAGCCTCTAGAAGGTCTCCTTGAAGCCTTTGCTTCTTCCTCCTGAAAAACCCCAGTTCTCTCAGGCTCTCTCATAGAAAAGGAGCTCTGACCCTCTGATCATCTTCACATCTCTGCTTACATTAGGAGTACCAGAGCTGGATGCAGAACCAAGGTGGGGTTTCATGAGGTCAAAAAAGAGCAGCAGAATCACCTCTTGCTGGCCATTTCATGCAAAGTAAGGTCCTATATTACTCTTAGAGAACATCAAGCACATTTTTCTAAAACAATATTCAACCAAACACAACATTTTCCATATAAAATCCCATAGTTGGTTATGATGCAATCTTTCTGTCTGATCCACTGCTTGTCCACCTGTCTGTCAGATTCCATCACACAATCCAAGATGTGTAATCTCTTCTGTGTGTCAGTAACTACTAATGGCTTCCTGAAAAGGTCTTGGTGGAGGTTCAGTGAAAGGTGTAAATTAGCAAGCAGACTTAGCAAGCAGCAGATAAAACAATTAGACTAAAGATCTTTTAGGCTGGAAGTACACCCACAGCGAAGCCTGACTTTGTAATTTAGCAAACAGATTTTATGAGTGGCAGATACAACAATTAGTGGGAAAATCTTTTGTGAGTGAAATAGCTCATCAAATATGCACAGAGAAAGCACATTTGCATGAAAATTATGTGTATGTTTCCACTGAAAAGCAATCTCTTTTTTTCCTGCCTTTTTTTCCCCTCTTTTTGTTGCTGGAGTTTGTGGTAGGAGAGTGATGGAAAACAGAGCACTTAGTAAAGGAATAAATTCCAAACAGGGACTGTAGATAAATTTGAAGAGCCACCCTAAAAATCCCTTGCATTAGAACTCAAGCATTTTGCACCTCAGCTATCCTAACTGTTTTCTTTGGTTGTTTTTTCTTTTTAATCAAGCTTTCTTGTTTTATGATTGCTATGCTTTATTGCTTTATTTTAACAACTTGTCCGCAGCCAAATGTTGACTGAAATGTTATGCTGTAAAATTATTTGAAAGGACCTGACAGGCTGCAATTTCTGTAACTCTGTGGAGGAAGGGGAAGTCTGACACTGGATTTATTATGCAGCCCTTGATCTCAGGTAACTATTTGCTCACACTCCATTGCAAGTGCACACAGAGCTATAAAATGCTGGAAAAACCTCATGTTTATTTCTTAGGACCTTAGTTAACCATTTGAAAAGATTATTTGCTTCCTCAAATACAACAAAAGCCACAGGAGATGACAACTCAAACCTGAGAGTATCTCCCCTCAGCCAATCCCTCCAACCACTGGGAAGTTTCCAGGGCAGAAGAATAAATTTGGGTTTTGCCAAGTAGATAACAGGACACCACCAGCTCTGTATTTATATTGCTTGTGTGCTATAGAGGTCACAGTACTGGTTGGCACAGGGCTCAGCAGGGCCCAAGCTTACAACAGCACATCAAGTAATTTAAAATAGTCTGAGCTATCTAGATAAATGGGTCATTCATGTAATACATTTCCTCAGGTTTGAGGATTACGTGGATCTGAGCAAAGTCTTCTCAAAAGGCCTTCTACCCACCCAGTTATGACAGAGAAATGTTTACAGACACAAGAGAGCTAAACTTTCAGTTTTTGCCGAAAGGGTTGTTCCCATGAATGGCCAGTTGGTGGTACCTCGGGTTTTGATCGGGTATACTTGAATCCAATAGTCTTCTGTCCAGACTGTATGAAATGGAACTGTACAGGACATCAAACATATTAACAATTTTTTCCATCCAGTATTCTTACTGGATAAATGTACTGAGTTCAAAGTTCAGTTAAAAGAATACTTGGCCTTTTCCTTGCTGTTTTAAACTTTATTTATTTATTTATTTTAATACAGAGGTCTCTTTTATTACACCCTATGACAAACACTTTGTTCTTACATATGTTCCTGTTTTAGCACTTTTCTTCACTTAAGAGTTTAAAAAAAAAGATGACCTCTTTTCAAGATATTTTAAACCTCTCCAAGACAGTGACTCCGGAGTGACTCCTAGGTTGGCATTCCCAAACTCAACAATTCATTTAGTAAATGATATTACCATGCTTTTAAAACACAGAAACACATAATAAATCTATTCAGAGTAAAAAATATATTCAGAGCAAATTTATACACTTTGAAGAGATAAGGAGTAATTTTACACTTTTGTTCTGTGAAGAAAAATTAAGTATTTATTAAAATTTAAGTAAATATTTAACTGAGGCACACACTACAAAGATAGGAATGGAAAAGTTTAGTATTTCTGTTCAGATTAAATAACCTTCTTCAATTAAGTTGTACTTTTTTCTTAGACACTTTAAATTAATTCCAGTAAAATTTTTCTTATTACTGCAATTCCCAATATTTCAGATTCTTTAGAATAGTCTCCCAAATACTTATGGAAGTTTTTGAAGGTATACTCATGTCAGAGACTGAAATGTTTTCATTTATGCTTTAAACATCTTAATTAAGGACTTTTGACAATTATAGCAAAACTGTAAAAAGTCTGCAGAGAAGACTACCATGCCTGAGGCCCTGGACTGCACGTTGATGTAGATTGTTATGGGAACTAAGCTGATTAAGAAGGAGGTTTTGACTGTGTTTGTGATTGTGTTGGGGGTATTCTTGAAGTTGTTGGATAGAAGCGGAACTAGGATGGGGGTGAAGAGGATTGTTAGGGTTAAGAGCATGAATATGTTTAGGACTAGTGAGAGGTCCATTACTTTCACTTGGATTTGCACCAGATGGAGGGAAGACAAGAGAGATCACTGAGACCCTCAGAAGGATGATATATTTCTACCTAGCCTGTCAATCTCTCCCTGTGCTCCTCTTTTTTCTATTCCTTCCTTTTCCCATTAGCGCAGTCTGTATTGCACAGCCCTGGCTGCTTTTGGAGAATAATTCTTTTTTAAGTGATCTCCAGCTACTACACCTCCATGGCCTCATGTTTTTACACTTGGTTTGTGTAAGCTTTCCTTTTTATTCAGGTGTGGAGAGACCCCTCATTGTAGCCTCTGTTTGAATTTCCTACCTAAGAATACCTCTGAACCAAAATGTTGTGAGTTTCTAATAATCAATTGCATATCCTGCCTATTCATTCACTGATGATTTCTCTCCACAGAATTTAAATTTAAAATTTTATTACATTTCTGAGTGTTTTGGGAAACTGGCAGCTGGAAAGACCAAAAAGCATTCACAATAAGAGGAAACAAGGCTGATTGCCCTCTATTCATACTCAGCACAGCCCCTGCCAGCTGCCCAGGAACTGCTCCATCCCCAGAGCCAAAGAAGAGGAAAGGAAGCCAAAGTGACCACAGCTTCAGCTGGAAGGAGAGGGTGGAGAGCTGACAGTATGCCAAGATATTTTGTGTCATCTCTGAATGCCCAAGAGTATCTGAACACCAAAACACTTGAAGATTCATTTGAGAGAATAAGATATGTACAATGAAGGTGTAATAAGAACATTTTGCTGTCCGTGAGACCCACATCAGTGAGACTTACACCTACTACTGATGCTTTCAGCTCTTTTGAATCATCTGGTGTCTGAAGCCATGCTCTGTTTAGCCATTAATACTACAATTTAGGTATTTTAGGAGAAAAAAAAAGTTTCTCCTAAAATCTTGAATCAGTTTAACTCTTGCTAAACCAAATAAATAAATGTTTTTTCAATTTTCTATAATTGGCATAATTTTATACATTCATTATAGATATACATAATACAAATATATGTAGCAATTGGGACAACAAAAGTTCTAAATACAATGTATATTGATGTTATTTTGAGTACAATTTCATATAGTCTTTAATCCAAAACTCTTGGAGTTAGAAGTTTTCCCAGTAATTAAGCTGTAATTCATCACCCATTTTACTATGCTATTGACTCTTGATCACATAATAATTTAGCAATTCAAGCACTTATTATGGGTTGCTATGTTTTGTACAAGAGTTCCTGAGAAATTACTACAATATTTCATAGTTCTTGTTTTTGCAAAGTTATGGGCAGTATATGAAGGTAAATTTGGTACCATGGTTTTACTTCCATGAGAACCTCTTTAAGTCCCCGCTGTAGGACGTCAAATAACTTGGGCTTCAGTGAAATTCTTTCTCTTAAAGTGTCTTCATGTGAAAAGGCTTAGAAGGCAAAAGTTTACAGGTGCAACTTTCTCCTAATATGGAATAATGGCATAATTTAGGTTGGAAAAGTCTCCAACATCATCAAGTTGAACCTCATCAACCACAACATGGCACTGAATTTCATGTCCAGTCATTTCTTGAACTTCTTCAAGGATGATGACTCCACCACCTCCTGGGTATCCCATTCCAGTTCTCCTTTGTGTCCATTCCAATATATTCACAGCCACTTGTATATGGACAAAATACAGACATAAATGCCCGTGTTCCAGATTTAAATTGGTGACTTCAAAAATGGCCCCTCTTATTTCTTTAATTTAAAAACATCAGCTAATAACAAATAATAGGCACATTATGGTTTTCAGCACCTTGGGCTCTCTCCCAGCAAGTAGGAATATATTCAGTGGTAATAATCCCTGACAAGTTTGGCTTGTCTTAATGTTCTCCAGGAAGAACACAGGAGATCTGTGCCCCTGGAGTCTGGTGCTCACAAAATGCAACATTCGCTTTGCCGATTACCTATCCATAAATGTGCATGTTTCCAAGTTATTTTGAAAATGGAAGGGCCATATCCAACCAAGCATTGTTAACTAAAATTTAGTGAAATTATCACATCTCTAAGGAACAGTGTGAAAGACTATAAGAAAAATGCATACTTTTGTGCTCACGAATCAAAAAGAAATTACATTTTCTGCAATCATCAGCTCATGTATAAAATGCTTTGAAATTGAATCACATTATTACTTCAGACAGTACAGGAAGTATCATAAAATAATAGCTATGTCATGAATTGCTTTTTTTCCTAAGGACTTTCTAAAATAAATAGAAAGGTTTGATAGCATAGTGCTTCAAATGGGCTGCATCAGAAAGGGGCTGTGCCTGAGAAAACGTTTGGTCAGATATATTGCATGTGCAAATTACTTCAGTGAAATTAATAGCAGAGACACACAGTTCCTGCTTCTTGTCTCTAGCAGAGAAACTGTGAGATTTTATGTGTTCTCAGTGGGCAAATTTCCTGAATCTATTAAATGGATAAATGAAATTATTTTGGAAAATGGAATAACTTCCTCTTTATGATTTTAAAATGTTTATTTTGATGTAATATCTTTCTCGTTTTCCTTCCTTTTCCCCCTCCATAAATTCCCTGTTCCATCAACATTTGGGCATTCAAAATATTTTGAAATAAAAATAAACACATCTACTTATGTGTGTGAAATTACTTATTTCTGAATTGGACTGGATGGAGTACATTTGAGCAATATTCTGTTAGGGGTGTGTCTGCAGAATTTATCTTTGTTGCAATTTCTAGCATATGTAGACTTTTTTAAAGATAGGTTTTCAATGCTTAAAACAAAAATTCTGATGTATTTTTCAACCATGTATGTGAATATAATTCATGCATTCCCATGACTTGATCTAAAATTTAGAACTTTGACATGGAACTGTAATATAATGGTTTTAACTGAGATAGAAATGAAAGTAAGTTAGGTAATAGCAAATAACAACTTAATTTGCTTACTTCAATCATCTGGGCTCTTTCCCAACAAGTATCATTATATTCAGTTGAAAATGTACAAACGATGAGATTTTAAAATGTGCAATTCAGCAGCATAAAAGCTTGTGTAAAGTTCATCTAGGATAAATTAAATATAAGCCCAGAAAGGCTATGGGATTTCCACCCCCTCACCTGTATTGTGTTTGAGACAGCTTTTTATTTAGGCCAGAAAATAGAGGAGGAAAAAATCCCTTCTTCTTTTTCCCTCTTTCTGCATGAACAGCACTATCTTCACCATCTAAAAAAGATTGCTGCAAATAGAGTGAGATCTGTGGGAGATTTCTTCTGAAATAGTGGTGCCTGATTCAGTTATCACACAAAGAAATAATAATAAAAAAAAATGTCATGATCATCACTTGCACTAAAAGTCATATATGGTTAACTGCTGAAATTTGAAATAACAGCAGCAGTGGCTGTAACAACCTATGCAAAAAAAGTTAATTAATATCTAAAGAAAACTTTGATAGTTTTTTTTTTCCTCTACCCTAAATAAGGGCAAATTTAATTTTGATATTCTAGAAGACTTGTGTGTTTATGACTGGAAAACACTTCGAGACTTCATTTTATGATAACAGAGGTTTTACTGCAGAGCAGATAAATAGTATTTAAGAAAGCAATTCAAAACACAGTGCTAAATTACCAGAAGCCTTCAATAAACAAGCAATGGAACAAAGTAATTTTAAGAAAACTGAACAGAAATGAAAGTAAGGAACAAAAAAAACCAAAACCAACCAAGCAAAAAAAAAAAAAACCCAAATGACAACAAAAAGAACAAAAATATTAAACAAAATAATGATCAAATCACTGGAAAAACAATATTTGGACAAATATAATTTTTGGGAGGAGGGGACTCCAGTAGGTACCAGAGGAGATAAATGGAGATAGAAAAATGTGAGACCATATGGTAAAGGTGAAATCCATTGTGCCCAGCTTGATACCTATATTTAGGGTACAAAAGCAAGATTATTCAAGCATTCAAAATTTTCTAATAGTCAATGGAGACAGATTAAGAAAAGCACATTTAAGAAAACACAAAGTTGGTCTAGAGACCTGTATGTCTTCCCACCAACTACAGAGGGACCTAAAATTGTTAAATTTGCCACACAAAGTAGGCACAAGTTGTCTCACGAAGTTTGCTGCATTTCAGCCTGGTCCAGGCTGAATCTCAGACTAGAACCAGGAACTGCAATATAAGTGACCCAAGAAATGGTGAACAGGTATTAGAAGCATAGGAGAAATTGCAAGTAGCAAAACCATCGACATGAGACACTGGTCAGACCTGATTTTAAGATAAGCATGAATTTAAAGAATGGATGGGCACCACCAAGATCCAACACATAAATAATTGCTAGGTTGCATGCAAAAACAACACAGCAACAAAGACTCTGAGGTCTGCCAAAACAGTCAATAAAATGCATTGTCTTAAAGGATGTAAAAGGAGATGGAGGCAGGGAGAAGAGAAAACACATGCCAAATTATCAATAGAAGTCTTAACATCAGGTCATCTGCTGGTCCCAGTTACTACAGAAATAAAGAATTATGATCAGTACCAGAAAAAAAAATGGATGGAAAATATTTGCCATCAGAAGACAACCAGTTCTCAGCAAATAGTTATCGGTCAAAGTAGTATAGCCATTTATGTAACAAGTGACAGTGACATGTAACAGTCACAAAAACATTTTAAAGTCTCTTCCACAAAATTAGTTCATTCTGGAGAGAGGTATTATGAGGGAAAGTAGAGATAAAATATTCCTCGGTTAGCATTCTATGTGCTGCGAACCTTAGTAGAAAATTAAGCAACGGGTTTTGCATTGAACTTTGGCTTGAGCAAAAGGAAACCAAGTAGTTTGGTTACTACTTACCTACTTTGGAGCTTTGGTTAGCTCTTTCTTTGGTTTTGAACTGGATATTAGACATATTTGGACTCTCACACAATTCGAGAGTGAAAAACAAAAGCCTAGAGAAAACAAAAATCCCAATCAGATGAAGTGGCTGAAGTCACTTTTTCTGCTCATCCTGGAGAAGAGGAGATTGAGGCCAGACTTCATCACTGCTCCTCTTCAAGAGAGGAAAAGGAGGGACAGGCACTGATCTCTGCTTTTTGGTAATGGCTGGCAGGACTAGAAGGGCTGAAGTTTTTTCAAGGAAGGTTTTGGTTGGATGTGAGGAAAAGTTTCGTCATTCAGAGGGTGATTGGGCACTGGAATAAACTCTCCAGGAAAGTGGTCACAGCACCAAGCCTGGTAGAGTCCAAAAAGAGATTGGAAAACACTCTCAGACACATGATGGGATTCTTGGTGTATTCTGTGCAGGGCCAGGAACTGGACTCAATGATCCTTGTGGGCTCCTTCCAACTCAGGATGTTCCAAGATTCTATAAATTCTATAAATTTTAAAAATGTGTGTTTTTTGTAGATGGAATTTTAAATTGTGGCTCTTGGAAGGGCAGGCAATGACATGCTCTTTATGCAGAAGAATGTTTCAGCGAGACAGAAAATCGTGGTGAGATGCAGAACTGCCCAGAACTGAAAGCATGGCTATGGTAAGGATGGTGGCAAAGAGCTGACAGAAAGACAGACAATATTATACCAACGTGACAGAAAGACAATATTATACCAACACGACACGGGTTCCTCCCTGCCAGGGGCTCCTCACTACTGGACTGTGGTATCCCAAACTGAAATCTCATCAGCTTGGGCTGACAACTCACTACAGGAAAAAGTTACAATGCTTTTGTAACAATGCTGTTGACACTTGCTATGTCAACAGAGGTAGGAGCTGGAAAAACAAACCATCACCATTATTTCCTCTCTTGTGCCGCTAGAAAGTAACTAGTTAAAAGCTTCAAAGGCACTGCAGGCTATTTGGATATGCACACATGAAATTATCTTTAGCACATGGTCCTTTTCTCCAACTAAGCTTTCATGTACCACAGTATAACCTACATTTTATTTCAGTATCAGTTCTGTGTTAAATCCCAACACAAAATTCACATCACTAGCAGAGTCAGCAAATACAGGGTCTTGTCAACAAGTTGTGCACAGTCTGTCATCAACATGCTGGCTGACAAAGAGCTTTATTACAAAAGCTTAGTCTGAAAGAATTGGAACATTCCCCAGGGACACCAAAATGAATTGGCAAGCCTGAAGTTCAGTGTTACTGAGAATAGTTTTTACTCTGCAAGTTATTTATCCATGCAGGAATATTAAAAACAAACAAACAAACAAACAAACAAACAAAAACGCTGCACAGTTGTCCATGGGTTTCAATCCATTTAAGTGTGAAAAATTGACTTCTGATTGTCAAAGATGCAACTGGCAATTTTCAAATCTGTGCAGTAGAGGGAGATTAAGTCCCACTGAATAATTCACTATGTTTATAAACTAGAGTAATAGAAAGTGAGAAGAGGGGATTGCATTATGCAATCAGTATATTTTTCCTACATGTGGTGAACTGATAGACTACCCACCTTTTATTTTTATTCACAATGATACAAAAAAGTGAAACATGGAAGCTGGACTCCCACAGAAGAGACCTAGCAGCTATTTTTTGAGAAGAGCCCTTCTCAAAGAAAAAAAAATTAAAAATTACAGTCCATAATGGCCAAGTGCCTGGATGACAAATGCTGGGCTGTAAAGCCCCTAAAGCCCCTACCACCAGGCACCACCATGGTGCTGACACCATGAGGCCCTCCCAAGGAGCATAATCCAGATTTCTGCTTTGTGAGCTCATCTCTCACCTGTAGAGTCTCTGCCATCTTTGCAGCAGGAGGAAGCACAATGATAGGACAACCCTCTGCCTTGGCTAAACAAGCTGGTAAAATGATAAGACAATAAAAAGGTTATTAACAATCCAGCACCTGGGAACAGAAAAATATTTTCTCTAGGTCTAAAACCACACATTCAATCTATACTATTATGACTTCATTATCCAAGCTTATTATTTTCATCATTACCCGAAATTATTGCATTGTTGTATTGCATGACACATTTACACTGCAAATAAACAAGGAATAAGTAATTATAAATGCCAGTCATGTAAAGCCATTTTGTCAAATGTTAAATGCCTAAATATCTCTGAATACCTACCTATATAAATCACTGATTAGTACATATTCAGAATTTAATGACTGAGACCTTTGTCACTTTTAAAATAATGAAAAACTAGCTTTGCTTGGATGCATGAAAATATTACCATATTACCTCATTTATTTTTAATCTTTTCACATGCGGTATAAAACAAAAAGGAATCTATATACAAAACTGAAGATTCTTTTAAATATATTCATTTGTATGCATTGTGTGGTTTTAATGGAATTCATGAACTTGGAGGTACATATAGCTGACAGAAATCTACTCTTTTATAAAATTCTTACCTCTGCAGAACCATGAAAAATGTATTTGAAGAAAACAAATTACTGGTTTCAAGCTTAGTATTCACTGTGGCCTGCAGATGAACAAAAGATATATGAACATTCAGAGAGAGCAGATAGAGATTCTGTTTATACATGCATCCCCTAAATGTGAACAGCTCTAGCTCAGTAATTTTCTAGGTTTTATTAGCAGCTTTGACATAATTTCTTTCAGTTTAATTGAATGCAGAGTTTGGAATATGTTAAAATGAGGAAAACATGTATTTTAAAATATCTTGTGTGTGAGACTACTGAAAATCCATTAGAGTTTAGAATAAGAAGAGGACAGTGTACAGTGTAAACAGGAGACATTACTGGTCACAGCCCTCCCTGTTCTCTGGATGCCAATCCCAAATTTCATTTAGCAGAAAGCATGGCTCTATGCTAAAGAGTATCACAGCTAGGAATATTTGCTGCATTATGTCACCTGCAATGTTTTACTGTGAAAAACTGAGATTTCAAAATGTGCCTGTTCAAAATTTATCAATTTCCGCTCCTGAAAGTTCTCTTTGGAGGGAAGAGAAATTAATTTATTTAAAGAAAATCCACGATAGAACTAAAAGTCCACAAATTTTTAATTAACAATATGCATTCTTTCAGTAAAAAATACTTTTAAAATATTTTAAAAAAAGATTTTAATATTTTATTAAGAACCATTAAAAATATGGCAGTTTGCTTTTTTTTCAGAGGTGAAACATGAAAGATAATGATTTTGATTTGCATGACGTACTATATTTAAAATAATTAATTTTTTAACTACTGCATCCACCAGTGAATTAAAACTGTTGCACTTCACTCCTTCAATGTAAATCTCTGGAGTACATTTATAAATACATATTTGTGTTGGATTAAACATTAATCAGCAAGACTACTTTATCCTGATGCATTTCTTTTGCAGCTTCACCAGTTCTTTGGTTCTTGGACAATTCTTTTGGTTAGAAAATAAAACTCTTTAAGTCAGGCCTACACTAAAGGATTCCCAAAATCCTTGAAGGCTACTTTCTGACGTGACTTTTTTATGTACAATTTTTATCTATATGGTACAACTTTCAGATGGAAAGAGTGCAAATAAAAAATTACATACTGTTCTTATATTTCATGGTGACACCTTTGAATATGTCGATTTCCAGCTAAAGGGAATTTTCTGACATGAACACAGAAATTTTTAACAATCATATTTTAAAAAATGTGTGAGATATCTCTTTCACCAGCAAAGTAGGAAATCTAAATTACAATGTATTAAAACACAAATTAAAATAAAGCATAAAGTATTAAAAAAAAAAAAAAAAAACAACGGAAGAAAAGAACAAATAAATTGAGAATGATTGCAGGAATACCATCTCAAATTTTTGGTGATGCTTACATAAAGATTTATGCAATTTTATTCTGGCCAAGAAGACAATAATTTTTTTTAAGTAAAAATTTCAGAGATATTTTCTTTTGACTGGAATTATTCTTTCCTTTTGAGTAAGGTAGAACATATACTTAGCTTACATGACTACATGTCACAAAGCAAATTCAACATGATTTAATTCTGAATAGATGATGCCTGTGTATATGTACTTTCCTCAATTTTCTTCCACTCGTTTTCCATTTTGGTGACTATATATTTCTTTCGTGATGCACAATCCAATTTCTGAAGAACACTAAATAATAACTTACTGTTGACACTAAATTACTAAAAATGACAATATAATTATCTTGGTCTGATTCTTGTATGCTAGGGTTTTTATTATTATCTTCATATCACTTTATTTCATTTTCTCTAAGCTAATATTTACATTGTACTCCATACAAAAAGTCTTTCACACAGATCTATCTAGCTGATAAAGAGTAATTGGCTATGTAATATGCAACCTACAATACTACTTTTATTTGGAAAATAATCTTAATACCTTAAAAATAGAAACCCTCTAAATATTCATTGGAACACACTGGCTTGGACAGAACTTCATTGCATTGAAAAATAAAATGCAACTTTTTGTTTGTTTTTATTTTAGTTCATTTGACTTTCTGGTTAAAGACAGTATTTTCTACATGGTAAACTGAGCCACCAGCATTTTCATGAGACTAAAAAGAAGTAATTTGTGTTTGCCATCAAGCTGTCCATAAAAACAACAGTCAGTAACAGCTGGTAAGGCTCTGGTCTTCAGATTATGTTGGAAATGCACATAAGAGTGTGCAGCAGGAGAGGATATGCCTTCTTGCATTTCACAAAAATGTATTGAAATTGTATTTATACAATTGTCTCTTCATCTATAAAAATAAATCTGTTCAGATGTAAATAGGAAAAAAATTTGTTGACATTCAGCATAAAACTGAAAAAAACAGCCTTAAATCAAGTGAGTACACTTCTAAGATCAACCTATGATTTAGGTGGAAGATATACTAAACCCTAATGTTGTTTTAGCACCTTTTGCAGGTACTCACTGTTTCTTCTCAAAACTGCCAGTTATAACACTTGCAGTTTTAACATGCACTCAGCCAGTAAAGCAAAACTGAATGGCCACAGAAAAGCTGACTTTGATTGACCCCTCCCCATCACCAAAAACAGAGTTAAACACACACACATTCCTATATCAAAAGCTTCATTCTATCAGACCACTTTCAATAGATACAACCCCATTAGTCGTTCTTAAAAGTAGCAACTTAAAAGACATCCCAACTCTGCCATGTAATTTTCACTACCAACAGATACACAACCCCAGCAGTAGCCAATGCAACTTGGGCTCTGCAAAATGTCAGACTGTGCTTCTGAGAGGATCTCACCATCAATGTCTACATGAAAAATTATGTCAGGAAAACTAAAAAAAGCCAAACTAGACATCAGTTTTTAAAAAAATCTCTATTATGTTTAAATTGGCATAAGTCACTATCTAAACACCATGCTAGAATTTTTCTTTTTGCCATGCACCAATCTTCCACAACTCCTCACAACTGAGAATAACAATAGGATTAATGCAGGCCTTTTGATGAAATGTTTTCTGCTTTCTGGGTCCCTTTCCACTCTTGACTTTATAATAAATCTTAACTGAAAAGGGAAAAATCTGAGCATGGTTTTTGCCAACCCAACTACATTGGTCTTCCCATTTCCATTTCCACTAGAGTCCTATTCACATTTTAACATTTGTATATTGCACTGCAGCTTCCATTTATAACCAGGCATCCAACAACAAGCATGAAGTAGCACAAATGTTTAAACTGCAAATGTTTATAGCAATCTACTAACAATTTTTTCACCACTACACTCAGTTTGTTTATCATGACCCCAGGAACAAAGAACTAGTTGACGATTTTCCAAAATGATATTTCAATATTAGGCAAAACAGAAGATATAGCTCATAAAAACCCCAAAACTGAGGCATTTCCTGAATAACCTATTGAGTGGATGCACAAGTAGTATTACAAATATTTGCTTTTGTATATTTTACACTTCTAATTTCAATAGCTCTCTTCCAAACACTCAAGCTGATTTTGAACATTTGCTGTTGATTAAAAAAAAAAAAAAACAAATAGCCCACAACCAAACAGACAACCCTCTCAAAAAAATAAACAAACAAAAAACCCCAACGAAAAACCAACCAAACAAAACCCACCAACAACAAAACAATCTGAAAGAAAGGCAAAATAATTACCCATGTAATTTATATTATGTTTATATATTATTATAATATATATTAGATATTTGTTATATCTACAAAGTTAAAAAGGGCGAATTCTTTCTTTTGGGGACATTAAAGTAAAAGTACTTCATAGGTGGCATAAATTTTAGAAGGGTTTCTCTGCCATGAAATGAGATCTTTGCAGATAGAACAATTCTTTACTGCCTGGAAGAGGTTCCATCATCACTTTGCTGTAATGGGAAATACTGAGCATCTTCAAGAGCAACATGGACAAAAAGCCCTGCCTTTTTATGAGCAAGATTTTTCAGTGCAGTGGATGGCATGAGTGGGAGTAGATCAAGTGTTCTGCTTTGGGCTAAAGTCACAGAAGAAAACAGTGAGTAAATTTTGAAACGGGACTCCAAAGGTTATTTTAATGCATATTAACTAAAATTCTTTGCACTGGAGGATCCTCCACTTTCTCAGGCCAAGAGCAGCTCTAGTGCTCTTCCATGCACCAGGGCCTTCCTACGGCATTGAGTTATCCCAAACCAATCCTAGTTTGGAAATTATCAAAATTATGGGGATGCACGCTCTGATCCATCCCCAGACTCCATGCTGGCAGCATAGATTACTTGGAAAAACACAGCAACCACCCAAACCTCATCTACAGTATTATCTCTAACATAATTGATAACAGAGGTAAGACCACAAGGAAATCGTCTACACAGAGTTTACCTGTAAATCAGCATAACATTTCAGCATGAAGAACTACAAAATACAGCATAAAAAGTATTCATTCATTCATTACACAAACAAACCTAAAAAAAAAAAAAATCTGTAGGATGTGACAGTGTTCGCAGGGGTCTTAGGGTGAGGGAAGAGACAAGAATGTTCACTTTATGTTTCAGAAGGCTTGATTTATTATTTTATGATATATATTATATTAAAACTATACTAAAAGAATAGAAGAAAGGATTTAATCAGAAGGCTAGCTAAGAATAGAAAAAGAAGAATGATAACAAAAGGTTGTGTTTCGGACAGAGAGTCCAAGCCAGCTGTGATTGGCCATTATTTAGAAACAACCCCATGAGACCAATCACAGATACACCTGTTGCATTCCACAGTAGCAGATAATCATTGTTTACATTTTGTTCTTGAAGCTTCTTAGCTTCGCAGGAGAAAAAAATCTTAAGGAAAGGATTTTTCAGAAAATATTATACCTACAGTAAGGAACTACTGTGCTAGCAAAGACACCTTCATGTTTCTGCACAATATTGATGATTATGGACCATCTCCGTCCACAGATACAATCACATGTAGGACTAAACAAGCAGGAATAAACAAGAGATATGAAGAACAAAACACTCATGTTTTACTATGATGCAGCAATATCACAAAACTGCAGTAACAGAAATGCTAAATAGCCTGAAATGACAGGGTCCAGTAGATTCACAACGCAAAAAAACCCCCAAAGCATGTTTCTCTCAAGTTTGCTTATCTGCTTGGCTCAGGTTAACCAAGCTACCAGAAGCAACCCAGATGAGGCAGTGGGGAAGCTCTCCTGGACTAAGTTACTCCCAGGAGCTCCATTTCAACTTCCAGATTGCTTCCACCGCCCTTCAGATGCCCCACACCCTTCAGGGTGATACAGATTTGGCCACACCAGTGCACTCAATAGGAAGCGTTGTGCCACTTGCACTGAAATAAAAGCATTCTGGTCAAAAGTAGGAGCTAATGGCTGGTACCTCTCTTATGCAAATGACAGAAATAATTTATCACATGTTTTTCATGTTATGTGATCCTTTTCCGGGAAAAATAACCATACCACAATGTGGTGGTTTGACCAGGAAGAAGTGGGAATTCTGGGATGCTGTGGTCAAACCAATGGGTGCTTGCATTTTGATATTGGCACCTGGGGTAGCCAGTGGGGTTTTGGACACACCTCTGAGAACACACAGGGGTTAAAAGCAGAACTTCGGGCCTGGGAGGCTCTCTTGGGACTTGGAGGTCGGATCTCCGGATCTCCCTTCCCCCGTCCAGCCGCTGCTGCTGGGCGGGGGAGGGGCAGCCATGCCGGTAGGCCTGGGCCTGGACAGACATGGGAGTGAGGAGGCCCTGGAGGATGGAAGGGTGGAGGAGCACCAGGAGACATCAGGCAGCCATCCCCCCTCCTTGGAGACAGACAGAGAGAGAGAGAGAGTGCAGCCTGTGTTTGTGGCCGTTACCTTGAAACTCAGTAAACATGTGCTGGCAGCAGGCAGCCGGCTGAGGAGATGGGGGGGTGCAGCCAGGAGTCCAGCCGCCTGGAGGAGTTTTTAACCCTTTTTGGACAATGAAAACCCTACAGAACATTAACCCTTCCTAGACGAGGGATAAGAGTGGAGGAGGACGAAGGAAATGAGCGAGTGATGGAGGTCTGGACCAGAGAGAGAGTGAGAGATGTTAGAAGAATGGAGAAGATGGAGTGGCATTTTATGCTGGACTCTTTTGTGTAGCCATGGACAGAGCTATGTTTCCGTGTGATACAGAGACTGAGTCCAGGGGGAGAAATGTCCCAGTGCCAAAGAAGATTCAGTGTGGGTACCCCTCGGCCCCAGGGGGTATATAAAATATGGGGGGGATAGATGTCCCAAAGGTGAGAAGGTGAGATACTGTGCTTTTCTGGAACTGGACAAAGCATCCTTAAAAAGACAACCCTGGAAGCAGTCCTGATCCCTGTTTGGTGGTGAGAGCACCGGAACAAGGACAGAAAAGGCCACCACGACACATGGAAGGACTCACTCTCCTCTTGAGGAATTGAAAGTTGAGCATTCTAAAGGGGTGGTGCTGGACCCAGAATTGGTGATTTTGGAAGACGTATTGGGAATTTAGGGGGGAGGAGGAGGAGAGTGTTTTTTGTGAGGTTTTCATTTTCCTTGTGTTTTCTTTTTTCTTTTGTGTGTAGTTTAGTAATTGTTTGTGTAGTTTAGTTAATAAACTTTTCTTTATGTTTAAGCTGGAGCCTGCTTTGCTTATTCCTGGTCACATCTCACAGCAGACACCAGGGAGAAGGTGTACCCATGGGGGCTCTGGCTTTGCCAGGCCCAAACCCTGACACACAAGAAGGTGTCTCGCCTTTTTCAATATTATAGTTTTTTTAGTAAGATGGTCTTCTATTGTACTGAAAAACTTACAGCACATGCACATATCTAAGCAGATAAAACATCACATATTTGTTTTTCTGTTTATTTTGATTTATGTTAATTAAACATCTTCAACAGGATGCAATGAAAACTACTTATCTCCAAGCTATAATGATTTCTTTTCAGAAGCAGGGCAATAATAAACTCTGTCAATTCTTTCACCAAAACTTGCTATTAAAATATGCAGAAAAATGTTTGCAAGGAAGAAAGAGCAGCAAGGGACAGAAGAGAGCCACAAACAGGCACATAAATATGCAGCTTTTAATAGGCAGTGTGGATTCCTATTCTCATATTTTAAGTGTCCTCACCCCTGAGTGAGCACAAAGAATGGGGGCGACAGGGCAGATGTAGCAGCATCAGTGACAAAAGTAACACCAGCCAGATCTTGCTGCCTCCCTATGACTGACAGCTCTCTTACCTGCCTCCCCTGCTTTTTGTTCCCCTCTTTTCACTAACCACAGAATGCATTACATGTTCTGTATCACATGTTTTGCTGGAGCCTAAGCGCACACAGGCAAGAAACAATTTCCCTGATGGTATTTCATGGTGCAGGCTAAATGAGAGGCCTTTGTGATGTTCCTGAAAGTAAATTTGTGCAGCTTGTGAACCATGGCAGTGCTGCTCAGCTCCTGACTCAATTCCATCCCAATCCTCTGGCTGTGATTACATATTCCTCCTATGTGCTGCATCCCAGGGTCAGGTGCTTTCAAAGGTTTCACTGACAATACCTGATAGGGAGTTAGCATCCTCTCTCAGTGATGGCAGCTAAAAGTATGGGCATGACTCTTGTTTAAACTGACTTCATATATTTACATTTTTATTTTGATTTTATATGGGCATGACTCTTGTTTAAACTGATTTCATATATTTACATTTTTGTTTTGATTTTGATTTCATTTGAATAAATACAATCATACAACAAATTAACACTTGAGGGTAAAAAAAACCAAAACAATGTCATAAACCAGTGTTTTGCTACAATTACCAACATCTTTATAAAGCTTTACTAAACATACAGATTCTCTAGGTTTGATCATTGAAAGCAAAAGTCAAAAAATGTAGTGCATAATATAGATATATGTGTGTGGGCACAGATGTGTGTGCATTTCAAGAGAGAGATCTTCCTTTAAAAAATATGTTTTGCTTTTTTTAAATTAAACCTGTGGTTCCTGTAAGAAAGACAGCACAATTATTATGCATAAAAAGTAATTATCTACTAAAGTTTAATTTCTGTCTCCTAGAATTTTTAGCAGATAATAATCTCAAATATCTATTTAAAAAATTTTAAAGGATATTAATGATTCTTCCATGTTATTAGATTTATATCCCTCTGGACATTTGTATGATCTACTACTGAAGTAAGCAGTCTATAACACACACCAGAAGGAGCACTGATTTTTCCTTTTGTATAGGTGTGTATCTTAGATGGGTATCCGGAAATTCAGCATCCATAATTATCCAGAAATTAGGCTCTTCTGTGCTAACAGAGAGCAGTCAATATTTGAGACAGTCACAAACTAATATAAAGACATACATATTTGCTGGTCCCATCATGGGGTTATTGTTTTTTGTTTCTGGATTTATTTCTTGCCTTTTTCTTGCTGTTCTTTAAGTGCTGAATTGTTGCTTTTCAAGCAAGAGGCTGCTGTAGGTATCCCACAGGAAGGAAAGGGAGAGAGAAAAGATGCAGTCACCTCTTTATCTACCTGTCCTCTATACTTTTCCGACCTATCTGACTTTCAACATGCTTTACAGTAATTTTTTGTTACAGGTTGACATTTCGGTGGCATTTCCCTGCCTGAAAAAATTTATTTATTTTATTACCGAAGACTCTACCATTTGTCAATCAGAATTTTTTCTGTGCTATTAACAGTGACTGCAAGCAGCAACAAGTACAAAGTCTGCCTGAAAGCAGAGGATGCTCAGTTAAACCCAGAGCTTATAGTCCAGTATAGCAGCCAGTGAAACTTGCAAGAATTTTACTTTTTCTGACAAAGCAAAAAGAGGATAATATCAATGATTACTTAGAATTTTAAGTTCAATAAAATAAGGTAATTTTGTTTAAAAATAGGAAAGAGGATTATTAGCTGGATTCTTCAGTGAGCAAGGTAAATATGAGGATGGATAAAAAATACTTTGTTCAAGTAAACTGAAAGGACATTTTTCTCCTGCTTCATCAGAAGAGGTGGATCTCAAGAAAAAAAAAAAAAACAGAATAAGTTACTGGCCTGGGAATTTCCTAAGAAGCAGTTTTTCTGAGAAGGTTTTAACTGATAATCTCCAGTTGCAGATTTGAAATAAGGCCTCCTCTGCTTAAAATAGAAAAAGGAAAGAGAGCTCCTAGAGCATCTGATAGATATTTCATTCCCTAGAAAGAAGGTTGAGTAATGCAGAATTATGACATTTTCATATGAAGTCTAATTATGATATAGACAATTCAAAATTATGGATCTATGAATCTTCACCTATGGAAAAGTTAGAAGGGCCAAGGTCAATGGGGAAAGTCATTAATTTAGCAGTCAACTGATTAAGGAAGAGTAATCAAAAAGGATATTTAAGGGATCTTCAAAAAAAGAACCAGACTAATAACAAACCAAAGATTATGCATTGACAAGAGACATGTCAGCTGATAAGAAAGTACTACTTTATCAAATGAAAAATCTATTATTTTTGTGTTTAAATGTTTGCATACATATTAAATGCCATTCAAATATATCAAAGTATTTTATACTGATAAAAAAGGATAACATTTCATCTCATTATAGTCCATTTTTAATTTTTTTCTTAACTTTGTACATTGCAAAGGTGAGATAAAAACCAAACTAACAAGTCAGGTAAGTGGGTTACAAAGCTCTCTGGATAGAGCTGTCCATCTCTAAAAATTAATGGAGATGTGTTAAACACAGCCTACAGCAGGTGCAACAATATCATGGATACTTTTGAAAAGAAAACAATAAGCCAGATAATTACCTATATTGTAGGGGGTTTGATTGACTAATTGTTTTGGGTTGTTTTGTGGGGGGTTTTGGTTTTTGGGTTTTTTTCGCAGTTGGGTTTTTTTGGGTTTTTTTGCTCAGTTTTGTTTTGAACAAAACCCAAACCTTCAGGTTACAGGTCAATAAACTTACTTTTCCTCTTCTGACTGAATATTGAAAGAGTCTTAGGGTCATGCCATATTAACAAAATTAAATGCAATCTACATACACAGATATTGATAGTAAGCGACAGACTTGATGACAAAAAAGGATCAGAAAATTTAAAAAGCCATTATTCCCTCTTTCCAAGGTTCTTCTATGAAATTTGGAAAGTAACAGATCAGCAGCATTTACTATAAGACATCCCTATAGATAACTAGCAACTGAAAGGAGAATAAATTCAAGGTAGTTTTGATGCCCAAATCGCATAAATACTGTGCAATAGTTGCCATCTAGAAGAAATTGGATTTTCTGCTTCACAGGAAACACTGATGCTTCATATTAGTTTCCATCAGTTATTGGAATAAATGGATACACATATGCATTAATATATACATAATTATGCATTTATATACCAAAAATCTAGAATTCTAGATAACAATAAAATTCAATCAACATTTGATTGAAAAGGAATGATGCACTAAAGTTGTTATTTTAGGTCACTAATTTTTCAAAGTACAAAATAATTTATTTTACTCTATAATTTAATTTTTTTTCAACTGCAATGACTTCTGGGAGTTCTCAATCTATTTTCAACAGAGTATGCTTGAGACCCTGGGTGGAAACAACAGTCTGCCTTAGAGCATCCACCTTTAACACCTTCAATACTTCTGAGAGGTCCATTCCAGATCTTCAGTGACAGCATTTTTAGTTTAAATTTATCTAAAACAATTATTAGCTTATGTAATTTCTCCCATCCTCGTTTAAAGAGAACTTGGTCTTGCTCTAGCTCTGATAAATAAGGTATGCTTTTAGCCTTGCCTTTTAAAATAGCTTCTTCAATTTCTTGCTGATCTTTCTTCACCCTCATTCCTGCCCAAAGTCATCACTCTTGTGTTTGTTTTCCTGAAAAACTGCATGCAGTGTCTCAGATAAACTCTCATAAGGGTTTTTCCTCCAACAGAATCCCAGTGCATCCCACCATCATATTTTTTATTTCCCTAAGGAAAACTTTATTTTTGCAGACTCTGAAAATTATATCAGAGGGTCACTATGGAAAATTACTCTTCAGCCTAGGAAACAGAAAAGGTTCTGCTCTTCAGTTTTGCTTAAAAGATAAATATCTATGTCATTGATTGTTGTACTTAACCACTCTTGGCCAGTGGAGGGATTAGTTATTCTACATATGTCTGAATGTTGCATCATAATATGGCTTTCAGTGGGGGAGAGGGGGGGAATGCTTCAGCTAAAAACCTGTCATGGAGCACATTCAGGACCCACACCAGGTGACATCTTGCTCTGAACAGTCCTTTAAAATTCATTCCTCTTGCTGCAATTACTTTTTATAAAAAAAAAAAAAAAAAAAAAAAAAAAAAAAAAAAAAAAAAAAAAAAAACCAAAAACAAAAAAACAAACCAAAAAAAAAAAAAAAAAAAAAAAAAAAACCCAAAAAACACCCGAAAAACTAAATCCTCGCTCCCAAACATATAAACAGCTCAGAGAAAGGCACCTGGAAACAGAGAGATAAAATCAGGGCACATCTGGGGGACTCTCTGGATCCTGAACAGTCAGGTTGAGAGGACATACATTCTGTCTCAACCTCTGCTTGGAGAAGTGCATCAAGAGAGGAATCAGAGAAGAAGCACCCGCTGTAAATGTGTTTAACTTCAGACTCCTTATAACAGACTGCCTTTGTTCACAGCACTATTATATGGTCCACATGCAGAAAAGCTGATTAAGTGGATGCAAAACCCAGCTCCCACCCCTTTATTCACAGCATTAGACAGTAAAAATAGATCTAAGTAATGAAAGAGTGAAACTTGTACTGGGTACACCAGGTACAATTCATGATTTGTGGGGATTTTTTTCCAAATGTCTTTTAATTGAAAAATTGTCCACTACACATCCAAAAAGTGGACATCAGAAATCATTTCACTTCAGAGCAAACCTTTCCTACATACTCAGTTTGCAGCTCTGGAGGAGAATTTGTCATATCATCTTAGAAAAGTTTTTTCAAGACCAGTTTCATGCAGTTGCCTGAAGGGCAGAGATAGAGCAGAGGTGGAGTTCTTCAAGAGATCAGGTGTTTGAACATTCACAGAGAAGGGCAAAGTCAGGGTTAATCACTGCTTGGGAAATGCTTTCAGGAGACCATTTTAAGTGCTGTCACAGGAGGTAAGAAAAAGGGGTCAGGAGATGACTAGACATCCCAATTCCTCATTGTCACTGCTTCACTTAGGAGAGATAATGAAGATGCTCTCACCAGGAGGGATATCTTCCCATAGGAGTACACTTAATGTCTTGACCAGCCGACCAGAAAGTCATCCTAGAATATCTTCAGGTTATGTAAGTTATTTATAAAAAATTAATTGCACCATTATAACTAAAGACACACCTTTAAATTCTCTTAAGAGAGAGGGCATTTAGTTCAAGCTATTCATTGTCTGATCAGTATAAGCAATTTCACCCAAGGGCTTGAACCAAAAATAAGCATTTTCTTTTGCATCATACTCTTGTGATTCCAAAGGCAGCCCATGTTGGCAGGTCACTTTTTGCCTACTTAGAATTGTAAATGGTTTCAAATTTTGGCAGTCCAAACCTCTGCTTAAGCTTCCTACAGTCCAGTTACTAGCCTGAAACGTTATACTCACTTCTGTTCACCTTCCCTTCATCCTCTTTTCATTCCATCCTTTACTTTTGCCTAAGACCTCCATCAAAACATGTATTAAATAAGTTAATAGGATAGAGATGAAAGTAGAGGAAAGAAAAACCAGAAGATTACTGGGAAAAGAAAAGCTATGAACAGAGAGTAAAGCTGAGATAAAGTGGGAAGTGTGGAGAGGAAAAGTGAAATTAAGAGGAATGTTTGATGATCAGCTTAATGGAACAGGGTTGTGGGGAGATGAATGAGTGACAGAAATTAAGACAACATCAGAAGAGATGACTAGGTGATAGCAAGTGGGCAGAAAGACTCTAAACACAACAAACCGTCAGAGACAGAGTTAGCAACAAATAAAGCAAGATTTCCAAATAATTCCCTTTTTAAATACTAAGCATATGTAAGTTTAAATATAGAATTGCATTTATAGTTACGAGGCAGATGGGATCAGGGGACACCAGCAGTGACCCACACAGTTGGAGACCACATCAATGACATTTGTTAACACCACACATCCATGAGGTGTTACACTGCTAGGCACACAACCTGAATCCTTCCAGAGCTGAAAGCTCTGCAGAGCAATTGCTGTGCCTTCTCACCCAATGCTGCTGCCATGGGAGTGTGGGTGCTGCTGGCATTGCAGCCACCTTGCAGAGACAATGATTTTCTGATGATATTTCTCTTTCTTTCATAAAGCTAATATATTGACTACCCCTGCAAAGAGGAGAAAGAAATTGATCTCTCCAGCAGTAGGTGGCTTAGCTGGCAAACAGCAGTGGTGTCTCCTTTGATGATTTTGAAGGATCCCGCTGACAGGACCCGAAAGCTGGTTTCCTTAGCAACCACAGATGATGCATGACTGTATTATGTTTGATTCTCCAAACATCATTTCAGCTCCTCCCTGAGATTTAGTTCTTGTTTGTTTGTCAAGCTTGTGTCTCTGAAAAGCATGTTCCAATGAAAGATTCCAAAAATTAATCCTCCACCCATTTCTCAGTAAAAACATGTCTTTTCACTCATAGAGATTTACACTTTCAATCAAGCAAATGCGATTGGGCCCCTCTCCAGATTTCATTGCCAGGACAAGTAAAGTTCTTCCCAGGAAGGATGAAGGAGAATTTGTCACAAGAGCAAAAGTTAACCACTGCAGCCCACCAGGTGGAGGTGACCGACTGGGGAAGGAATGATGGGTTAATATTGATCCTGCATAAAGTGGAAAATGGAATATAGGCAGTGTGGTTTTGCAATCTAGGTTGAAAAACAAAGCAGAAGAGCTGCTCAGGGTGTGCTTTAGGCCATGGAATAAGGGACCTAATTAGCCATTAAGAGGGCATTGTGATAAAAAGAGAATATAAATATTAATGAATATCAGATAACCCTCCAGGATACAAATAAAAGTATGATCCTGGAGAAAGATAATTTCATAGAAGCAAATCAATTTTAATGCAATGAATATTGCACTTGGAAATGTTCAAAAGAGGGGTGTATTAAAATGGGGCATAAAGAATTCTTTACCATTTATAACACAGATGAAAATATTACAAGGCAAATGTAGAGGATGGCTAATATTATTAACAGTGAACCACCCTGACTTCAAGGATAATGAAAGTCAGTACACATGAATTCAAGTACTCACACCTTGACACTTTGACCTGGCATTTTAGAAAGCACAGAAAGAAGAAAATATCTTAAGGGAAGCCTATTTCTGTGGCTACATTTTTCCTTTTTGAGGGTTTTATTGGTTTCCCCCTCCTCCCCTCTGCAAGCACCTGAATTAGCTCCTTCTAGACCTGATGCCTCCTGCAAGATTGACCACTTCCTTTGCCAAGAGGGCGCACTGCTGCCTCCTGGTCAGCGTGGGAGGCACCAGGGTGCCAAGCTGAATTTCAGCAGCTCAGCCTCCAATGGCTCCTCTGACTATTCCACTCCAGGCACGGAACCTATTGAAAGTTGTGACCAAACCCCTCTGCCTATTTCTCCAGCCTCTGAAGACACCTTTGGAGGGCTGCAAAACCATCTAGGAGCTCTATCAAGAATTCCTCCCAGCTTAGGGTCATCTGCAAGCTTGCTGAGAGTGCTCTCTGTCCATTCATTCATTCATTAAAGAGGATATTAAGCAACATTAGACACAATATTGACTACCAGAGCACTTGCCCAGTTATTGGTTTAGAGCTGGGCTTAGTACAAACAATTCCAGTTCTTTCAGCCAAGCAGTTCAGTCAGTTTCCTGTCCCACCTCATTGCCATTTACCCAGTCCATACTCCACTGCTTTATCAATTTTGATATCATAGGAGAAAGGCTGAAGTCAAGATAAACAATGTCCATGGCTCTCCCTTCATCTGCCCACCCTGTCATCTGATTGCAGAATGAAATGTTTAGACACAATTTCCCCTATGTTAATATTGCATGTTGCCTACTCCCAATCACCTTTTCATGTGTCTGGAAATGGTATCCAGAATATTTTTCTCCATCATCCTCTCAAGGATCAAGGTGAGGCTGACCAGCCTGTATCACCTCAGATCCTCCTCCTTTCAGGTTCATAGGACAGAAGTGGCACTTCCTTTCTGTCCAGTACTCAGGAACCTTTCCTGGTTGCTACAAACATTCAAAGATAATTTGGAGTGGCCTCACAGTGAAATTGGACAGCTCCCTCAGCATTTGGTGGGTACATCCTCTCTAGCTCCAGCCTGCTTCGGCATTCCCAAATCTGATTCTCCTCCACCAAGAGCAAATCCTCCACACTCAACTTTCCCACAGCTCCTGGGGAGCCAGAACTCTTAAGGTCTAGTCTCAACAAAATAGACCAACATGAAGATGTCATTGAGTACCTTGGTCTTTTCTCAAGTGCTCTGTTACCAAGTCTGCTGCTTTATCCAGCAGTATGTCCATATTTTCCTTTGCTTTCTTTTTATTGTTAAAATACTGTATGGAATTATGGAAGCCCTCCTTGGAGACCTTCTCACCAGATTTAACTGCAGGTGGATTTAAGCTTTCTTGGCCCTGAACCTCCAGACTAACACAGTGTGTCTGTATTTCTGTGGCACTAACACCAGCTGTATGATTTCTTTGTCAGGGTCTCAGCTCATTCCTGCAGGCCTGCTCAGATCTTTGCCTGGCTTCCTGCACAGGGAGTATCCCATTCTTGAGATTGGAGCACATGGCTTTGGGAAACCATCCAGCTCTCCAGTCTCCTCTTCTTCTCTACAGGACCATATCTTGCAGTATCCTTCCAAGCACACCCTGAACAGGCCCAAGTCTGTTTTTCTGAAGGACAACACCTTGATCCTCCTTCTTGCCACCGTTCAGGATCATACCATATCACACACACAGCAGCCGAGGTTCCTGCACCTAGCCATCAAATCCTTGAACAATTATTTTCATTTCATCCTGAATTTCCACATGGCAGTTTCATGAAGAGGTGGAAACACTTCATTACATGAGCCCTCACTGTCAGCAAGGCCAGGCTTATTAAGAGAACTCATTGCTCAAACCTCCTTGTTGTTGAATTCCTTCCCTGTTCAGAGGCCAAAATCCATCCAAGTTCAGGTATTTCCCTGATGCAGTAAAATATAATCCTGTGGTTTAGGTACTTCATTCATCAGTGTTTTTATCCTTATCAGGGGGTTAAATAAGTATCGAAGGTCTTTTCTTCCATGAATTTCTCTAATTGCCGTTAAACCAATTTATACTTTGGCATCCTCAGCATCCTTTGGCAAGGAATTCTATGGCTTAATTAAGCATGGCTTAAAGCAGCACTTCCTTTTGTTCTTAAACCCTCTCATTATTTAATTTTGTGCTTTCCAGTTCTTGTTTTATAATAAATCATAAATGATCATTCTTCATCATTTCTTCCATGATTTTGGATATAGATCCCTACCCAAGAGAAAAGCTACTACTTCTAAGCATCTTTTCAATCTTTACAGTCTCACTTGCAGCTCTTCCATACCTCTGGTAATCTTTATATCCCTTCTTCTTACTTCTCCCAAATTATTATGTTACCCTTGAGATGAGAGGATCAGAACATGTAGCATCCAAGATTTAAACACATCAGAAAGGTGTTGACTTACAGTAGTGCTTCTTAGCTTTCCCTTTTCTTTCATCTGTTCAAAAAAATTCTTACACACTTTTTGAGAACAGAATTTTGTCTCTAGAGGCACTAATGCTTTGGTTTTTGTTTTGTTTTTGCTTTTGTTTTGTTTAGGTTGTATTTTTCCTTTTGGTTTTGGGTTTTTGTTTTTGTGGGTGGTTTTTGTTTTGTTTTGGGGCTTTTTAGTGTTTTTTTTTTTTTTTGTCTTTGTTTTTTGAGAGAGAGAGGAAGGTTAATGCAGAGTTTCTCAATAATATAGTAACGAGATTTATCTGATCTGAGTTTCACCTGCCCTGAATTTTATCTTCTCTTTCTTCCTCAATCATATCTGGATAGTGAAATCATTCTGCAGGTCCTGAAATTGGGTTTTGGTTTTACTCTACTGTATAATTTTGTACTATCTAGGATTTGTTACCTAATATTTTGTCTCTTTTCCAAATAATTTATGAAAAAATTGAAGAGGACTTTAAGCTCCCCTGTATTTATTTGTTGAGTAGGAGTAATTTTGAACTGTGTTCATTTGTCGTCTTGTGCTGTCTTTCAGCCTTTAAAATAGCAAGATTTTTTTATCACTGGCCATTTGCCATTTTATCACTGGCATTTTGGGAAAAGTGCCTCCTTTCTATATGAGCTCACTTAAAAAAAAAAAAAAAAAAAAAAAAAAAAAAAAAAAAAAGTAAATTCTTCCAGAAGGAAACTTTCTTCCCTATACCCTATATCACCTTTTTTCTTTTTTTTTTTTTTCCTGTCTGGAAACTTTACTCAGGAATCTTATCTACTCCTTGACAGCTTAAACTCTGTGTCCAGAAACTCTCAAATCTCTCCTCCCTCTTATCTTCTCAGTGGGGCATTGGTTCATGGCATCTACATCTTACTCAAGAGGAAGAATTCACTGGTCCTCAGTTAACCTGAGGATACAATGAATAATCAAACTCTCCCAGTACCACAGCACCATTCTCAGTTAAACTCTGACTCTCCCACAGGGTATTCTCAGCACAAATCCACAAGCCTTATACCTGGTGCAAACATTGCTTGCACTTTCCTTTTTGTCTTGATGCTATATCTGCTCAAATGGTCTTTCTGTGTTTCTGCCAGCTTAGAGGTAGAAGTGGTCTGTGTTGTAGCTCTGTATACTGAGTACTCGCCAGTTTGTTTTCCTGGGCTCCTGTTAGTGAACCACACTGGCACAAGTGTCAATATTTCATGGAGATCACCTCATGCACAATGCTATTCACAGAATCACAAAATCATTAACGTTGGAAAACACCTCCAAGGTCATCAAGTCCAACTTTTGCTTGATCACCACCTTGTCCACTACGGCAAAAAATGCCACATCCATTGGTTTCTTGAACATCTCCAGGGATGGTGACTCCACCACCTCCCTGGGAAGCCCATTCCAGTTCTTGACCACCCTTTCAGTGTCTCACTCACATCTAACTTGACACTCCCTTGGCACTTCTTGAGGCCATTTCCTTTTGTCCTGTCACTGCATGCCTGGGAAGAATCCAACCCAAACCTTGTTACAACCTCCTTTCAATCCATTAACCTTCATGACAGGTAACCAAGGTTATGCTCCATGCAGAAAACTCTGAGACTTCCTTTCCCCCACCTCAGACTGTTACACCCCAGTCACACAAACCTGGGACTAAACCAAGGTTAATTTTCTCTGGGTAGACACAAAGGAGAAAATTCCAACCAAATGTTCTCAAGAGGTGAAAACACACAAAAGTTTACTGGAAAACTATAGAAAATTAAGTAACATGTAATGTAAAATTAAGTAACATGTAAGAATAAATACAACATAACATCACCTATCCCAGCATAGAGTTAGCCCATTGAACATAGGAAACCTTTAAACTCATTCAATATGACAATGAGTGAGGAGAGAGAGGGAGAAGAAGAAAGTGAGAAAAACAGAAAGGAAAGATAGCAAACAGGCATAGCTGCCAGGTCCTGGGTTTCAGCAAAGTAAGGCTCCAAGATGAAGTTGGGGTTAAAGAACAATGTGCTTGCCTGGTGATCATTCTTAAACCTTTCTGGCCCACACTGAGCCTTCCTCCCAGGAGGAACCTCTGCTCTCTTGGCCCCTCAGGGAGTGGGTTAGGCAAAACTGGGGCTGCCTTGAGTGTGTCATGATGGACTGACACTGCAGGGCTGGGCAGTATGGGGACAGGGCACTATCTCACCACAGCAGGGCCTGACCCACTCCCTACCACACTTTCCAAGGCCCCAAGCAAGATGTCTTGAAACAGATTGCCTTTTCCAGACTCTGACACAGACACATATAATTTTTTTTCAAATTCTATTTGGATTTTCTTCTACATTTCAATTTGGAGAGAGACAGAGTAAGACCAAACTGAAAAATATAGGTAAATTTTTTATTCTTCTTTTAAACTACCCAGTTTCATCTTTCTTCTGCCTGCTCCTCTCCCTCCAAAGGTTAGTACCTCTGGGCTCCACAAGTATCTCCTCCTCGACTCTCCTAAGCCTTGGCTTACTCCACAGACACAGCTTTGTTATTTCTGGGGTTTTAACAGTTCATGAGCTTCCTATCCAGCAGGCTTCACTGCCACTCTGCTAAAACTTGTGGTTGCAACTATGAGGCAACATTAATCTTTTCTTCATGCACTTGTGGATATAGATTTAGAACTAAATGTATTTACATTCAGGAATACACTTAGCAGTGATGTGTCCTTAAAACAGGACAGTAGGTATGATCAGGTACAAATCCATGCATTTTTCTACAAAGTGAGAAAACAAACTTCTGACTGCCTGCTGAACTACTTCATGCCATTTATTCCACTTCAATACTGAAGAAACTTTAAATGTTAGAAAACAAAATTTCATTCTGTTAACTAGCATCTCAATTGCATCCCAAACACCAGCTATACAATGAGTCATCACAGCAGCCTTGCATTCCCAGAAGAGCTGTCACAAAGATAGAAAATGAATAAATGAGTATCTTTGCTGTTGTGTGTTGTTGCTCCTGCTGCCCCACTCCATTAGGGAAGAAATCAAAGCACACAAAAGAAAAGTCATTAATTCTTACTCCTAATCCCTTTCAATATAAATCACCCTTTTTCATGAATTGTATAACCTTTGTCCTATAGGTTTACACAGATAACACAGCATATAAATATAGAGAAGTCATATCACAGTAGAAGACATCAAATGAGTTTCAAATAACTCTAACAGAAGATTTGTATTTTTCCATTCCTAGTAGCATTGTCAATTTGCATTTTCATTCTCCTCTGTCATTTTTGTTCCTCTACTGGCTTTTAAAATCAACATTTTTCTTCCTTTGTCTTGAATTTGTTTCACACTAAATAAGGAAATGCACTTGATCTGTGCCATGCATAATGTATAGGCCTCATAAACATTGACATTTCAAGTTTTCAAAGTTGCAGTGAAACAGAGAACACTTCAAATACCTGTTTTGACATACTTTCTTATTCTCAGCGACAACACACAGGTTGACAGCCTCAATACACATGAACACCTATTTCAAACTTAAGGGAGAAGATTTAAAAACTATTTTTGTGTATATCATAAAAAAATTGAAAGCAGGAAACTTAAGGAGATGTCTGCAGCATATTGTTCATGTTTCTAGTTCTTTAATTCCATCAAAATGGAAACTAGTGTGAAGTAAATTGTATTTACACAGTAGAGAAAGTAATACATAATTTTAAAAAATTAAAAAAGCATTGTAGAATCCATTGAAAGACGGGTGCAGATGAAGAATAGCACTGTAAGTAGCATTCTCTCTGTCTTGATTTTAGCATTTTATGTATCATTATTTTTTAATTAATTCTGTACATGTTTGCTGTCAAAAAACAAATATAGATTTAAAGCCGGTGTCTCTTATCTAATCCACATTAGGATATCTAACACTCAATTCTTTTCATTTCCTGAAGCCAATGCTGTGATAAATACAAACTAACAATATCTTGTAACTTGTTCACTGCAGTTCTCTGGTACTCACCCTTAAATTAAATTAAGAGGAGAGTTGTCTACTAAGGAGGATCAATTTTTTGGTAAAGGTAATGAGAAAACAAAACAAACAACTTCAGCTGTGCTAGCAAGATATGGAGATCTTACTAATGAATGTCCAATAGCAAAAAGAAAAGAAAAAATTAAAAGGAAATATTTGCATAGCTGCTGTCGCAGCCAAGTTCAGTAATCCTTTTCCTTGCTGTTTTGCTGAGAATTGCATGCTAGCCAATTCATTTAATGAAGAAGGGTAACACCAAAATTGAGTTTTGGACAAACAGGATTAAAAGGTAGCAACAATATTTTACAGTGAAAGAGGATTAGACATTGTGGGAATTGTTTTCTAACAAGTTATATGGTCTTCTGGCTGGACTGAGATGGTATTACATGTGTAAATTACACATATAGAACTAATTTAAACAATTTATTTGTTGTCAGTCACTAATTTCCATCAGTAAGACATTAAACATAAACATAGCAAAAAGTAGTATGGAAGCTTATGGCTGAAGGCTGCAGAGACCAATGGAGGGAGCATTATAACTTTGTCTCTGATGAGCCAAAAAGGACAAGAGAGTGAAGAAAGAAAAAGGAAAAAAAAAAAAAATCATCATTTAAAATATGCACAATCACATACTTGAAGAGTCTCTCAAGTAAGTATTTAAATCTGGATTCAAGACTCAAAACAACTTATAGAAAGAAAAAGATTAGAGAATCTTCTGGAGTTAACTTGTCCCCTTTCTGCCAATTTTATATTGACTCTGAAAGAACCGATTTATGGTTTCCCATCAGATTCTCAGGCAGTCCTCTAGCAGTGATATTGAGGAGACTACTGATGAAAAGAGTTGATAAAATAAATAACAAAGGGAAAATGATTTAATTCCTTGAAAAAGTGATTCTTTTTAAATGACCTAGAATATTTTTAGAAGAAATGTAATAATAGGTGTCTTAACTCATGCCTATGGCTCAATTCAGATGATTTTTTTTTCCCTATCAAGGATTCATTAAATCTTTGATTAGGTTAAGTAATTACTTCAGGTAGTTTCACTAAGACACAAAAGAAAATTATACAACTGATTAAAGAATTAGTTATTTATGGTTAAAGGCCAACTTTTGAAGGCAGTCAGAGGGAAAACCTCAATTACACTGCACAAAAGACATGCACATTCTCCTATGACCAGGTTTGTTTGGGTGGTTACAGCACACCCCAGTTAAAAATTTAGTGCAGTCTGAATGCCTCTTGAATAATAAATAGGGAACATCTTCCTAACAAGAGCTCTGTGTTGTTCTGTCTCTTTTCTGAGTGAATGATTTGCATTTTCAGCTCCCTTTCCTCATGGTATCTCAGTATCTAACATCTGAACACAGCTACAAGGAGGACATCTGGGGGTCAACAGTGCCTGCTCCAGAAGTCCAGCTAGGAACAGTGCAAATAGATTTCCTACTTCATTGCACATTGTTTTAATTTCTTCCCTAAAAAATTTTAAAATGTAGTTGGAATGCATTTGTTTAAACTCTTAAGAGTGTATAAAATAATGGAGACATTATTTTTGGAAAGTGCCAATGAATTAGATTACGGTACCTAAATAATGTAAAAGTCTCTGGTAAGTACATGAAAAAAAAAAGTGGAAACAGCTAAAGTTCAGGGGTTTTTTGTCATTATTTCCATGGTCTTTCATTTCTGAAAAAAAACCAAATACAGCCAAAAATTAACTCATGAAACAGAGTCGGGAGTCTTCACTAAAATTGTACCATTAATATTAAGACACTCCAGGTTCTGTCTAGCTCTATTTCAGATGTTTTACCTGAAAAGGATTTGGGAAGTCGTCTTTGGATAGCCAGAATACTACAGGGATGCACCAAGAAACAAGGATGATTAACTGAACTAACAATTTTGTGCAATTTAGGGATAAATGAATAAATATATTTTAAAAATTGAAATAAATCTTAAATAACTACTAATTTCTCTGATGATGATTGCAGTACAAAATGAATCACAAAAAGGAGCAGTGAGAGTGGCGAAAATTTCTTCTTTCTTCTTGCTCTTCATCATCCAGAAGGATCCTGGAATACCTATTCAAAATAACTTTTTGTCAACTGAAAGGTAATATAGGAATGAGCCTCAAGATTAACTTTTTTTCTTTAGCATCTTAACAAGTCTTATAAATACTAAGTACCTTGACCCTGCATCTCCTCACTGTAGCAAGATTTAAACTTTATGATATTCTGAGAAACAAGTTGTCTAAACCACTGTCAATTAAACAGTTTTAAAATAGGTTCATATCTTGCAGAAAATTCATCAACAGGGTAGTTAACAAAGGTTCACAGTAAAAATAAAGCAAGCTACAGCAAAAAAGTATAATGAATGAAATCAGCCAAATGGCTTTCCTCCCTTTAGTCCTTCTTAATGCTTTAATTTATGAGCTAGATAATGATGGACTTTCCCTGAATTTGAAGCCAATATGAATATAGGAGGTAGGAGAAAGGTGCACAATGTGCCTTCACTGTTGTCAGGAAGGATGAGATTTAAAATTTCTCTAGATTTTTTTTTTTAAGAATTGAAGCTACACCCTGAATTATGGATAGGATGTAATTCTCTAATGGGAAGAGAAATTGTATTTTAGGCAAGAATAATCAACCATGCAAACATAAGCACTTAGAAATGGAATGGCAGGTCTGTAGGAAAAGATGTGTGGGTTATAAAGGGAGATTTATTTGGAGCATGTGGAGACAGGATAACCATACTCAATATGTGCTAAAAGCTTCTATAATAAGAAGACATGTATGTGCTCCACATTCAATCAAGATAGGACAAGAAATAAACAAATTAAACTCTATTAAGAAAGTTTCATTTCCAGTGTCAGTTGAGAAGAATTCTAAAATTAGAAATCGTTTAGGATGCTCCTGATTCTCATGCTAAAGGTAATTTTAAAGAACAAAATAAATAAGAAAAAGTTGGTTTGGATTTGGCCTTGCCTTGGGCGTGTGAATCAGGATCAATGTCTTCTTGAGGTAACACTGAACTTTATCTTTTAGGATTATGAACTAATCTCTCTGTCCTTAGCCTTGCACATTTCTGTCGGAGACAACTCAATCTTTTTCTTCATTGACAAATAAATCACCATCTTTTCCTACCTATAAACTGGCAATGTGCTGAAATTTAAGTTTCAAATGCCATTTATGTTATTTGTCCTCCTGGTGCACATTTAATGGCCACTGCCACTAATGCTGTGCAACAGCATCTTATTATTACAATCTCTTGAGAGCTAAAAGCCAAGAACTTTAACAGCTTTAAGCTTAGAATCAGCACAGAGCTGTCATTGCTTCTTCCATCATTTTAATTTTTGCAAAGTATGAGAGAAAATTCTCCTGCCTCGTTTGATGTGTGTCATCAACTGCAAAATCAGAGCAAACTGCAGTTTTCTTACCCTGGAAACCAGCATGTCAGGAACTGAGCTGCAGTCATCAGTTAAATTAGCTCCAAGCACGCTGGGCTGCTATGCTCTCATAGTATTAATTTTTCATAAACAGAAGTTGTTACAAAGAATACAAGCCATTCTAACTTTGAATAATTTCTTCATCTCTTCTTTTTGTCCTAAGATTTTTCATTTGTAGCTTGCATGTTCCACTGCTTAGAAAAACATAAAGCCAGCATAATTATTAGTTTACATGTGACAGCCCAATATGTCACCTAGATAGGGTCTTTTTGACAGGAAATTGAAATGATGAGCCATGACTTTTGCCTTGTTGATTATATCAACTGTTGTTATATACCCAGTAATTAAACATTTTTTAATGCCTAATTATGGACATGCCAATCAAGACCACAGCTAGAGATAAATAACTCTTGCACTTCATGATAAAAAACAGAAAATAATTAAAATATAAAAGATCCTTGGTATATTTATAGATAACTCATTATAAAGCAGGTTTCCAGAAAAAGACCTGGGAGTCCAACAGACAGCAAACTGAAGAGGAGTTGTCTCTCTCTTCAGTGCCCCTTTGCAATAAGCAAGGCCAAACACATTCTCCCTTTTTACTAGCAAAAGTGTAACTGTGAGGCCCAGGCAAGTGATTCTCCCCTTCTGTTTCTCTGTATTTAACTTAAAACTTTCCAACATATGAAAGACACTGACATACTGGATCATGTTCAGCAGATGATCACCAAGACAAGTCATCAGTGCATCTCATGATGCACAAAGGAAGGCAGAAAACTTGTTTTTTTCATCTTGAAGAGCCTCAAGAGAGAGCTTATTACTCCCTAGACCTCCCCACAGCTGGAGCATGCTGTAAAGAAGCAAACAGTCTCTTCTCAGAGGTATTCCGTGAAAAGGGGCAAACCGGCACAAAATGAAACAATCATTTTCACTGTGATATTAAAAAAAAAGTATCTAAAATTAGAGAATGGTTTGGGTTGGAAGGAACCTTTAAGTTCATCTAGATCCAACCCCCCTGCCATGGGCAGGGACACCTTGCACTAGATCAGGTGGCTCAGAGCTCCATCCAGCCTAGCCTTGAGCACTTCCAGGGGTGTGTGCATCCCCATATTCTCTGTGAAACCTCTTCCATTGCCCCAACAGTCTCACAGTAAAGAAATTATTCTAAATATCTATTCTGAACCTACTCTCTTACAGTTTGAAGCCATTCCCCCTTTTCCTGTCACTGTATGTCCTCATAGAAAGTCCCTCTCCAGCTCTCCTGTAGCCCTCTCTAGGTACTGGAAGGTGCTCCAAGCTCTCCTGGGAACCTCCTCTTCTCCAGGCTGAGCAGCCCAACCCTCTCAGCCTGTCCTCATAGGAGAGATGCAGAATGGCAGAATATGTCCAGATACAAATTCTGAGAATACTCAATCCATGTAGATTGTTCATAAAGCTCAGCACGACAAAATTTACCAACCTGATCAACATGATCCTGCTTCGAGCAGAGCTTTGGACTGAAAGTGTCTTTTGCTCCACATTACTCTCTTTTTCTATGCTATATCATGTGCTTTTATTATATGCAATCATGCATATAATATTTTATTCTATTTGATTATATTTTACTATATGCAATATTTATTGCATGCAATATTTACTATATGCAATATTTATTACATTTCTTGCAGAAATATCTGAAATGTAACATTGATAACATAAACACCATATGCAATGTTTTAACTCCTTGAAGTCTGGGAAAAGATTTCCACAAAATATGTTTAGGAGGAATGTCTGCTTTTGACCATTAATCTTCAAAAAAAGAAAGTTTCTCATTTAGCTCTTCTAGTTAAAACCTTTTCTACTGAAGGGGCATGAGATGAATAAGTGCATTTCAAAATGCTTTGTCTCTCAGGTTATTCTTGTATTTTCAAGATTTCTGCCATGATGATGACTTCTGAGCTTCCTATTTTTCCTTTTTTGACTCTCCATAAGATTAAATACCCTAGACTGGGTGAAAACATCTATTGTAAGAATTATTTGACTTCCATTCTCTTGAGAACAAAAAAGAAAGGGGACGGATGCCTTCAATTAAGCTTTGTTAATGACAATTCCATTACTGAAAAACAATGAAAGTGGAAACATCAGCTTGAAAGAATGTGTTTTTTCAAAAAACTCTCAACCCTGGCACATCAGTCACTTCTAAAAATGAGTTATTACAATCAAATATCACTAAATCCAAAAGATTAAATCTAATCACCGAGAAAAGTTATACTCTGGATTACAAGGTTTGACCTTTCAAAAGTACTCCTACTGCACAGTGGAAAATTATATATATAAATACAAAGCTTATACCATTTCTCCAGAGAATTACTTGCATAACACAATACAAATAGAGTGTATTTAAAGAAAGAATTGAATTTAACATCTCTATAATCTTGAGATGAAAATACACTAAATAAACCACTCTAGTACAAAGTTGCTGAAGACTTCCTGGGCTTCCAACTAGAAAATGTTTATGCGAAATTAAATTTCAGTTTTCTATTCACACTTTAAAACATAAACACTTGTTAGTGTTGCAGTATGAAACTGCCTTTTTCACAGCTCTGAAAATAGCAAAGTAGTGTTCCTCATTCTTTTTGAATACGCAGATGAGAATGTGTGCAGAAATTAAATAATACTGCATGTTTTTTAAAACTCAGAGAAACTACCATCCATCAATGAAATTCTGGATGTGGTGCAGTTTTCAATGAAACAAACTTAGCTAGACATGCATGGAAATCTCACATATCAATCACAAGTAAAAGATTTTTATATCAAACTTCAACTTAATCCACCGAAATCTGTAGCATTTCCTAAATAGGATTTTCCAAGAAACATAAGGGATTTGATTTCATGTTTCTCACTGAAACAAGAATGGAACTGTGCTAAAAAACCAAAACCATAAAACCATATTTAGGCACTTGATGATGCAGACAGATACCTTTGAAAAGTGTTTGAGAGAGACTGGGGGCCCTCCTGCAAGCTGCACAAAGGACAAGGATTTATAAGAATGCAGATGTAATTGGGAACTGCTACTTCCAACCTAAAAATTCAGATTCTCAAAACATTGATGAGCTGCCACATTAAGCCTAGAAATATCTGAAATGTAACATTGATAGTATAAAAACCAATAAAGTTGCCAAAGTACCTAAAATATCTATTTCTTGACAACTGCACCATGACAACTGCCAGCTAGAGACTTACACAAGAATCACATGCTAGAAAAAGACCATTCAAAACTGCTCTGAGATAGAAAAAACAGGAAAACAGGAAGTAAATGACATAGTATTTGCCAGAAGTATCTGACTTCAGAAGTTTATTGGAAGTTATCTGCATTTCCATGTAAAAAAAAGTTGAATGCAAAAGTTTTTTGCATTCAAAGACCAGAGAACTGCACTTCAGGGCAGCACATTCACACACGGCTGAAAGATGGAGAGTGTTTCATATCACTCAAAGCAACTTCTCCAGCTGGTTGATAAATGCCCCAGAGATATTCCAAAGGGATCTCTGTCACACACTGTCTTCATCCACTGTTGGGACTGAGGATGCAGAATCATTGATAAGAGTTAAGAGAGAAAAACTTCTCCTAGCTTGGTGCAGAAGGCAATGATCTTTACCAAGAACTTGTTCTAAAGAAGCACTTTATACATGCTCATCTACCTGCCATGTACATAATTTTGGTTTATTAAGTCACTTTAAATTCAGCCTTCAGGTTGTGAACATATTGTGGTCATTCATTTTCCAGAGTTCCCTCTTCCTGGGAGCTGAAATCCTTCAACTCAGGAGCTCACTGGATGGGAGGAGCAGCTCCTTGTGCTCTTTAGGTTGGGTAATCTGCCCTGACTAACTTCTAGGAGAAGTAGTCTCAAAGTACATATGAATGCTGTTCTTGGACATAAGATGGCAGACAGGTACCATAGCAAACCTTAAATTCTTTATTTTCCTTAGCAACACACTTACGTAAGGTCTATTGGTGCATTATCATCATTCAAATTTCCTGAATAATGAAATTACCTTATCCAGCAGAGCTGTGCAATGCTACATTTTAGACACTTCCAACACTGCTGTGAATAATAAAAGACCTTTGGAAATGTTTCATGTCATTCTGTCACATTTGAGTTTCCACCCTTCCAGAGGGTATTGTCATACCTCCTTTGTTGTTGCTGCTGAATATTTTGGGAATTTTCCACCTTTGCAGCTCTAAGCTTTTCCATGAGCTTTGCAGCCAGCTACATCGCCATCCCACCCAACATCAGGATGAACACTCAAGGGTCTTGATCTGGACAACACACTGGTCTAATTCATAAAGTCCATGGAAATGAGACCTTTTACAAGTCAATGGTTCCGACACTAAGCCAAAATGTATAAAAATTACTCAGATTGCTTCAGCACTGACTATCTGTTTAACAAATCACTTAAACACACACAAGTGTTTGGCTGAGCACAGAGGTGCTTTGCTGACTTATAACTTCAAGGGCACAGGAGAAGCACAGACATAATTAACCTGCCAAACCTGCACTGACCTTCTGCTCCTGAGATTATTAACTTAAAACTTCTTCTTTGTCAAGAAACGTCAATTAACTTACCACAAGAAGTGTAGCCGGGGAAACTAAATCTCTCCTTTAATGGTTTGATTTTCTCTGTTAGTTTCCGTTTCCAGCTCACAGCCCAAAAGAAGAAATTCCCTCAGTGCTTGATGTTCACCTGAATACATCAATTAAAAGAGACGTCTCCAGTTTCTGCTCCTTATTAACTTCAAGTGTGCAGCAGCCCAGAAGACAAGAGGATAAAACCTTCCAGAAGAATGACAAACTTTAAAAATATACATGTCGTTGTCAAGGCAGTTACGACACAAAGCAGAGACTACAAGTAGTCTCAGCTGGCAACTCTTTATTAGTGAACATGGCTGACTTTTATACACTTTCTAATTGCTTATGCTTTTTCTATTTTAAGTATTGGCTACAATAAGTCAACATAATACTGTTGGTGAGAAGTTACAGTGATTTCAACTAACTTTCTAAAAATACTTCGTCCAGCTGCAAGGTTCTCTTATCTTTCTTCTCCCAGTCTTTTTAGTTATACCTTTAGAGAGAGCTCCTTATCAGCTTCTTCTTACTTCTCACCTTCTTCTCACTCTTTTTGCTAACAAGCCCACTGTGAGCCCCTTCCACATATACATAATATTAGTTTTAGACCCAATCTGTGCAATTCATCAAGCATGATGTCTGGAGTAATTTCAAATAATTTGTTACCCTCCTTGTTCTGGGACAGAGGCATCACATTAGCACTACCTTCTTAGAAATAAACATCTTTAAGTTTAGCATTTGGATGCATCCTTCAAAGAGTCTGTGGGAACAAATTTAGGGGTTGTTGTTCTGAAAATTGAACTTTTTTGGAAATTGCCAAAGCACACAAGTAATCTAGGAACAGTTTTGGAAGAGGCGTTAAACCCAGTGTTTCACACACAGTACTAGCCTTGATCACTGGAAGAATATGGAATTAAAAGCCAGTATAAAATCTTTCAGATAAAAATAAATATTAGTAGCCAGTAATGTAGATGTAGATACATTAATTAATAATGTAGATAATTCAATAATTAATAATGTAGATCATTCAACATATTCATATTAGAGATTAAAGCATTGGATTTTGCAGCTTTTACAGAAGTGGTTATACTTGTTAACTCCAGTGAAGCCTCTTACTTACATCAGTATCTTTTTAAAAACATTATTGTTATGTAATCTTACAAAGCTCTTGGGTTCAGCTGCACCTTAATTGCATATATTTCTTCTTATTCACTCACAACCTTTCCATGCCATGACATACAATGTTTGTTTTATCAGAATTAGAGCTCTGAAATTCATATCTAGGGCATTTCACTTCAAACTGGGTATTTAAATAATACCCATATTTGGGCCACAACCGACGTTTGAGAGAAGGGTTTCTAAGTCCTCAGAAATGGTAAAATGTATCTCTTCTGTTGTCAACTGCTTAAAAAAAAAAAAAGAAGTGAATGAAAGGTATTGATCAATGAAACATAAATTTGACTTACTTTTATGTTGTGTTAAAACTCACTTGTTAAAACTTTGAGAAAAATTTGCAAGGTTTGAAAACACAGGATTTCTGAAGAGAGGTAATTTCAAATTTTAAAAGCTGGTAGCTTCTGAATAGTACTAATTCCTTTCTTAAACATTGTTTAATAGAAAATAAAGTCTAAGAGATGGGAAATCCCTCTGGGTGCATATTCTTTCATGCTTCTTGACTACTCATTTTTAAATACAGATGACATTAAAAAAATAAACTCAAAATATAGTTAGATGTCAGACATTTCTTATAATCTGTCATCAGAGATGTATAATGATAAATACTGTACATTATAATGGCTGAATTTTTACCTAGATTTTTCCCTAGATTTTCCATTAAAATCATGAGAAATACTAGAGCCAAAAATTATCCTTCCTCTGATGGATTTGTTTCAGAATTCTTTTTCTCAAAAAAATCACTTAGGAAACTTTGTAAATTTCATTAATTTTGCCCAAAATTAGACCATTTTGTAAGAAACAGTGATAGCAAGACAGGGAAAGCACACGTTTTATACAACATATTTGTGTCCTTTTTTCATGTCTTATTGACACTGGATGTAGTCTCAGTTGCCCACCTCTGTTGTTTACACTTTTACACAAATGTTATGCACAGGTTTATGAAACATCAATTCAAATGAATATTGAATATCGAAAAACTGGTCTCAGAATGAAAATTTTCTACTAAATCTGTCTTATTTTCATTCCTAATTTACAGTTTAAGAAAGGAAAAAAAAAGAAAACCCAAATCAAATCACAATGACAAGCTAAAGGAATGTATTTCATGCATGATGAGAAAAAAGTAGGATTTCATATGAAAATCTTACACAGTTTCTATTAATCTAGTTATCTGTTATCATAACCTAGTCAGTTCCTTTATCCTTATGCTCAAAAGTATTTTTAGGTTTCCAGGAGATAACTAAACCAAAAGCCAGTAGAGGTTGAAATATTTGAAACCCACTGCCCTCTTGCAAAAAAAAGGTACTGCTGATATTTCAAACTCCTAAACACCATGAATAGCTCCACTGGCAGGAGATGCCTACCCTCAGTTGGATGTGCTGAGCATGAAAGTGCATTCTGATACTCTCACCAAAGTTTTGTCTCAAAGTGACTGCCTCTTCCTGAACTACAACCAAGTTATTTAACATCGTCCTTCCACAGAAAATTTTGTGCTATGAGTCATATAACCAACTTGCTTTTTTTTTTGTTTTACAAAAAGAGCCCATGGAATCAGCAATGTGCCACCTTGCATTGCCCTGTCTGGCCATTTCCAGATGAAACAGGCAGCAAACCTGTGCCAGACTCACAGACCATAAACACTTTAAGCAGCATGGGAGATATCTTAGAAGAAAGCAATACTTTGTGCAGTTATTTAAATTTATTCCAGGTATCTCTTTTTAACCATTATGCTGGATCACTTTAAAGTGCAGTTCAAACTCAAAAGCAAAAAACATCCTTTACATCTCACAGATAGGAGCCATCACAGTCCTTTTCTACAGCAGTAAGCATTTTGATTTAGATGTAACTTGAGTAACCTGCCACACAAAGGATAGAAGCAGGCACAGAACTTTCATCACTGTCCCATCTGATTTAAGAGAAAGAAAACAATTTTTCCTCAGCTTAAAAAAATATTAAGGCTATTTTTATTCATGTACTAACAAATGCATAACTCCTATTCGGTATTTCATTTCTACAAAATGATTGTATTCAATATTTTGTATGTTGAGTGTAGCATCACTCATTGCATACATTAATATTTTGAATTTATTTTAAACATAATAATAAGCACCATAAGAATACATTTTTACAGAGGGTATAAAAAAAGTTGAGCTATTTTTCCATAATCCAACACACCCTAGTTAGGTCTGGTTAGGACAACTGTCAGCTAACTGAAAAGCTACAACAAAATAAGCAGTTTCAGACTGATGGTTAAATAACTGCTAAATTCAACATCCCATTTTCTCAGAACAGTCTGAGGTCATCTGGCAGCATAGCATCATGAAACTCAAATGTCAATCAAGTTCCAAGCCTACTTGCTAAGGGGGGCTGTGTGAGTCAGAATTTTTTCTGGATGTTTGCATTTAAATAGTTTACATGATCCAGTTACTGGTATAGAAGCGATGCCACATTTGACTTCTTCAAAATGGTAGTGAAATGGAATTAAAAGAAACAAGCTTTAGCAGTAAAATCTAAACTTAGTGAAATTTAATGTCTACACATTAAAAAAAAAAAAGTGTGTTCTCTGGTGATTTTATACTCAGGTTTCTGTCAAGTGGAGGCTCCTTCTTCCCCCCCTTTATTTGTCATTAAATTTTAGACCACAGCGGTGTTTATCCTTAGCACCACCTGAAAACTCCTGAAAACAACCTGAAAGCTCAGTTCCTTCATCTAATAATCATTCAGTGCATGACATAGTAGCCAGCTTCCCAAAGCCATCTTTAGCCTATTGATCAGGTATCTCAGATACTGGATCTTTAAACAATTTGGAACCCAACAGCAGCAATCCAAAGAAATTAGTGTATGAGTTTTCCCATCTATGAAACTGTGAAATTAGGGCTTTGAAGCTATCTACAGCTATCTACAGGACTGATGATCCTGGTTCAGAATACAGCTATTCCTAAAAATTAACCAATCTAACTTTCATGTAAATTTCTTAAACAAACAATAATCTTTACGATCAGCTCTTGTATTGTTTAGTCATAACAGGTGAACACATTCTGGGAGTTTTGAGGCCAGATTTAATTCTTCATTTTGAGGCTAGTCACTGAGGTCCTTCTGGTGCTGCACATGTGTTTTTCCTTTTTGGGCAGTGAGTATTCTTATAATAATGCCAAGGGAAAATCTCCAGAAACAACATTGTTATATTCTTATTTCATAGAGTATTGTACTTTGCAATATATTCAGGGGGCTTTTTGTGTTTGTGTGTTTTGTGTTTGGGTTTTTTTTGTTTGTTTGTTTGTGGGTTTTTTGTTTTTGTTTTTTTTGGTTTTGTTTTTTTTTTTTTTTTTAATTTTATTTCTAAGTCTTCCAATGGACTTACATAAGTCCTCACTTTTTTCCTCTTTATATGTGAAGCTCAGGCTGTCGGGATCCTAGGAGTACCTAAATAATAGTTCATAAAAAAGGAAGGAAAAAAACTCAAACACTAAGACAAGGATTATCTTGGGCTTTTATTGCTACATTTTCCTTCTAAATAACCATTATGCTGTCACTAAAAAACTCCATTTTTTATTAATTTGTTCCATGAAAATGAGCATTTGTGCTGCATATGTGCTTTCGCTTGGCCTGGCTTCATCCCAATTTCTCTGGCTAGCTTCCCATACAGCTCCCTACTTTCTTCCTAAAATCGGTTAAAAAGTGATGATCTCTGGTTTTAAAACCTCATGGCAACCCAGCTTCCAACTGCCACGCTCCTGCTGCTGGCTGCGCTCCAGGAATGCACAGGGGCACCAAGGCAGGAGTGCTGTGCCCAGAGCACGTCCACAGAGCCATCACACATTTATTGGGCTGTTTACAGGTGCCCGCTCTGGGTGGCGGGTCCATCCCTTGCATGAGGCAGGAGGAGTGTTTGAGGTGAAAAGACTCACACTGTGCATGCTCCCCTACCCTGCTTACCTCCTACACACTTTCATTCCCCATTGCTGCAAGATTTTTCTCTCAGTTTTGGCACATCTGTAAGGAAAATTTCCATGAAATTAAAAAAAAAATTAATCATCTTTTTTTTAATCATCATGCAATAAATACATTACATTTCTACTTCTATATCTTTGTTCTTTGTTCAAAGTAATGCTCAACTTTAGAAATACATCCTGCAGGCAGTATCATAATCTCACTTGTTAATTATATGGATGTGAAAAAAACACATTTCATCTTCCTGATATATTGATTCTTTGGCAGCATCTCTTACTCAGGCAGTTTGAGAGAAAATCAACAAAGTTTCCAGACTAACAACATACCATCCCCATTATCCATTCCCTTTGTCTTCTTGGGGCAGAAGAGGAGGAAGAGGAGTTGAGGATGAAGAAGTTAAACTGAGCCTGGAAGCAAGGGCAAAGGTATTTTATTTTTGTCTTTATTTCTAATAATAAAAAATTATTTTATTGTTATTTTAGGCTTATTGTGAAAATAAAAGCAGCATTTCACAACATGATTTTTAAGACTTGTGGCTATGGGCTCTATAAATCAGGTACAAGATGAATAATTTAAAATGTAAAAATCATTCATAACCTGTCCAAAAGAAATGTCTATTAGGTAAAGAACTATAATTTATTACTTTTGAAATTTTTAATCCCTCCTATCCATTTTAACATTTATTCAGAACGTTGCTACAACTTAGAGAAAATGGAAACCTTTTTATATTTGTTATCTTTCCACTGCTAATAAGGAGGACTGAATAAGAGATAAACAAGCTATTTCTCCCAGAGCTGGTGTTACCCCACAGAAGTTGCTGGCAGTTTCAAGAGGACAAAGACACCTAGAAAAGACCAGGAAAGAAAGAGCTTTCTCTGAATAAGTGGTAAGTTCCAGTTTGAAGATGAACCTCACTTCGATTTGTTGCAAGTCTTCTTCAGCCTACTGAACACAACATATTCAACTCATGTGCACCAACATTTGACACCTGCAAGTAGATGAGTGTCTTAATCTCTGAGATATTTAAATTTATCTAAATATCCAGGTTTTTCTGGATATTTAGATAAATTTAAATATCTCAGAGATTAAGAGCCAAGGTTTTTCTGATATATCAAAAAGACAGAATCTTCTGTTGTCACTATAGGTTTCAATTTATATTCTATACCAATATAGACTTATCAAAGTCCACTCAAGTTCTTATTAAAATCAGGAGAAAGGTCAAAATTAACTCTCTTTCCCTCACTAATCAAATCCAGTTCTTGTTCCTGCAGTACCTAATACTGTTTATATTTCTTATTTCATTGCAAAAGTAATGAACTTTGCATAATGGAAGCCAAAGCACCAAGAGATTATTGTGATGAGAAGAGGCTATAATATGATTTTATTTCAAAGATGGACAGTGTTAACTAAAAGAGGAAAGGAAGGCAGTATATTAACCTAAATAATTAGTCCTTATGTTAATAGCACCAATAATTCATATGCTGATAATGAGAGTTTCATATAACCTATCAGGCTGAATGAGTTACACTGTTCTCACACAATTCCTATGAATATATCTATAAATATATATGTATATATTTTTTATATTTTATCTATGCATTATAGATACATATTTTATTATATGTGTCTATATATATCTGTAAAAAAAAAAGGCAACAAAATTTGTCATTACTTATTTTGGGGCCGATTTCCGCTTTACCAGCACCAAATCTAAATTAGAGTTGGGGTGTGCCCTCACCATTACCTGCAGCACACAGTGACACAGAAAGGGTGTCCAGAAAGCAGCCTGCACTGCAGACCATGAGGCACAGGGTGCCAAACAGCACCCAGGAGACAGGGATGAGAACTGGCTGGAAAATCACCTGTTTGATCTGCTGCACCGCTGTTGAAGATTGCAATGCAAGTTGTTTTCCATTACCATTTGTATGGCAGATTACCTTTGTCAAGTGGGCAGTTTGCCTTATCTCTCTCTCTGAGTGACCACATTCACACCTCCCTCGGGAGGGGACATTGCTGATAACAGCTATTGAATGTCACTGCATGACTGATAAGAGCTACAGCATCCCATTGTGAGATGCCCTGCCCAGAGGGAGGAGCCAAGCATTGCTACCCAGATATAATCCAGACGTTTTTGAGACACCAGCACGGCTTTCTCCAGGGGATTCCCCAGAGGAACAGCAGCTGCCTTTTCCTCCACTGGATCTTCAGAGGAAGAATACATCCTCTCTACAGATCCCCCTTGCTCCAACAGAACCACCCCTGACACTGCAGGAGGGCTGCAGCCGCATTTCCAATGGGACTGCCACCAACACCCTGACCCACAGGGTGTCAGGTTGGATTCTGCCTCTGTCAGTGTTGTTCTAGTGTACTGCATTGTTTAAAATTTATCTTTTTTTTTTTCTTTTCCCTATTAAATAACTGTTATTTCCTGCTTCCATAGTTTTGCCTGAGAGCCCCTAATTTAAAATTTATAGCAATTTGGAGGGGTGGGGAGGGTTTACATTCTCAATTTCAGGGGAGGCTCCTGCCTTCCTTAGCAGACTCCTGTCTTTCCAAACCAAGACAACCACATATTCACCAGGTGTGTTACACATCACTGAATGCCTTTAGGGGTTTCTTTCTTTCCAAGGGAGTCATTGTGATCATTCTTCTCCTTGACCCTATATAGAGGCCATGCAGATTTGCTGCCACTACCTGTGACAGCAGCTCAAAAAAGGCAGGAGGTAAGTGCTGAGAATGTCCAATGTGACATCACATGCATTTATATAAGCACTGAAACTGCTAGAATGCTTCACAACAAGAACAAACACAGGCAGTGTAACTCTACCCATTGTATCTCACCAGAAGAACTAGTAGGTTGTAGAATACAGCATAACTCCTTCCAAAAATATGATTTTATATCCTTTATTCTCTTTTTTCTCTTCACACACAGTCAAGAAATGTGATTATACTAATGAAGCTTTCAACAAAATTGTTAACAGCACATATAAAAAGTCAAAGCTTCCCCTCTTTAGATATTATTTCTTACTACAATTTCTGATACATTATATACATCACCAGAAGTAATTTCATAAAGCTTTTATGGAATGAAATTATTTTACTCTTGAAACTTGAAATATTTCCATTTTATTTCATGACAAGTTAGAGGCAAAAAGATTTCTAGCTCATATAAACTGAAATTATGTCATATTTCTTACCATGTGTTTTGTTAGCTTTCATTTTGGTAGACTCACTAAATTCAGATACTGATGGTATCTTGTAAATTTATATAATAATGGTTCAAAGTTCCTGCAGAATGATCAATTTATTTACTATTGTTTATCTAATTCAGAATTAATTAGCAATATAAATTTTTTTCATTCTTCCCATATGTTCCTGAAAATATCATCTTTCAATTACTGAACAATGATTAGATGGGCTTCATAAAACTGCAGTTTTCTTGAATAATTTCTTTCTGAAATGCCTATGTAAATAAGTGGCAAAAATGAGGAGGCATATAATTGATCCTTGTAAAGACAATACTTGAAAAAATGTAGAAGAGGAGCAGAAGAAGAGCTATCAAGCTCTCAGAGAGACCTGTTGGTATGAAAACTGTTAACATTATTCCTGGACCCTTTACAGGTACAACCTAGGCAGGTATGATCAACGTGCAGTCAAACTCTATTCTAAAGATACCAAAGTAGCTCACAGAACCATAGAATATCCTGAGTTTCAAGGGACTCACAAAGATTTTTGAGTCCAACTCCCAGCCCTGCACAGCACACCCCAACAGTCACACCATGAGCCTGAGAGCATTGTCCCAATGCTTCTTGAGCTCTGTCAGGTTTGGTGCTGTGACCACTGCCTGGGAAGCCTCTTCTCGTGCCCAGATGCTCTCTGGATGAAGAAACTTTTCCTAATATCCAACCTAAAAGCTTCAGATACAGCTCCAGCTGTTCCTGAGGGTGCTGTCACTGCTCTCCAGAGGAGAGATCAGTGCCTGCCACTCCTCTTCCCCTCTTGAGGAAGCTGCAGACCCCAGGTAGGTCTCCCTTCTGCTTCTTCTTCTCCAGGCTGAACAAATCAAGTGACCTCAACTAATTCTCATTCACAACTCAATGTGTTTCATACCAAAAAGGAGTTCAACTAAAATGTTGAACTCCTCTTTAGTTCAACCTAAAGTTCACCACTTTAATGGAAGTGTTTTCGTGACAATTCTTAAGGCTAGGATATGTTTCTTCTTAATTCCTGAAGTAAATAAAATATTTTTCAAGCAGTGATAATTACTCACTGTTAGATTTGGTACACTGTAGCAGTATTTTTGAAATGTGTATTCAATTTTTTGGACTCTGTAGTTAAGTACTTGTAAGGCACAAAACCATAAGCAATTTCACCATGTAAAAGGAAAGATGGGTTTGGAGAGAGGAGAATTTGGAAGCCATTTGTGCTGTCTCTCATGGGCTTCCCTTTCCTAAGCAATAAGGAAACACTTAGAGAGCAGGTTTTAAGCTGTAGAAAAAAAAAAAACTCAAAACTCCACACAAGCTACTTCTCTTCTAAATATTTCTAAATTATTCTCAGTTCTTGCAAACACAGTGCAAGTGTGTGTTTGTATGTGTGTGTTTAATCTTTTGAGATAAAATTATTCCCTAGGTGTACATTTCCTTTAAATATTTTTCCTTTATTTGCAGTGCATAGAAAACACCAGTTCCCTTGATGTTTCCAGAGAACAGGTAAGAAATATTCTGAAGAAACTCTCCCATCCTGAGCTAGTAGGCACTAAGCATCCCTCTGTTTCTTCCTTAAGCCTTTTGCAAAAAAAATATTGAAAACACCTTGGCACTGGAAGTCTTAATTTGGTCCCTTTAATCTCTCTTCTAGAAGGAAAAAAGTGTGATACAAATGATACTGAAATGTTCCTCTTTATAATTATTTTTTCATCATTCAAAAGGAAGCTCACTACTGAATGGATATTAAAAAGTGACATGAAGTATCTGGCTTAAGGTTGCAAAGATAAACAGAGCTGTATTCACTGCTGCTGCTTATCAAGTTATGCCAAGAATGCAAAAACCTCAAGACACCCAGAATCCCAAATCACTCAGCTCCTTCTCCCTCAATGGGCCACATGCATTCAGACATTAAATGAAATCTCAGCCTGTCATTTTTCAGTGCAGAACACAAGGTTTTGGCAGTACCTGACCCTCAGCCACACACACATAGAAAAAGCAAAGCCTTCTTGCTCCACCAGCAATCCAACAGGCTTTCAAAGGTAAAATGTTCAAATAATTTAAATTTCACAGAATTGCAACAGAAGGCACAGTGAAAGTGGTGCATACCCCCTGACCATGCACATGTGATGGTATTTATAGGTATAGCTAAGGTTACACAATTATCATCTTTAATGCCTTATCATCATCATCATCATCATCATATGAACATACTTTTGAAACTTCTTAAAAAAAAGGAAATTTCTCATCACCTTCTTATGCACCATACTCAAGAAGGATTTCAAAAAACACGTTTATTTTTTCTTCTGCAACCCAAACCAGGCAGATGACAAGGGATCAGGGCTAGGAAGGAAGAGAGCCCCACTGGGAGGTAACCTGGCACAGGGTGTCTAATCTGCCCTCCTGGTCAGAAATTATTCCCCTCCATCCTTCCACAATTAAGCTGCTTCTGCTTTCCCAGGGAAATTGAATGTTTCTCTGCAAATGCACTTGACAGACTAACGCAGAGAGTTAACCAAATCAGCAAAAGAGAATCTGAGAGAAAAGATAATTTGCTACAGCTCCAAGTTTTTCAGCTGATAATATTGAATTAGTTGCAGCATGTGTTTGATAACCCACTGACTTTCACTGAAGTCACAGGAGCTCTCATCTTTAATAACTCAGTTCACATTGTAAATAAACGGGTTTCATCCAACACAGACTCTTTTTCTATTTAGGGTGCCACTGCATGAGGCTGCAAGTCCCCTGTCTATTAGCTCTTATAACTTGGATGCAAGGAATGAAATGCTTTAGCTACCAGCAGTTCTCAGATTTCTTCCTGCCTGTGACAACACTTTGTTTAAAGCAATTTAGCTAACTCTCCTGAGCAGATGAAATGATTTGAATGATTTGCCTCACTAATCTTTTCCTCACTTACCAGGCTGTTAGTCTCTATGTGGACATTGTGCATTTGATCTTTCATCTAGGAAAAAGAATATAAATATATAAAAATGTATTTTTACATCTTTATATATTTACACAATGAACATTTCACAGGAAGCTCTGGCAGCTGTGCAGGGAGTTCCAGGCACCATGTGCTTAATGCAGCATTTGCTACATAACATATAATATTTTCCTTTCCTATACCATGTATTTTTCTTTTGCACAGCACTGCAGTTGATCGCCATTACCTGTGTATGTGATAGATGTAAGACCTACTTGTCTCTGAAGAATCATAATGTTTAAATGGGTCCAACACAGACAGTATCTCCACTTTCTTTTATTTTTATAGCTGCACATCTGAACTTTACTAATTCCTGATAGAAAATCACCAAATACTTCTTGTACTTTACAGTATAATTCTCTGATATATACAAATATACACAAAACCTCAAACCTAGATGGATTTTTAAATTAAGAAATCCAACTAAGACATAACATCAGTTTTGCTGACAGAATCAGAATATTTGCCGTAAAACTGAAGTTCCAACAGGATGTTCAATCTTGATACATATTTTTGACATAAAATATTCCTTGGTGCTGCTTCTTGGGAAATAATAAATTCACTGAGGTGTTACATCCATCAGGGCACCGAAGACAGCTTTAATGTATACCTCCTTAAATGAAAATCATTGCTTTTACAGGCCAATAATACCATTTTCCTGTCAGCTTTTAAAGTCAGTCTTATAGCTCTCCAGAAGAATCAGGTGTCACAGGAAGACCTCTCATTGAATATTCATTGTGCTGCCAGCAGTATTTTGAAACTATCATCCTCTCTAAGAGAAGGCAGCAGAGATTGCAGAATACTGGCCCCCTTGGAGGACTTAGTTCAAGCAGTAATGATCTGAATAGCAGGAGGTTTAGTCTGGTACTGATTCAAAAAAGTACTTTTACACACAGGAAAAAATGGCTGGTTTCCTTGCCTTTTTTATTTTAACAGGAGACAAAAAAAGGTATCATAAATTTACATCTTTAGTGTTAAATTATGAATTAATATACAAAAATATAGGAAGAAGTATGCTTGAAATCCATTATTACTCATTAATTACTCAAAATATAATATATATTTTGACACATATTTTAAGTACTATTTTTGTTTATTGCTGAGCTTTTAAGAATAGGATAGCCTAACTTCACAATCTCAAGAAAAATAAGCAATAAAATATTTTGTGAACATAGATAATGTTGATTAATGGATTATTCTTATAATACTGGTATTTTTGACCTATTTAGTTCATTTGAACACCTTGGCAACAGCCGCTGGCATTACCCATCAGCAAATAGTGATGGGTGGTTTCTTTTTTATCTATTATATGTTGGTTTGGTTTTTTTTGTATTATGGCTCAGTAAGTGCTTGGAGATCCTGAATTTTCAACACTTTGAGAGCAAGAAGCTATTTCCAGCATTGCTCTTTTCTTTTAAGAACGCTCCTCATAAAATTAGTGATTTATTCATTTCTTTCTTCAGTGGCACACTGAACATAAACCTCAACCCTCCTGGAATTCACTCAATCTGATGACATGCTATCCCTATGGATGTTCATGGACTGCTATTGCTGTCCTCAAGGCAGCCACTGCTCCAGATGCAGCAATGTTCCGAAATGACAACCTGACTTGGAGGATCTGCAAATCCAACCCGACCTGAAGACAAGCAAAGCTTGTAACAGGAGCAAAACCATCCAATACACCTTGGAAATGGGGGAAAGGAAAACTTTCCCATACACCAAGACAAGACAGTGTGGGACCATCTGCTCCAGAAAGAAAGTGATATTTGTGAATCAGAAAGAACACTGAAAGAAGAGACCTACTACATTAGAAACTGGAATGTGTAGTTTAATGTTTTGCTTTAGTTTTCCCAGTCAGCAACTCCAAGTTCTGGGACTTCTGGGTCTTTTGAGTGTGGTTTTCTGGTTTTTCTGGAGATGTTCACCAAGAACAAGGCATGCAAAGGACTTCTGGCCTAAAGATTCTGTCTTGCTAGTCAAACAGACTTCTTCAAACAGACCAAGGACTGTGGGTTTTTATCTAATGATTCACTCACACCTCTTGATATAAAAGAGAAAATTTAAAACATAAAGACTCATTTCACTGCTAAGCAACAGTATCAATAACAAACTATAGAAATTTAAAAAAAAGTTGTTGCAAAAATTATATTTTATACAACCATCTGCGTGTTCTTTTAGTACAGAAATATATTCAGAAATGTGTTCAAATAATTGAAAAAATTCTTCAGTGATTTGGAAATGCTTTCAGAAAAGAAGAAGATGAAGAAGGGCAGGAGACAAGAGAAGGATGATAACAAAAAGAAGGGCAGTAGACAAGACAAGGATGATAGCAAAAAATTTTCCATTGTACTCAAGGTACCCTGGGAAGGGAGGACTTCAAGAGGAGTACCACAAAGGGAGGACAAGTTATGGACAAGGGACAAGAGTTGTAAGTCACGTTTTCACAACTGTAGCCAAATTCCTCTCAGTAACCAATCCTCTCAGACAACCCTCTGTTGTTTGAGGAGCATGAGGACTTTTCAGGATGATCACCAGCAACAAAGTAATTCCTGGAATAGAAATTTCTAGGGATCATCCATAGCACAGAAGTAGACAGTCAATCCAGTTCGAAAGTCTGGATCATCAGCTATTGTGAAAAAACAAATCTTTATGAATCCTTAAAGAGCAATCGTTAAAAATACAATCAGGCTGACACTTTTGAAGGAAACTAGTATTCATCAATTTTCACCAGGCTATTTATGCACATTTGTGCTAAATATGGTGCTAATTTTAATTTTAATCCAACATCATATTCAGGGATGGCAGATATTTCTCTAAAGAAAAAGATAGTTGTCAAGTAAAACTAAACTTGACAGCGGTCTTAAGTGCTGGAATACAGAGAATCAAAACAAATGTTCAAGGTGAACATTGAATATGGTACATCCCATGTGCTCCTACTTCAAGGTCACATGAGGAAAATGCTAAGTCCATTTGCTCCTCATTCCCAAGAGCCAGGCTTTCTGCCAGCTATCCTTCAGAAAGAAAACCTTTTCTGTGCAGCTGTGCAGAGGAGTTATGTATGCACAGCATGTGAGGGACATAAAAGCAGCATGCTCCCATCACCTCTCCTAGATTTATCATTAGTTCAAAAAATTTATTGTATTCCAAGGCTGTTCTCGTAGTGTGAGATGGGAAGTACAAATTGCTGCCTCTCATTTTATTGTGTTCCCTGCAGGGGAAGGCAGTGCAAGCTGCCTTCTCACACCCTCAGCTGAGGAAGGAGCCCAGTCCTACCCCCTCGCACCACAACACCAAGGCCTCTCCACCCCTCTGCAGAGAAAACCAGGGGAAAACTTAAAGGATGAAGGAAAATAAGGTAGTCACACCTTGGGTGTAAAAAAGCAAATTTCTGTTATAAAAGAGGAAACAAAAAATGTCTAACATTTCTGTTTCTGCTGAAGTTTAACAAGGGAGTATGGTTGGCCAGGTTGGCTTTTCATGATGGACAACACCACAGTACAAATATCAAGTGTAGCTGGAGAGAAAAGTAAAACAGAGGCAAGTGGTACTTGAAGCTCAATTTTCACTACGTTTCATATGTAGCCTAATGAAACACAAGTACTCTAACCAAAACCCAAAATACTTGCATTTGGATGCAAGTATTTGCATTTTTGGAATCAAATTTTCATTTAAATTTTAAAAAAAATTTCTGATTTGTGAGGTAGTGTCACAGACATCTTTTCATGAAAATCCTTTCTTAGGATTTTTTTTTCTGAGAAGCTGAGAGGCCTCAGAAATAAAATACAAACAATTATTATCTGCTGCTGCGGAATGCAACAGGTGGATCCGTGATTGGTCTCATGTGGATGTTTGGAATTAGTGACCAGTCACAGCAGAGCTGGCTCTCTCTCTCTGTCTGAGCCACAGACCATTGTTATCATTCTTTCTATTCTATTCTTAGCTTAGCTGGCCTTCTGAGATGAAACCTTTCCTTCTATTCTTTTTTAATATAGTTATAATGTAGTATATGTCATAAAATAATAAATCATGCCTTCTGAACATAGAGTCAACATTCTCGTCTCTTCCTTCACCTGGAAACCCGTGTGAACACCCTCACAATGGTAGCTTTAATGAATAATATAAATTACCTTTCAATATACTTATGGAAACTACACAAAAGGTATAATGGACAATTTTCTAAACATAATTTTTTATTGCATTTTATTCATCACCTGACTGTGCAGGATAACCTGGAGACATGAAGTCAAACCTTGCTGCCTCTCCCGTTCAGCTGAAATTAGATCTCAGCCCAAGAAGCTCCTGAAGGAGCAGCCAGTATAAGGCTTCCCTACACAAGTCCTCACCTCTTGCTGTTCACTGTGATTCCTCTGGAGATTTAATTCAGAAGTTATCTCCTTGATACAGGAAGCTTGTTCACTGGCTTATGTCCATCTGGATTTTTTTTTTTCTTTTCAAATATTGAGTCTGATGATGCTGGAGTTTGGAGAAAGCAAGCACATCTTACCTGGTAACATTCCAGTTCTGAGACTCTCAATGATTTAAGAGTGTAAACCTGAGCTAATGTTTATTTATACCAGCCTGCATGACTCTGCAGTTCAGTCCCCCTAATATTATAACATGGAATTCATAGCTTTTTTGTTTTATGAATTACTCCTCTGTGAAAAATTAAGTGACAAATAGGGGGCAATAGATACTTACATTTTTTTCCTGCATCAGAGTTGAGCACAAAATCTCAATGATTTTGTGAATGAGAGGAAGCAACAGGGATGAAAGAGAACTTGGAGGCAGCAGGTCCCAACATGCTGGACATTGGTGAATGCTTGAGTGACTCTGGGAAGTGAATTCAAAGGGCTGCTGCATAGGGAAAATGTCTTTTAATTTTGCATCTTTTGAACAATTGCATTAACCTGCAGCCATCAGATGTGAGCTTCCCTTTTCATTCTGTCTGTTCTTTCTGTTTTCTCCTCAGATCCTAGATCTTACTTTGCTGCAGTATAGCTAAAATTAAAAATGTCTTAATAAAGATTTCTAAATATACCACATAGGGGATCTTTAAAGACTCATCTACTTCTTCAGCTGGTAACTCATTTTAGCAGTTACATAACCATCATATATGGGAGCCAGTTCCCAGATTTGTGGGAACTGAGGATGGAAAAAGTTTATGAAAATGTGACCTCAAGCAACATTTAGGATTTACAAATCCTGAGATCAATAAATTTAATCTTTTGTTTTCTGTCTGAAGTACAACATTCTCAAGAGAAAGTTTTGTGCTTTATATTAGGAATAAAATCCCCAAGTTTGTAGCAAATATTTTGGTGCTCTGTGAGACATCCCTAATGATTTCACAGGAACTTAAATCTACCAGGAAAGGTTAGTATAAGAAAATGAATATTTCTTTTCCTAGAATTCCTAGAGACTTCCAGAAAGCCTTCAGAAATTATATCACTGCTGATATCATATATAAGAAAAATTCTGATCATATTTATATTGGCTTATTTTTAAACAAATATAGATACTTAAAGGAGATAATTAAAAAGTCTTTATTCTCACCTAAGTATGATTTTCTGCTTTCAACCTAATTATTTTTATTCCAAAAGTTATTTTTCAGCTGAATATTTCTGTTTTCCTTCCTGCACATGGCAGAAACATTTCCCTAGTGAAGCCATACCATACCAAGGAAATACAGTTTAGAAGGAAGAACTTAATGCAGTATCAATACTTATATTCATAGAATCATAGAATGGCCAGAGTTGGAAGTCACCTTAAAAATCATCTACTTGCAATGCTCCAGAAATATTTTGGAACCTGTAAAGCAAACTGTCTTCCTTCAAATTAACTATGTTCCATTATTATTCACTGACCTCAAAAATGAATTTTATTAGCTAAGTAAATAATTACCTTCTTCCCAGCACATATTTTATAGGATTGGGGTTTTTTTTTTTTATTCTGACTAATACATTTTGTTGGTTTTTATCCAATAATGACTTAGAAGGACACAGGAATAATTTTTTTCCTCAGCATTTAGACATTTCTGATTATACTCATACAAACTCCTTATACTGCAGCAGATTTTTTAGACTCTGCTTTGCTTTTTTCCACAGAAAACTCAGAAACTGCACACATACACCCCTTCAGTCTACAGCTATTTTGACACACAAGTGATAGACAGCCATTTCCTAAGCAGAATAAATTTCAGTAAGTGTAAATATATTCAGAAGTTTACTTTTATGAAGGAATGCCCTGTGTCCCTTACCTGCTCTCCAAAACTGGATCCATGCTGTTTCATTGCTATTCTAGAGATTTCTTTTCAGACTTCCGCATCTTTCATCACTTTGGTGCATGTCCAAACTCTTAACTGGAGTGAGCCTAAATTATTCTCCAAGTTTAACAGATAAAATAACCAATTCAAAGGTAAGCACAGAGGACATTGAGGAGAGTACGTGTTTATTCAAACAGATTCCCTCCTTCATCCCTATTCCCCAAACCACATTTTTATCCCTCAGTCTGCAGCATGCAAGTGCAATGATAATCTTTGTCAACATAGTCACTGCAGGTATCCTATGTTAGAATTTAATACCATAAGGCACGCTAGAAACAGCTCTCCATATGACTGGAATTTTAAAAACTACTCTCAGCTTTTTCTAAATGAAGTCTTTTTCCTCTGAAAAGTCTAGTGGACAACGGGGTTTGATCTACATGGGCTAAAAAATATATGGGGGCTCACAATCCATTTTTCCAGAAAGACCATCCCTTACTTCTCTGGTTTGTCCCCTTGTTTTCTTATGAAAGAAGCTGGATAACTAGCCAAGGAAATTGGGAAATTTAGCAGTACACAGGGGTGACCTGTAACCATATATTAGCTCTTCCCTTCATGATAATATTCAGAATAAAGAAAACCTGGGCAGGATTCACTTCAATGAGTTGCAGATTTTGAACACTACAGACATCTCCAGCTAAGCCAGTCATCCAAGTTCACTTTAGAATGAGGGAAAATGTAACCTCTGGGCACAATTTACCTAACTCTGAATAAATGTCTGAACCAGGTCAGATGAATCATTCTGTGTTTCTCCTCACTGACTGTAAAAACAGCCTATGAATAACTTGCATGATAAAATCCTTCACTATAGATATATCAGTGGAAAAAAAACCCAAAATACAGTTCTGACCACTCATAAAAAGATACATGGATATGTATGGTATAATGATCCACCATTATACAATCAAGAGGGAAGCAATAATATTGCATCAATGCCAATTGAAAATAAAAAATGGTACTACAATCAAACAGTTTGACCTCAGCTAGCTTATTACTTACGAAGAACAACACTTTGGTTAATTTTTAGATGTAATTACTACAAATTATGGAAAGCAAAAACAATTGTAGGTTTCCTTCCAGTTAACTGCCCAAATTAAATGCCCAACAACAATAGAGCAAAATGTGCTACAGGGAAAAAAAGTCTTTGCTTCAATAGTCTTTAAGTTTACACAGAAACCTTTATTCCATGTATTAACTACAAATCTTATTAATTCCTTAAAATCTGTAGAATTTATTTTAATTTCTACCCGAAATGCAAAAATGTAAAAAAACCCAAAACCCCAAACTGTTAAAACATTAAAAAGCAATTAGAATCTTCTAAAATCTAATTTTTAAGTACATTCTTCTAATCTCAATCAGTTTCAATTCTCTGACAAGTTTTGTACTTTGAAGCTTTAGCGCAAATGTTCATTGAAACCTAATAAAAATGCTAAATTAACAACAAAGAATATTGTAAACAACAAATGGAACATTATGAAAAGTGAATAATATGCTAAACATATATAAAATATATTAAGGAAAATACATGAAAGTTAAAATGAAAAGTGCTTTCCATTCCCTCCCACATTTGTTTATATCTTTATTTTAACTGTATATCTATTTTCAGATAATTTTAATGAAGATACAGGGATCCAATTTCAGTCAGGGAGAAGTCAATAAAACAACACATCTGAAAATTTCTTTCTGGCTTATAGTATATTATGCTCCAGGTGAAATCTCTCTAGTATGAAATGACTTATTGCATACAGGAAATAGATTTTTACAGCAAAGGATCAAGACAGAGTAAGCAAAGACTGCCAATTAATCCATTCCCACAGTATTGTTAAAATTTATTTTCCATGGTGAACAGCGTGGTCCTAGCTAAGTATGTGTACAGACTGACAAAAGAATATTTGTGGAATGTCTTAACATAGCTAGTCATTGTAGCTGGCAGTGCAAGTCAGCTATATCTTCTTAAATAATTTGCAGATTCTTAGGACAAAGAAATATTCAGCCAACTTTTCCTTTTTTGTTTTATTTAATTTCCTATGTTAACAAATTAAGTTTTCTCTTTATACATATCTACACAGAATTAGTGAAAGTACTTCCTCATAAATACAGAAACACATATGCAATATATAACTTCTTCCAATTCTTCCTAAACACATCATTTTACTCAGTTTCCTTCCTTATATCCACAGTCCTTACTCAGATGCATGAATCAGAACACATCCAAAAATATCTATCCAGTACAGACAAATTCTGCATTTATTGAGTTTACAAAAAAAAAAAAAAAAAAAAAAAAAAAAAACCAAACCAAAACCAAAACCCTAAAAAAAACCCCCAAAGAAATAAACAAAAACAGCCAAAAAACAAGCAGACTGAAGCAAAGGCTTAGGGAATTTTCTGCAGGAAGATTTAACCCGCTCAAATAAACCGAGTTAAACATTAGGAAAATAACAAGGCAGTAAGGAACATTACTGTAATACTATCAAATTTTCTGTAAGGGTATTATGTCCAGATACTAAAACCAGTTATTCAAGGACTTAATTCTTAAAAGTATTATTTATGCACATATTTCCATTGACTCGTATAAGCCTACTCATGTGAGCTAAACATATTATAGGGGTTCTGTTTTATATTCAATATACTTGATTTCATGCTCTAATAACACTGCTGATTTATTTCTTCCATTAAGTAATCCTCTTGACTCTCTGTAATAATTATATTGTAAGTTGTTTTCCAGAAAAGATGAAAGTGAAGCTATGCTGTGGGAAGGAGTAGAAAAAACCCTGGTCATTATACATGTATATCAAGACTTTATTAATTTACCACAGACGCTTTCTTTTAAAGTGAAGAATTAAGATACTCAGCAGCTGTACTTGCAGAGATAAACAAATTTATCACACATCAAGTCTCTCTGCTAGCTTTATTTAAAAGACATTAATAAATCTGTTTCCCTTCATCCTCAGTCACATGCTTATCACCTGATGATGCTTTTTTGTGGTGCTCTACTGAGGTATTTAAAAAATATTCTCCCAAGCAGTTTTACAGCCTGCTGAGTAAATACACACATCTTCATACTTATATACCCTGATAACTTAATGACACATTGCAAAACAGCACTTCAAATGTGAGGATAAAAGGTAATTACATGGCCATCCAACAACACACTACTTTCTGTTCAAACCTGGTGCAACTCTGAATTCTGATTCTAGCTTAAGAGAATAGTATACATCCAAATTTCTTCCCTGCGAGTAATTTGGCAGAAATTAAGTTTCCTTCTTCCTTTCCTCTCCTCCAGTTTCTGAATAGTATATATTTATGAAGTTTCACGCATTCTGGTTTCTTAAACTGAGTAAATTTTTCTGATGCCTCCAGGATACACTGATTCCTGTGAACACTTTCGAGTCTGTAGCCAAGTTAGTGATATTGAACTGACTTCCCTTATGACTACATGGAGTTAAATCCCTGACCAGGGAAGAGCTCATATCTTCTTGAACAGCCTTTCACTCAGGTTTACAACACCCATTCTTTTTATTTTCTAATAATGATGACCTGTGAAACATCATGACTGAAGCTATTTTCATAGAGAATAAGTTATCCTATGATTCCCTAAGTGGAACCTGAAGGGAAATACAGGAAGACCTTGAAAAGGACATTATTGTTAAATTTGAGTTGCAGTTGAAGGCTCAGAAAAAGAATCAACACACAAAGACACAAGTAAGGACATTAAAAATTGTGCTCTTTCTCTCACTATATATAAAAAATGCCTTGCATTTTTCACTCTTGCTATCCAAAATCTCGACTTCTTCTTTCTTTCCTAGTGTAATGCTGTTCAGCCTCAGACTGCAGAAAAACTAGCAAAAAAAATTAAATTAAACTAGAGAGATTTTTTACTTATTATATAACCCTCATTCTGGAGATGGCAGGCTGTATTTCTCTGATCCTTCTGCCTTCTAGATTAATGTAAACCCAGAAGGTGAGTTGGTATATGTATGCATAATGCAAAATAAATGAAAAAAAAAAAAAAGACAAGAACTTCAAAATTGCCATTTGGATATTTATGCAAACCCAGTGACTATCAGAATATGAAATTTCCTTGTTTCCCCACTGTGCACCATGTGCTGCTGTTTCCTAGAAAGGTGTTATATGTGCTAGATGGGAAAGGTTTAATCTCCAAATCAGGAGGTTGATTTTGAGCAATCTGAGGCCAAGAACCTCCTTTAAGAAAGCTGAAGGCAGGTGGTGGGGCTGTGGGCGAAGCACATGCAGAGACCAGGAGCTGCTTCAGAGGTACAGGCAGCCACATGTGGAACAATCCCTATCAACATGAAAATTGTATGAATTTTATGGAATCCATATACAGTTGTAACAGCTGTGGAATGTTGCTGGATTAAGAGTAGCCATATTAAAATTTCACTGTACCTAATAATTAAAATTTTGTAATTATTCTATTTATTTTCAACCTATTGCACACACTGTATTTTAGAAGTTTCTTTATTCCTTTGTTATTCATAAAAAATTCTACCAATCTCTTTCAAAGTCCTCTAAAGTTCTAAGTTAAAGGAAGAGGTAGCAGCTGCACACCCCATTAGGCTCACAGTGGGATGAGAATGAGACTACAAAATCATCCTCTTTTCCACCTTTGCTTCTTATCTTCTTTGCTTTTATCTTTTATTATTCTTATCTGTTTTCCTTTCCTTTTGAAAACAGAATTCCACTCTTCTAGAGCTGGACCAGTCAGCCATGCACTTCAAATATAATATTTAGTGGAGGTGAAGAAGCATTTTGTCCTATCACGGTGGCAATGAAGCCACTTTTTTTTCCATTAATTATGTGGAAATACACAAGCATGCAAAAATCACAGTGGTCTTTAGAGGCTAAAGGAAAAAAGAACTGCTTTCCCCACACATTACTTTACATAACAGTGATCTACACAGAAGGCATGAGCTTCCATCTCTCCTCTAACCTCACATATCTGCCCAAAATTCTGGTTATCAGCATGTCTCATTCCTAACCCTGGATCACTGAATGTTAATCTGCAGTCAAGGACAAATTCTGCCTGACTGCAGTTTTCTTGTCTTTTTATTACTATTTTTTATTGTTATTTATACTGTCTCCTCTCTCTTTTTAATCTCTCTCTTTGGAATAAGAGATTCAGTACGACTTGCAAGAAGTCTTTAAACTTTGAATTGCCCTGACATGAGCGTATTGTGGACAATTAACAAAATCCCATAAAAAAATTGATGGTATCAGAAGCAATTTATATTTTAAACAAAATAAAAGGAAAAATGAAATTTCTTATCCTGCTCAGTGTAGCAAGAGTTCAGAGGACCTTGAGGCCAGTAAGATGTAAGGAGCTATCAGTAACTGAGGACAAAGGCAAAAAGTCCTGACAGTGCTAATATTGAAATCCATGGAGGATAACATCCCATGCTATCAATATCACATATAGTTATGGTCCCCAAACTGGCCAAATTTAAAATGGGGAAAAAAGAGGTGGGGACGAGCAACAAAATAGAGAGGCAAATCTCCCCTCTTTCAAACTGAAAGATGGGAAATTTGGGAAATTTACATTATAGATATTAGGAAAAAAATATATCCTGTGAGGCACTGGAATAGGTTTCTCCAAGAAGCTGTGGATGCCTGTCATGGGGTAATTGTTGATGGTAGTGTATTCCCTGATCCTCTGCTTCATGCCTCAAAATGGTTGTTGTATCCTTGAGGTGGGTAAAGAGCAGGGATGAGCCTTGCACCTTGTTGGTGTTTTTTACCAAAGCCTCCAGGTGTCCAGGCTGTGCTGCAGTCTGGGTTTTCTTGGCTACCTTGGTTTTGCTAGCCCAGGTGAGAAGGTTTTCCTTTCCCTGACCATGGAGAAGCTGCAGCAGCAACCCTTGGGCAATCTTTTGAGGTGATCTAGACAGCTTGGTTAGTTCAGGCCCAGGTCCCAGCCCTTGGGACATGAAGGAGAGGGGTGGATCAGGACCAGCAGGATAGAGGGGCTGCTCCATCCCAGCCCCAAACCTTGGGAAAGCTGAGCCTGGGACACAGAGCACACCAAGCCCACTTGCTTCACCTGCTGCTGGAGAGGAGGTCAATGCCAGAGGTTTTCACCTGTCTGCCCAAACTGCTGTGTGAAACTCCTGTTTGTTTTTTCTCTTGAGACCAATGACGGCGCCATCCTCTACCACATGGGGTGAGCCAATATTTTTTCCCTGAAATTTTGGGGTTTTATTCCAGCGTGTATGTGGGGTAAGATCTGACAGTTTTATAATTTTTCCCCATGCCTTACGGGCATTCTGTTAATAAACTGTTGCCATTGTTCTTTTTTTTTTTACTTTCATTCATTAGTGTTAATTTCCAATTGATGGAAAGGGGCTGTTGTAACACACACTCCTCTTTTAGAGGAGACAACTCCTTCTAGAGTGACTTCTCCTGAATTTATCATTAAACTGAGACAATGCCCCATCCCTGGAAATGTTCAAGGCCAGTTTGGATGGAGCTCTGAGCAACCTGGTCTCGTGGAATGTGTCCCTTTGAGAGGAAAGAAGTTGTGCTTATGTCTTTACAAACAATTTGATGGGTGAAGATGTGGGTGTTATAGTCTTTGACGAATCTACTCTACTAACTTTGGGCAGCAGGTTTGTTGTAGAGCCCAGACAGTTTGGCTCCTAAAACAGTCAAGTGGGTCTGCACAACCCTGAATTTCTGAACTTTGGGGTCAAGCAACAGGTCAAGTAGGGGAATATGTGGTAGGTTTGGGAAAGTTGTACCTTCCTAGTACCACAGCCAATGGGCAAAAGAGGAGGGTAACATGAGGCCAGGAGTTTAGGATAAAAGGAGGCTGTGCCCTTTGAAATTGAGAGAGAGAAAACCCCGTGGGGCTGTGCCCCAGTGGTCTGGGGTGTGTGCCCCAGTGCACCCTTTATTTGAATAAATTTGAAAGACTCCTTGTCTCCTTTACGGACAGGGGCTTTTGATAGCGTGATTTTGTCATACGCTATCCATGACAGGGGGTTGGAACTGGGTAATCTTTAAGGTCCCTTCCAAACCAAACCATTCCATGATTGTATAAATAATAGCCTCTCTACTTAGAAATGTGTAGACAAAATATACCCCATCAACTTTAGAAGGAAAAAAAAGCAATTATGGATAAAAAAATCAACAGATGCCTACAGCATAATAACAAATGTACATGAAGTTAAACAATGAACATTTATTCCTTATTTTTCACAGGACAGAAAAGGAAAATCATGATACTACCACAGTCACAGTCAGCAATTCAAAGTCATAAGAAGGAATTACATTCTCCACACAAAATGTGATTAAATAGTGAAAATCACAAGAGACCAAAAGTATAAATGAATTCATAAGAAGATGAGATAAGTTCATGCAAGTGATACAAATTCCCAGCCACTAAATACAGTGGTTTGATGTAGCTGCTGGCTAATAAAGCCATTAATCTGCTTATGTCTGGAAGCTGAAGGGGGAAGGGCTTTTCTGCTTTACTATGTGCTTTGCCTAGAATCTGCTACTGGCTATTGCTGGGAACAAGCCATTTGGCTGGATGCATAACGATATCCCTCACTATGGAAATTCAAAGCTGAAAAGGAAAACTATAGTTGCAGAAATACTTCATTTTCAAAACCACTGTGGAATAATTTCACAACAAATTACTTGTAAATATAAATAGCTACTATTGCTTATCTAAACTACAGGATTTATATGTTCAATACTGATATTTCAATATATAAAATGCAGAATAAACCTGTTGTACTCCACTGTAACAGCCCTACTAATAAAAAAGCAAATTTTAACTTTTTTGGGAAACTACTTTCTAATGTATTGGTTTTCAAATCAGATTACAAAAACTGAAAATCATCTGACATCAAATGGTAATCTTACACTAATCTTTAGCCCCAAGACTTTAAAAATGGTCGTTCAAACAGAGAGATGTGGGAAGAGATGGGATGGAGTTGGGCAGTGGGCTGTGGGATGCTCCTGCAGAAGCACATGGCAGCACAGAGAGGGTTGTTTCCCCCTGACCCTGGGAAAGGAGGTGTCCCACTGCAGAACCCTAAGGGAGAGGAGCCTTCTGGAAGCTGACAGAGGAGTGAACAGAGCATAATCACCCCACAGAAGGACGTTTAGAAAGCATGTTGCTGATGAGGCAACATGGGATAAGTCACGTAGTGAGAATTACCATGTAAGGAAATACTGTGCCTTGAAAAGTGTGTGAAACCAGCTCATTTCTTTTGAATAAATGATTCAGATTCCCTGCTGGCCTGAGTCTGTGTTGCAGTCACTCACAAAGACAGACTATTATCATTCTCACATGTTGGGCTGAGTTTGCCTGCTAAGACTTTGTTTATCTCCTTCAGCCAATGAGAATTCAATTACTAAAATGAATAAAAATTAAAACCATACTTTGAATCAATTAGATTAGGGACTAGCAAGTGCAGTGTTCACCTACACCATTTCCCTTGCATTTCCACAATAGCCAATACCCGTGTTTTTCCTGAAAACCATGTTGAAAACCAGCTGCAGGATTGCATAACTTTCTTCAATCCTTTAATTTTTTTTTTTTTGTAAATGTTACCTATCTTTACTATCAATTTCATTCATTGGTATAGTGGATTAATTATTTTTGTGACTAAAATGTAATGCACAGTGTTGAACCTGAATATCAGCTTTTGCTCAAAGTAAATCTTACTTTGTCCAATGGCAACTGGTTAAATTGTACATCAGACATGTTATTCATTGTACTAACTGGATGGGCACTGTCAGATTCATGTGATGTTCATCACAGCATATGACCTTTCCATCATCAGGGAGGACCATTATGAACAGAATAAAATCAGCTTTGGGAGAGCACAGAGGACTCTAAGAAGTTAAACACGGCTGACCCCACCTACTGAGATTCATGGGTGTAAAGAAGCGACTGAGATCAAGGCTTCAACTCTCATTATCAAGATTTCAATAACCTCCATTTATTTTTTGCTTGTAACCTAGTTGTGACCTGCTGGAAACCCCAGGTTGCTCTGAGGTCTTAATAATTTTATCTGCCACACCAAATAGTGCTCAGGTACTGATAAAAACCATGTTACCTCTGTAGGCCTTGATGATCTTTTTTTGGCTGAAGGTATGAAACATTGAGACTGCACAATTCCATTTTATTCCACAGGCCTGCCTGAAGAAAAGTTTTTGCCCTACTGCTGATAACTCAAAGAAACTTATCCCAAAATAGGTAGAAGGTCATTCAAATTGGTAGAGAAACAGATCAAGCTGATCACAGACTCCCTGGAAAATGAATGCTTTTTCTCTATTCACCTCTAATCCTGCTGATATATATCTTCACATACACACATACATACAATCAAGTGGTCATACCACTCAATCAGCATCTGGCTTTAAAGTATCCATGTGCTCAAGCCATACAGAAAGAAAATACTGGATAATAATGGCTTATAAGTATTGCCAGGAATACATCTGTTTGCATATTATGCATACGCTGTTAATACTTTACTTTCTGGTTCTCTGCTTTCCTTCCTTCATAGATCATTTTCACAGTGAAATCCTTTTCTAGTCAAATTTCATCACACCATGCCATGTCAAATCAGGGACTCAGAAGTTAACCACAAGGTACAGTATTTCCTAGATTGTATTTATCATCTTCTTTCATAACTTACATTCAAGACACTAAACAAAATCTGGGAATAGGGAAATATTTGGCAAAGTAAGGTCTTCTGCTTTGAAAGCAGCCAGAATTTCACCATGTTTAGCAAGAAATAATTACTAGAACCATTAAATAGACTCTGATAAAGATAAGTACTCATTTGTTACATGGTAAGACTGTAAAGAATAGAAAGCAAATTTTAGTGGGAATAAATAATATTTCAAATCTTGTTGTTCTGAACCTTTCTCAGTTGCCTTCAAGTATTTCCAAATTCTTCAGCCAACATAATTAATTAAATAAAGCTCTGAATTCATGTAAAGTAAGAGGATGGGGATTTGCCTTAATGTGTAAAACAATAATCATCCACTACATTACAATATAGGTCTATTAAAGTCAACTTTTCCTGTTTAAGAATAGAAATCTGAATAAAGCCTGAGCAACACAGAAGTAAGAAAGTTTGTCATGTTGTTATATTTTCTCCTAATCTTGAATGTCCTCTGATGTGTCTTCCTCTTTAACCTTATACTGAAACTAACTTTATTTGTCACCTAGTTTAAGCCATCTTGTCCACAGGTAACATAGCTATAAAGCCTTTCTTTAGCAGGAGTCACATTGGCAGGAGGTTTTACAGTCTTTTAACTAATAAAAAAACCACAGAGGTTTTTACAATAATAAATTATTAGCAAATACATAAATATGTATGTCTATGTATATTTCAGATATCTGAAAGTGATTCTTTTGACTCAGTACTGAAATACAGCATGGAACAATTTGAGAAAGGAGGGACAAAAATATTTTGCCTAAAAACATGTTGTGTAACACAAGCACAAAGAAAGAAGAATAGTGCCTTTCTGAAATATAATGGTTTGGGGAAAAAATAGTAGTACTCTTAACACCAAATTAAAAATAACCCAATTTACAATCAAAGAACATCAGAGTGTGCAGCCTGTAGAATTACAAAAATAAGAGGGCTGAAAATAAGGACAGCCTATTACACAATGGTTAAAAATTAAAATGTTAATTATATAAAATTATGTTTTCCTCTTTTTTTCTAAAGGGTTTCTTGAGAACTAATATGTACAGAAGAAATAGGATTTTTTATTTTAATCTGAAACACAAAACCTGAATGAAGTATTTTGGTGTGCTTGGGCTCACATAGGTACACAATCACTTACGAAAATATTAACAAGGCATCTAATGAGCAATATTCCAACTTCTACTCCCTTTTGGCATAGCTTTGCTGGCTGCCCTTGAATCAACCACTTGGCCAAGGTACCATATAACTCATAGATATCTGTTTCTATTAAAACAGGTACATTTGGAGCTGTCAGCAACATTTACAAAACTTTCAGTGAACTAAAAATTACCATGGGCTGCAAGGGAATTTCTGCTCTGGAGGAGTTTTCTCCCTTCTTCTTCCCTGTTGTCTGCAGGGCTGTTTCTCTCACATATTCTCACTCCTTTTTCTGGCAGCTGTGCCAGCAGCTTTCCTTCCTTCCTTCCTAAATCTGTTATCCCACAGGAGCAACCACCATCACTGATGGGCTTGGCCTTGGTTCCTGTTGGAATTGGCTTTCCTTGACACCCATGGCATGTTTTGGTCACTTGGGATATGCATTTTTATCAAATTATCATTTAATTAACATGATCTGTAGTAATAATACATGACATCTTAATCTTGGAACTTTGTTCTGAAATAATCTTTTTTTCCTTGAGGTTTATTATGGGAACAATATTTTCATTACATGAAGGGTGAGATGAAACATCCTATTCTGTAGGAGAAGTGAATTTTCTTTCTCTTTTGTGAATGCACAGGCTTTTTGCATCACCAGTACCTTAGAAACAAGGGAACAAGACATTGCTCCATGAGAGGGGCAAACAATTTAGTGACTTTTGCCCGTTTTAGAAGTTTCATGAAATAAGGATTCATTACAAGAGTTCTGAAGAGTTTTGTTTCCCAGAAGATAAAAGGTATCTTTAAATTATGCATATTAAAGATTCTAAGTACTTTTAATCATGTTCTAAAAAATATCAGAAATTAAAATAACAGAAGTGGGTAGATGTGCTCCTCACTTTGTGAAAGTTCAGAGTAGCTATAAAGGAATAAAAATCATTAAACTCCTGCTAGATGAGTTTTATTGAGTAATGATGATTTTTCTCTCATTCTCACTTTAAGATAATTCACTGTATCAACTTTTCAGATGAAAAAGAAAATGGAAATTGGCAATGAAAAAAATTCAGATCAGTATAAAAGATATTTTTTGCATATTCTCCTTATTTCAAAGGAATTTTTCATTTTTTAAATCAGTAAATTGCAAATACCCTATGGAAATTTGCTGTCTTCAAAAGTAAGTGAACAATCCTTAGTTATTTTTTGAGCAAGCATTTACCAAGCTTTAATATTTAGCGAGGCTGACAAGCACATACCAGTTTGACTGTTTACTCACAGATTTGCAGATGTGCATGTAAGAGATACACATGATGCTCAGAACCCCTCTGATTGAAAGCCAATATAAAACATTGAAACAGAAAAATAAACAGCCAGGAGAAACTGAAAAGATGTCTCTAGCCCCTTGCTGCTCCAAGTGAGCAGAGTAAAACTTTGCACATGCTTTTCAGTCATTTTTCCCTCAGATTTTACTGTAGTTTATTTTTATATAGTTATCTACTGCTCCAAATTAAACCAACAAATCCAACAAAACAAAGCCAAGTCATAGTCAAATTTCACACATTTTGCAGTTTCATCCCTATTTTAGGATTCTTACATACATTGTTGTATAGATGTCGTCTTCTAAATTCAATGAGCTTTCTTACAGGATATTGTTTTTCTAAATGTATTTCGAGTTAAAGTGAAATTTTCAGGATTCAAGCAAGATTATTCCCAACAAATCACGTGGTCCTTGGTCCTGAGAAAAGCCCCACTTGAGTGAAAACAATTACAGGTAAGTAAAGGACAGGTAAAAAAAAGAACAAAAGCACACATCATGTGCACATTTTCATCTTCTGGAGGATTGATGTATTTCTAATCTCCATGTGCAACATTTCTCTAGATTATCTTTTTTTTAAGAAAGGTACAATGTAGTGTTAAGGAATATATCTGGTGATAGCTGTAGATATATAACACAAAAAATAAAGTGATTTAAAGTCAGAATGCATTTAGATGGCTAACTGAAAGAAATTGTCTTCTTCCACCACCCTTGCTGATATTTTTATATGCTTTTATATGTAAGTATTATTCTATGAAAAAAAAAAAGTCTATGCAGGTTTTCAAGTTGATCATGGTAGCCTGAAAAATCAATGTTTTAAAAGCTATTGTCAGCAGCTGTACACTTATGCACATAATATTTGTACTTTGACCCATTAAATTTCTCTATAGCAATGATTTTTTTAAAAATGTGTTTTAGAAAACTCACCATTATTAATCTTTTAATAAAATCTTTTGGTATTATTATTTAATGTTTCATATCAGTCTTCATAGCCTTCACCCAAGGCTGTGAAGAGGCTGTGTTGAACACACCTTAAGACAAATATTTTCTCTTTTTAAAACTGTTTTTTGTGTGTCTTTCATTAACACTAAAAAAAAGCAGTACTGGCATTATTGTGGAGTACTTTTTTGAAGATTTTTTAGCACTTATGTAACATAAAAAATGAGTTTACTGGCTGATCCATCATCATTTCATATGATTGTGGAAATTGTTCTATTTTCATGGATAACATAGCTCAGGGTATTTGTCACCTCACTTGAAATCGCTGCCTAAGGAAGCTGATGATCTCCTTGAAACCTCCATTTTCAAGCAGTTAACTCTGGTAATGGAGCTCACTTTGTAACTGAATTACTGCAGCTATGTGTGGAACTTCCCTTTGATTCACACCCCTTTTTCTTGCTGGGATCTTTGCTGGACAAAACTCCTGACAGTGCCCTGTCACTGGTGGTGGCTGATGCATTGGTTCTCCAAGGCACATACTTGGGAACAGCACCGGACAAAATTAGAGATATTGAGAAACAAAGAAAGGAAAAGGAATTTTCCAACTCTTTTTATATTTAGAATCCAAATCAGTGCCAGTCAAAGAATATTCAAAGAAGCAACTTATTTAAATGATGTTACTGGATCAGTTTTGGAAGCCTAAAATCTGCAGGCACAATCAACAAAGCAGTAGCTGAAGCAAGTGAGAGAATGAGGAATCATCTTGACATACTGAAAAAACCCACTGCAACAAGACATGCTTGAGCAGAGAAAGAAATCACTCTTTCAATACTCATAAACAGCTTCCAAAAATTCATTTCTGGGGCCTCCAGCATTAGAGGAATGTGGCTCTCTTGGAGTCCAGGGGAGGACCATGAAGATGATCAGAACTTGAGCACCTATGATGCAAGGCTGAGAGAGTTGGAGGTGTTCAGCCTGGAGATAAGAAGGGTCTGGGATGACCTTATAGGAGCCTTTTAGTACCTAAATTAGGATTATGAGGCAGCTGAAGAGAGACTTCTTACAAGGACATGTAGTGACAGAACAACAGGCAATGGTTTTGAACTGAAAGAGGGCAGATTTAGATTACGTATCAGTGGCGAGGCACTGGAACAAATTGTCCAGCCCAAACCATTCTATAATTTTATTATTCTGCAGCCAACAGAACTGTAGACATAAATGTATCTACTATTTTCTTCATGAAGATCAAGATAAACTACATAAAATTATACTGAAAAATTTTTAAAGAATTGGATATATTTTTGCAGAAGTTTAGCACAGGGTAAGCTAAATCTATTTTCTTCACAATTTTTTAAAAGTAAATCAAGTTAGATCAAAATCCAAAACAAAATCGAGATATTTTTAATTAGTAGAAAACATTCCTTTCAAGGATAAGTTAAATCCTTAAAATTAGGATGAACAAGGGGATATAGAATACCTCAAAGGTCTTAAAAGTATTAACTAATGTTAAAAATTAACAAAAAACCCAGTCATTTTTATGAAAGCGTGTAAACCATAAATTTCAGATTTTCATAACAAAAAGAAATTTAAAATAGCTTAAAATGGCAAGCAACACATTTCCAGCAAAAGGTGAAAAGGAAATAAAATTTGTTTCGTTTTACGAAGTCAGTTTGTTGGTACAAGAGCCGCTAAGTAATACGACATGAGGAAGCTGTAGGGAGGACACCTACCCAAAAAAGGAGACTTTAATCCAACAGAGAACAGTGTTAGTAGGGCCTGTTGGTTTCACCAAATCAATTTTAAAGCAGACTAAAAGTGCAATGTGAACACATTCTCTGTGATAGTTACATTTCCATTGTATTTATCTGCTGAAATCAGCCATTTTGGAATCATTGGAAAAGTGTGCAGAATTGCTGGCTAACAGCCACCTGAATGTGAGCCAGCATGTTTGCCCAGGTGGCCAAGAAGGCCAGTGGCATCCTGGCCTGGACCAGCAGCAGTGTGGCCACCAGGACCAGGGCAGTGACTGGTGAGGGCACACCTCAGATCCTGTGTCCAGCTGTCGGCTCCTCAGTTCAGGTTCTGGAATGTGCTGGGGAAGGTCTGAAGCCCAAATCTGATGAGGAGCAGCTGAGGGATCTGGGGGTGTTAAGCCTGGAAGAAGGAGGCTCAGGGTGGACCTTTTCTCTCTCTGCAGCTGCCTGAAAGGAGGGTGTAGCCAGGTGTGAGTTGGTCTCTCATTCCAGGTAACAAGTATGAAAATGAGAGAAAACAGCCAAAAGTTCTAGCACTTTCTTCTTTTTTTTTTTTTTTTTTTTTTTCCATTTCAGCACTTTGATGAGGAACCAAACCTGGCAGAGAACCTGCCTTTTGCAGAGTATCACTAATTTCAGCCCTTGGAATACGTTCACAGATCAGTTTCTATCCAAGGTGCTGGTGAGGCAGAAGGGAAGCGGGGAGTGATTCCAGCCTGCTTAGCAGCACACCTATTCCAAATTAGCTGCGGACAGGGAAAGTACTACAAGGCCTCTCATCTGCCTTGTATTGGTTTTTCACAGGGAAAGAATTATTGCTGCTGCTACTGCAACTTTATAACCCTTGCAATTGCTATTATTATTTCTGTGGAAGAAAATGACAAAACATTAGTTATTCTAGATGGAAAGGGAATGCACGCCTTGAAGGTCAAGGAAAGTCTAACTTTTACCACCATACAATAAAATTACTTTTCCTTTTGCTAGTTCAACTATCAAATTGAGAGAAGAAAAGAGTTAAAACAAATCAAATTTGGTATATCTTGATATATCTGCATTCGAAACTTTTTTTTTTTTTTTTACAAAGAATGGATATACTGGGAGGGAGCAGAAATTGTTAAGTTTTTATTTTATTTTAGACATTTCAATTTGGAGAAAATACATCCAGTGAAAAGTAAAGTGATATTTTAGCATCAGCTGGGTGGTTGACTGTACTTTTTTTTATTCAGTAACTTAGGGCTTTTGGTGTTCATCTAGATTTAGAAAATCAGATCAGTTATCTCTACTTTTGAACAAAATATTATCTCTCATCTTTCTTGTTCTGGGGGTTCCTCAAACCATAAGGATACAGGGGATTTCAGCATAAGCCTCGTGTAAATTATAGAATGATAGAATTGTCTGGGTTGGAAGGAACTTTAAAGACCACCCTGCCATGGATGGGAACCTTCTACTAGACCAGGTTGCTCAGAAATCCATCCAAACCGGCCTTGAACACTTCCAGGAATGCAGCAGCCACGACTTCCCTGTACAACCTCATCAAGTAAAGAACAAAGAACCACCCTTACAGTAAAAACTTTCTTCATAGCACCCAGCCTAAAATTACTGTCTTTCAGTTTGAAGCCATTCCCCCTTGTCCTGTCACCCCAGACCCTTATAAAGTCTCTCTCCATCTTTCCTGTAGGCTCCCTTCAGGTACTGGAAGGCCACAGTTACATCACCCTGAATCTTTCTTCTCCAGGCCCTACAATCCCAATTCTCTCAGCCTTTCCTTACAGCAGAGGTGCTCCATCCCTCTAATCAAACAATTATCTTATTCAAACAAAGTTTTTAATATAACAATAAATGCAGCAGAGTCCTACCAGAGTAGGAACCTCCTGAAGAACTTGTATAATGCTCCTCCCTTCACCCAGCAAAATTAGATTTTTAGTGTCACCATAGCAAAAAGAGAGAATAATACAAGTCCATTATTGCTGCCTAAAGGCAACCAGTAGACACCAGTAGAAAATCCCAATGTGTCACTTCAATCCATTTTGAAGAGTAAACAAGTGGCCTTCGATAGGTAACTTCCTAATGCAGGGCAAAATTTTGTCATCACAGGTACACGTTGCAAATTCAGCTGTATGCTGTCATGTTCATATTTTGCATCAAATGTGCCTCCTCCATGCTCAGGAGTAAGCAGTAAGCACAAATAATGGGGAAATGCTATGATCAATGGTAAAAAACTCTAATGGCTTATTCAGGGAAAAACCTGTAAATTCTTAGTCAAAACTTTTATTTTTCAGCAGAGAGACTACCTGTCAGGAAATAATGCATTTGTTCATATCCACTATTTTTAGTCTGTCTTTGACTGACAGAGTCCTCAGATATTTGTAGTGAGAGCTTAAAAGGCAGTAAGTATTCCCTTTGTATTTCTTTCAAATAGTAGATATTACAATGATTATTCATCAATATATAACACATTTGGTACAATATCCAGCAGTACAATATCATTTTAGGAAATTATAATTTCATGGAAATAAAAAAAATCTGAATTTTTCATTCTGAGAGCTAGAACCTGAAAAAATTGAAGATACACTTAAAAATCCATGGAGATACACTTAAAAATCCATGGAAATTTAAATTGAAAAGCCCTCAAATGTATTTTGCATAAACTTTAGTTCTCAAAATGTTCTTAATTTGTGGGTCGCTTGTCAACAATAAACATTCCTCTTTGTGTAGACAACATTCATATTCCTGGTTGAAGTATGGCAGTACAACAGAACACTTTCTTATAGCTGGTTGCTCACTTTTAAGAGAGAAGTAGCAATATGTTTCTTGATATAAAATAGTAATTTAACAAAGTTGATAGTAAATGTGACAGTTTAAGAAGATTCAAGAGCAAGGTACACTCAATTATTTACTTCATAGAGGATCTCAATTTTATGTATAACTTAGGAAAAGGAAAAAAACCAAACCAGTACTGATAATGCATACAAGTCATCCTATCAAACACTCATTACTTAACTCATGTTAAGTAGTTTATTTTCTGGTCCAACCTATCACGTGTGATGTGATGGAAAAATACAGTCAAAGGCAAAACATGGAACACAATTATGAAAGCTGTACAGGAATGTTGGATAGTTTGAACTTCACAACCAGCTTTTCCTTATCCCATTCCTTCTGCCCCAGCAATATTTTCTCTCCCAGTCTGACTTCTAAAGCAGGAGAGAATAAGAGATGTCTGCTGTAAGATTTTTCCTATTATATTTACAGGAAAACCACCTTCTGAAATTCACAGGAAATTGTAATATACACAGTAGGGAGTTCCTCCAGCATCCCGCAATTTTCAGCAACAATCAAAATGTGTAAAGCAACATGCAGAAATGCTGAAACAGCTTTCATTTCAGGTACTCCTGGAATGGAAAAGCAGTGTAATGCCTTTGCTGCCTACCTCTGCTATACTTCTCATCTCAGAAAAGTCAGTAATGCATATATGTGCTGTACAACCTGACATGCTCTTTAGATTTTGTGTGTATAGAAAGATTTTTTACTAAATAAGATTTTTGCTGATGTCAGGAATTGGTTTAAACACAGAAGACCAAGGAAAACTAAGCCTCTGTGTAAAAAATGGACTGAACCCCAAAAGGTTTGAAATATACCCAAAAAACATGATTAAACCAGACATGGTTAGATGTACCAAAACAACCTGATATATTTTATTTAATAGTAAAAGAGGCAAAGAGAAGGAAGTGTCGGAAGGAAGTGTCGGAAGGAAGTGTCGGAAGGAAGGAAGGAAGTGTCGGAAGGAAGGAAGTGTCGGAAGGAAGGAAGGAAGGAAGGAAGGAAGGAAGGAAGGAAGGAAGGAAGGAAGGAAGGAAGGAAGGAAGGAAGGAAGGAAGGAAGGAAGGAAGGAAGGAAGGAAGGAAGTGTCGGAAGGAAGGAAGGAAGGAAGTGTCGGAAGGAAGGAAGTGTCGGAAGGAAGGAAGTGTCGGAAGGAAGGAAGGAAGGAAGGAAGGAAGGAAGGAAGGAAGGAAGGAAGGAAGGAAGTGTCGGAAGGAAGTGTCGGAAGGAAGGAAGTGTCGGAAGGAAGTGTCGGAAGGAAGTGTCGGAAGGAAGGAAGTGTCGGAAGGAAGGAAGTGTCGGAAGGAAGTGTCGGAAGGAAGGAAGGAAGTGTCGGAAGGAAGTGTCGGAAGGAAGTGTCGGAAGGAAGTGTCGGAAGGAAGGAAGGAAGGAAGGAAGGAAGGAAGGAAGGAAGGAAGTGTCGGAAGGAAGGAAGGAAGGAAGGAAGGAAGGAAGTGTCGGAAGGAAGGAAGGAAGTGTCGGAAGGAAGGAAGGAAGGAAGTGTCGGAAGGAAGGAAGGAAGGAAGGAAGGAAGGAAGTGTCGGAAGGAAGGAAGGAAGTGTCGGAAGGAAGTGTCGGAAGGAAGTGTCGGAAGGAAGTGCCGGAAGGAAGGAAGGAAGTGTCGGAAGGAAGGAAGTGTCGGAAGGAAGTGTCGGAAGGAAGTGTCGGAAGGAAGTGTCGGAAGGAAGGAAGGAAGTGTCGGAAGGAAGTGTCGGAAGGAAGTGTCGGAAGGAAGTGTCGGAAGGAAGGAAGGAAGGAAGGAAGGAAGGAAGGAAGGAAGGAAGGAAGGAAGGAAGGAAGGAAGGAAGGAAGGAAGGAAGGAAGGAAGGAAGGGGGTTTGGTGTTTTTTTCTGCAGCTTTTGTACACTTTTGCTCTAATAGGCAAAGATCCTTCATAAAGATCTTCGAGCCATAAATTATAACCCTCTGTCTCCAACAGCTGCCTTTAATGTCCTGCTAGTTCATTTAGACATATGCTGCCTGTGGCTGATTTGTAGAAGTGGAGCATATTTCTAACATTTAATCAGCACGGAAGGTGAGAGAGTTATTTATCTTAGTTTAATTTTTTTCTTTTTTTTTTTCCTTGCAGTAATAATATTGAGAATCACAGAAAGCACTAGCAGTTTTAAACTGACATATACAGTTCAAAAGTGATATGTACCAGTTTATCTGTGTGTGAAAAGCCCAGTTAACACAACACCAAGTGGTCACACCAGAAAAAAAAGGCACCGATTACCACATCCAGATTTATTCTGAAATTCCTTAAAGGTTTCAGACTTGGTTTCTTGAGGATATTTTCTCTCTTTTACAATAACTTGTACAATTTTATCATTGCTATGATGAAATTCTCATATTTGGATTTTGCTATAATTTACTGCTATCCTTCTGCTATTTACTTCTTGCACCCTTGGAACAGGATTTGGTATTTCTCTTAATTCACTTTTTTTTTTTTTTTTTGCTGAAATCCTTGAAACAGGATTCTATTTAGTATAAAAAACCACTGGTTTTGAATTATATTAACCAAAAATTACTTTACAAAATCAAAATTTCCTCCATCTGAGTAGAACACTTTTTTTTTTTCTTGAAAATAGAGTTTTCAGTAAGAGGAAAAAAAACCCCAAAATACTATTGGTGATACCACAGAATCTCATGTACCTAGAAATTCCTTTGTTCTTCCATTCTTGTTTACCCTGTCCCTCTCCCTACCAAACATGATATTGCTTCTAAAGCATAGACTAAAAATTTTAGTTTCAGGTTCATCCTGAAATCTCTATATGAAATATGGTGGATATTTTAGAATAAAATGAATATTTTCTTATTTATTTACTTTAGAATAAAATGAAAATATATTTGAAATTCTTCCGACTACTAGTTTTTGATCAGTATCCTGCATTCATGTTGTGTCTCCTAAAATTGGGATCAAGCATGATGATACAGACGCAGGAGAATTTCATTAAAGCCTTGTTGAAGAAAATCTCCCCACTAATCACAGGATCACAGGCCCATCATTTGTCAGCCAGTGACTCAAATTCGTCTCAGAAGTTAATTTGAATCATTGCAAGCTTCTATTTTTTTGATTCCTGGCACAAAAGAGTTGCTGCTCTCAGTCCAGCTTTTAATGGGCAGGTGCCCACATCATAGAATTTATCCTTTATAAGCGAAATTCGTTATTGATGTACTCAGAAGTGTTTATGTCCATTAATGACGCATTGTAGGAAACATTCTCAAGTGATGCTCATGTTGTACTCAGGTGATTATTTTATAATGGCTCCTCATAGCAACAGCTGGAAAAAATGTAGAGGGAAGAGAGAGAAAGGAAAGATGATAATTTCAGGTTTGAGAGTCTATCAATTGCAGAAATTTTCATAAATACCTGAACTGGAAAAATAATCTCACTTTGACTACTGGAGTATTTATTATCTATTCTTATATCTTCAGGCTATATAGACAGGAACAGCGCTGTAAAAGGACTTTGACCTTCATATTTCAGACTAAGAAATTTACACTAGTCTAAAAGAGGAAAGAATGAGAAAGTTCAAGGTCTCGTGTAGGGAGGATATGAGTAGGTTGGTGTTCCCATCCTTCATTCCACCCCAAACCCTATTTACTCTTCATCACCAAACTTGTGGTCAGTACCTGACAAAAGGCAAATGCAGATAGGCATAGATTGGATAAACTTCAAATGTAAAAAAGTATTTTAAAAGAAAAAATGCACCGATCAAGTAATGAGCGGCTGCTGACCTTCATTGTCTTCTGCAAAATGTTTCTTACTGAATAATAGAGAAAAAAATAATGGAAAATAAATAGAGAAAAAAAATAGAAACTAAGAAAAATAATAGAAAATAATATAAAAACTAATAGAGGAAAAAAAAACCCACATGGGGAGGCTACATATTGTCCAGAGAGCACATTTTTGAAATAATAACTTATAAAATTTTAGATGAGCTTTTAGAGCAAAGACATGTGGAAGTATATTCTAGATCACGCAAATAATAATATTTTTTAAAAAACATCCAACATGCAAAACAGACTAAATATTCAATACATAAATTGATGACTCATCAGTTACAGAGAGTTTAGAATTAAATCCTGAATTTTTTTTTTTTGCCCTTTAATCTAAATAATTACTTTGCAAAATTAAGGAAGATACAAAAAGCTGTATTATGGGCACGATAACTATTTAGTCCTGCAAATGTACCTCATTCAGTTAGTAGCTGGTTGAAAGCAGCATCCTTATTGCCAACATAAAACCTTACCTTGGGGAAGATTTATGAAAACATCTGTCTTTTTTAATCTTCAATAGCTTAAGACAGTAAAACTCTGGGCTCCAGTAGTATGTGTGTACATAATGGGAATTCCCTGCTGGAAAAACCAGGAACTTTTTCAGATGTCTCAGATGGTTTTCTCCCAGAGGTGAAGCGAGCTGAAAACAACACACTCCTGTATCCATAACAGAGCATCACAAAAGATTGTAAAGAGCATTATATTAAGATTGTAAAGGTTAGAACATGTGGGCCAGAGGCTGAGGTCTGCAAGGAGGAGCAGCAAGGGTTTAAATCTGACAAATTCTTATAAATCTAACAAATTCCAATAGAGAACCCAAGGCTGCATCTTGCTAAGAGCTTGACCCTCCAAGTCACACACTACTGTGCCTGTTATAAAATTTTAAATGTACTCCATGTTTTACAGCAACAATATTGGAACTGCTGCTCATGGAAATGAGATAATGATTTCTATTTCTTGTTGTGCCATTACAATTCTCTTCTTTTTGCTTTTCTGTCAATAATTTTTCCTTGTTAATGTATTGATGCGTGTACAAATTGCCTTTTTTTCTGATTGCTCCCTTCAGCTCCTTTACAGAGATACTCACTTAAAAATCCCCACTATTCTAGGCATTGAGTCAAGTTTTCAATTTTTCATTAATCACAAGGAATATAGATTATGACTTTCTTTGTTTTTATGCCATTTCAGTCTCCTACAACAACAGAAAAACTCTAGTAAAATATAGTTTTAATCACTTTATACCTAAAAAATCTTTCTCATCAGTCAGTCTTAAATCTCCCAGCTCACCTCTTCTCTCCTGTTTTTTCCTTCCAAAGCAATTCCATTTTGCTTCATTAGCAATAGCCGTCCAGAATTCTTTGCCAGCTACATTCTTTATTCATCAGCTTTACACGTTTAAGCGTTGGATAACAAATAACTTCTTAGGTTCAGATATAATAATTTGTTTTGAATTTTAAAGAGCTATTAATTTCCTACTTCGAAATGAAAGCACATTCATTTTTTTTCTGAAGGTTATTCTTCTTTCCCAATAAAGCTAAGGAGTGCCATTAACAAGACCACAAAATTTCACGCTGAATAGAAATTTGACTCAGTCTCGCTCTTCATTTTTGATGATGCATGCCTTTGACTTCTTGACTGTATTTAATTCCTTCTCATTAATGGCACACACTTGTCTCTTATGCCTCTTTGCAAAGATCAGTTATTGATCCACATTAATGTAACTGATGTATCTCTCCCCCATCTATTAGCCAGGTGTTTTCAAGCATGTAATTTAACTGAATCCTTTCCTCCTCGCAGATAACAGTTTCTCTGTCATGCACTTCTGACAAGCACTCTACTAAATTTTATTCCTTTTCTTGTGCTTCATTTTAGTGAAAAAACACCCCCCAGCTCTGCACTCATTTTATAATAGTCATTGTTATTAACTGCAGTAAGAGGAATTTTATCACTATAGGTGTTTCTTGTTTTGTTTTGAGAAAATCACTCAAGAAATATATCAAACATTTACAAAAGTAACAAACTCGTGTGGGGTCACTGAACAGATCCAGAAATGCTTTAAAAATTCTTCTAGGTTCTACAACTCTATACTTCACATGCAAGGTACCCATCATCACATCCTCCTGAAAAGTAAGCTGTGCCATTTCTGATAGAAATTAACTGCTCTGCTCCAAGGGCTGGACTATTTAACACCAACTGTGCACCCCTGAGTCTCATGGGAACTGAGCAAGCCTTTAATTTGGCCAAGGTGTACTAAAGACCAAGTCCCTGTTGTGAACACCAGCAGGCCTTTCACAATGCAGTCCATGGCACGGGAGTCATTGCTCTGGCAGAACTGACAATAGTGATGGATAAGTACACCAGTCACATGCTCTTTCTAGGTGAATTCTGTGACCAAAAATATGCCTCTTCAGACCATATGAGAATCTACTTAAGCCGATTATAGTGGCAATGTAACCCGCTAGCCCACTGAGATTATTAACCTGAATTTTATTTATCTTAGATATTTTAGGCAAAAGTAGACATCACTTACAGTTTCTTCTCCTGAACTAGCTCCATCTTAATCATTAAATAGATATAAACCACCTTCATATAATTACAATATCTGACAAATCTGGTGATATTCCTAGGAATGACAAAAACAAGAATATGAAAGATTTATCAAACTTCTGAGTAAAATGTTTCAACAGTTGCTTGCCCTCATTGCCAGCAGTTTTCACTGCCTTTCCAGTTTGGACTTTGGTGACTTAAACTTCCAGCTGTTGGATCTTGTTATGTCTTTGCTTGGCAGATTAGAGAGACCACTGTTATCAAGTAAAAGCACCATGCCCTACACAGTTGACTCCTCATTTGCAAGCAGTAATTCAACATCATTTTTAAATGCAGATTAATAACTCAGTGAGAAAGGTGGGTAGGAATACAAGGAGAACATTCAAGTTGTGTCAATCTTTTTTCAGAATAATACTGAATTAATAGCTATGTTATTATTTAGATTATTATTTCATAAATTGCAATCTATTCATATACCACAGCTAAGCAGCATGTAAAAACGCCAGGTGGCAAAAATCTGTATTTTTTTCCAATTAAAATACATAAATATGCACAAAAGCAATAAGAACACTAAAGTGCAAGGCTCTACTTTCAATGGCTCACTGATTAGTCAAATTATTCTCAAGCACTTTTTTATCTCTCTGGGAATCCTCATTTTATACTTTCCAATGAGCAAATTTCAATTTTTACAGTACTGTTTGCCTGAATTAAGTTTCTTTTGTTCAGAAATTCTCCTTTCAGCAGTCAGCATAAGAAGGAAGACAGAACTCATTTATGCAGTAAGATAAGTTAAAATCCATCAGTAATTTTTGCTCTGTACCAAGCATTTTGGTCTGGCAAGATGGATGAGCAGTACCTGACCATATTGCCCTAGCCATTTAAAATTAAAATGGAGTTACCAGTTGTAATGACGCTGTTTTCAATATAACGTTAGAGGTTGCCAGATCTGGTGGGCTTCACTCTTACTGCAGCTGGGTTGACACCAGGCTGCAGTGGTTCCAGGTTTCCAGATGGATCTCAAGCTCAACAGATGCTGGCATCTGGACATATATTAGGCCAGGTTGGATGGGGCTTGGAACAACCTGGTCTAATGAAAGATGCCCCTGCCCATGACAAAGAGATGACCTTTATGGTCCCTTCCAACACAGGCCACTCCATGATTCCATTCCATGAGTCCCCACAGCTGCAGCCCTACACCCTTTGCTGGCAGAGACTCACTCATCACACACAAAGTTGAGCCAGGATTTTCCAGGTCCCAACAGCTAATCTCCTCCATGCTTTTGCCTCTGTAGGCACCCAGATGCTTTCACAGCTGGAGTCAGACATGGAGACTTGCTCCACATCTTGCTTCTGGGTCATTTTTACTCACCAACTCATCAGTTACCTCGACTGTTACTCACACACATGTTCACAGCCTTACACTCATTCCAGTCCCTGGCACTGGACCTTCCCCCATGCTCTAGTTGCTGCACAAGATACCCCTGGCACATAAAGAAGGACTTTCTACCCAGGGAAGAGCTGGGAAAAAAAAAATTATAAGGGGGACAGACAGGTGATAAGTCACAGGGCAAGGCCAGACAAAAGTGCAGACCAAATTACGTGAGATGATCTCTTCTAATCCCTTAATTTCTCTCTTGTTTCCTCACTCCTATTCCTCCCAAAATCACCCAAACACCTTCCTTTTCTTATCATTGATTCCTGCCCTAAACACCTTGTAAATCCTGTGTGGTCTCAAACTCCTTTTCCCCTGCATCCTACAATGTGTCCCACCCCAGAGCAGCAACTCCTTTTTGCACGAAAGATTTCTCAAGTTTCTCAAGACTGTTCCCCATGACACTCTGTGATGGTTTTCATGCCTGGACACTGAGATGGATGTCTCAGCTGAGAGAGCACTCATAGGAGTCTGGAAAAGCTGATTGTTCTTAGGAGTTGTAGGCTTGTGTTCCCACCTGTCCCTGTGAATTCCAGACAGCTCCTGATGGGCTGGTGATCCCTATAATTGCCTGGGAGTAGCCCAACAGGGCATTACCTGGGTTTCAGGTAATTTGGGCTACTGTCTTTCTGAGCTCCTTTATGGGTGTGGAGATGGTCTTCAGTACACAGCTGAAGAGTAGTGTGACACATGTCACCACAAAAGCTGTGGAGCAGCACCAGACAGGCAAGCAAAGAAAGAGGAGAGAAGAGAAAAGAAAACATTGGGGCAAGACTAGGAACAAATTTTTAAAAAGTAGTTTCCAACATTTTCCTATGAAAATGTTGGAAATCAACTGGAAGAACAAAAAGCCCTAGAAGTTATCCCAGGCAGTATCTTGAAAGCCCAACAATGCTTCCAGTAGTAACCATGGATACAGAAGATGAGCCCTCATTTCCAGCTGAAATCTTGAGGATGTCAACAGGAATGATTAGCACAGGGGTTTTTTTCCTCACTGCTCTGTGCCCCTTCCACGGCTGCTGCTCAGAGTCGCGTCTGCAGCAATCACCACAGAGCCAGCGGAAAACCCAGCACTGGGACTCACCAGTAAGCTGATTTCTCACAGAAGCATCACTGAATTGCAAGAGTGCTGTACATGCCTGTGACCAACACTGAATTGCCAAATTTATATTGTCCCAGTGCTCGGCAATTGCTGGGTGACAACATTGTGGGCTTCTCCCTTATGAGGAACTTGCTTAGGTATGTAGAAAAAACCTTCTCCATAAACACGCCACTTAAGCCTAAAAACCTTTGAATTTTTCCAATAACATGTCACAAAATTCAACCCTTAACCAGGTACAATAACACTAACTCAGCCACTAAGGCCCAGTGCAGAGGCTTAAACTGAAAAGACTGAACAAGTAATTTCCCAAACCCCTGACTGTGCTGAGACTGACTTCAACATAACATTTACAGGAGAATGATGCAAAAGTAATTTTCAGAATATTCACATCCCAGATCTTGTTTCACATGACAACTAAAGATGTCAGATAGAGATTATAAAACCCCTCATCATCTGTTCTAAAAGGAAGGACACTTTCTGATGGGTTAATTAATTAGTGGCAACAAGGAACATTTCATGTAATCACAGAAACATTATTAACAGTAATAAATTGCACCTTCCCAGAAGCAACATAAAATCAATGACTTTACAAGAAATTGTTAAAACTATGGTACTGCTTTAAGAAAAATGCTTATTTGAAATATGTGAAGGTTGCAAGGCCATTGTATTTTCATACATTTTTTTGTTTTAGAGATATTTGATGTTACCAGGTTAAATCTATTTTCTTGAAAGCCAGTGCCTGCATAACTGGATAATAAGGAAATACACTTTTTGTGGATAAATCTCTGGATTAATTAGGAAACATGGACAAGTGGCTAGGAGAAATTCAAAATACGATGGAATGAGAATTGCTCCTCAGGATAACTATAGGCAATAGCATCCACAATGTTTGCTTTTTTCAAAGGGGATGGCAGCCTAGGTCCTCCTACATAGAGATTTTCCTGTCCTCAGCATGGGATTAAGCCAGAGTCTGGAGTATGGATAGCAGAAGATCAGGGTCATGACTATTGTGCTTTACTTCTAAGACTATCTGTCTTATATACTGTGTACAGATTCTCAAGATTTAGTTTTTGTATTTTAATGAGAGGTATGCAATATTAGAAGGCAGATTTTTGCTAAGAATGTTACTGAGGAGTGGAGGAATGAAGGAGTTTTACATAAATTGTAAAATTTCTTGATGGAAAAGATTCTCCATAAACCATAACCATAATTTTCTCGAAAAAATGTAGTCATACTGATCCTCCAAGAAAAGTGTACCTCAAATTTACTGAATTTTCATAGGAATTTCACTGAGATATGAAAATATTCCAAGAGAAACCACTGTCATGACAAATTTCTCTTTGCTTATTGATCTTTCACTATAATACAGAGAAGGTTTTTTCTCTCATGTGTATGAACCCAGAGAAGCTTCCCATCTTCACCTAGAAAATATTTATCAAAACTGAGCCTCACTTCAGTATAAATTAGCACTGACCTATATGAGATAACTATTTTTGCTACCCAGTTCACTAAGGGATTTCACTGATTACATTGAGTAAGGCAAAAATTTTAACTTCAGTTTCTGGGTTGATTTTTTCCCCACACTTTAAAAATTAAATTCCCTTGAAAATGCAGCTGGGTCACCACCTAATGTTAACCCTTATTCTATGTTCTTCCATCTGCTGAAGGAGGGCAAGTGGCATTAGTTCTGTTCTCCTGTTATTATTTCTCCCCACTAGCTTATAATTTATTCTTGGCAATTACGGATAAATGAAATCTACTGCTGATAATTAAACATACGTGTCTCTTTAAAGACTCAACCAGAGGTCACAACAATTGTCAATAGTTACACAAACATTATTAGTATTAATTTAGCCTTAAGTGCCAAAGCATCACTTAACATGTAAACTGAAGCAGTTTTTACACATAAATTAACCAGTAGGAGGTTTTCCCTTCGGTGTTGCATAACTAGAAGGAGGAAAGTCCTGCTGTGGCATGCTCTATAAAACTATTGTTTTCATAGAGAATTATTGATAGAGAAGCCAAAAAAAATGTCTTTTGTTTTTAAGGATGATAGAAATTGGAACAAATACACACAAGTGATGAACATGAATGGAGACAGCATGCTATCTAATAATAAAAGTAGATGCCTAGAAAAAAAATCTGCCAAGTTTAAATAATAATTAAAGTGCTTTAGACGCTGTCCTGGAAAGGAAAACAATAATGCAGGACACCATGATATATGGATACCATAATGTACCACCTTACAACAACCAGGTTAGGACATATCAAAAGGCAACTCTCTGTCATTACTATGATCAATAAAAATATATTTCCTATGATGACCATTAGGTTAAATAAGAGGTAAAGAAAATTCAATTAATTACTGGTAAGTTTTGGAATCTTACATGGCCATACAGATTTTAATCTATCCTAGAAAATCCAATTTGCCAAAGAAGAAATTAATATACAAATTTTAATCCTTTACCAGAGGCAAAAATAAATTTCCATAAAGCCAAAATTCATGATGCCTTTTTTGAGAATATCCTTGGCTTGGTAAAACAACGCTACTAACAAACAATGTATGATATTATCTTGGGTAATGTTTTCCCAGAGTTTACTCCAAACATATCTTTTTTATCGTTTACATAATTTATGCAGCTACACCGAGAAACACTTTATTAAAGCAAGCATTAATCTATCTCATTTCCACATTGAGCCACCTCAGAATTACCTTATCAAAATTCCTGTCATGTAAAAAGCACAACCAATATCTGATTAAATAGATCAACTATATCTGATCACACAACCCACACACAGTCCAATTCACCTCTGTAACATATTGCATAACTGTTATTATCTACCCAATTAGCAAATACTTTGTTTTCCAAAGTGTATCATACTATTCCCACAACTCTACAACTACTATTTTTTTATTTCATCAACAAACAATAATTACAATATGCCTCTAAGATATTTTTGTTCTCAGAGATTACATTCCTTTGTACTTGCTCAACTCCAAATGGTTAACATGCACTGTTTACCCTCAAAATTCTCGTCTTGCCATACTAACTCAAGGCATAGTGCCTGCCAACTTTAGTTTCGGATTTTGGCTTGTTTTTTGGTGCTTTTTTTTGGTACGACTGAAATGTACTGTTTGAACTGTACCTTGGTCTGATCCCTTGTGCTGATCAGAAGATTTGTCCAAAAGCACAAGACAAAGTCCCTCTAACATCTTGAATTCCCTACGTGTTCCAGCACAAAGCAGTGACCTTGTCAAGGTGAGTCATGAAAGCTCTAACACAAACAGAACAGTAAAAAGCAGTGGGACCGAGCCTGCCCTCAGCATGCTTGCAGGTGATGCTGAGCTTGTGATGCAGCCACACTTTGGAGGGAAGGGATGGATCCAAAGGGACCTGGACAGGCTGCAGAGATGGGCTTGTACAAAAGTCATGATGTCCAACCAGGCAAAGGGCAAGGCGCTGCATCCTGGTCAGGGCAAGGCCAAGCACAAATACAGGCTGGATGGAGAAGGGATTGGGAGCAGCCCTGAGGAGGAGGACTTGGCAGGGTTGGTGGACTGGAAGTTGTCCTGGTTTAGGACAAATCTGGGAGAAAACCTCGAAGGGGTTACTCTAGAAAGCAGATTCAAGCAGCCCCTTCCCCAGTTAGTTTGGGAAAAGATTTCCTTGGAGAAAAGTGGAAAAAACCTGTTTATTTAACAGGCAAAGCATTCACCACACCAGCACAAAAAATGAACAATACTAAACAATAAAACCTCTTGCCAATCTGAAGAGATTACAAACTCAAAAAGTCCCTCTGTGGGCTGTGGCTCAGCTCACTCAGTCTCTGATCAGTCCCTCTGGTGCTGGAAATGCCCAGGCCCAGGCCCGGCCCAGTGGGCCACAGGTGTGAACTGCTGGAGCTCTGCTGGTGTTCAGTGCAGAGCAGGACTGTACCTTGAACCTTTGAACAGTTCCAAGAAAAAGAAAAACCACAGTCCAGGAAACTTCTCTGCCTCAGCTAGCGAAAAACTAACTAAAATGCAAAGGAGAGCTCTGTCCTGCTGTCTGTCTGTCCACAGACAACACAGTTCAGGAGCAGGAATGTTGAGGAGTGACAGCAGTTACTGAAAACAAACTGAGCATTTCTTCCCTCCTCCCCCCCCACCACTTCACTCTCAGAACCAATCTTAAAGGCAAAAAACTTATTTCTGGGCTAAACAGATGAATGGGGATACAAGCATCATAAAGTCACCCCTGGACAGAAGTTCAACATGACTGCTGCTATGTCTGCTGGCAGCCCTGGAAAGTCAAACTTAACCTGGGCAGCATACAAAGCCCTGTGGGCAGCAGGGTAAGGAGGGGATTCTGCGTCTCCCCTCTGCTCTGGTGAGACCTACCTGGAATACCTGTGTTCAGCTCTGAGGACCTCAACATAAAAATGATGGGAACCTGTTGGAGTAAGTCCAAAAGAGGGAACAAAATTGATCAGCTGACTGGAGCATCTCTCTTATGGGAAGATGTTGAGAGAGTTGTGTCTGGTCAGCCTGGACAAGGGAACGCTCCATGGAGAGGCATCGAATCACAGAATAATCCTGAGCTGGAAGAGACCCAAAGGCATAATTGAAATCCAACCCCTGGCCCTTCACAGAACACCCCAAAAATTACATTGTGTCCCCAGGAGAATTGTCCAAATGCTTTGTGAGCTCTGGAAGACTTGAGGCAGGGATCATTTCCCTGGGGAACCTGTTCCAGCGCCAAACCATCCTCTAAGTGAAGAAACATTTCCTGATATCCAGTCTAAACCTCCACTGACACAATTTCAAACCATTCCCTTGGGTCCTGTCACTGGACACTGCAGAGCAGAGATCAGTGTCTGCTTCTCCTATTCCCCTCATGAGGAAGTTGGAACTGCAGTGAGATGTCTCCTCAGGCTCCTCGACTTGAGGCTGAACAGAGCTGAATCCAATGAAATCCATTTTGCAATATTCAGATTACAGCCTAGAAATTTACAGCCTAGAAATACAGCCTAGAAAGAGTAGAATCAAGCATAACACAATCCTGGTCAAAGTTTTCACCCACAGGAACTGGGAATTATGTCGGTCATAGCCATAATTTTGGGGGTGGGGGACAGGAGAGAGGCAGAACCAAAGCAAATTTGGGTAGAAAGCACAAGGACAGTGAAGTGGTTCCACTAAATCACTATAATGTACATATACCAGTGCTCACAGTCAGTGTGCTGCCTCCCCTACACTGACATCTCTGTGTTATCTGTTTCCAACCCCTGGCTTGCCATGAAGAACAGATCTCCAAATTACCTTGTAATTATGCACAGCAATGGTTTTGCTATTGCTGGTCCATCTGCACAAATCATGTCAGCCAAATGCTGCTGCTTTTAAAATACATTGCAAGATGCTAAACTCAAGTATACTCAAGAACAAGATCTTCTTCTCCATGCTAGTATTACTTTTATCACATCCAAGTTTGTTCTTATTATTAGCCAAATTGTACCTTTCCAGAATTCATTTCATACATCTGGAAAATACAACTCTTTGAAGGAGTTGAAATTCATGACCTTTTCCCGGTGTCCTATAGCAGTTTCTATTTCACCATGGACCTATATCCTCTCAAACTCTTCTTGTGCTTCTGCAAGAAATCAAATATTGTTAATAAACAACAAAATATTTCCCATAACCAACTTCTTTTAAATACTTAGTTCCATTTTGGCAAGGTGTATTTTGTAACAGGTTTGGCTTTCCTGAAACTCTTTGTACAGACTCTGGTGGTTTTTAATCAAATTGACATGGGATATGAAAACTCTTTTAAGACATTTATAAATCCATCAGTATATAATTACAAAAACCATATCCATTTATTCTGAAACAAAACTTGTATGTGAGCTTACATCTAACAGCACAGTGCATTAGCAAAGGAGAGGAGTGGAAGAGTCTTCTCAGCCACATGAATACAAAAGTAAAATTCAATAAAAATAATCAGCTTTTCCTCCTTTTCATAATTGGTTGCCAAAAAACTCATCCCATCTCAGCAGAGACCTTGGCATGGATCCTGTATAAAATCACAGTGTTCAATTTCCAGGGCCTAGCTCAAAAAGCTTTTCTTTGTGTTACATTGTTCAGCAGGTAATTGATTGGAGCTTATTTACATTTTTTTTGTTTTGGAGTTCAACTGGTGAACTCTCTGTGTTAGTGTTCTCAGAGATGAAAAATAAAGACAAGTATACATCTATTTCTGAATCATCTTTGAAGACATTTGAGCTATAAAATTTAGTCTGGTGTTCAAATCTATATGATGAAAGATCCACGTAGCTAAATCTCTTAAAACAGGAAATGATACAGAAGAAATTGTGTGTAACAAGACATTCATTACACCACTGAAAGCAAAGGTAGTGTTGAGGGGAGACATTTAATTTCATTGGCACAGAAAATGAGGATTGCTCTTGCATGTGACTTTCTAAGGTGGGTGGCAGACAGCATTAATGCCAAGCAGGGGAGTGCTCTATTGAATGTGATCAATCCAAAATACTGCTCATGGAAAAGATTTACCACATCCTGAAGCTGTAAATCTCTGCTACAGCAGAGTTTGTGCAGCATTTCAGGGAGTTCTTTACTATCCTGTACTGACTTAATCTTTTAAAGATAAGTTAAAAATATGCCAATGGTCTCATCACAGAATACCCTGGTCACTGGGAGATATGCTAATTATCAAGGGACAGACTGATCTGCATCTATACTCACCCCACAAGGGATAAAATCCTTGTGCACAGGATGGGCATGAGTGCATGTACATGAAGGAAAGAGTCTGTGCATGACATACTGCCACATTTAAGATAACATCACAAGCTAATCACAAGCCCCTGCTTGATAATACTTGTAGGAACAAAGACCAATGATGGTGTGTTCACACAGTACTTCACTGAGTCCCTATATCCTTTCCTTACGTCATCCCTTGATTAGTCTCTTGTCTTTTTCCTTTGGCCATGCACTGTCAACTAAAAATTTCTCCCTCCAGTTACACAGCTTAACATAAGCATCACTTAAATAGTCTTGAAAACACCATGACTGATTCAGTATTCCTGAAGAAAATTGTCTAGCAGTTAGTTGAAAAAATGTGCAAATGTATACATCTATATATATACATAAAGATATGTATATAGAAGCAACATCTTCAGAAAAAGTATTTTTTACATACTCAAACACCAGACCTATAAACCAGCACAACATCAATTCAAATTCCGTGTTGTGTTGCTGGAGCTCCAACAAAGCAGTGTGACTGCACTGCAAGAAACTGACACTTCCCACTATCAGATCTGTGCACTGGAGCATGCTTTATTTTTGTCAGTCAACAAAATTAATGCTAAAAATATTTCTTTTGGGGGGAATTGGAGAACTAGATCTAGATATGGATGAAGTTTGCTTTTGTGTATTCACAAGGCTGACCAGTTGCATCCGTTTACCTCCTTTCCTCTCCCTCCCCTGCCCACCACACAGCCCCTGACCAAGGAATAAGGAGTTTATGTTAGTTTTATGCTGAAAAATAATGTTCTACACTCACTTTTTCAACAAAATACAAATGTACCCCCCAGATCATATTTAGGGGGAAAAACTTCTTCCCCTGGGAAGGGGAAAAAAATCCATGTATCTTCATAGGACATTTAAAAATGGAGAAATAACAGGCAGAGGTTTGGGTAGTGTGGAATTTACCTCCTAATGAATTAAACAGCAGATGATAGTATCCCACACTGAGTCATGGCATATGGAGTAATAGTCATCTCTGTAATACAGAAATTCACTAGGAAACATTTGGAAAGTGGGAAACAGTGGGAAATCAGGATGAAACTATGAGGATGCCAGTCTAGCACACCAAGTTTGGTATAACATTACTCACTTGAATAACCTTTATTAAAGATGCAGATCATTCTGTTCACAATCTGTTCCTGTAGACTGACAGATAAATAGGCCTAGGTGAGTTTAATACCGTAATTACATATTTGTCAATCAAAGAGTGAACAAATACAGACTGAATAGCATTTCTCTACCATTTGTTTCTATTTTCTATTTTTTCTAAACATATGATTTTCATTACAAAGCAAGACTAAAAGGGACTCCTCACACAAGACACTCAAAGAAAATTATAGGAACTGGACTTTGACTCCACTTCAAACACTTTTGGTATTGAAGACAAGACCTATTAGAAGTTCATAAGAGAGTTTATTAGAAAACAGATTCTATTAGAAGTTTATTAATATCAGAGATTTCTGACTTTCCCTAATTTTTGTGTTTAATAATGTTAACAACTAACAAGCAAGATGCACAAATATTTTATGTGACATAGTTGCAATAATTAATCCATGATAGTTTTTCTGTCCTTCTAGTGAGATGGGATTCATAATTCTGTTGAAATTGTTAGAGGACCAGCATTGGCTAAACAATAAAATAAGGAACGTGTCTCTCAGGAAAATACCTATCTTATTTTTACATTAGTAGTTTGATTTTTCCTGGCACTGAAACCTCTTCTGAGTCAAAACACAGCTTTAGTAGGAGGCATAGATCTGTATAACTTTCATGAGGGTGATCCAGGTACATTAAATCTTGACAGGATATCACTGTAATGGCCAAAACTAATGTGGAAGTCTTGGATATTACTTTCCAGCATGGTTGCCCACTTCCTCGATCCCTCAATCCCTTTGCCTTGGAAGCCAGAGGGATATCATTGCTGCATTGCACTGATTTTCACTCTGCTGAATAAATGTCTTAAGCAGAGACTAAACCAGTTTGTTCATCTTCTATTCCCAATTTTCCTCACAATGGACTGGACACAGGTTTAATCCTATGCTCCCAATCTAAGCCACTCCACCACCAGAATGCCACAATAAAGGTACAACTTTTTGGTTATGAGAAGGAAACAAAGACAGGGTCAAAATTCATGTATTCAGCCATTGCAGATCTGTCATAAAACAATTTCACATTGCTTAAGTGCATCTCTCTACTGTCCAATTAATATTTAAAAACAAAAGGCAAAATCAGAAATAACGAATAATGTCGATCCTTGAAAAATGGCACAGAAATATAATCCTACAGTGTACAGCAATACATTTTGATGTGTTTACAATTCAATCGGTAGTATTTAGTGCTTTTTCCTTTTAAGTGCATCTAAAATGAAAAAGATTTTATAATAGGCTATACTGCATAGTTTAATTTTATTCTCTTATTTGTAAGAACAAATTATAATAGCTTAGCTACAGTAAAAAACATAGGGGATTTTTAAATTAGTTTCTTCTACTTGCATACTTATAGCTTCTCAGATTGTTTAGTTTAAATAATTTCAATGCTGAACTCAGCACACAGAGAAAGCTATTAACCATAGGAATAAATATTTGGAAGCTGAGGTTTTAAAAATTGCATCAACGTTATTATTCTACTTAATAATAGCTTTTTCATTGTAATTTAAAAGGCAGTTTATCTTGCAGTTAAAGTGATAAAATGTAACTGTATAAAATAAATAGCCTTTTCACAAACCACTGATTTAATTAAATTTAGAGATCATTGTGAGCTAGCTTTATGATTCAATTTTTGCATCATATTTTTATTGTTTTAATCTGAATGCCTATATATATATAGACATGCAGTTTATAAATATAGATGCAGAGATGTGTTTTGATAATTTATTTGTGCTGTGTTGCTATGATGCATAGGTTGGTGTTCTCAGCATTCTCTATTTTAACTGTTAGGAATAGTTTGACAGGGTTACAAATTCCCACAGGTCTACAAATTAGGTAAAAGTAGTGCAGTTCCAGTGAAAGAGGGGAATGTATGATTAAGAAAACTCACTTATAAAGTGAACTGATTTGCCAAATGCTTTTCCTGATTTTCTTTCCTAAGCATAAACTTTACTTGAGTTTGTAATATGGAGTATCTGGATATGCACTCTATTTTCAGCACATGGTCAAACACAGTGGGAGTCTCACGGCTGAAAACCGAAGCAGGAGATTTGCATATATATCTTTATGAAATATATATAATTTATATAGTATTTATATTTTTATTTATTATACATACTCTATATATAAATTTTTATATATATATATATATGTTAAATTTATGCACATCTTTCATAGAGCTAGCTCTTCAGCCGCTAGGGCTGCAGAAAGACCGGTGAGGAAAAAGAATGGAAAGATCTCTTACCTTCCCAATCACACATTTGTGAAAAACAACAGATGGAAAGTGATTTCCACACCAGGGTAGAAATTAGTGGGCTGGCCTAGTCCAAGGGAAAATTCTGCCTTGTTTGCTCTCACTGCTGATCTCTGTTTTTTCTATTCGCCAAGGGTCCTTTAGCAGCCTTTGCTCCAACACACTATTTTAAATCACTGTAACTACTCTGTTTGGTTTCAACAGATCATATCTTTATGAATTCCTCTCTACTGGAAGTATTGACATTAATTTTATTGAGAATTTTTTCAAAAATTTCAAAACTTAATTGTGGGAAGAGATGGGATGGAGTTGGTTTGCAGGCTGTGGGATGCACCTGCAGAAGCACCTGGCAGCACAGAGAGGATTGTGTCCACTTGATCTTGGAGGAGGAGGTGTCCCACCACAAACTCTACAGGAGAGGAGCCTGCTGGAAGCTGAAAGACAAATGAACAGTTCATAATCACCCCATAGAAGGACATTTAGAAAGCATGTTGCTGATGTGGCAACATGGGATAGGTCATGTAATGAGAATTACCATGTAAGGAAATACTGTGTCTGGAAAAGTGTCTGAAACCAGCTCGTTTCTTTGAATAAATGATTCAGATTCCCTGTTGGTCATTGTCACTCACATTTAAGTGATCACATGTATGAGCTAATTCCTCTGGGTCTCTTGTGACTGATGCTTTCCTGTGAAGTTCAAAACATTCAAATCTTGCTTTCTTTTAGCTGGGAATAAATTTTTGTATCCCACACTGTTTTACGTGAGTTTGTATCATAAAAGTAGCATCCCAGGACAAGATAAACAAGCTGATGAGATCCACCAAGATAAATTTGGTTAGTCAGAACACCAACACCTGCCAATAACACCAAGATTGAGGGTTCAATCCCTGTATGGGCCATCCATTTATGATTTGGACACCATGATCCTTGTGGGTCCCTTCCAAATCAGAATATTCTGTGAAGTCTGTGAAACCAAATATTGTCCCCATCAGCACCATGCTGAAGTGAATTCAAGGGCAGGTTGGACAGAACTCTGTTCTGGAAGGGGTGTCCCTGCAATGGCAGGGCAGTCGGAACTAGATAATCTTTAGTCCCTTCCAACCCAGGCCACTCCATGGTTATAGGATTTTATGTTGAACTCTTGGGCCTGAAGCAGTGATGGCAAACAAACCAACATAATTTTCATTAGCTACGGAAACAGCCTGACACTTCACATCCACCACTTATCCTTGTCCCCACTAGGAACCCCATACTCCTACAAGTTATGCCCATAGAATGGCTTCGGGCTCAAATTAAATAAAAAATATAAAAAATGCATTTCACTTCTTCAGGTTATCCTGCAGCCTTAGGGATGTGTGTCTACAGGTATATGTCAGCAACAGGTCAGTAAAATGTGTCAAGGAAAACACTTGAAAATTCAACTGCAAGTCAAAGAACGTGTGTTATCTTAAAAATAGTTGATTTCAGGAATGTGAAACCTCAAACTTCTGTTGAACGTCGCACTGACTCCACTTATCCAGCAAAATTTGATTTTAATTTATATATTCCTCATCTCACTTGGATGTCAAGAGTATATTTCATAATTTTAAATCAAATGAAAACTTGTATTTGGCAAAATTTAGAACTAACAATAAGTGTTGAAATTACAAAGCATTGGATCTTTCTGGCAAAAAAATAAAAATCAATAAATTAAATTTTAGTTGAAAGATCATGTTAATATGTTCCTACAATTTATTCACCTTTAAGAAAATGAAGCAAACTGACATTAACTAACCAAAGGTTTACAAAACACTATTGTAAGATGTTCAAAATTTAACAAACAAGAGGAGTCTGGATGAAATCCACTGTAAAAAAGTGGGACAACACTGTTTGAATAACTGGCATTGCCCTGAATTACCTTTAATTCACATTTTATTGTCAGTACAGCAGTTTATCCTGCAGGGATAAAGGAATACTGAAACATCCAAAATTTCATAGCAAGTACTGAGGTACAAAATTTGACTTTGTACTGAGCAAAACAAGTAAAGTCTCTGAGATGAATGAGTGCTTTCTGACAGACAGACAAAAGTACAGTCAATGATTTTCCAGTCCTGTACTTCTACTCCTGAAACATGTAAAGCCTTTCACATCAAACTAACTGATACTCCAGCACTCTTTTCTGCTATGTTATAGGAACACAGATCTTTTTTATACAGGTGATCACTACAGTTGTTGGGCAGGCTGAACCATTTTTGGAAGCTGAACTATGCAGTTTAATATTACTGTTCCCACTAATGTTCCCATGTCTGGGTCCGAGAGAGTGTGCTTTGTAGACTTTTTTCACAAAGGAAAAAGCAGCATTTGCTGTTTTGAACTGAACCTGGGGTACAAAAGTCATGGCTGCAAATAGAGAGGGATTATCATTTTGCTAACACTTGCATCTGGCAAAGTGTTGTATGCAGCCCTTTAGTTTGGCTGAAATCAAATCTCTGGAATTTCAGACCTGTAAAACCAGACAATGATGATCTCTGGCTTAGAATCTTAGAACTGGATCACACTGATCTAAACATGACTAGCTTAGCTTTAATAATTCAATTGATAATTATTTTACAAGAATTATTTTACACTGCTATTGAAGAAATCAGTTTCATAAAAACATTCTTTTACCAGTAAAAGGTACAGTAAACATGGCATAATAACAGGAGCTGATGCCCTTGAAAATATTTTATGAGTTTCTGGAATCTGAATGCACACCTTAAGAAAGGACCTATATATGGACATTTTACACTGTGTTTGCCTTAAACAGCAGCCATTTATTCAAAACCCATTTGTTTTTCTGGTTATTAATGCTCCTTATGGATTAAACGCAGGCCACATAAGGCTTTTAATTTCTTAATCTGACGGTGAGTCTTAAATAAAGAAGTGATTAGGTCTGCAGCACAGACTGATGTATTTCCTTTAAAAAAATTAAAAAATCCCAAAACTCGCAAAAAAACCCCTCCAAAAGCAACAACAAAAAGCCTCCAAACAACAAGAAAAAAGCAGCAAAAAGCATTCTGAAAAATAAAAAAAAGAAAATGTTTCTAAAACACAGAAAAATCAAGGTTTACACACTGAAATGCACTGAAGTTCCAAATCCAGCTTCTGGGATCTCAATATCTATTGTCCACCTGCAGACATAGTCTTTATAATTGTTTCCAGAAATAGATTACATGGGAATTCAAAATATGTAGAAAAAACTCTGTGCTGCAAATAAAAGCTTTGAGAGTAATATCTGGTGAGTTCATTCTCCAATGCCCATTCTCCAATGCCCACGTATGTTTAGACAGCAAACAACCCTTCTTGCAGCTTCACATCCTTTTGTTTACAAAACAAAAGAGTTTTTACAATTTTTTGCAAAACATAGAGCATTTACTGTGCTAAGGCTTGTACAGAGGAGTTGGGTATGTAGCTTAAGAGAAAGAAAAAAGACAGAGGATGGATTATTTTTCTGTGTCTGTCCTTCAAGATTACTTGCTCCAGTTATACCCTAGACAAAAAAAATTATTAAAACTGTATTTTATTTTTAAAATGTTGCTTTATTAGAAACAGTAAACAGGAACCATTTTAACTGCATACATCTGTCATCCTGCACTTATATTTCAATGAGATAGTACTCAAAATTTTATGGGACTGCCTGGAAGCACTATTACTGCTAATCATTCCTTTTCTTCCCCTGCAATTTTTTAGGAGTTAAAGGATATGCTGATGTTGGGGGATTAAGAGCAATTGCCCAGCTTCACCAGTGTTGTACAGCATTCTTAGAAGGTGTAATATCAATGGGTTAATTTAAGACCATAGTGTCCTTTATTGTATTGAAATGAGAGAATATATTTTGGATTTTTTTAGTAATTTCACATGATTTTAACAGAAATTAGTCAATAACAATTATGTTAAGCTTTTTTAATGCATTGTCACAAATCTCTGTAATCAAGTTCTCACAAATACCTTTTAAAGCATTACCATACCTCATCATTGCAAAATGTGAACAGCGCAGAAAAACTTTTTAAAGTATTTTAAGAGACTTCTGGCTTACTAGCAAGCAGCATACAGAAAAAAAATGTTGTTTTATAGACACATAGGAGAGACAATCAGAAAAAATATGCAAAACAATTGATATAAAGCTAATACTAATTCCCAATAAAGAAAATCATTCTCAAGAGCCTGTAGCACACTGTGAAGTATGTAAAATATTTTCTTCTTACAGAGTAAGATAAAGATTTCAATAAAAAAAAGAAGGTTCATTTGCTAAATTATGTCTTGCTTACATATGATAACCATTAACCTTCTCTAAGACTTAGTCAAAAATGCTCAGAAACCCTTTCAAAAAGATACTCCTAAAAGCAAATTCCAGAAAGTAATTAACTGGAATCACTCTAGAGGCTGATGAAATAGAGAATTAAATCTGTCACAATCCTCTGAAGTAACACATGCATCAAGAAAACGGTATTTAGTCCCTTCCTCTCCTACAAAATCTGAACAGTGATGTTAAAAAAAATTTTTCAAATAATCATTCGTAAGATAATACTTAAGGTGGAGAAACAAGTAAGGCACCACTCAGAGCGTGAGCATTCAGAAGAGATGAAGTGTGTGTCAGCACAAGAAAATCTACCTAGAAGTCATGCAAATCCTATGCTACACACAGAGCAGACTTAAAAGGGTTAGGTTTTGAAAACAAGCTTTCTCACTATAAAGTATCTTTGCAACCTGTCTCCAAGATCCTTTCACCACTGTTAGATAGACTTTAATTCAGAGCCATCATCTTCTTTTATGCTTTGGTGGATATATTGTTCCCTCTGATCCAGTCCATGAATTCTGATACAGCAGAAATAAAAGACATTTTAGTTTAATAATTTCCTATGGTTTTGATAAAAAATACAAAGTGTTTTGACAATGAAAAGGCAGCATATGGAACTTAACAAGGAGGAAATTCTTTGCTCATGCAAATTTTACTACTGCCTATTTAGACTAATGAATATCTCCCCTTTCAAGCTTTCTCAGGAGAAATGTTTTATACACAAGAAAGATAAAACTTCTTGGTCCCACTGACTTCTGTTGTCCACAGTCACTTAGCCACAACGGACCAGGGACTGCCATTTCAATAGGAAAGAGACAGATCCCCAACTTTATATTGCCTCTGATGTCAAAAATGAGTGAGATCTCAGTTCCTTTCTGTATTGGATTCATTTTTGTTTCAGCTCTTCCAGAACTGAAGATCTCTTCTATCCTTTGCAGAGATTTCACAAAAAATCTCCAACACTAACTTAAGTATCACATATTGCTCTGTTCTGTCTGCTCACTTGGGCTTAAAATACCCATTCTGCTGAAGTAGAATTCTTAAATATTCATCTCAGATGCTCCATTTAAAATGAAAGTGAAGTAAAGGAAAAAAAAAAAAAGGAAACACCTCACCTCATCCATTTTCTCCCTAAGAAATCGTTGCTCACTCCAGAGCACCAAAGTCTTCATTTTCTAACACTCCTGCTGTTATCACCCCATAAAATAAAGCGACACTTGAAGTACCATCTAATGGCATTTACATGGCTACAGTAAAGAGAAATGGAGCACTTTCTTCCATAGAAGTCTTCCAAGATCCCCATTTTGGGAGCAGCCTTTCCTCATAAGATCCAGCTCAAATGAGGACTCTTACTCCCAGATTAACTAGAGGTGTTAAACCTCTAGATGTCAAACTCTCTTAATGCAAGATCTAACACTTAGGCAAGTGCAGCACAGGCCTTTCCCAGGCATTTTAGAACATGAAAAAGACAGATTTTGCACCAAGTTGACCACACCAAGAGTAAACGTTCCATGTTAGAACAAAAATCCTGGAAGAGTAGCTTGAAGAGGTGGAGTCATGCAGTGGTTCCTCTGTCATTGAGGAACAGCTTGCTGTGGGCTGCTTGGTGAAATGGGGTAGACAGACAGGGATGGCAGGGGAAGCAGGCAGGGAAGAGGTAGCTCTGCAGGGAGATGAACTCTTTAGGTACTCCCTTCTCAGCAAGAAACCAAAAATGGCAGGGAAAAATTATGGTGCAGTTGACTGTGTTTATGTGCTGAGACTCTTCCTATATTTTAGCACTTGTAGGACGACCATTGGTCAAACTGGCAACATTTATCCAGGCTTTTGGGCCTGCCTGCATCCAAGAGGGGTCACTTGCAGCCCAGTTTCTCCGCCAGTCAGGCAAAGTATCCCTGGGCACAGAGCCTCCCTCTGTTCTCTCCGAGCTGCTTCCTGCGCAAAACACGGGTTAAAGTTCCCAGCACATGTAGAGCACCTAAAGTAATTTTTCACCACATGCCAGAAAATGGATTTATAAGATATGTAGAGGCATAAATAAAAATTAAATTTGTTTCTCACATGCTGCAAAAGGGCATGGTCAAATAATGAAAATAAAAAACTAAGCACTAAGGGGAAGTTTGAAGACTTGTCACCCAGAGTGATGGGGAAAACTTAGCCTAGGAAAGCTCACACACACTGTGACTGTCACTGTGTCATTAGAAAGAAATCAGGTCTGAAGCCACAGGAATAACCTCAGTAACTCAAGACCAGGGAAAAAGGGGAAGACCAAATCCTCCAGGTTAGCAGATGATAAAAACGGAGGAGATCCCCAGGAAACAGCTTTTAAATGGCAGAGAACGTGTTCACTCTTTCAGAAAAGAAGATGGAGTGCCTCTATGTCTCTGCAGAGGTTATCATACCACATTTATAGTAAAGATTTTTTATCATGATTATTTGGTACTGGTACTATGGTAACAGTATGGTTGGCAATAAACGTTCTGTGAAATGTCTTAAATTATTTCCCAAACTCGACAAAATGTTACTGGTGCATTCACAGTATAGTACAGCACCGAAGTATAAACATATTTGCAATGTGCTGTCTATACATTTAGTAATATTTTTTTTAATAGTAGTAACAAGAGGAGCTTACCTAAATTCCCACATGAAATAAACTTAACCCATAAGAGTATTTATCTTTCTAAATATTATTATGAATATACAAATGGAGGTAATAGACATTCCGGGCTTAAGGACAAAATTGAAGATATAAAATGAAGAAAAAAATAATTTACGTTAAAATAATCTTCATTATTTTACATAATATTCATTATATAAAACAATCTTCATTTTATTTTGAAAATGAATGCGTATGCATTAGGCTAATAATTAGGCTATGATATCTGGATCACTTCCACCAGACTTCATGTCATAATTTGAAGCACTGGAACAAAGCTGAGTAATAAATGCATTTTCAAAGTTGCATCATAAAGAAACAATAATATTTGATTCTTCAGGAAAATATGGTATAATATTTGAAGAACCTAAATATACATAAAAATAATTTTAATTTTTTTAAGCATTTAAATCAAATGTATCTAAAATAATCTAAATTGTACCAAATATTGCATTTTAGAAATACTCAGAGCAGATTTCTTCTTATGACTGTGAAGACTGTTTTCTTAAGCTTGATTAAAAAAAACAAAGAGTATCTTCAAATACCCAGAAAGACACTAATATTTTTTAAATGTTTTCTTACATCTCAGACGAGAAACTGGCAAGTGGACTATTGGTGCCCATATCCTATTTTGAAAATCTGCATCAGCATGGAAATGTTCACTTCTTGTGTGCAGACATTTAATCCAAGAACCCTTCTTTTCTGGTAAATGCACTTAAGGAAAAATATTATTGCAGTCAATCTTTGCAATCCTGAAGGGAATACAGCTCATGTTTTATTGTTTGACAGAGCCATTTAGGGTCAGGAGTGACAATAAGAGGATCATGAAGTTCACTCACCTTTATGCTTCTTTAAAGGATAGATCAACTTCATCCTAATATGTTGCACTTTATAATGCTTGCCTTTAGACTTAACTGTCTGTGTGAAAATTAGTATGACCAAGTAAGATTATTATTTATTTAATGCCTGCTGACTAAAAAATGTCTGTTTTCTGGAGAGGTTACCACCAATGAAGGCTCATTTTGTTGTTCAGTGTAAGTTACATGCTCCTTCTCTTCAAAAAAGTAAAATTCACACACATACAGGTTTGCAGATGAGGTCCACTTGAAATACCTTTCAGGCAAATAAGTGATAGTTATTTGAATATTCATAATGCCATATCACAAATCCAGATACTGCTTTAATGGCTGATGAATCAAGGTCACAGGAAAAGAGTCAATAAAACACTAATTTCACAAGGAAGTCCTTCTCTCAAACTGTTGTCATTCTGAGGTAATTTCTTGATTACAGGACTTTGATTAATGCTTATGCTTTTTCATTTTAGTAGTTATCAAACATTATTATTCTTTAAAAACCAGAGAATTTATGGACAGAGCTAAAGTTATAACAAAGAAAAGAACAACAATCCTTAATCTCCTCTGTCATATTGTGACTGAATATCTTTTGTGGGAAGACTCTAATTGCAAGTACAAATTACTTGGGGCTGAAATCTGACATTCAAGGCTGGTGGTTGAAATGAATCCTTAAGTATTCACAAGTAACAAGACCTTTGCTATCACCAAAGAAGTTGCAAGTGTTCAAACACATATTTCCCTGGGCTGCTGGAAAACACAACCCTCTGAGCAGTTAAATGTTCTTAAGTCAGTGTCTTTGTCTTTCTGACAATGTTAATAAATTAGTGTTGGCATTGGTGCTGTAGGACATAATCATCTTTGGCGTGATGACTGGTTGTGCTAGACTGTGCCATATGTCAAAGAATTGCAAGAGCATCAAAATTCTCTCACTCCACCCAAGTACAATCACGCTCTTCCATTTGAGGCAAGAACACAGCTTAATCCTAGAGTTTGAAGTTAACTAGACTTCCCTTGTCTCACAGAAAGATGCTTTTAAAATGCCATTTCAAACCTTTTGTCTACCAGGGCTTCTTCATTGTCTTAGTTTAGAATGTTGCTAATACCTTTGTGTTATTGTTGCTTTATACATGCATATGTACATTTATATATGTGTAACAATCCAAAAAGTTTGGCCAATCAGACAAACATAATCTGGAGGTTTCTCACCAGATATTTCTTGGATTTCAAGCACTAACATTTTCAACATGATTACAACACTTACCACAATTCTTTGAATGATGTTTTCATGACAAAAGAATACAAGATGCAAGAGTACTGCATAAAAACACAGGTAAATTTAACTCAGAAGGTAATAGCCCTTCATAGAAATGGTTGTTCCCAGACCTTCCTTTGCCTCCCACCAAAATTAGTCTTAATTTTTTTTTTCCAGATGAGAGTTTTAAGAGCAATTCTTGAATCATTTCAGGCAAACATATCCACACCTCCCTTTCCATCTGCCTGTGAGCAGCGTGTAGGATGTGCCATGCTGGTGGTTATTGGTGGCAGTGGAGGTGGGTGCTGGTCTCTGCTGTTGCATTCCCTGAATCTCCAACACATCACTGAGACAGCTTAGCCTGCCCATGTCTCTCCTCCACGTTTAGAAGGAAGGTGTTTGATCCCTGTAACACTGAGGTTAGGAAAAATAAGTTTTTTCATTGCACTCCTAAGATTTCAGTCAGTTCTGGAGATATTTCAATTCTGCCTGCCATCATATCTCAGCAAGTAAAAGTACCAAGGATTATCAACTAAAATATACTCTGCCTATTGACAAAAGGCAAATGCACAGGGGGAATATGGCATTTGGGACAGAAGCAGCACTGCAATTTACTGGTTTGCTTTTGTCTCAGGCAAGAAATAATAAGTCTCATTTAATAGGGTTCATTTAACATTATCAGTCAAATCACCTCAGCACTTTGAAGAACACGATGTCTGGTATCCTGAAAAGAGGAAAAAATAGTTTTTCTATTTATATATTCCAAATATCAACCCAATTCAATTCTGTCATTTTAACAAGATGTCCTACTTATATTTTCTTTCTGAAATGAGTCTAGAGAAAGAGCCCTCCTCATTTTAGGGCAGCAATGAAGATAACAAGCCAAGAATGGAGTACAATTTGGAAGTAGAAATTGCAGGCTTCTGTCTTTGGGGACATAATTGATAAGGGAAATAAATTTAGATTGCTCTCAGTAACCATGTTATGCAGTCACAGTCTTTCACATATGTTGTCTTACACACAAAGGTTTTCTAAACAGTTATTGCATAAAGAATCACACAAAATTTTCAAGTCTTACTTTGAAATGGTTAGTGCTCTCTAGTGACAACATGAAGTTTATAAACAAAAGATTTGACCAAATATATAAACTTTCATTTCAATATTCACAAGACAAACAGAAATTGATCTCTGAAGACACCACTTCTCCCTTTTTGCAAAAAGGGAGAAATATGAAATCTATTTTGCACAGACAGGATAATTACTGCACGTTCCTTTTCTTGTTTCTTCCAAGGGGAGAAATTGGAATTACTTTCACATTGAAGAGGCAAAACTCTTCCTGTCACTGGACTTCAAATTATTTTAATTGCTTTTGTTATTTGTTAGTTATTTCAATCAAAATATTCAAACTTCACTTCTCTAAACTGTTAAGTTTCCAGTCACATAACTAGGGGTTAGTAATGTAAGTATAAATAAATTTATTAATACATATTTGCATAAAATAGGTCTAAAGGTTTTATTTTTTTACTGTAATTACTTACTAGTTTAAACAGAATTTAAGATGTCCAGATTTCTTATATTTTTATGGTAATAACTGCTTTGATAATACCAAACACATTTTTTATAAGTCTAGTGAATCTGAGTGTGAAAGCATTCGGTTCTTCACAAGGCATAGTCATTATTTCTAATCAAAATTGGTACTGGAAAAACTTCAAAATGCACAAAAATACTTCCCGGACATTTTAAGCCTATCAAAGCAACACCGTAGCTTCACAATTTTTAGATAAAACTTCCTTCTTGTGATTTTTATTTAGGAATTTTCTATTGAAGGATTGTATCAAATTGCTTCCAAAAAAACCCCAATTAATGTAGCAGTAACTATTTCTCCCTAATGTGAAATAAAACATGCAGCTTTTGAGAAAAATTCCCTCATTCTTGAATGTTTCTCATTAGTTCCTTTGTGCTCAGTTTTATATAGTAGATTCATAGAATCACAGAATAATTTAGATTGGAAAGACCCTTAAAATCATTAATCTCAACCATTAACCCAGCACAGCCATGCCCACCACTAAAACGTGGTCTTAAGTGCAACATCTACAAGTTTTATAAATCCCTCCAGGAATGGTGACTTGCAATGTGATGAGGGCTGGGCCAGAGACAGAGAAAACATACACTCCAAGCTTCTTGTGACAAACAGCCTCCAGCTTATTCCCACAGGTCCTTTTATAGGAATTCCAATTACACATGTGATTCGTTGAGGTCTTAGCCCTGTCCAGCTCTCTGGCCAATGAATCTGCATTTAGTGCTGATTGACATTGGCTGAGGGTCCCTGTGTAGATTTGAATCTAACCTATCCTTGCCCACCCAGACATTCCAATGCTACAGTGACTCCACCACTTCCCTGCACAGTTCCAGTGCTCAATAACTCTTCTGGTGAAGAATGTTTTCTAATATCCCATTTAAACCTCTGCTGAGGCAAGCTCAGGCCACTTTTTCTCAGCTTTGTGCTTGAAATCTGGGAGAAGAGCCTGAACCCCACCTGGCTACACACTCCTTTCAGGGAGGTGTAAGAGAGCATTAAGGCCCCTCCCGAGTCCCTTTTTCTCCAGACTAAACACCCCCATCTCCCTCAGCTTCTCCTCATCAGACTTGTGCTCCAGACCCTTCCCCAGCTCCACTGTCCTTCTGTGCATGGGTTCCAGCACATCAGTGTCTTTCTATCCCAAAATTTATCGCAGAATTTGAGGTGCAGCCTCATCGTAGCCCAGTACAGGGGATGGTTGCCATCCACTCTGGCAAGCCACAATGCACGTAGCCTTCTTGGCCACCAGAGTTAATGTTCAGACGCTGATGACCATCACCCCAGATCTTTTTCCCCTGGGCAGCTTTGCAGCCATCCTGTCCCCAGCCCATAGCGCTGCCTGGAGTGGTTGGTTTGTCCTGATTCAAGCACAGGATCTGGCACTAGGCCTTGTTGAACCTCAGGCCACTGTCCTCAGACTATAGATCCAGCCTGTCCAGATCCCTCTGCAGACCCGTCCTGCCCTCCAGCAGATCAACACTCCTGCCCAGCTACGTGTCATCTGCAAGTGAATGAAGGTGCACTAGCTCCCCTCATCCAAATCATTGATAAAGAAGCAAAACAGAGTTTTTCCCACTACTGAGCCCTGGGGACACCACTTGTAACCAGCAGCCACCTGGATTTATCTCCTTTCACCATCACTCTGTGGGCCTGGCCATCCAGACAGTTTGTAACTCAGTGAAGAATACACCTGTCCAAGCCATAAGCAGCCAGTTCCTCCAGGAGAATGCTGTGGGAAATGGTGTCAAAAGGTTTATTACAGTCCAGGTAAGAAAACACCCTCATCCTTTCCTTCATTTGCTAAGCAGGTCACCTTCTCATGGAAGGCCATTGGATTGGTCAGGCAGGACCTGCCTGTCACAAACAGAGCTGCTGGGTCTGATCTGCTGGCTGTCCTACAAATGCTGTGTGACTGCACTCAGGATGGTCTGCTCCATCACCTTCCCCAGCACTGAGGCCAGGATGACAACCCTGTGGTTCCCCGTAACTTTTATCCAGATCTTTGAAATGGGCTCGCCATTTGCTCCCTCCAGTCCTCTGAGACCTCCCTGGTTAGCTGGGACAGCTGGTAGATGATTGAAGGTGGCTCGTTGAGCTCTTCTGCCAGCTCCTGCAGAACCCTTGGCTGGATCTCCTGAGGTTTGTGTGTCTCTAAGTGGTGTAGCAGGTCACTGACCTTTTCTGCTTGGATTACAGGGCTTCATGCTGCTCCCCACACCTGTCTTACAGCTCCTGGGACAGGGTACTCAGGGGATAGCCAATTTTACTATTAAAGTCTGAGATAAATACCATGTTAAGAATCTCAGCACTCCTCCCATCCTTTTCCACTATGTTTTCCCTGCGTCCAATAAAAGATGGAGATTGTGCTTAAACCTCCCTTTGTGGTTGATGTATTTTTCATTGTATTTTACAGCAGTAGCCAAATTAAGTTCTACTTGAGCTTTGGCTCTTTGGATAGTGCTCTCCCCTGCATACTCTCCTGTTTTCGTTGCAGGACTCTTGAGCTGCCTAACCCTTATTCCAGAGGTCTTGACAGTTTTTTCTGTTGAGTTTCAGGCAAAGCTCTCTGTGCATATGGCTGACCTTTAGGCACATGAGAATTGTCACTTCCTGAAATAAGATAAGATTATCTTTCTATCTTTCTATCTATCTAGGATATTTCCAATAAGATTTCCTTCCTGAAAGTAATTCTCTTAATTTCATAATAATTATGAGGTAGTGGCAGGGGTAGGAAGAATTTAAGAGACAGATACCATTACCTCTTATTTCAAATTATTGTCTTTTTGATTCTGAAGGCAAAATTAGGAAGTTATTTTAAAAACATGGATTTATTTTCATTATCACTGCCTCCTAGTCTATTTCCTGTGCTAGAGGAGTATTACTAGTCAAATATTAAAGGACTATATGTTGCACTATAGAAGTTCAGACATTGAGTTATTAAATTAGAACTAATAAAAACATTTAACAAAAAATAAGAGTTGAAATTACATATATGTTAAGAATTCCTGCCTCCTTTGTGAAGTGGATAGGTACTGATTTTACTTGATCTGTAAAGTGGTATGTGAAGTAATTTTTTCTGAGCTTGTCATACCACCACAATAATCCATTCTGCTCAATCACCAATACCAAAAGTGACATTGCAGTGTAAACACCAGCACTGATGACCATGCATCAGCCTCAGTCTGTGTGCATAGAGCAGATGCTCAGCAGTGCATATAAGAGTAGGAAAAATCTCTCAACATCTATGAAGCCCAGAACCCTTGATATTACCTCTTAGTCTTTTCTTGGTTTCAGAAAAATCTACATTACTGTGCTTCTTCAGTTCAGACTTGATTTGGGTTGGGGGTTTTTCCTGGTAACTTTTTTGCACTTTGAAATAATCTTTTAAGAGAACCATCTAGTCAACCACTAAAGATTGCACACAGAAAACTTGCAAATAATACCAGTCTGAAAAGTCATAGTTGAAGTATATAGGCTGAAAATTCCTTTTGTATGAGTAAGTTTAACATGTGCATATTTTCACACAAAATGAAAGGATCATATATACTGTTACAGCAGCTGCTGTAAGTCACCAAGCCTCCATTTGTCTTAGAAGGGACTCTGAACTCACAGGAATCTACCTCAGTAGATTCCTTCAGAGGATACTGCTCTTGGAATTTACTGAACAGGTTAAGAGAATCATAGGATATAAACATATTCACAAAAAAAATTCTATTTCTTTATCAGGTACAAATACTTGCTTGCATACAAGCTAAGAGAGGAATTTTCAGCTATTATCTAAGGCCATAAGTGTATAGCAGTAAGCTAATTTTTGTGAAGTTTAGTGTGCTTTCTCAGAGATTGGAAAGAGCCACAATACAAGAACTGTTACCTGTTTAGGTAAAAAATCAAAATAATAGGGAGTCTTCTGTAGCTGATGGGTTAACCAGGAAGTTTTCGAAAAGTGGAAAGATTTGATTTGTATTATATTTTTCAAAGGATGTAGGAAGAAAATTACAATATTGTAATGGCAGCATTGTTCTAGGAGGGGAAAACAAAAAGCAGGATTTTTTTCTATGTTTATTTCTTATTATTTTTTTTCTTGAATCTAAGTGGGGTCTCTTTTTTTTTCACTCACACAAATAAAAATGCATTTCCACATGCAGTATTATGCAAATAATAGTATAAAATGGTTCTATTTACAGAAATTCATTCGTTTGCTAAAAATGGTGTGAAGAAGTGTGTTTTATGACTTTATATTAACAAATTTTTGTTTTCTTCAAGCATTAAGGGTTTCTGTGGTTTAGATTTCCACCTGTATTACTATTACTTGTATCAAGTCAGGACATATATACCAAGTAATGCCTCATTATAACTCTGTTTCTGGATGATTTATTAATGGCTGAAGTAAATGTGACAGAAATACATTAAGGATTTTTTTTTTACTTGAATTTGAGAAGTATAAATCAGATACAAGCTTTAGAAACTGCTCACACTTTACAAATCAAAAGTATTTTCTGAAGACAGACCCATGTATTCCTAAGGCACTGGTTTCCACGAAAACAAAACCACTTTTCACATTCAGGATAAGTTTTAAAAATGGAGGGAAATCTACTGAGGTTTAAATTTTTAAATTAAATCCAGATATTGTGGAGATATGTAATTACTTAATTATGCATCTATAGATTTCATGTTATTCCTTTATATAAGTGCTTGCACATTTCTAGAGCTTTGAATTGATAGTACTTGAATTGATTCAAGTACTTAACCTTAAGGACCTTAGCCAAAACTGAATAAAAGGTAGAGATATGAATCTAAGATATTTGTGACACATGCAGTATTTAAATTAGGATTTCATTTCAATTTGCATGATATTTTATTGTGTCATGTGGAACTTTCTATACTGAAACCAGAAAATTTTGACAAATTGCAAATTAGGCAGCTACATTGTATTGGTCATTATAATTAAAATAAAAAGAAAGAAAATCAAACAAGCAGGAGAGCGCCACTTTCTTGCTGGTCAGACAACAGAACTCTAGCAAAGAGCCGTCCAAGAGCTACAATTCTGGTGACTGGCTGCCTCACAGTCTCTTCCAGACTGTCATCAGCACCACCTCCTCACAACATTAGAAATTAAGTGGATGCTAAGCATTTTAATCATTAATAAATTCAAAGTCCATTACCTCCATTAGGTTGCAGGAATATAATTATTCTTAGCTTTTTTTGCCTAGTTACTGGTACCTATCAAATATCCAAGTCAAGCATTTAAGAATAATCACTGCCAGTCACGAACACCAGTTGAACTAGAACTCATTAAGCAATTAGTAACTAATTTCAAAACCAGTGACAGACAAGAATGGGAGAAATAATACATTCAACCAATTTCTGCCATGTCTAGCTAGTAGAAATAACTTAAAGGAAGGAAAGTACTCCTGCATATATGAAAATGACAATACTCTCTAGATTTAGGAGGTGGCCTCAAGTTCCAAAGCAGAAATGGGTATCCTCTCTTTAACAGCAAACCATGTTAAAGCATTTAAATGACATACAAAATGCATAAGGACATTCAGGTACCTAAAATGGGTGGAGAACCTTTCTTACCTTCAGCGTTTCCTTTTGTTTTCTTGGATATTTATCAATTTATCCTTCCTGATGGTGCTATTTGCCAGCACTTCTAATGCAGTGATACCAGCTGGAAACAGTAATCGATGTCTGTTCAAGATTCAGATGCATAAAGAGACCTTTAGGGAATGGAGAAGTGGTTGGTTTATTTCATAAGGTGGCCAAAGAACACATTATTGTCACCTCTGACCTTTATATAAGACAAATTGAAGAAGGAAAAAGCTACTTCCTCTGTTTTCCTTTCTCTGCAGTCTTTCATTTTGACCTTTCAGCAGTCCTGTCATAAAAGGAAGATCCAGGGAAGACTAAGCTAAGGACATAATCTATACCATTTCTTTCAATAAGCAGCAAGAACGATCCATTAACAAAATTAGACAACAAGCGCAATAAAGGAGAGTACAGTATCACAGACCTGAAATAGATTTTGTTTCCTGTTTGGCAGGATTATGTTCTATCTTTGGCCCAAGGCTGCTGAGGCACGTGGAATTACAGGCACAGGAAGCAGAGGCCTACTCATCATGGAACTTCTTTCTTGATTAATCCTTTCTGAGGACCTCAGCTTCAATAGAGAAGTTAAATTATCATTTGCCAATTTCAATCAAGCCTATAATTTAGGGCTTAGATTTAGGAGACATGAAGTTCTAACTCCTAAACACTTACTATAATGTACCTGCTATAAATTAAATACATGTAAGTCCTAAGCTTTAGTGCAGTGAGTTATCCTTGGAGACACTCAAAACCAGATATGTCCTTAGGAGCCTGCTCTAGATAACCATGCTTGAAGAGCAGAGCTGGGCTAGACAATCTCCAGCTGTCCTGACAAAAATCAACCACTCTATGAATTTACTTACCCCTTCTTAGAGCAAGCAAATAATTTTGACAATACCAATAAAACCAGTGCACAATCACTCAGTCTTGCCCTTTCTACTTGAAACATGATATGCAAGATGAGCTGAACCAGTGACCATCATTCTTCCCTGATTCCTGCACCAGTGCTCTATCACACTCTTTTTTTTTTTTCCTAATCTCTAATCTAAACCTACTTTCTTTCAGTTTGAAGCCATTTCTCCTTGTTCTGTCCCTCTAGGCCCTTGTCAATAACCTCTTTCCATTTTTCCTGTGGGCTCTCTTCAGGTACTGGAAGGCCACAATTAGGTCTCCCAAAAGCCTTCCCTTTTCCAGTCAGAACTATTCCAGTTCTCTCCGCATTTCTATTTTATTTTTCCCTCTCATTTGGGAGCCATTCTCACAAGATCAAGCTTCACACCACTAACCTGCCTAGTTAGTAAATGCTGGTAGCACAGAAGCATGAAAATAGTCTCTGATCCTCAGCTCTGCAGGCAGTGAGTATGTGTGAACACACCAAACCAGAACTCACCTTGTAGAGACTCCTGCAGAACAAACTGCCTCAGGGTCAGAAGCAGGCTGTGCTAATTATCTTCTGTGATATCTGCACACTATAGCTCTGACCAAGGCCCATTTTAAGGGTTCTGCTATTGAAAGATAGGCCTACAGTATTTTTTAATGCCGTGCAACTAGTCTATATATTAAGAATTAAGGAGATCAGCTTTCTGCTTACAGTCTTCTTAGGAGCAAAATGTAGGAGTGTGATTCAGATTATACCATTAAAAATGCCCAACTGTCTAGTGACTTTTAACATGTGTGCAACATGTTGAAAGTCACTCATAGAAGCACCAAGGTGAGTTGGGACACTCCCTGCATTAGGCAAAATCCAACAAAATGACTTCACTAAATCCAAATGGACACATGGAAACACATGAACACACATGCATGCATGGATGTGTGCATATGCCCACTTTGGTCAGAGATCATTCTGGCCAGCAAATCTCATATTTCGTCATCACAGACAGTCATTTACAATGCCTAGACTGCAGTCTAAGAGGAACCTCTGTGATGTGTATTTCCATCTTCCCTAGGGTCTGTTTCTTAGGATTATGTAGTATTTTTCTTAAGAGAGGACAGCAGTGTGGTTTCTATCAGGTACTCATGCTTTGTGATTCATCACCCTTTTAAAGTGAGGTTAGTAGAGAAGTTGTTAGTGCCAGTTTTTAGTGGGAAGTGGGGCTTGGGGCTTGTGATACACATTGAGCAGGTTCTCCATGTTATGTATGTGACACAAAGTGTTCGGAGGAAAAAAAATAAGAAACATCCGCATATTTTTCTTAATATCAATCTGCTTTGAACATCTGGAAATTTCACTGCTTAAGGACTTCAAGTCAGGGTAGTTACTTGAGACCCTGTGTTCATCAAAAGTTTTCATAGCAACTAAGGAAGATGAAAGTAGCACAGAATAAAAGACTCACAGGTTTATTACTGCTATGTCTCTGGTACTTTCTAGAGTACACTGATAATTCACCAGTCAAAAGAAAGCTTCATCCTTGCTGAAAGTATCAAAATCTGTATCAGAGATATGTGTGGTGTAAAAAGGATTATGACTATTTATGATGAAATTCTTTGGTCCCTTATCTTAAACTTGGTTTGGACAAAACCCACTAGCTATGATTTTTCCTCCCAATTGCTTTCAGAACCACATCCATGTCCAATATCCTAACCCATGCATCTCCTATTCAGTGAATGAAGTGAAGCTGACATTATTAGTAAATGAGCAGATGTCCTCATTTGTTCACTCCTCTTAGCCAAGATGTGACATTGTCCTCACCTCACAAACTTCATAAATCCACTGCTGCAGAATATCTTCACATGTGGATGTTGGAAATAATGAAGCCATTACATAAAAAGGAAAATCAAGGTGGGGAATTGTGGGGGGGAGGGGTGGGAATGGGGAGCATTTTATGTGATTGAAAACATGGTTGATGGACTCTGCACATAAATTAAAACACATCTTGCCTTTTTAATCTACCATTGTAATTCTTTGAAAATGTCTTGATATAATGATCAGTTTTCAGTTTGGTGTGATTGCAAACATGCTGAATTGAGTTTCTGTCCAGAGATAGAAAGAATGAGTCCACTTTAGTCTTGAACTACATGAATATTGGTTTCAGAAGAAACACTGAAATTTGGGGGAAAGGCATAATTTTATAGAGAACAAGAGAAGCTACATTATAAAAAAAATAGGCTGGTTATGCCTTGATATTTGGAAAAACCAAAATAATTTCCTGACTTTTTAAGCATGCAGAAATTGATAATGCTACTTTTCTATTCAATAAGACACAAAATTTATTTTTGATTTTTCCCACTCTCCGTATAACACTAGAAATTAATATCATATAAGAAATGAAGCTCATGTTTTCCTATCCAATGAACATGTATAACATGAGGCTTAAGAACATCTAGGCTGACACATGCAGGTGTTTATTATAATTTCTTAGGTACTCAAAATCCCTTATCTTCTCTCCTTTTGCTTTTGTTCCATCCATTACTTATGAATTTTTCTTTTTTTTTCCTAAACAATTTTACACCAGTTAGAAAAGCACACAACTGACCTGTTTCAAATTTGCAGCCACTATATTTCAAGAAATAGACACAAAACTAAAATTACTTTTACTTTTAATAATTCAGTCTTTCCTAGATCTCTGTTTTCTCAATTTTTCTATGAGTCTTTGCAACAAAGTAGAATGGAGATCTTCTAAAATGCTAAGATTGCAACTGAAGTAGTCAATCTGCCTGATTTTATTCTCATCCAGGCATACTCTTTACAAAAAGCAGAATGTGTACATGAAAAAGAGACTCCCAAGTATTACCAAGTATTCACTGTTCAGGCTTCACATTTGCACTCAAAATAAACCACAGTATGGTGTCATAAAGTTAAATGTAACTACATGGACAAGAAAATAAAATTTGTACCGTAATTGAAAGTCAGGATTGTACAATAAAAATGTCATTCTGTATATTTGCCCAACTCGATAATTTTTAAAAAGTGTATCAGTTTTAACATGTTAATGTGCATATATATTTAATACAAAAATGCTTCAAAAATTATACTCTTTGAAAAAAAATTGTCTTATTTCAGAAAATATCCCATTTTTACAGAAATTTTGTTTCTGCTGTAGGGGAGGAAAACATTTCAGACATTCTGAAATGGTGCAGAACACAGAAATACTCCATTACCCTCCTACAAGGTATTCCATGATAAGCTCTGGTCGGTGAGATGCAGTTCCATACTTCTGGCTTATGGAGTACCAGCTTCCAAATTGGCTCATAAATCATCTACTGGGGACACTTAGGATAGTTCAGACAAGGTGCTGAAGTGTGAGGCAGTCATTAAAATTGAATCAATTTCCCAGAGAACGGGCAAACAGAGAACCAGACACGATTCAGTTTTTTTTTTATCATGAAATCACTCAGCTTACATTAAAGGAAAAGCTCGAGGTCTTGTTTACAGTATCCAAAACCAGAAAACTGGCAGGTGCTTATCTACACAGTAGCTGAAAAAGCAAAAAAGGCTGTGCTTAACAGATTTATTCTGCATTCAATGTGAAGTGTCTGAATCTGCACTTACTTGACTTCCTGTAGAAGGCTTTCCTGAAACACTGTTTATCATAAACTGCTCTGCCAAAAAAACCCCATCCATTCATCATCAATAGTGTTTACTTTTTGGATGCACTAGTTTTGACAGTTAACTTCCTTTTAGTATTTTGTGTAGGGTTTAGACTGCTTTAATCTTTCCCTCACTTCAAATAAAATAAATTATAAAAAACTAAACTTACTGAGGAAATAATCTCTTCTTTCTCTGAGATACACATTAAACAAATTTCTTGGTGATGCAAATGTTTATCAGACCAAGTGTCATCTCCTGTACCCAACTGAACTCATGCAGCTGCTTTCAGCAGCACAATCACAGGCACCTCATAATTCCCTCTATAGAGGGTGGAACAAAACTCCATTGGGGTTATATTTCACATCACTCTGCGTGTTAACAAGCATACTGGTAAAAAATTCTTAAAAGGGTAAAAAGGTTTGGGGATAATCATGGACAGCCTCTATTGAAGATACAGCAACAGATATTTTCAAGTCAGTTATTTAAATATACTGAAGATTTCAAAAGGAAAGTCATCCAGATAATTAAGATGGGAAAACTTCTAAAAAAGGTCAATATTTTCAGGGTTTTGCCCTCCACAACCCACAAAATTCCATAAAAGAACATTTTTTATTGTCTGTTGTTCTATTCTGATTTATACCAATGTCAACATTCCTCCTGGAGAAGTGAAACATCTTCTTTTCCAGTATTGGAATTGTAGTGACAGGACATGAAGTAAAGGGTAAAAATTAAAAGAGGATAAATTTATATTAGATATTAGGAAGAAAGTTCTTACTGTGAGGGTGGTGAGGCACTGGAACAGGTTGCTCAGAGAAGCTGTGGATGCCACATCCCCGGAGCTGTTCAAAGCAAGGTTGGATAAGGCCTTGAGCAGCCGGATATAGTGGAAAGCGTCCCTGCCCAAAAGAAATGAATTGATCTTTAAGATCCATTCCAGCCTTTTAACAACCTTAGCTTCTGTGGTAACTTTGTATGAGAAGTCTAGTTATATTAATATACATATATGCATATATACACATTTCTATTGTGCAGAAGCAGAAGAACAGAGAGAAGGAGTAGAGAAAATTTTGAATTGCCATAGTTATATTTGGATTATATTCACACATTTCATCATATCTATGACCATAGAATCATAGAACAATTTATGTTGGAAGGAACCCTAAAGATCATCTACTTCCAGCCCCTGTGCCACGGGCAGGGACACCTTCCACTGGACCAGGTTGCTCAGAGATTCATCCATCCTGGCCTTGGACACTTCCAGGGATGGGTCAGCCACAACTTCTCCAGACAACCTGTTCTAGGGCCTTATCACCCTCACAGGAGAGAACTTTTCCCTAATCTCCAATCTAAATCTATTCTCTATCAGTTTGAAGCCATTCCCCCTTATTCTGTCATTCCAGGCCCTTGTAAATAGCTTCTCTCCATCTTTCTTGTATGTTCCCTTCAGGTAGTGGAAGGCCACAGTTAGGTCAACCCAAAGCCTTCTGTTTTCGAGGCTGAACAATCCCAGCTCTCCCAGCCTTTCCTCCCAGCAGAGCTGCTCCATCCCTCTGATGCCCTCGGTGCCTCCTCTGGGCTGGCTGCAGCAGGTCCCTGTCCTTGCTGTGCTGGGAGCCCAGAGCTGGATGCAGCCCTGCAGGTGGGCTCTCAGCACAGGGGGCAGAGGGGCAGAATCTCCTCTCTCAACATTAGAAGAACCAAAAAAGTGACAGTCATAACAAACAGACCATACCATGCTTCCTCTGTGGATGAGACATTAATCTTTCCAGGGGTGCTGTGTCTTACAGGTGCTTTGGGCATTGTGCCATCAATCTTTGCATTGCTTTGAGTTGTACTGAAGCCATAGAAACAATAAACTTGGGAAGATTATTTCTGCCCATAAAAAATGCTTGATTGCTCTTTCTCCAGATTTTCACTGCTGATGAACTCTTGCATTTTCAACACCAACACATAATCTCAAGTAAAAAAGAAGTGTGGGTATGAAAACCTGCATCTCATTTAAAATGCTGTATGAAAACTGTTCTTTCATCCTAAAATGAACTATTCCTTCACCTACATGAAAGGAACACTAAAACAGTGGTACAAATAGCAATTACTCATTTTGTTCCCCAAACATAAAGCTTTTTTTATTTAGCAAACCTTGCTGGTTTATTTGTGTGCTACTTGGTGACTTTTGTCATCTAGTGGCCACCATTGAAAACAAGGATGGATTTTTAAAAATTTCAACATGATCTGGGCACCTTGGGTACAAATTTGTAGCATTTTAATGCACGATGTGACTTATTTCTGTTCAAATGTATGTATTTATTGTTTTACATGGAAATGATGTTACTATAAAAAATATGAACAAAGCTTTTCAAGAAAAATAGTTGTATGTGAACTCACTGAGGGGTCAAAGCTGTGTTTGTTATATGTATGAAGTATATTATGTCAATGTCAATAGTTTTTCACATAACAGTTATCAGTATTACATGCTACATTCATATAGTTCTGATTGGTTTTAATTCTAAAATTCACAATAAAAATTACAGGTGAGTTTTTTATCAGCTGTTGTGAAAATGTGTAAGAATTACATCTTACCACAAGACTTTATTTTAACAAATAGTAGATTTTAATATATTTATGAAGGATTTATTGATGTTTTAAATATATTATAAAACAAGTATCATGCAAAAGCCATCCTTTTTTAAGTAGTTATGATAGTACAAGGTCTTACATTCTTGTAGGAACCAGAGCAGACCATACCTGGGTTACCTACCTGACATTCTGCCTCCAGAAGACTCATCCTGCATGTAATGTAAAATGAGGTCAGAATTTAAATTAAAAGCCCCCCCTCAAGAAAGCCATCCCATTCTGATGTTGTGACATTTATGTGCTTAAAGTCTATAGCTCTGTAAGTGAATGAAGCTACCTAAAGAAGAAAAGAACAGCATTATCATCAAAACTTATGACACTCATTAAGTCTTTTGATGAGCATAGGTGAATTTAATTGCTCTTCAGAGCCTGGAAGATAAATCATAAAACCTGCATACAAAATTAACAAGATCACCTCAAGAAACTGGTGACTCCTCATTGACATCCCTGACAATAAAATGGTCTTCATATATCACCTGGGGATTCATCACTTTTGAGTAACGCGTTTACCATCTGCGTTTATCCCAAACTGCTTCTGCTAGAATGTCTGACTTCATAAAGGTTCTTCGGTGAGCAACTCTCATGCTTCTGTAGATAAGTGAACAGATTCACTGCATCATTCTTCTAACACAGAACTAGTAAAAGTAATCAGCTACAAATTGCTTAGATTCATAGACAAGCTCTTCATTTTGCTGGATGAAATCAAATGAGATACCACTAGTTTCTTAATTTGCTTAGATAAAGTATTATTCAGCCCTATCTCCAGTTTTCATCCATTTCTGAGATACATATTCTTTGTCTGACATCCTCTCTCACAATCTTCAGCTCCAGTCATCTGAATGGCTGAACACTTAAACATCTCTAAGCAGAAAGCAATAGCCAGTGCAAAGAATACAAGCTCAACTTAACATGAAACTTCATGAAAACTTGGAGGAGGTTTCTTTAAATAAAAACAGTTTTAAAAGCCCAAGTTTTATAATTATTTGCCCTGTTTCTTCAACTTTCCAAGAAAGCCAGGCTGAATAGAGGTTTGAGCAACCTGGTGGAGAGAAAGGTGTCCCTGTTCACAGCATGGAGGGGAGCTAGATAATCTCTAAAACATTCTTTTATTCTATGATTCCTAGATTCTGGAGCTTTCACATATCTCGACAGAAGGTCAGAGCCCCTCCTTGCTCCTCTTCAATTCTGATAAAGGCATCTTGCCTGAGAAACTTCATCATTTAAATCTCTTGGTGGCCATTTATGTTCTACTTTTAATGCAAGGGTTTTCCATCATCTCTAGTGAAATTGCTGTCAAATACCATGACTGTCCTGTGAGCAAACCTCTCTGCCTCCCAAGGTGAAATTACTTAGATGAGATAGGAATATCAATATGCTGAAGTTAGTCCAGAGGAGGCCACCATATTGATCAGAGTGCTGGAGCACCCTTCCTACGTGGAAAGGCTGGGAGAATTGGGATGGTTCAGCCTGGAAAAAAGAGGTTTTGGATTGACTTGCCTGGGACCTTCCAGTACCTGATGAGGGCCCACATGAAAGAATGGGGAGACTGTTTACAAGGGCTTGGAGTGACAGGACAAGGTGGAATGACTTCAAACTGAAAGACAGTAGGTTTAGATTAGTTCTTTGTCAAAACTTCTTTCCTGTGAGGGTAATAAGGCCCTGGCCCAGGTTGCTCAGAGAAGCTGCAGCTGACCCATCCCTGGAAATGTTCAAGGGCAGGTTGAATGGAGCTCTGAGTAACTTGGTCTAGTGGAAGGTGTCCCTGTCCATGGCAGGTGGTTGATCTTTAAGATCCCTTCCAACCCAGGCCATTTCTTGGTAATGTCCTTCAGAAGGATTCATTCATAAACCTAAGTGTGTTTCAAAGTGTTAAATTAGAATATCAAAGCGTGTGCCCTGAAATACAGACTGCTGAAATACAGACTAGATGAAAACATGTTAAGAAAAGTGATTGAGGTGTTCAGTATTTCTGAAAGGAGATACAAAGCTGAAGTTTCAATGTAATATTAAAAAAAATATTGGAAGTTCCTTCTGTTTCAAACAAAGTGACTTGGAATGCCATGCACTGTTCCTTAACAAATGCAAGCCCACAGTTTCAGCACAAAGTTACAACAGTGGGGGGCTGTATTGCAGTAAAAAATACTCTGGGATTTTTCAGATGACAAAGGGAATTGGCCAAGTGTTTACATATCGCAACAGAGTACCCTGGAGAAGGAAAAGAAATAACCACTAAGTAAAGCTTAACACAGGACAGGACTGCATTATCACTGTTGAATCCCCTCTCTTACAGAGTATAACTGCAATCCATGTTTCTCCCCAGATGGAAAGAATTACACCCATTTAGAAAACAGGAAGTTATCTTGCGCAAATAAGTGCATAGAAAAATAAATGCCGCACTGTCAATACATAATGGCATTTCTTTATCAGCTGTCGACAAATCTATTTTAAACCCAGTATTTAACCAAAGCACAATATAAATAGTAAACCCATCCAAGCAAGCCTTTAGTGGTTCTATAGCTTAAAGACAGAAATGTTCTTACTCTAAGCTAGTTAGATCTGTAAACTGTGCCCAGAATTAATTTTATGCCAGCAAATTACTGTTTTTAACAGGTTATACAAGGCACAGAGCCATATAATTGCTCTTCACTTGAAATATGCTCTCATTCAAACTGAGGAAATGAAGTTAGCTGAAGGTACAGCTGGGGGTGAGGAGGAGCACATCTTATCTGTGCAATGACTTGTTCTTTACAGGTGGTTGGTTCGAAAATTAGCAGCTATTTTTTTCTGCAGTAATAAATTCTAATATTTGAAGAGAGTGAGAGCAGATGGATTGCTAGTTCATTGCCACTTGCCACAGCACTATGAAGATTTAATCTTTATGATGAGCAATTCGCTCTTTACATAAGGACTATACCGGCATTCCAATATTATGTCTCATCAGCCCATTTTAAAGCAGACTGGTTTCCCAGACATTTTTAATATAAAGCTTGGTTCTATTTTTCTTGAAAATACAAATTGCTCTAAGACCTTTTAGCCCTCTTTAAACTATGTGTCCCCTGTTTAATAAGTACTAAAATCCCAGAACATCAATACTATTATTTGAAATGCATGTTTAGATGCAGCAATTTTATTCAAAGGACTAAAAGATCCCTATTTTTAGGCAAAATTTACTCATTTTTATTTGTGGAAATAAAAATATAATGGTCTATCTTTACAGCCATAATTTCTGTTGGTTCAATGAAAAATGTTTCATACTCTAACTCAAGGAGCTTCTCCTGCTAAAATGTACTGGTAGATAGGTGAACACATCTGTCTGCAGCCAAAGTAATATTTTATCATTCCCTATAATATGTTCCAGTGTATGGCCTCTTACCCTAAAAAGGCCAGAAATGTGCATAGGGGAAACTTCCATGGCTCAGGGGCATTGAAAACTCTGAATCTCAGCCAGCTGCCCTCTGAATTCCTAAAATCTTTCTAGTCCAACTTTCTAAAATGTTTGCATTTTGATTTTCTAAAAATCTTTGCAGCAGTGCTTTTTTTGTATATGGATTTTTTTTTTTTCTCAGAGTCAATTGAGCAAACAATTTCCACTATAATTAGAGCTACATTTGAAATATTTGTATTTCATTATCTCACTTTTCTTACACAGCAAAGGCTGTGGAGATTTTCTCAGGTAAAAATTTAAAAATATTTTTCAGGTAAAAATTGAAAAATAATTGGTTTTTGCCTGAATAAATGCTGCCTTAAGACTCCTGGGTAAGTTATTGGTAAAATTATTCAGGAAAACAAGCTCCTCAAGGAGGCATCTTATGTCATCTGGATAGAACTACACTTTGAAGGCACTGAAAAGGCACAGGGAGAGAACTGTGCAATGATGAAAGCAGAAATTTGAATTTCTTTTTAATTGAAACCTGGATAGAAAAAGTCACCTAACCCTACACTATTTTGTCTTTTCTTCTTATTTCCTTGCTCAAGGTTTCCTTCTGGAGTGCCCGATTTGTGTAAATAGTTACAAGCCCAGTAGAGGGTGCTGAATAATGTCTATCATAGTTTAAAGGATTTTTTTAGAGCAATAAAATGCAACCCTTGTTTTTACATTGCAAATAGCAGCTTCTGTTTAGCCTGCACATCAATTCTTACAAATTCAACTCACACGCTAAACGCAACCAACCTATTTGCACATCTGTCTTTTTGCTCAGCTCTCAGTTTTCACCTGCTCTCCTTAAAAAGCCTTTCAAATGGTCACACCAATCTGCAAGTGCAGGGACCACCTCCTGGTGCATCCTAGGCATGTGGAACAGCTGGAAAGAAGCACAAAGTGAAAACATTTTACATTTCTGCAAGGTCAGACTAGAGGATAACTCATCCCCTGGACACTGTCCTCGGTCATGGCAGTTTTGAATCATCCTCTGGGAATTTAGGAAAAAGAAGCACAGATTTGGGTAATTTTACAAATGTGCTTTTGGTTACTTTGCACTCATATCAATCCACTGATAATAGAAGAATATGAGAAAATGAAATAATTTATTGCTTAAATAAGTTCAAAGAGAACTAAAAGGATATAACCTGTTTTGAAACTACTAAAATAAGCTATTATTCAGTACAATAAAATCTTTATATACTGATGGTTTTGTTTGAAATCACAATTGTTTTCAAAGGAAAAATAATCAATAGAAAGAATTATCATAATCTTATTAGCTAGAACAATGAAAAAAGCTGCAATAAAGTGTGCATAGAAAGATGGTGCTCATTTTAAGAAATAAATTTAATCTCTTTTGATAACAGAAAAACTTCATTCTCAGTGGTTATTTCTGGTGTGCTCTTATAAATTAATAGAGGAATATTATGTCTCCTGAATTCTCCAAATGTTGTAAAAATACAGAAAATAAATCTGAGGCAAATCTGCTCTTCTAAGCACAACATGAGTGGAAGACTTTTAAGGTATGCTCTGTGTATTTTGCACACAAATTTGAAGTGTCGTTCTGACTGAGTATCCTGGTATAAGCCCAGGGCTCAGAACTGTCTTTTCAACTGATCAGATCTTTGATGCAAACCTTTGAAAAGTAAGAACTTGTTTGATTCTTTGTTAAAGAGCTCATTAGCCTGGTTTAGAAATACCAGCAGCTAATGATGTTTAGGGAAAATATGTGCCTGTAACTCTACAATAAAAGTCAGATTTTGCTGCTCAGTGCATTTTCCCCTATGAATTTCTGTTATTATTGAGTGACATGCAATATTCAGAATTTCATTAGATTCCCATTTCAAAGGACTCTTTTCAAGACCAGTTATGGAATTCTCTTTGATTTGGCAGCTCAGTAGGAAACCACCTCTTTCTCCCTTATAAAAAAACAGATAAAAGAAAACCCAAACAACTCAAATGCCTTGTGAATATCAAGATCAACTATGCAAAAATTAAATATAAAAATTTTAAAAACTTGTGGAAAATGAAACAGAAAGGATGTGTCTTGAGTAGAACATATCACCTTCTCAAATATCCACAAGAGAACCTTCTAAAGAAAATGTGGCCAATTTCTTTAATTAACTCTGTTATTGAAATCTTAAAAATTACCAGATCATCCAAATACTCAAGTCTTGGTGTGCTAACACATGTTTAAAAAAAAAGCTCTTGGCTTTAGTGGGGGCATTCTGTCAGATGGAGGATGACTAATACAGGATCAGATTTTGACCTTTCAGGTTCTACTCTCTTAAAGTAACTTTTTCTTGTAATCAATATATACAAGATTATGCCACAAAGTCTGTGGTCCATCAACAGTACAAAGGACAGAAAAGAGAGAAATTACAAATTAAAAATGCACAGCTCTAAGGGGAAACCAAAATAGGCAAAAAGGTGAGAAAATTTTATCTGAAAAATATAAAGGTATATAATGTATTTCCTTTTAAATTCAACCTAATTATTATCTTCAATAGTGTATGAAAATTCACACAATGCTTCAAGATCTGTATTGATTCTTATTAATGAAATGAAATCTATCTTTTTAGCACCACACTTCTTGCACTGTGTTGGGTTTTCTTAGTATTTATTTATAGCAGAGAAAGACTTTCACTTTACTGTTTGTTTGAGATATTGATTGATATAGTCATCTGAATAGTTATGAAAATCATGAATGATGATGCACCTGTCTAAATTCTGACATATAAAGCTCATATCTGAGGTGGCTACTCTGCTTGTAGAGGTTCTTTATGAATATAACAGAAAGAAATAGGCATTGTGAGTGTGCAAAACACACAAACTACACTCAACCCACAAAGCAGCTATTTTCTTCTCATTATTGTAAAGGGGAAAAAATAGCAGCTCAGAAGTAAATTTTGTAAGATAAATTAGCTGGATCTCTGTTCATGTCTTCATGTTATCACATATTCATGAATTCATGTGTTATCACTCACCTTTCAGTAAGGACTTGAAACTCCAGAAGAGGAGTCTACATTTCTCAGTCTCTGTGGTTTTATTCTACTCAGTTCTGTACTATTCCCTTAAGCACAATATTATTTTTTTTTAATGTAAGTAGGAAGAATGTCTGCGACAGAAGAATTTTTTTCCTCCATCATCTCTCTCCTCATCAGTCCACTGCATTCTTTTGAGATCTGTTAAAAACAGAAATCCAAGACTGAGTCACTGTGTGTCTCAAAGTAAAACAGAAATAGAAATTCATAGGAACAACTAGTCTGTGTATGTCTATCAAATCAAAAGATACACAGTGTGACAAACAGGAGGAACAAAAAGTTCCTGTGTTTTTCCAGAGCTGTAATGTTTCTGGGATTATTATGGAATTGTTCACAGGAACAGAACACTAGGCACAGAAATTTCCAGGAAAGATTATAAAACCATACTTCCAGGAGAGACAGAAAGAGGGGGGAGACCATGCTCTCTGAAGATGACTCTCTATCACCGTCAGCTACAGTAGAGAGTGAAAAATTTGGATGAAAGCTTAGGCTAAGGCTGGAGGGAAGGCCAAAATATAATGTACATGCTAGTGGATGTTGCTTACAGAAAATTTAGTCAGCAAGAGAAAGGGAAAAACAAAATTTATAATGGAAAAACAAATATTGGAAGACACTCTTAACAGTCCTTGATTCTCATGGATGAAGTAAACATCTCAGAATCTTCTGGAAGGAGATATAGCATAATACAAATAATTTGAATTTCTAGAGTGTGCTTAAGACATTTTTTTGCTGCTGCTACTAGAGGAGGCAGTCTGCAGAAGCTTCTATTCACAAATAATGAAGTCGTCAATAATTGATGGAGGGCTTGTCTGTTACGATCATGAGATGATAAAGTTTAAAAATATAAAAGTAAGACAAATAGCAAAGTAAAGAATCTGGCTTTGCAGATGATGGATTTTGGCTTGTTCAGTGATCCAATTCAGAAGGATAAAGAAATCAGCACAAAATTTGAGATTAAGTGTATCTGCAGCAGAATGAAGCAGGTAACAGACAGAGAAGATGCCAAAGGCTGAGACACTCAATACCTCAGTAATTTCCATCAGGGTTTGCTCTCAGGTCTCCCAGTCCCTGGCGATGGCATAACTTAAAGAAAAGATACTACTACCCATTGCAGAAAATAATCAAGTTAAGGACCAATTAAGTAAATTTTCATACACATATCTGTAGTTACAGGGAGAATACCTCTGACAGTGCTGAGCCATCATTGACTTTGAGGCAATTCTGCCATCTCTGACACACTCTGATGACTGTTCATGATTAAAAGAGC